>NC_134357.1:112485009-113233776 GCF_048569485.1 Anomaloglossus baeobatrachus | reverse complement strand
CCCCCAACATTTGGGGGAAAAAAAGTGCGTCTTATGGTCCGAAAAATACGGTAGATTAGCAAAGGTGTGGCCTGACTTACTAGATACAACAGGACAGGAAAGATAACTGATTGTGGCCAGCAAAAATCCCCACAAAAATACCAAACTCCTCATAGAAAAAAGTCCTAAGACCACACGGTCTTTCCCCCACTATATCAGGTACTCTTGTGCCAGACACTTTAAACAGAACTGCAAATATAATGAGAAGGAACAAAATCACAGAACAAATAATATTCAAAAGTGCAAATAATTAAAATCAGAACAGGGAGAAACTCCCTTTCTTGCTGAAGGAACAGCCCTCTCAAAAATAGCAGAGAGCCAGATCCTCATATTCTAGAAAACAAACACAGAACAAAATGGAAACAAAAACATAAACACCCGTATTTGCAAAATCAGCCAAAAAGAAAACCAGCAGACTTATCTGGAGTGAATTTTGGTGCAGGATAAATAGAGGAAACTGAAGGACAAACTCCAAACCATCTTCAGAGACAGAAGCAAACATTTATCACCGGTAGCAGCCAAGCAGAAACTGCTCTCTTAAATACACCAGGCTGGTTTTCAATAGGACTTCCTGGATTCCAAATGAATTCCAGCACCTGTGTGTCACAGATTCAGACTCAGCTTCATTACCATTCCTGGCCACCAGAGGGAGCTCCACACCAGCACCCACTCAAATGACGTTCACAACAGTACCCCCTCCTTGAGGAGGGGTCACCCAACCCTCACCAGAGCCACCGGGTCTGTCAGGATGGGCATGATGAAAGGCACAAACCAATCTGTCAGCGTGAATGTCAGAAGCAAAAACCCAAGAATTGTCCTCCTAAACATAACCCCTCCACTTGACAAGCTACTGAAGCTTTCGTCTATTAAGACAGGAAGCCAACATTTTCTCTACTTCTTACTCTAGATCCCTGGTTCCACATGTTTCTTTAACAAAGACGTATGAAAAACATTGTGAATTTTAAAAGACTCAGGAAGAGCCAAACGAAAAGATATGGGATTAATATCTCTGAAATCTTATAAGGCCCAATAAATCTTGGCTTAAATTTAGGAGAAGAAAACTCTCATAGGAATATTTTTGGAGGACAACCAAACCATGTCCCCCACCATTGGCAAACCCTTGGCCATTCTCCTAGGACTGAAATAATTTGTCCACTACTTGACCCCAAAGCTGCTGCATTCTGTCTACCATAGAATCATCTTCCGGACAGGCCGAAGCCTCAACCTGCCCTGAAGAAAACCTGGGATAAAACCCAAAATTGCAGAAAAAATGAGACATCAAAGTAGCAGAGCTAGCCCTATTATTGAGAGCAAACTCTGCCAATGGCAAAAACGAAACCCAGTCATCCTGATCTGCAGATACGAAACACCTCAAATAGGTTTCCAAGGTCTGGTTTGCTCTCTTAGTCTGACCATTGGTCTGAGGATGAAAAGCAGAAGAAAAAGACAGCTCAAATCCTAATTTAGAACAAAATGCTCTCCAAAATCTGGACACAAACTGAACTCTTCTGTCTGACACAATATTCTCAGGAATACCATGTAAACGAACCACCTGTTGAATAAACAAGGGCACCAACTCTGATGAGGACGGCAACTTAGGCAATGGTACCAAATGAAAACATCTATCACAAATAACCCAAATTACCGTCATCCTCTGAGAGACAGGAAGATACAAAATAAAATCATAGCGATATGAGTCCAAGGTCTCTTAGGTAGAGGCAATGGCAGCAACAACCCACTAGAATGTGAACAACAAGGCTTGGATCTTGAACAAATCCCACAAGATTGCAAAAAACTCCTGACATCCCGAGATAAAGAAGGCCATCAAAAAGACTTAAGCTGGGTTTACACACTGCAACATCTCAAACGACATCGCTGTAACGTCACCGGTTTTGTGACGCAATAGCGATGTTGTTTGCGATGTTGCAGTGTGTGAAACCTATCAGCGACCCGGCCCCTGCTGTGAAGTTGTAATCGTTACAAATCGTTCAGGACCATTCCTAGGTCCTTTGTTTCCCGCTGTGCAGCAAGCATCGCTGGAAAGTTTCAGTGTGTGAAAGACTTTGCAGAGACTTTGTTAGCAACTTCCCTTTCAAAAGGCTGCTTATCAACGTCCCCAACAACCAGCTAGGTCGCTCTGCAGGTCCGGATCGCTGTTGAGTTGTTGGCCAGGTTTGCCTGTTTGACAGCTCACCAGCGACTTAGCAGAGACTTAGGGAGGTCGCTGTTACGTCACAAAACCGGTGACGTTACAGCGATGTCCTTTGCGATGTTGCAGTGTGTAAACCCAGCTTTACTCACTAGATCCCTAGTACCAAAAATCCCAGGATGACCAGCCAAGATGGAACAATGAATCTTGGATATAACTTTACTCCTCAATTGATCAGGAACATCTAGTTTCCCCAGAGGACATCTCTCCAATTTGTCCCCCTGAAATCTCTCAAGTGCTAACCTCAAATCGGGCAAAATGGCAGAGAGGACCAGACCTTCATTCAGGATGGTAGATGGCTCAGCAACATCAAGAGAATCAGCAAAGAAACGTCTAGAGAGGGCATCTGCTTTAACATTCTTAGTGCCCAGAAGAAAAGAAACCACAAAATCGAAACACAGCAGAAAAAGACAGCTCAATTCCTAATTTAGAACAAAATGCTCTCCAAAAATAAAATAGAAAAAATAAATAATATAAATAATAAATAAAAAATAGAGCCCACCTAGCCTGCCTAGGATTCAGTCTCTTGGCAGATTCAAGGTAGGTCAGATTCTTATGATAAGTGAGCTCCACAATTTGATGTCTAACCCCCTCCAAAAAATGTCTCCATTCTTCAAAATCCCACTTCATAGCCATTAATACCTGATTATCCACATCATAGTTTTATTCAGATGGAGAAAATTTCCGAGCGAAGGCACAAGGCTTCAGTTTGGAAGTTAAAGGCTCTCTTTGAGATAAAATAGCTCCTGCTTCAATCTCTGACGCATCTATCTCCACTTGAAACGGAAGAAAAACATCAGGTTGCTGCAGAACTGGGTACTCACAGCAAAAAAGGGCAACCAGTCCAGTTAGCCCAGGCCAACACATCTAATGCACAAACAGGATGTGTTGGCCTGGGCTACCTGGACTGGTTGCCCTTTTTTGCTGTGAGTACATTTTATAATACATTTTTGGGGGAGTTTTTATCTCCTCTTCTTGTTGCTATTTTTGATATTTATCAGTGTAGGGACCCACAAGCGTGAGGATCCGTGATGAGGATTGTGGGCTTACGTACATTGGCCAATTTACAAACTAATACCTCACATATATTTTATATGTATTTTTTTGCACTTTGATTATGCGGGGTGCAGCCGGGCCTCTTAATACGGCCGTGCATAGTTGAATTTCTGTCCCTTACGTGATGCAGTGAGTAGTGTCCGAGTAATCCGCCTAATCTAATAGTAAGTGCGTGGTAATAGGTTGCTGACTGGACACCATGCGCATACAAGTGTGAACAGTGCCCTATGCGCGCCACTAGTGTGCAATTTACCTTGCACCTGTGAAGTGTCCATCATGTTGAGAGGCTTGTCTGCATCCTGTTTGTGCATTAGATGTGTTGGCCTGGGCTAACTGGACTGGTTGCCCTTTTTTGCTGTGAGTACATTTTATAATACATTTTTGGGGGAGTTTTTTATCTCCTCTTCTTGTTGCTATTTTTGCTGCAGAACTGGGGCAGAAGTGAATCTCTTTTAAGCTCCTGAAAGGCCATAATTGCCTCTGGGGTCCAATTCTCAACATCAGCTCCCTTTTTGGTCAAGTCAGTCAAAAGCTTAACAATACTAGAGAAATTGCCTATAAATTTTACGGTAGAAATATGCAAAACCCAAAAATGTCTGAAGGGATTTCAAAGAAGTAGGCTTATCCCAGTCATAAATGGCCTGAACCTTGGCCAGATCCATTTCAATAGAAGACGGGGACAAAATAAACACCAAAAAGGAAATTTTTTGACCACCAAAGAGACATTTTGACCCTTTAACGTACAATGCATTGTTCTTAAGAACCTGAAAAACAGCCCAAACTTGCTCAACATGAGAGTCCCAATCATCAGAAAAAAATCAAAATATCATCCAAACAGACGTTCAGAAATTTACCAATTAATTCCCGGAAAATATCATTCATGAATGACTGGAAAACGGGGGGGGGGGGAACATTAGTGCGCCCAAAAGTCATCACTAGGTACTCAAAATGCCCCTCAGGGGTATTAAAAGCCGTCTTCCAGTAATCCCCCTCCTTAATTCAAATGAGATTGTATTCTCACCTTAAGATCAAGTTTAGTAAACCATTTAGCCCCCTTAACTCTGGAAAACAGATCTGACAGAGGGGCAAAGGATACTGATATTTAACAGTGATTTTATTAAGGAGGCAATAGCCAATACAAAGCCTCAATGACCCATCCCTCTTGGACACAAAGAAAAAAACAGCACCTAGGGGTAAAGATGACTGTCTAATAGACCTTTTTCCAATGACTCCTAAATATAAGTTCGCATAGCATCATGTTCAGGCACAGACAAATTGAAAATCCGTCCCTTAGAAAATTTGCAACCTGGCACTAATTCAATGGCACAATCACACTCCCTATGGGGAGGCAAGGAATCAGATCGAGTCTCATTAAACACATCCAGGAAGTCCGACAAATATTCAGGTACATCATGTGTCTGAGCAGAAATAGACAGCACAGAAAGGTCACTATGCACACAGTGACAACCCCAACTAACCACAGACAGGGATCTCCAATCTAGAACTGGATTATGGGTCTGCAGCCAAGGGAATCCCAGTAACAAAATATCATGCAAGTTGTGTAGTACCAAAAATTTACAATTCTCCTGTTGAGCTGATGCAACCCTCATAGTCACCTTGGTCCAAAATTGGGGGTTATTCTCAGCTAAGGGAGTAGCATCAATGCCCCTCAAAGGAATAGGAGTTTGCAAAGGTACCATGGGAAAGCCACAACTTTTAGCAAACCCAAAATCCATTAAGTTCAGGGCAGCCCCTGAATCAAGAAAAGCCATATCAAGAAAATGAGGATAACAAGCAAATTAAAGAGACTGACAAAAGAAATTTAGGTTGCACAGTATCCACAGTAAATGAACGAGCAAATCCAGTGGCGTAACTAGAGTTTGATGGGCCCCGGGGCAAAGTTTGGACCTGGGCCCCCCAAGCCATGAACAATGACACTTGGGGTACAGGATAATGACACTGACACTCGGGGTACGGGATAATGACACTGACACTTGGCTCTTACCCTCAGCACCCAGGTTTCCCATGATCTAAAATCCCTCTATCAGCACCCAGCTTTCCCATGTTCTGATACCCATCTCATCTTCGACACCCAGCTTCCCCATGCTCTGCTATACATCTTTCCCTCAGCACCCAGCTTTCCCATATCATAGCATGAGAAAGCTGGGTGCTGAGAGAAGATGTATAGCAGAAAATGGGAAAGCTGGGTGCTGAGGGAAAGAGCCTTTTTCCTTCAGCACAAAACGTGCCCATCCCATGCTTGTATCTTTGTCTCCCTTGTATATAGTTCTCCAAATACAATAATGGCCCCCAACATAGCCTTCCATATAGTATAACGGGTCCCCACATAATTCTTCATAAATTAAAATGCACCCTAATAATCCTCCATGTATTATAATGCATTTCCCATAGTTCTCCATGTATTATAACTCACCCATAGTTCTCCATATATTATAATGCAGCCCATAGTACTCCATATATTATACTGCACCACATAGTCCTCCATGTAATAATGCATTTCCCATAGTCCCCCATGTATAAAGTAGCCCTCATAGCCCTCCAATTATTTTAATGCATTTCCCATAGTTATCCATGCACAGTCATGGCCAAACGTTTTGAGAATGCTACAAATATTAATTTTTACAAAGTTTTCTGCTTAAGTTTTTCTAATGGCAATTTGCATATACTCCAGAATGTCATAAAGAGTGATCAGCTTAACAGCAATTACTTGCAAAGTCAATATTGGCTAAGAAAATGAACTTTAACCCCCAAAACACATTTCAACAGCATTGCATCCCTGCTTTAAAGGAGCAGCTAACATTGTTTTAGTGATTGTTCCATTAACATAGGTGTGGGTGTTGATGAGGACAGGGCTGGTGATCAATTAGTCATGATTAAGTAAGAATTACACCACTGGACACTTTAAAAGGAGGCTGGTGCTTGGTATCATTGTTTCTCTTCAGTTAACCATGGTTATCTCTAAAGAAAAACGTGCAGCCATTATTGCTCTGCACAAAAATGGCCTAACAGGGAAGAGTATCGCAGCTACAAAGATTGCACCTCAGTCAACAATCTATCGCATCATCAAGAACTTCAAGGAGAGAGCTTCCATTGTTGCCAAAAAGGCTCCAGGGCGCCCAAGAAGGACCAGCAAACGCCAGGACCGTATCTTAAAACTGTTTCAGCTGCGGGATCGGACTACCAGCAGTGCCGAGCTAGCTCAGCAATGGCAGCAGGCTGGTGTGAGTGCTTCTGCACGCACTGTGAGGCGGAGACTCTTTGAGCAAGTCCTGGTTTCAAGAAGGGCGGCAAAGAAGCCACTTCTCTCCAGAAAAAACATCAGGGACCGACTGATATTCTGTAAAAGGTACAGGGAGTGGACTGCTGAGGACTGGGGTAAAGTCATTTTCTCAGATGAATCCCCTTTTCGATTGTTTGGGACATCTGGAAAACAGCTTATTAGGAGAAGAAGAGGTGAGTGCTACCACCAGTCTTGTCTCATGCCAACTGTTAAGCATCCTGAAACGATTCATGTGTGGGGTTGCTTCTCAGCCAAGGGAATCGGCTTACTCACAGTCTTGCCTAAAAACACAGCCATGAATAAAGAATGGTACCAGAATGTCCTCCAAGAGCAACTTCTCCCAACTGTCCAAGAGCAGTTTGGCGCCCAACAATGCCTTTTCCAGCATGATGGAGCACCTTGCCATAAAGCAAAGGTGATCACTAAATGGCTCATGGAACAAAACATAGAGATTTTGGATCCATGGCCTGGAAACTCCCCAGATCTTAATCCCATTGAGAACTTGTGGGCAATCATCAAGAGACGGGTGGACAAACAAAAACCAACAAATTCTGGCAAAATGCAAGCATTGCTTATGCAAGAATGGACAGCTATCAGTCAGGATTTGGTCCAGAAGTTGATTGAGAATGCCAGGGAGAATTGCAGAGGTCCTGAAGAAGAAGGGTCAACACTGCAAATATTGACTTGCTGCATTAACTCATTCTAACTGTCAATATAACCTTTTGGAACTCATAATATGATTGCAATTATATTTCTGTATGTGATGTAAACATCAGACAAACACAATTAAAAACCAGAGGGCAACAGATCATATTAAAAAATAATTTTGGTGTCATTCTCAAAACTTTTGGCCATGACTGTATTATGAATCACACCATAGTTCTCCATATATTATAATGGATCCCCATAGTCCTCCATGTTTTATACTGCACCCCCATAGTCCATGTATAAGGTAGCCCCAATAGTCCTCTATATATTATAATGCAGCCCCATAAACCTTCATATTGTATTATGCAGCCCCATAGTCCTCCATGTATAATACACCCCTATAGTCCATGTATAAGGTGTCCTTCATATTCTATAATGCATCCCCATAGACTTCCATATATAATGCAGCCCTCTAGGACTTCATGTATAATGCAGCCAGTCCCCTAAGGCCTCCATGAATTATGCAGCCAGCCCCCCAGGCCTCCATGTATAATGCAGCCAGCCCCCCAGGCCCTCCATGTATAATGCAGCCCCCTAGGCCTCTGACCGTGTGCTCACTGATTTAAAAAAAAAAACAAGTACTCAAATCTCCTCATTTCACCGCTGCTCCGGTCAGTGTCCTCCCATCTTGTGCTCTGTACTTTGCATGCCTCAGCACAGCAGTCGCACAGGAGTGACATCACCGCGCAGGAACAGGGGGAGAATGATGGAGCGGCCGCTCCATGCTTCATCATTGCTGTGCGCGATGGCTGGCGAGGGGAGCCTGGTGCCGACGCCGGTGACACCAGGCCCACCTGACTCACGTAGTCTGCCACAGAACAGCGCAGCTCCTATCTCACAGAGAGGACCCAGCTGCTGATCTGCAGGGTGGGGCCCTTAACCTTCCGGACCTGGTGGCAGTGGCAACCTCTGCGACCACGGTCGTTACACCCCTGAATCTGAGTGTATGTAGGTATGTGTGTATGTGTGTGTTATATCCGCTAAAGGAATCCGCATCGTCGCATTTACAATTACAAGAATTTGCACAGCTGCCTCAAGTGACTCACGGAACGTCATAGACTATGTTTTGAGGGGAAGATTTAACCCTGCGCTTTACAGTTATTCACCAAAAAAAAAATGGTCACATTAAAGTCAATGGCGCTGAGAGCTACAGGTCATTAATACGACCTGTGATTGATTGCTATAGGCAACAAAGGACATCTTATTATAAGAAGCTTATGTGTGAGGTAATATGATATCGGTGTAGAGACAGATAGAGAAAGAGACATACAGAAAGAGAGCGAGAGACAGAGTCAGATAGGGAAAGAGACAGACAGACAGGAAAAGAGACAGACAGACAGGGAAAGAGACAGACAGGGAGAGAGACAGACAGGGAGAGAGACAGACAGGGAAAAAGACAGACAGGGAAAGAGACAGACAGGGAAAGAGACAGACAGGGAAAGAGTCAGATAGGGACAGATAGGGACAGAGACAGACAAACAAGAAAAGAGACAAACAAGGAAAGAGACAGACAGGGAAAGAGATAGACAGTGAAATAGACAGACAGGGAAAGAGATAGACACAGACAGACAGAGAGACAGACAGAGACAAACAGGGAAAGAGACCGACAGAGACAAACATGGACAGAGACAGACATGGAAAGAGACAGACAGAGAAAGAGACAGACAGAGAAAGAGCCAGACAGGGAAAGAGCCAGACAGGGAAAGAGCCAGACAGGGAAAGAAACAGACAGGGAAAGAAACAGACAGGGAAAGAAACATATAGGGAAAAAAACAGACAACCAGGCAGACAAAGAGTCAGACAAACACACAGAGCCAGACAGGGAAAGAGACAGACAGAGAAAGGGACAGAGAGGAAGCTAGAGAGAGAGAGACAGACAGACAGAGACATAGAGAAGTAGAGAGAGATACAGACAGACATAGTGAGGGAGAGAAACAGAGAGACAGTTACTATCCCAGGCAACACTAGGTACTACAGCTAGTCAAGACATAAAATCCAAAAAATAATCCATCGTAGGTAATCTATAAACAAAACGCGATTTGTTCATAGGCTACGTACCATGGACTATGTTTTGGATCTTTTGTCTTGATGTTACAAGTTTTTTAATGAACTTTTTGATAAATAAAGGATGAGTTTATAATAAGTTGGCGATTGCCGGATATTCCTATTACTTTGTGCTCCTACTGACACCCAGTTTCTACTGCAACGGATGTCTTCTGCTGGTAAGCTGTCCCCTTTCCTCTTGGTGCTGCTGTATGTGCCCCTATTACTGCACCAGTTGTGTGGCACAAAAACTGTGTTCCTCTTACTGCCCAACATAGTAATGTAAGTGGGCCGCCCCCGAGTCAGCAGCCGGGCTGCTCGGATCCAGATCCGCGGTGGCTCGAGGGGTCTCCGGACCCTGGGGTTGTGCGGCCACTCAAATAAAGGGGGGCTAAGTACAGGGGATGGTGTGGAACGTTCGTGACGACACCCATGCTGTGTGGTAAGGGTGAAGTACCACCACTGCAGCTGGGAGTACCCGATGGTGATGGTGTGGGCATCTAGGTGTTTAACCCCTCCACGGGTAGGGGGAATGCCCCGGGACTCGGTGATAGTGGCGGGGAGGTACCGTCGGGCCGGTAAGGGTTAATTGCGTACTCACTCAGTCCAATAACCAAAGTTCTTGATGCCACTGCAGCAGGGAGGGAGCATGCCTGGATCCCGTGCCCAATGGTGTTACTTGTTAGCCTGTGACTTTGACCTTGGCACCTCTTGTCTGTAGTTGGTCCCTTTTAGCTTAAAACTAAATGGGTCCCACTCACCCGTATGGCTAACGGAGTGAGGTTGCTCTCAGGGTTCACGCTTGGGATTTTCTGGACTATGCAGTGGGAAAGTCCTGTCCCCCACGTTGCGCTAGTACCCTGATTTTGGAGCAGGTGGAGAACGGATCTTGAAGGCTCCATCCTTGTCGGGTAAATTGTCAGGACGCCTGAAGGTTCTTCCTGACCTAGGGTCCACGTACCCCGTCATGCCCTGGCACCTGCGCAGTAATGGCACAAGGTCACCGGCTGTCCACCTCGACAGTCCATGCCCCTTGTCACGATCCCCTGCGACCAGGGTCCAGCTCCTACCAGGCCCACACCAACGTCTGCCACCTAGTAGTAACAAGGAGCCCAGCTCCTGACCTCTCCTCTCGAGAGTCACCACTCAACTCACTGTCTTCTGACACTCCTGACCTCCCCTTAACCAACCCCCCAAGTGGCCAACCCTATTGCCTTCAGGCTGTCCACTGGTGTGTCTGGTGGGTGTGGTGCAGAGTGTTCCTAGGGTTTTGATTAGCTTGTTCTTAGCAACACCAAAGGTCAGGGACCCGTAACCAAGGAGGAGGTGGATATCATGCAGAAGGGTAGATTGCACAATACCCTGTGACGACCTGATAGGCCAGGGCATCACATCAGCACTGTGCCCCTTACATGGTAAAAAATATTAATGGTGGAAAATATTAATGCTCTGTGCAAGTGCCCTCAAAAAGTGTCCACATTTTGCTCCTAGAAAGTAATAATGCCCCCTGTGTGCTCCTTTGACGGCCACAATACCTTGAGTGCCCCTATAACAATAATGATTAAGTGCTTTCTTAACATTTAATAATGCCTCCCCATGTACAGCTCCCCTATACACAGTATAATGGGTCCACAGCTCCCCCAAAAACAACAGACCACCACACACTGAATAACAAAACAAATTAAAAAAGCAGCCGACTGACACATTGGCTAGAGGCTTATGTCCAGATGAACAATGCGATCAGCAGTCCGAAATCGGACATGTCCAATCGACATTACCCTTGGCCATCAGTCGGCCAGCGGACCATGCACATTAGACTGTCGGTTGAACCTATAGAAATCAGCGGATTCGCCCTGCATTAGTCTAATGTGTATGAATTTTCAGGGTTCCTTTTACGCTGTCCAACTGGCAACACTTAGGCGGGCTTTGCACGTTGCGACATCGCAAGCCGATGCTGCGATGTCGCACGCGATAGTCCCCGCCCCTGTCGCAGGTACAATATCTTGTGATAGCTGGCGTAGCGATAATTGTGCGTCACTTTTAATTTGACCCCACCGACATCGCACGTGCGATGTCGCAACGTGCAAAGGCGCCCTTAGGGATACTTTGCACACTATGACATCGCAAGCCGATGCTGCGATGCCGAGCGCGATAGTCCCCCGCCCCCGTCGCAGCTGCGATATCATTGTGATAGCTGCCGTAGCGAATATTATCGCTACGGCTGCTTCACATGCACTCACCTGCCGTGCGACGTCACTCTGGCCGGCGAACCACCTCCTTATTAAGGGGGCGGGTCGTGCGGCGTCACTGCGACATCACACGGCAGGCGGCCAATAGGAGCGGAGGGGCAGAGATGAGCGGGATGTAAACATAGCCGCGATGTTCCTCGCTCCTGCGACTTCACACACAGCGATGTGTGCTGCCGCAGGAGCGAGGAACGACATCGGACCGTCGCATCAGCGTAATTATGGAATTCGCCGACGCTACACCGATGATATGATTACGACGATTTTGCGCTCGTTAATCGTATCATCTAGGATTTACACACTACGATGTCGAGAGCGATGCAGGAAGTGCGTCATTTTCGACATGACCCCACCGACATCGCATCTGCGATGTCGTAGTGTGCAAAGTACCCCTAAGGGTCTGTCCGCACGTTGCGGTTTTTTCTAGCGTTTAAACTGTACTGTGTCATTGACAAACTGCATGCTTTTGTTTCCCCAGCAAAGTCTAAGAGAAATCACAATTTCCATCCGCACGTATTGTTTGACAAATATTGGTCAAAATCTTTGACAAAAAAAGCAGCATGTTCATTCTTTTTGCGTTTTGGTCACATTTTCTCACCTATTGAAATGAATGAGATGTGTCAAAACACAACCAATATGTTAGTTGTGCATTTGCACTGCGTTTTGGTTGCATTTTGCATGTGTGACGCCCTGGGCAAGCCAGGGGTCACAGGTCATCACACCACCACACCCTACACCCCAGTTAGGAACACCAAAGCTAACCCAAAATCCTTGTTGCCTTTCTCCAGAGGCTGATGTTCACACCAGGGGGGTGGGCCAGGCGGTTGGCTCCGCCCACCGAGGAGTTCACAGCCCTGGAGGCGGGAGAAACCAGGCAGATTAGCTCAGGGAGAGCTTGAGTAAACAGCTAAGATAGAGTTTGGAGGAGGAAGTGGAAGGAGTGGAAGTTTAGCCCAGGCAGGGCTTGAGTGAGGAGAAAACAAGTAGACAAGTGAAAGTAGAAGGAAGTGAAGTGGTAGAGGAGCAAAGAAAGAAAACTGGAGAAAAGGAGGAAAGTAAGAGCGGGTGACAATAAGAAAGCCTGAAGTGGTCCAGCTGTGTGCAGGACAGAGTCAGCAAGGTCAGCAACGGCGGTGATTGTCCGGAGGGGTGACCGTTTGGAAGTTCCTGGAAGGACCGCGGACGGGTAGTGGCCCGGCGGTCTGGAGCAGTGTACAAAGGACAGTCAGCACCAGGGCAAGGGACTCTCGGACCCCGGCAAGGCTAGGAGTCGCCATAATTTGCCAAATCCGTCAGTGAAGGGGACGTAGATCCCCCAACAACCAAGTCCCGATTGAAGGCAACAGCCCAACCATTACAGTAGAGACACCGCCACCGCCAGGGCACCAGTTTCTAAGGGCCAGCGCCTGCGGGCAAAGAGTAGAGCTCCTCCGGTCCAGCTTGAAGCCGGGGAGCGGGTTACCGGTGGGAATTCATCGAGACCATCAACAACATCAGGTGCAGGGAAAAGGGACATCACCGTCACCTACTGGGGAAAGCATGTGCAGCCGTCCGTGGGAACCGTCTTTGCAGCCGTGTGTTTTACCGAGAACTGTGTCAACGTCTCAGGCTGAGTGAGTACCACAGCGCCGCAAGGCACAGCGCTGCCCCCGCGCCCCTGCGCCCACCAGGCCCTGCATCTCCCCACCTCACCACTGGGCCCCGGTATCACCAACCCCTACCCACGGAGGGGCAACACAACAACTTGCTGCTTCACACCATCACTCCCGGGATCCCCACACCGAGCAGCGGTGGTGCTAACAAATCACCACAACCGTGGGTGGCGTCACGGACAATAGACTTTATCCCAACACCCAATCCCCTTTCACTCACGGGCGAGGAGCGCCGCTCGAGAACCCCCGGGATCCGGCCCACCGCTCGAGCCACCACTGAGCAGCAGCAGCCGGACCCGAGCAGAGGGGTGAGCGCAGTGCTGACACCCTCCTCCCCGCCCGCGACACATGCATTTTTGTCAACAAAAACACAGGTCACCAACTTTTCTCCATTCTCTCTCCCTCTCTGTCTCTCTCCGCTTCATACTCACCGATCACCGGCTCGACGTGACTGTCACACTGCTCCTGTGGCCTCTTCTGCTACTGAAAGTCCCGGCCGCTCATTAGGCTCATTTCATATTCACGGCTTCTCCCACCCACCGGCGCCTATGATTGGTTGCAGTCAGACGCACCCCCACGCTGAGCGATAGCTGTCTGACTGCAACCAATCACAGACGCCGGTGGGCGGATCTATATTGTACAATAGAATACATAAATAACTAATTTTAAAAAAACAGCATGCAGTCCCCCTCAATTTGATCCCCATCCAAGATAAAGCCTAACAGCTGGGGGGCTGGTATTCTCAGGCTGGTGAGACCCATGTTATTGGGAGCCCTGCAGCCTAAAAATATCAGCCAGCAGCCGCACAGAATTGCCACATCCATTAGATGTGACAGTCCTGGGACTTTATCCAGCTCATCCCAATTGCCCTGATGTGGTGGCAATCATGGTAATGGGGAGAGTCTGGAGAGATAACTTGCAGCTATCATTCGGCCAACAGCTACCATGTTTCCCTGAAAATAATGTGACGCCCTGGCAAAACCTGGTAGACACAGATAGGCCCCCACATAACACCATCCCTCACTTAGGTAACACACAGCCGACCTGAAACTCTAGTCACCCCCCCTTAGGGAAAGATAGGCACACCAGTGGGCGGGACCAGGTGGTTGGACACGCCCACCCAGGGGTCTAGGCAGCCGGGGCGGGAAAACAAGAGTTGAGTTAAGCTTCAGATAAGTTTGGAGTTCAAGTTGAGAGGAGCAGAGCTGGGGCTAGGTGTAGTCCCAGCAGGAGGAGAAGCTCAAATTAAATGATGCCAGGGTTGGAGACCTGGTGCCTTTGGCTAGGTGGCAGATGATGGTCTCCATCAGCAGGAGACGGGAAGATGGCTCGGCAAATCCGAGGTGGACCGGGACAGGGTTGTAGCCCGCCGGTACCGACACGGAGAACTCACCCGGAAACCGTAGCACAGAGGAGGTACTCGGGCCCTGAAGCCAGGACCGAAACCAGCGGCCAAGCTAATTAACCGATTGAGGGCAGGATTATAGGTCCTGTCCCACCCAAAGACCCTAAAGAAGACAACAGCCCACCGATAGGGATAAGGCCACCGCCATGGCCCATAGATCCCAAGGGCCAGCGTCTAGGGGCACGGCTCCATAGGCCACATCCAGCCGGGAGCGGACTCCTGAGTTCAAGACCAGGCAGTCTGTGGCGCCCTGGACTAGCCAGGTCGTCACAGGTACTACAACACGACACCCCCACCCCGAGATAGGCACATCAGTCAGACACAAAATCCTTGTTGCCTCCCTCCAGGGGCTGATGTCCACACCACACCAGGTGGGGTGGAGCCAGGCGGTTGGCCCCACCCACTGAGGAGTTCACAGTCCTGGAGGCGGGAAAAGGAAGTCAGTGAGAGTGAGAGTTGAGTAAGGGAAGGAGAAGGAGTGGAGGAGAAAACTGACAGTGTCCGGGTACGTGGCCCGGGCACTTAGAGCAAGGTTGGCAGACGGTGGTGGCCGTCTGCAGGAGAGGCAGATCAACGTGGAACCTGTAGGACCGGGGGACGGGCGGTGGCCCGCCGGTACCGAACCGGGGAGCGAAGAGAAGCCAGCACAAACTGGCAGGGCCTGCGGACCCCGACCAGGCTTGGAGTCGCCATTAATAAGGTCAAATCCGTCAGTGACCGGAACCCCAGGGGTTTCCTAGCAGCCAAGACCCGATTGAAGGCAACCGTCCAACCAACAAAAGGAAATACAGCTACCGCCATAGCTAGAGTTCCAAGGGCCAGAGCCTGCGGGCAAAAGGGCTCCTCCGGCGCATACACACGCTGGGGAGTGGGTTACCGGTGGGAAACCATCGGGACCAGACATCAACAAAAGGTGCAGGGAAAGGCAGCCACCACCAACCGTCCGGGAGAAGCCACAGCAGCCCGCTGCGGGACCCGTCCATCCAGCCGTTTGGTTTACCAGAGACTTTGCGTACATTTGTGGCTAAGTGAGTACAACCGTGCCTTCCGGCACCGCGCTGCGCAGTCCCCGCGACTCTGCACCTTGCCAGCCTTTCCTCCCCGTCACCTCACCGGGCCCCAGGACCACCAACCCCTACCCACGGAGGGGGGGAAACAACATCCCAGCTGCTTCCTACCATCGCTCCCGGGATCCCTGTCAATAGCAGCGGTGGTGCCCAACCTCACCACAACCCGTGGGTGGCGTCACGGACCAAATCCCCAGACCAAACTACCCCTTTCACTCACGGGTCGAGGAGCGCCGCTCGAGTCCCCGGATCCGGCCCACCGCTTGAGCCACCGAGCAGCAGCAGCGCCGGACCTGAGCGTGGTGAGCGCAGTGCCCCGCCGTCCGCGACAAGTCCACCATACAAAAAAGAAAGTGCAGAGGGAAAAGACAGCAACCACCAGCCCAGGTGGGGGACCTGAATGCTACCGGCCGCGCCAGCACCTTAGTTTACCAAAAGACTCTAGTGATTCATTTACTGTGAGTAACCAAACATTCCCCCGCACGTCCGGGCGCGCCGGCCCTTGCCATCGCTATACCCTGCACAAAGACACCGGGTCTTGGGGCAACCATCCCTACCCACGGAGGGGTTAACATCCTGCTGCCACTACATCTATGTCCCCCTTTTTATTCGGCGTGTCCGCGAGACCCCCGGGTCCGGAGACCCTCGACCTACCCACAGAAGGTCCGGATCCGAGCAGCGGCGGCTGCTGGCATGGGGGCGGCACAATAAGACCTACCCCAAAAATAAACCATAGAAGGATTTGGGCGCAGTAACAGAGAGGCGCGCTGCCAGGCACTGCAGCAGAATGGTGTGATGCCAGAGAGTGCCAGGCGCAGTAGCAGACGGGCAAGCTGCAAGGTGCAGTAGCAGAGGTGCATGTTACTAGGCACAGTAGAAAAGGGGTGAGGAGCAAGCTGCCAGACGCAGTATCAGAGGGGCATGTTGCCGGGCGTAGTAGCAGAGTGGCGAGGCACACGCTGCAGGTGCAGAAGCAGAGATGCAAGTGTCGCGGGCGGAGGAAGGCACGCCTCGCTCTCCCACTGCTCGGGTCCGGCTGCCGCTGCTGCTGCGGCCTGTTGCTGCTCGGTGGCTCGAGCGATGTGCCGGATCCCGGGGACTCGAGCAGCGCTCCTCGCCCGTGAGTGAAAGGGGGTTGGTTTTTGGGATTGTTTATTGTCCGTGACGCCACCCACGGTTGTGGTGATTGTGTGGACACCACCGCTGCTCTGTGTGGGGATCCCGGGAGCGGTGACAGGGAGCAGCAGAGTTGTTAGTTCTCCCCTCCGTGGGTAGGGGTTGGTTGTCCCGGGGCCCAGTGATGGGGTGGAGGATGAGGGATGGCGGGCCAGTGCAGGGCTTGGTGGGGTGCAGGGACGCGGGGGCAGCGCTGTGCCTCACGGCACTGTGGTACTCACTCAGCCTGAGACGTTGACACAGTTCTCGGTAAAACACACGGCTGGAAAGACGGTTCCCACGGACGGCTGCTGTTGCTTTTCCCCAGTAGTTGACGGTGACGGTCCCTTTTCCTGCACCTAAGTCTATGTTGGTAGCGATGGGTTCCCACCGGTAACCCGCTCCCCGGCTTGGATATGTGCCGGAGGAGCCCCTCTTTGCCCGCAGGCGCTGGCCCTGAGAAACTGGTGCCTTGGCGGTGGCGGTGTCTCTCTCTAATGGTTGGACTGTTGCCTTCAATCGGGACTTGGTTGTTGGGAGACCCAGAGGTCCCCTTCACTGACGGATTTGGCAAATTCACGGCGACTCCTAGCCTTGCCGGGATCCGAAAGGCCCCTGCCAATGGTGCTGGCTTCTCTTCGTATACCGCTCCGGTACCGCCGGGCCACCACCCGTCCACGGTCCTTTCGGCAACCTCCAAGCAGCCTCTCCTGCAGACGGTCACCGCCGTCTGCTAACCTTGCTGTTCTCAGTCCGGGGCACACACCCGGACCCACTTCAGGCTTTCCACTGTTGCTTTCTCTTCCACCTTAACTCCTCTCTCTTGCTCCTTTACCACTTCACTTCCACTTCACTCACTAAACTGATCTCTTCACTCCTTCACTTCCCTAGCTTAACTGCCTGGTTTTCCCGCCTCCAGGGCTGTGTACTCCTCGGTGGGCGGAGCCAACCGCCTGGCCCACCCCCTGGTGTGGACATCAGCCCCTGGAGGAAGGCAACAAGGATTTTTGTGTAGCTTTGGTGTACCTATCCGGGGTGTAGGGTGTGGTGGTGTCATGACCTGTGACCCCTGGCTTGCCCAGGGTGTCACACAAGGAGCGTGGTGCCAAGCAAAAGTAACAGAGGGCGAGGAGTGCTCTAGTATACATCACAGCGGAGGGGCATGATGCCAGGTGCTGCAGCAGGAGGGCACGCTGCCAGGCATAGTAAAAGAGGGGTGAGGAGCGCCGGGCACCGCAGCAGGGGGAGCGCTGCAGCTGGCGGGGGGCACTGCCAGGCGCACGAGCACACGGGTGTGCTGCCGGGTGCCAAAGCAGAGGGGTGTGCTGTCATGCACCGCAGTAGTGGGGCACACTGCCAAGCAAAGCAGCAGAAGGGTGAGGGGAAAGCCGCCAGGCACAGAAGCAGATGGGCAAGGGGGACTCTGCTTGGTGCACTAGTAAAGAGGCGTGCTGCCAAGCGCAAATAGCAAGGGGTGGAAAGGCGCAGTAGCAGAGGGGCAAGAGGCAGAATGCCAGGCATTGTAGCAGAGGGGCAAGTGGAATAATGCCAGGTGCAGTTGCAGAGGGGCGAGGAGCACAATGCGAGGCATTGTTGTAGAGGGGCAAAAGACACATTGCCAGGCACAGTTGCTGAGGGGCGTGCTGCCAGCCGAAAGAAGCAAAGGGGCACAAGACTATTATGCAGAGGGCGATGGGCACAATGCCAAGCACAGTTGCAGAGGGATGAGGGGACACATTGCCAGAGACAGTTGCAGGCGGGTGAGGCACTGCCGGCTGCAGCTGCGGGGGGTGAGGGGTTTGCTGACCAGGAGGTGTTCCAGGCAGTCACTATACCAAGTGTGCACTTCTATGTTTCCTATGGGCACAGGTTGACTTATCAAACTTTGGATCTACAACTTCCAGACTGCTGTGATTTCATCGCTACGCGTCCTGTCCGGTCCACCAATGTGTTGTCCGCACTGGGAACAGCTGTTGACTGATCACAACTCTCTGGTATCAGCCACTCACCTACTCATTGGGTCCAGAGGCCACACTGTGTTTATCAGCAGATCATAGAGGAGGTTTTCTTCAGTTTTCCCGCTGTCATGTCCATATGCTCCACCATCTTTACTACTGGAAAGTGAACTAACAGCGTAGGAGCTCGGTCGTGGCTACAACGATGATGATGTCGCAGGAGGGGGCAGAGCCTCATGTATCACAGCGCCGGAGACAACTGCTCTGAAGAGGAACTAATAGCGGCTCTGTCCTGCACAAGGGGGAGGATTAGGCAGGGGAACCATGTACTAGAGGAGGTGGCTGTATATAGATGAGAGGAGCCATGTACTAGAGGAGGAGGCTGTATATAGATGAGACGAGCCATGTACTAGAGGAGGAGGCTGTATAGAGATGAGAGTAGCCATGTACTAGAGGAGGAGACTGTATAGAGATGAGAGTAGCCATGTACTAGAGGAGGAGGCTGTATATAGATGAGAGGAGCCATGTACTAGATTAGGAGGCTGTATATAGATGAGAGGAGCCATGTACTAGAGGAGGGGGCTGTATATAGATGAGAGGAGAGACATGTGCTAGAGGAGGGGACTGTATATAGATGAGAGGAGCCATGTACTAGAGGAGGCTGTATAGAGATGAGAGGAGACATTTACTAGAGCAGGAGGCTGTATATAGATGAGAGGAGCCATGTACTAGAGGAAGAGGATGTATATAGATGAGAGGAGACATGTACTAGAGGAGGGAGCTGTATATAGAGGAGAGAAGTCATGTACTAGAGGAAGAGGCTGTATATAGATGAGAGGAGACATGTACTGCAGGATGAGGCTGACAGGAGTGATGTACTGCAGTAAGTAGCTGTATATAACGGGATAAGAGAGGAGATGTACTGTGCAAAGCATGACTGCAGAACCAAAATCACCAAAAGGAGACTTGTGAGACACTACACACATAATATAGTTTATTGGAATGTACCATTTATATATTTTATGTGTTTCATACAAGGCTGTATAACACAATACATGGGCCCCAGTACATCTCCTACATCTCCAGGGGTCTCTCCCGGATTTCTAAAAATTTAGAGTATTTATTTACTTTAACATCTGTCACTCAACTTTCCCAGAATCGTTAGTGGCTGATCCTTCGGCTCTAGAGCTGTGAATTCTGGGGAACCATTGATTGCACATTTGCTTTTTATAGCACTAAGTTCTCTGCTTTGTAACTAGACAAGAACTGAACACTGACATCTGTGCGCCGCAGTCATGAGTGGTTCAGCTGATGATGACGGCCGGGCCCCAAATGGAATGTTCATCTCTGTTCTCATTGTGGTGACATCAGAGGTTTATGGTATAATGAAATATGCAAATTCCAACCAACTTCATAGAGTATGCAAATTGCATCCGACCACACCTGATGACTAGAGTTGAGCGCGGTTCGTGGTTCTCCAGTTCGCGGCTCGAGTGATTTTGGGGCTGTTCTAGATCGAACTAGAACTCGAGCTTTTTTGCAAAAGCTCGATAGTTCTAGATACGTTTGAGAATGGTTCTAGCAGCAAAAAGCAGGGCTTTTTACAGCTACAGTGTGCAGGAGCCATCGCTGGCAGCCTGCCAGAAGCTGGTAACCAAGATAAACATCGGGTATCCAACCAAAGCGCTTTGGTTAGTAACCCGATGTTTATCCTAGTTACGTGCAGGAAGCCCACACTTCCGTCCGCGACAAGTCCACCATACAAAAAAGAAAGTGCAGAGGGAAAAGACAGCAACCACCAGCCCAGGTGGGGGACCTGAATGCTACCGGCCGCGCCAGCACCTTAGTTTACCAAAAGACTCTAGTGATTCATTTACTGTGAGTAACCAAACATCCCCCCGCACGTCCGGGCGCGCCGGCCCTTGCCATCGCTATACCCTGCACAAAGACACCGGGTCTTGGGGCAACCATCCCTACCCACGGAGGGGTTAACATCCTGCTGCCACTACATCTATGTCCCCCTTTTTATTCGGCGTGTCCGCGAGACCCCCGGGTCCGGAGACCCTCGACCTACCCACAGAAGGTCCGGATCCGAGCAGCGGCGGCTGCTGGCATGGGGGCGGCACAATAAGACCTACCCCAAAAATAAACCATAGAAGGATTTGGGCGCAGTAACAGAGAGGCGCGCTGCCAGGCACTGCAGCAGAATGGTGTGATGCCAGAGAGTGCCAGGCGCAGTAGCAGACGGGCAAGCTGCAAGGTGTAGTAGCAGAGGTGCATGTTACTAGGCACAGTAGAAAAGGGGTGAGGAGCAAGCTGCCAGACGCAGTATCAGAGGGGCATGTTGCCGGGCGTAGTAGCAGAGTGGCGAGGCACACGCTGCGGGTGCAGAAGCAGAGATGCAAGTGTCGCGGGCGGAGGAAGGCACGCCTCGCTCTCCCACTGCTCGGGTCCGGCTGCCGCTGCTGCTGCGGCCTGTTGCTGCTCGGTGGCTCGAGCGATGTGCCGGATCCCGGGGACTCGAGCAGCGCTCCTCGCCCGTGAGTGAAAGGGGGTTGGTTTTTGGGATTGTTTATTGTCCGTGACGCCACCCACGGTTGTGGTGATTGTGTGGACACCACCGCTGCTCTGTGTGGGGATCCCGGGAGCGGTGACAGGGAGCAGCAGAGTTGTTAGTTCTCCCCTCCGTGGGTAGGGGTTGGTTGTCCCGGGGCCCAGTGATGGGGTGGAGGATGAGGGATGGCGGGCCAGTGCAGGGCTTGGTGGGGTGCAGGGACGCGGGGGCAGCGCTGTGCCTCACGGCACTGTGGTACTCACTCAGCCTGAGACGTTGACACAGTTCTCGGTAAAACACACGGCTGGAAAGACGGTTCCCACGGACGGCTGCTGTTGCTTTTCCCCAGTAGTTGACGGTGACGGTCCCTTTTCCTGCACCTAAGTCTATGTTGGTAGCGATGGGTTCCCACCGGTAACCCGCTCCCCGGCTTGGATATGTGCCGGAGGAGCCCCTCTTTGCCCGCAGGCGCTGGCCCTGAGAAACTGGTGCCTTGGCGGTGGCGGTGTCTCTCTCTAATGGTTGGACTGTTGCCTTCAATCGGGACTTGGTTGTTGGGAGACCCAGAGGTCCCCTTCACTGACGGATTTGGCAAATTCACGGCGACTCCTAGCCTTGCCGGGATCCGAAAGGCCCCTGCCAATGGTGCTGGCTTCTCTTCGTATACCGCTCCGGTACCGCCGGGCCACCACCCGTCCACGGTCCTTTCGGCAACCTCCAAGCAGCCTCTCCTGCAGACGGTCACCGCCGTCTGCTAACCTTGCTGTTCTCAGTCCGGGGCACACACCCGGACCCACTTCAGGCTTTCCACTGTTGCTTTCTCTTCCACCTTAACTCCTCTCTCTTGCTCCTTTACCACTTCACTTCCACTTCACTCACTAAACTGATCTCTTCACTCCTTCACTTCCCTAGCTTAACTGCCTGGTTTTCCCGCCTCCAGGGCTGTGTACTCCTCGGTGGGCGGAGCCAACCGCCTGGCCCACCCCCTGGTGTGGACATCAGCCCCTGGAGGAAGGCAACAAGGATTTTTGTGTAGCTTTGGTGTACCTATCCGGGGTGTAGGGTGTGGTGGTGTCATGACCTGTGACCCCTGGCTTGCCCAGGGTGTCACACAAGGAGCGTGGTGCCAAGCAAAAGTAACAGAGGGCGAGGAGTGCTCTAGTATACATCACAGCGGAGGGGCATGATGCCAGGTGCTGCAGCAGGAGGGCACGCTGCCAGGCATAGTAAAAGAGGGGTGAGGAGCGCCGGGCACCGCAGCAGGGGGAGCGCTGCAGCTGGCGGGGGGCACTGCCAGGCGCACGAGCACACGGGTGTGCTGCCGGGTGCCAAAGCAGAGGGGTGTGCTGTCATGCACCGCAGTAGTGGGGCACACTGCCAAGCAAAGCAGCAGAAGGGTGAGGGGAAAGCCGCCAGGCACAGAAGCAGATGGGCAAGGGGGACTCTGCTTGGTGCACTAGTAAAGAGGCGTGCTGCCAAGCGCAAATAGCAAGGGGTGGAAAGGCGCAGTAGCAGAGGGGCAAGAGGCAGAATGCCAGGCATTGTAGCAGAGGGGCAAGTGGAATAATGCCAGGTGCAGTTGCAGAGGGGCGAGGAGCACAATGCGAGGCATTGTTGTAGAGGGGCAAAAGACACATTGCCAGGCACAGTTGCTGAGGGGCGTGCTGCCAGCCGAAAGAAGCAAAGGGGCACAAGACTATTATGCAGAGGGCGATGGGCACAATGCCAAGCACAGTTGCAGAGGGATGAGGGGACACATTGCCAGAGACAGTTGCAGGCGGGTGAGGCACTGCCGGCTGCAGCTGCGGGGGGTGAGGGGTTTGCTGACCAGGAGGTGTTCCAGGCAGTCGCTATACCAAGTGTGCACTTCTATGTTTCCTATGGGCACAGGTTGACTTATCAAACTTTGGATCTACAACTTCCAGACTGCTGTGATTTCATCGCTACGCGTCCTGTCCGGTCCACCAATGTGTTGTCCGCACTGGGAACAGCTGTTGACTGATCACAACTCTCTGGTATCAGCCACTCACCTACTCATTGGGTCCAGAGGCCACACTGTGTTTATCAGCAGATCATAGAGGAGGTTTTCTTCAGTTTTCCCGCTGTCATGTCCATATGCTCCACCATCTTTACTACTGGAAAGTGAACTAACAGCGTAGGAGCTCGGTCGTGGCTACAACGATGATGATGTCGCAGGAGGGGGCAGAGCCTCATGTATCACAGCGCCGGAGACAACTGCTCTGAAGAGGAACTAATAGCGGCTCTGTCCTGCACAAGGGGGAGGATTAGGCAGGGGAACCATGTACTAGAGGAGGTGGCTGTATATAGATGAGAGGAGCCATGTACTAGAGGAGGAGGCTGTATATAGATGAGACGAGCCATGTACTAGAGGAGGAGGCTGTATAGAGATGAGAGTAGCCATGTACTAGAGGAGGAGACTGTATAGAGATGAGAGTAGCCATGTACTAGAGGAGGAGGCTGTATATAGATGAGAGGAGCCATGTACTAGATTAGGAGGCTGTATATAGATGAGAGGAGCCATGTACTAGAGGAGGGGGCTGTATATAGATGAGAGGAGAGACATGTGCTAGAGGAGGGGACTGTATATAGATGAGAGGAGCCATGTACTAGAGGAGGCTGTATAGAGATGAGAGGAGACATTTACTAGAGCAGGAGGCTGTATATAGATGAGAGGAGCCATGTACTAGAGGAAGAGGATGTATATAGATGAGAGGAGACATGTACTAGAGGAGGGAGCTGTATATAGAGGAGAGAAGTCATGTACTAGAGGAAGAGGCTGTATATAGATGAGAGGAGACATGTACTGCAGGATGAGGCTGACAGGAGTGATGTACTGCAGTAAGTAGCTGTATATAACGGGATAAGAGAGGAGATGTACTGTGCAAAGCATGACTGCAGAACCAAAATCACCAAAAGGAGACTTGTGAGACACTACACACATAATATAGTTTATTGGAATGTACCATTTATATATTTTATGTGTTTCATACAAGGCTGTATAACACAATACATGGGCCCCAGTACATCTCCTACATCTCCAGGGGTCTCTCCCGGATTTCTAAAAATTTAGAGTATTTATTTACTTTAACATCTGTCACTCAACTTTCCCAGAATCGTTAGTGGCTGATCCTTCGGCTCTAGAGCTGTGAATTCTGGGGAACCATTGATTGCACATTTGCTTTTTATAGCACTAAGTTCTCTGCTTTGTAACTAGACAAGAACTGAACACTGACATCTGTGCGCCGCAGTCATGAGTGGTTCAGCTGATGATGACGGCCGGGCCCCAAATGGAATGTTCATCTCTGTTCTCATTGTGGTGACATCAGAGGTTTATGGTATAATGAAATATGCAAATTCCAACCAACTTCATAGAGTATGCAAATTGCATCCGACCACACCTGATGACTAGAGTTGAGCGCGGTTCGTGGTTCTCCAGTTCGCGGCTCGAGTGATTTTGGGGCTGTTCTAGATCGAACTAGAACTCGAGCTTTTTTGCAAAAGCTCGATAGTTCTAGATACGTTTGAGAATGGTTCTAGCAGCAAAAAGCAGGGCTTTTTACAGCTACAGTGTGCAGGAGCCATCGCTGGCAGCCTGCCAGAAGCTGGTAACCAAGATAAACATCGGGTATCCAACCAAAGCGCTTTGGTTAGTAACCCGATGTTTATCCTAGTTACGTGCAGGAAGCCCACACTTCCCCGCTCAGCTCGCTCCGCCCCCTCCTGCCCGCGGCATGTACACACGTACACAGACACGCACACACACACACTCTGCATACATGGTCCCGCTCGGCTTACCTGCGGTGATGAAGTCCCGCCATCCCGACCTCAGCGCTGTCACTGTCCTCCATGGCCGCCGCTTGTCACATCACCTTCTCTCGCTTCCGACCCGAGACTGACTAGCGGTGACGTCACGGGCCTCTCGCGATACTTGGCTGTGAAGGCGGCGGTCATTGAACTCAGTGACAGGGGCTGTCAGTGTGCTGGAGATCAGCGCAGGTAATGTACCTCGCTGACAGCAGCACTTGTCATCCCCCTGCAGTGACCTGGGCTGACGCATTTGTCGCGGGCGGGGAGGAGGGTGTCAGCACACCGCGCTCACCCCTTCTGCTCGGGTCCGGCATCTGCTCAGTGGTGGCTCGAGCCGTGGGCCGGATCCCGGGGGTTTCTCGAGCGGCACTCCTCGCCCGTGAGTGAAAGGGGATTTGTTTGGGTGAGGGGATTGTTATAGTTCGTGACGCCACCCACGGTTGTGGTGATTTCACCACCGCTGCTCAATACGGGGATCCCGGGGATGGTGATGCGGAGCAGCCAGGTGTTGTGTTGCCCCTCCGTGGGCAGGGGTTGGTGATCCCGGGGCCCGGTGATGGTTTGTGAGGTGCAGGGACGCGGGGGCAGCGCTGTGCCTTGCGGCACTGTGGTACTCACTCAGCCTGAGACTTGGACACAGTTTGTACGGTAAACCAAACGGCTGGTAGGACGGTCCCACAGACGGCTGCACCTGCACTCCCGGTAGGTGACGGTGATGTCCCTCTTCCTTGCACCTATGGTTGACTGGTGGTAGCGGTGGATTCCCTCCGGTTACCCGCTCCCCGGCTACAATCTGGGCCGGAGGAGCTCTACACTTTGCCCGCAGGCGCTGGCCCTGAGAAACTGGTGCCGTGGCGGTGGCGGTGTCTCTCTGCTTCAGGTTGGGCTGTTGCCTTCTATCGGGTCTTTGGTGTTGGGGGATCTGCGTCCCCTTCACTGACGGATTCGGCAAATTTGGCGACTCCTAGCCTTGCCGGGGTCCGAGAGGCCCCTGCCCTGGTGCTGACTGTCCTTCAGAACACTGCTCCAGACCACCGGGCACACAGCCACCGGGGTCCTTCCAGGAACTTCCAAACGGTCCCCCTCCAGACAGTCACCGCCGTTGCTGACCTTGCTGATCTGGTCCTACACCTAGCTGGACCCTTCAGGCTTTCTTTCTCCACTGTCACTTCACTTGCTTTCCTCCTTTACCACTTTTCCTACTTTCACTTTCTTAACTCCTCCACTTAGCTCCTCACTCCTACTCCTCCCTGAGCTAATCTGCCTGGAACTTCCTGCCTCCAGGGCTGTGAGCTCCTCGATGGGCGGAGCCAACCGCCTGGCCCACCCCCTGGTGTGCATCATCAGACTCCTGGAGGAAGGCAACAAGGATTTGTAGTTTAGCTGTGATGTGCCTACCTGGAGTGTGGGGTGTGGTGGTGTTGTGACCCGTGACCCCTGGCTTGCCCAGGGTGACACATTCCCCCTTAGCAAAATGCAGACCGTCCGCGGGCTGCCGTCCTACACCGGTTTTATTTTTCTGTAAAAGGGGTAACAAGGTTAGAAAACATGAATAACATTTTTAATAACTCTTCCCAAGATGGGAGGCACATTTACTTAAACGTTGCAACGGTATACGGTCACGGTTTCCGCTCTCTCCCACCCAAGCAACCTGGCCCTGATGCTGCCCCTGAAGACCAGGCAGCACCCCTTGACCCACAGTCCAGCACAAGTTACCCGAGCGGGATCTGTCCTTCCCCTCCAGAGGGTGGCCACCGGTTCCTTTGGTGGCGGGGCCCTAGCCTGCTCTGCTGAGGGCCCTCCCTCCAACCTGCCTCTCCGGAGGCGGCATTGCGGAAACGGTAACGGTATCCAACATATTTACAAGCCACTAACGTTTGTGGTGCCCTGCAAGTTCACGGGCTTGTCCATGGATAGTTCCCATGCATAACTGTAAACGGTCCCCACGGGGACAACGGTGCCGGCTCCGGCCGGTTCAATCACAAGCAAATCAGGTGACTTTCACAGTATCATCATTTTCCTTATCATTTTTCAAAACTTTTAAACAAAAACAAACAAACAACCACTCCTTCACATTTGCGGACCCCTTTTACTCATAGAACGGTCTCCCTGTACCTAAGTGGGGGTCTACCTAGGTTGGAACGGGTGGACCTTCGGGGCCCGGTGTCAGTGTGGTTAGACAGTGGGGTAGAGGGAACAATCGGTTCCTCCTCCCTGCTATAGTGTGGAGCAGGCGGAGGTGTAGGGGGGCTGGGTACAGGTTCATCCCTGGGCACTGGCACTGGTTCTGGCTCACGGTTAACCGCTTCCACTACTTCTTCATCCACGGGTTGTGGGAACAGTATCACTGGAAGTATCACCGCGCCGTTCTGTGTAGGCCAGTTTGCTGGGAAGTCACCCATTACAGTGTGGATTACCTCTGCTGCCTTCTCCACGGGTGGAGGAACCGGTACTTCAGCCTCTGCCTTCAACGCTGGGGGGCATTTTTTTAGATGGTCCCGGGAAACTGTGGCCAGGGTGCCCCCTTGGTCACGACTGATCTGGTAGGTCTTCCCATCTTCCCATTCTGTGGGTTGTATGACGTAAGGGATTTGTTCCCACTGATCATCCAGCTTGTGGGTTTTTCTCTTCCGTTTCAGCACCACATCCCCTGGCTGGAAAGGACCTGCGGGCGCCTTCTGATTGAACCGGTGCTCCTGTTGTTCTCGACTTCGACTGAGGTTCTTCTCCACATATTCCTGGATTTGCTGGTACTGCGCCCTCCTCTGGCTTTCCCACTCTACCGTTGAAGGGAGCGCTTCTGGGGCCTCCAACCCCATCTCCAGATCCACCGGCAGGCGGCCAGGCCGAGCCCTCATCAGATACGCTGGAGTGCACTTCGTCGAGCTGGACGGAATATTATTGTACATGTCGACCAAGTCGGGCAACTTTTCCGGCCACATGTTCCGTTCTTCCAGCGGTAGCGTCTTGAGGAGCCCCAGGACCAAGTGATTCATTTTCTCGCACATGCCGTTGGTTTGGGCGTGGTACGGGGTGGTCCGGATCTTCTTGCAGCCGTACAACTGGCAGAATTCGTGAAATACTTCTGCTTCAAAAGCCGGGCCTTGGTCAGTCAGCACCTTCTCGGGGTACCCATGGGGTCGGCAAAAATAAGCCTGGAACGCTCGAGCAGCGGTTCGACCAGTCAGGTCCTTAACGGGGACTACCACAATGAATCTTGAGTAGTGGTCTACCATGGTCAATGTGTAGGTATACCCACTTCGGCTAGGGGTGAGCTTGACATGGTCCAGGGCGACCAGCTCCAGCGGCTGATGGGTGACTATGGGATGTAACGGTGCCCTCTGGCTAGCCTCGTCCTTTCTCCTCAACGTACAAGGACCGCATTCTCGGCACCAGGCTTCCACCGATCCACGCATCCCACTCCAATAGAACCGCTCCCTCAACAGCATCTCCAGCTTCTTCCACCCAAAGTGGCCAGCGCCATCATGGTATGCCCGCAGGACAGTAGCGACATCAGCTTGAGGAACGATTAACTGGCATATCTTCTCATGGGTCTTTGGGTTGATCAACTCACGGTACAGCTTCCCTTGGTGTAGGTAAAGCCGTTTCCGTTCTTTCCACAAGCGTTGGGCTTCGGCTGGAACGGCAGGGTCTATTCCCATAGCACCTTGTTCCACCAGAGTCTTGACAAGGTGGACAGCCGGCGCTTGGTCCTGGGCGTCCTGCCACTCTTGACTGGGCCGTGGGTCCGGGTCCACCCTTTGCTGACATACTTGTACCCTCTCAGTAGGTGGCTGGTGGAACGCAGGCAACTCGATCTCCTCGAGGTCGTCATCCTCGCACCCCTCTTCTGACAAATGGGGCATCCGGGAGAGTGCATCGGCATTTATGTTGACACGACCAGCTCGGTACTTAATGGTGAAATCATAGTTGGCCAGCCGGGCTACCCACCGCTGCTCCAGCGCGCCCAATTTAGCCGTGTTCAGGTGAGTCAGCGGATTGTTGTCCGTAAATGCGGTGAATTTTGCTGCCGCCAAGTAGTGACGGAACCGCTCCGTGATAGCCCACACCAACGCCAGTAGCTCAAGCTTGAAGGAGCTATAGTTCTCGGGGTTCCTTTCGGTCGGCCGGAGTTTTCGGCTGGCGTAGGCAATCACCTTCTCCCTTCCATCCTGGACCTGGGATAGGACCGCTCCTAGCCCCACGTTACTGGCGTCCGTGTGGAGGATGAATGGGCGCCCATAGTCAGGGTACGCTAGGACCTCTTCTCCGGTCAGGGCCGCCTTCAACTGGCAAAAGGACTCTTCACGTTTGTCCTCCCAGGACAGTGGGGCTCCAATGGGTCTACCGCCTTTGGTCTGTCCCACGAGGAGATCTTGCATGGGGGCAGCCATCTTCGTGTACCCCTTTATAAAGCGCCGATAGTACCCTACCAGACCCAGAAACTGCCTTACTTCTCTCACTGTAGTTGGTCTCGGCCAGCTCTGGATGGCAGTGATCTTCTCAGGGTCGGGGGCGACACCCTCCGCACTCACCACATGCCCTAGGTACTGCACCCTGGGTTTCAGCAGATGGCATTTTGAGGGCTTCAACTTCATCCCATACCCAGCAAGGGACGCGAACACCTCAGCCAGGTGCTCCAGATGGGCTTCATACGTCTGAGAATAAACAATCACATCATCCAAATACAGCAGGACGGTCTCGAAGTTTAAATGTCCCAGACAGCACTCCATCAACCGTTGGAAGGTCCCGGGGGCATTGCACAGCCCAAACGGCATGCTATTGAATTCGCAAAGCCCCATCGGGGTAGTGAAGGCGGTCTTCTCCCGGTTCTCTGGGGCCACGGCCACTTGCCAGTATCCACTGGTGAGGTCAAGGGTCGAGAAGTAGTTTGCAGTTCTCAGCGCAGCCAGAGACTCTTCAATACGAGGTAATGGATAGGCATCTTTATGGGTTATCTGGTTGATCTTCCGGTAGTCCACACACATCCGCATGGTACCATCCTTCTTCTTAACCAGTACCAACGGAGCAGCCCAGGGACTACAGCTGTCCCGAATAACCCCTGCCTCCTTCATATTCCTCAACATATCTTTGGCACACTGGTAATGTGCAGGGGGAATAGGTCTATGCCTCTCTTTGATAGGGGGATGTTCACCTGTGGGGATGTGGTGTTGGACCCCCTTGATCTGCCCAAAGTCTAGGGGATGCTTACTGAAAACCTGTTCGTACTCCTGCACCACCCTGTATACCCCTGCCCTGTGATGTGTAGGGGTCTCATCAGTGCCTACATGTAGCTGTTGGTGCCACTCCTTTGTGTCCCCCTGGGGTGGGGGAGTGCTGGTGGTAGGTGGGAGTGTGGATGGACTGGCTTCCTGGATAGTGTGAGGGTCCAGGGTGAGCAGCTTGGCAATGGTGGCATACCGGGGGAGCCTGACTTCTTCCTCCCCGCAGTTCAACACTCTCACAGGCACTCTCCCTTTCTTCACATCCACCACCCCCCGGGCGGCCATTACAGTAGGCCAGTGCTCGGAAGGCATGGGCTCCATCATTGCAGGGTAGTCACGCCCCTGAGGCCCTACGGCTGCCCTACACCAAATCATCATCTCACTTCTAGGGGGCACAAGCAACGGGGCCACATCCATCACTCTCACTCCACCAATCTCTCCTCCTGTTGAATTTACATGCTGGCGGTACATCAAGGCTCAAATCTCACGCTGCACAGCTCTCTGTCGGCTCCCCGCCGCCGTGGCGGCCAGCTGTTGCAATAGGGCCAACACATCACCCATACAGTGCTCCATTACATTGGTCCCTAGCACTATCTTCGGATTATGATCACTGGGCTCATTCATGATCACAATCATACCCTGTTGTTGCAGTTCAGCTTGCCCCACTGTCATGGCCACCTGCTTGTACCCTACTTGGGTTAAGGGGAGTCCATTGGCAGCAATCAGCGTTATACTAGTATCTGGGGGTGCCAGCTCATCCGCCCCCCAATACCGCTGGTATAATGTGTATGGTATGGTGGTTACCTGGGATCCAGTGTCCAAGAGAGCCATCACCGGTATACCGTCCACAACCACGGGAATGATGGGCCGAGCTCCGATATACCGATCCCGCCAGTCCGAGGGGCCACGATGTTCTACTCCTGAGGATTGGCCCGGGGCCCCAGGGGTTGCTCGTTTAACGGGCACTCTCGAAGGTAATGCCCCGGCTTACGGCACTTGTAGCAGATTGGAGGCCTTCTCCGCGGGGGATTAGCACCTCTCCGATGCATCCAGGGTACATCTTGAGGGCTGTCAGCAAGCTGTATCTGTGCTGGAGGCTGAGATCTAGTCAGAGGTTGTAGTGCAGCAAGGATTTTAGCAAGGTCTCCGTCCATGCGACGGACCTGGGCTGCCAGCTCTTCTACTGTGCTGCTCGGGGCTGCAGGTACTAGGGAGGTTGGTTTGGCTGAGGCCGCCACAACGGGAGCTGTCTCGACGGGCCACGGGACGGGCTCCAGAACTTCGGCAGCTAGGGGCTGTAGTGCTTTGATAGCCCGCTCCTTTAACACAGCAAAGTCCACATCAGGGTGTTCCAGGGCCCACAGCCGGAGTTGTTTTCGATCCTCAGGGGACCTCATCCCCTGCGCAAATTGCTCCACTAACATCTTGTTGCTATCCGCCTCATTAATAGAGTTCACCCGCTTCAGCGTGCGGAGGGCGGTCTGCAGACGTAGAGCATAGTCCCGAATGCTATCCCCAGCTCGTTGTCGGCACTGGTAAAACTGCATCCTCAGCTCAGCTTCGGTCCGGGTCTCGAAGGCAGTCTGTAGCTTCTCAAAGATGGTGGCTACCGAGAGCCGGTCCCCCTCGGCCCAGGTCTCCGCTTCCTGCTCAGCCGCACCGGTTAGCTGGCCTAGCACTATCGCTGCACGTTGCTTATCAGTCAGGGGGTACAGCTCTAGCAACGGGCCGAGCTTTTTCCGGAAGGCCTGTAGGTCATCCGGTTTCCCATCATACTGCGGTAGCCAGGCAGCTCCGGGCGCATAGGGCAAGGAGAACGGCATGACCTGAGCGAGCGCGGGGACCGCAGCACCTCCCGCCGGTACAGCCGGGACTTGGGCCGGCCCATTCCCATCCGCGGGTGCCGCTGCGGCTGTGACCACCGCTCCTCCAGCGGCTCCGTTGGGCGCAGACATCTTGTTTCCGTCCCCCTTAGCTCTTTCCGGCCCCTCCTCTCTCGGGGCGGGGTTTTGGCCTTCGCGCCTCTACTGCTCGAGAAGACGCTCGAGCGGGAACTTTTCGCGCCAAAGATGGCGGCTTCTGAAATTTTTCTGCCGGATACCTCCGGCGGTAACAAGGCGCACCTCTACCAGACGGCAGAGCGGTAAGATCCTGTTCGTGACGCCAAGTTGTCGCGGGCGGGGAGGAGGGTGTCAGCACACCGCGCTCACCCCTTCTGCTCGGGTCCGGCAGCTGCTCAGTGGTGGCTCGAGCCGTGGGCCGGATCCCGGGGGTTTCTCAAGCGGCACTCCTCGCCCGTGAGTGAAAGGGGATTTGTTTGGGTGAGGGGATTGTTATAGTTCGTGACGCCACCCACGGTTGTGGTGATTTCACCACCGCTGCTCAATACGGGGATCCCGGGGATGGTGATGCGGAGCAGCCAGGTGTTGTGTTGCCCCTCCGTGGGCAGGGGTTGGTGATCCTGGGGCCCGGTGATGGTTTGTGAGGTGCAGGGCCTGGTGGGCGCAGGGACGCGGGGGCAGCGCTGTGCCTTGCGGCACTGTGGTACTCACTCAGCCTGAGACTTGGACACAGTTTGTACGGTAAACCAAACGGCTGGTAGGACGGTCCCACAGACGGCTGCACCTGCACTCCCGGTAGGTGACGGTGATGTCCCTCTTCCTTGCACCTATGGTTGACTGGTGGTAGCGGTGGATTCCCTCCGGTTACCCGCTCCCCGGCTACAATCTGGGCCGGAGGAGCTCTACACTTTGCCCGCAGGCGCTGGCCCTGAGAAACTGGTGCCGTGGCGGTGGCGGTGTCTCTCTGCTTCAGGTTGGGCTGTTGCCTTCTATCGGGTCTTTGGTGTTGGGGGATCTGCGTCCCCTTCACTGACGGATTCGGCAAATTTGGCAACTCCTAGCCTTGCCGGGGTCCGAGAGGCCCCTGCCCTGGTGCTGACTGTCCTTCAGAACACTGCTCCAGACCACCGGGCACACAGCCACCGGGGTCCTTCCAGGAACTTCCAAACGGTCCCCCTCCAGACAGTCACCGCCGTTGCTGACCTTGCTGATCTGGCCCTACACCTAGCTGGACCCTTCAGGCTTTCTTTCTCCACTGTCATTTCACTTGCTTTCCTCCTTTACCACTTTTCCTACTTTCACTTTCTTAACTCCTCCACTTAGCTCCTCACTCCTACTCCTCCCTGAGCTAATCTGCCTGGAACTTCCTGCCTCCAGAGCTGTGAGCTCCTCGATGGGCGGAGCCAACCGCCTGGCCCACCCCCTGGTGTGCATCATCAGACTCCTGGAGGAAGGCAACAAGGATTTGTAGTTTAGCTGTGATGTGCCTACCTGGAGTGTGGGGTGTGGTGGTGTTGTGACCCGTGACCCCTGGCTTGCCCAGGGCGACACACATTGATGTTAGCTCAGGTCACTGCACTGCTCTCCCAGCCAATGGGGAACATCCTGCTCTTCATTGACTGGGACAGTGTGGCTCGTCATGGCAACCCCTTGGATTACACCAGACCTGGATTTGTTTTTTTTTCTAATAAATTGGTTAAAGAGGCAATGTATTGGGGAGTGTTTTTTCAAATAAAAATGTGTTTGTCGTGTATTTTTTTTTATTACTGACTGGGTTGGTGATGTCGGGTATCTGATAGACGCCTGACCTCACCAACCCCAGGGCTTGATGCCAGGTGACATTACACATCTGGTATTAACCCCATATATTACCCCGTTTGCCACCGCACCAGGGCGCGGGATGAGCTGGGGTGAAGCACCAGGATTGGCGCATCTAATGGATGCGCCACTTCTGGGGCGGCTGCGGCCTGCTATTTTTAGGCTGGGGAGAGTCCAATAACCATGGACCTCCCTAGTCTGAGAATATCAGACCCCAGCTGTCTGCTTTACCTTGGCTGGTGATCCAATTTTGGGGGACCCCTACGTGTTTTTTTTTTTTAATTATTTATTTAATTTAAAATAACAGCGTGGGGTGCCCTCAGTTTTGGATTACCAGCCAAGGTGAGGTTGCCAGCTGTGGTCTGCAGGCTGCAGCGGTCTGCTTTACCCTAGCTGGCTACAAAACTAGGGGGAACCCTACGTCATTTTTTTTTCATTTTTTTGGCTAAATACAAAGCTAAGCACCCCTTAGTGCCACATGAAAGGCACCAAAGGGTGCAAAGTTACAAAATGCAGGAGAGTGGGACATTATGTGTCTTTCTGCCATTATAATGACAGAAAAGACTGATATGAAGTGCACAAGCACAAGAAAATCACCAGAGCGCTATACGCTGTGAAAAGCAGTAGAAAATGGCACTGGAGTGAACATGTGACCGCCTCATGTAGGATGAAGCTATGGATCCTGGGTAAATTTATGTATTTTCCCTCCTTCAGTTTTTTTGCAGTACACAAAAAAAACGGAAGGCACACGGATGACAAACAGATGACATACGAACCGTCTACGGAACGAAAACGGATGCCACACGGATGCACCCATGAAAAAAAACGGACTGTTTTTTGCAGACCGCAAAAATGGATCGGTCGTGTTAATGTAGCCTTATTCTGATCTGACGTTTATAAACAGCAGGCAGAAATAAGTGAATAACGCCCCCCGGCGTCAGAAAATCTCCGGGGTTTCAGGGCTAGCTGAGACCCTGGAGATCATGATTCAGGACGGTTTTTCCGGTCCCCGCTCACGTGATCACAGGTATACACCGTACACCGATGATCACGTTACAGTAAATGACAGCGCCGGTAAAAAATTATTTATCTCCCATCTGGCATGAGCAAACACTTCTTCTCCACTTCTTCTCCACTTCTTCTCCATTTCTTCTCCACTTCTCCACTTTTTCTCCACTTTTTCTCCACTTTTTCTCCATTTTTTCTCCACTTCTTCTCCACTTCTTCTCCACTTTTTCTCCACTTTTTCTCCACTTTTTCTCCACTTTTTCTCCATTTTTTCTCCACTTTTTCCTCCACTTTTTCTCCATTTTTTTCTCCACTTTTTCTCCACTTTTTCTCCACTTTTTCTCCATTTTTTCTCCACTTTTTCTCCATTTTTTCTCCCCTTTTTCTCCACTTTTTCTCCATTTTTTTCTCCACTTTTTCTCCATTTTTTCTCCCCTTTTTCTCCACTTTTTCTCCATTTTTTTCTCCACTTTTTCTCCACTTTTTCTCCACTTTTTTCTCCATTTTTTCTCCACTTTTTCTCCATTTTTTCTCCACTTTTTCTCCATTTTTTCTCCACTTTTTCTCCGTTCTTTTTCTATGGTCGGTCTACCCATTAGCTCTGCCATGCATAGTGTAGCTCTACACCTACTGCACATGTTACTTTATGATTGACATCTCTTTCGTACCAGAGCTGTCTAAGCCTACTCTGACCCCATATTTGTCATTACTATATTGTCCTTGTACTGTATTATGACATTTGTATCATGTGTTTCATTTCTTGCTGTGTTGCAATTTTTTTGCTGCATCCCAATTGTACCTCTACATTGTTCGAGTTTATGTTATTGTTCTCTCACTCTTATGTGATACTGATTATTGTCATTTTTCATGATTACATGCAGATAAGTCCAATCTGACGAAGGCTCAGGCCGAAACGTCATTTGTAACTTGTTTTGGACAAAAACATATATGCTTATGAAAACATTTTTTTTCTTAATACGGACCAATAAAGAGTGATTTTGCATTACTATCCGTTGTGACTTACTGACTTAGTCTGGGAGATTTAGAGTGCCGAGGTTACTCACTAATTTTATCTATTATTACCTCTGGGCACCTATATACCAGTGAGCAGAGCTTCCTCCACAGTAGTTCTCCTGATTAGGCATGCCCTTACCTCATGAGCAGGGCATTGCAGCTTTGGTAGCAACCATTACGACATGGACTCTGCTGCTGTGGACCCGGGGAGAGTGAGTGCAGATTCATTGCACCCACACTCCTCACATGAAGGGTCCGCACTCCTAGAAAATGGGGGATACGTTCCCTGAGTGTCTCCCCCCCATATTCTAGACGGTCCAGAGTTGTCGTGGGACCCCTTTATTTTTTTTCTTACAATAAATTGGTGAAAGAGGAAATGTTTTGGGGACTGTTTTTTCAAATAAATTTCTTTTGTCGATTTTTTTTTTTGTTAGTACTGACAGTTTATGATGTTGGGTATCTAATAGACGCCATGACATCACAAACTGCTGGGCTTGATCTCAGGTGACTTTACAGCTAGTATCAACCCGATTTATTACCCCGTTTGCCACTGCACCAGGGCACGGGATGAGCTGGGGTGAAGCGCCAGGAGTGGCGCATCTAGTGGATGCGCCACGTCTGGGGTGCCTGCGGCCTGCTATTTTTAGGCTGTGAAGGCCCAATAACTATGGACTTTCCCACCCTGAGAATACCAGACCACAGCTGTCCGCTTTACCTTGGCTGGTGATCCAATTTGGGGGGGACCCTACTTTTTTTGTGTAATTATTATTTATAAAATAATTATAAAAAAAGAGCCTGGGGGCACCTCCACATTGGATCCCCAACCATGGTAAAGCTGCCAGCTGTGGTTTTCAGGCTACAGCCGTCTGCTTTACCCTAGCTGGCTATCAAAAATGGGGGGACCCAACGTCATTTTTTTTTAACTATTTTTTAAATAGAAAAAATTAATGGGCTTCCCTGTATTTTGATTGCCAACCAAGGTAACGGCAGGCAGATGTGGGTGGCAACCCATAGCTGTCTGCTTTATCTGCGCTGAGAATCAAAAATACCGCGGAGCGCTACGTCATTTTTTTTAAAGATCTATTTTTACAGCACTGTGATGTCCAGCAATCAAAATACAGGGAAGCCCATTTTGTTTTTAGTTACTTAAATAAATAATTAAAAAAAATATATATGGGCTCCCGCTGCATTTTTATATTTTTATTTTTGTATTGCTAGCTAAGGGTAATCCAAGCAGCTATCCCCCACTGCTTGGTGTTACCTTCACTGGCAATGGAAAATCCAGGGAAGCATTTTTTAATTTTTTTGGCCAAAAAACTACAAAAAAAGGACGTGAGCTTCGCCATATTTTTGTATGCTAGCCAGGTAAAGCAGGCAGGTGCTGGAAGAGTTGGATACAGCGCCAGAAGATGGCGCTTCTATGAAAGTGCCATTTTCTGAGGCGGCTGCAGACTGCAATTCGCAGCAGTGGGGCCCAGAAAGCTCAGGCCAACCTGTGCTGCGGATTCCAATCCCCAGCTGCCTAGTTGTACCTGGCTGGACACAAAAATGGGACGAAGCCTACGTCATTTGTTTTCTAATTATTTCATGAAATTCATGAAATAATAAAAAAAGGGCTTCCCTTTATTTTTGGTTCCCAGCCGGGTACAAATAGGCAACTGGGGGTTGGGGGCAGCCGTACCTGCCTGCTGTACCTGGCTAGCATACAAAAATATGGCGAAGCCCACATAATTTTTTCAGGGGGCAAAAAACTTCTGCATACAGTCCTGGATGGAGTATGCTGAGCCTTGTAGTTCTGCAGCTGCTGTCTGTCTGGAGAAGAGCAGACAGCAGCTGCAGAACGACAAGGCTCAGCATACTCCATCCAGGACTGTATGCAGAAGTTTTTTGCCCACCAAAAAAATGACGTGGGCGTCGCCATATTTTTGTATGCTAGCCAGCTACAGCAGGCAGCCACGGGCTGCCTCCAACCCCCAGTTGCCTATTTGTACCCGGCTGGGAACCAAAAATATAGGGAAGCCCGTTTTTTTTAAATATTTCACTTATTTCATGAAATAATTAAAAAACAAATGACGTGGGCTTCGCCCCATTTTTGTGTCCAGCCAGGTACAACTAGGCAGCTGGGGATTGGAATCCGCGGCACAAATTAGCCCGAGGTTTCTGGGCGCCTCTGCTGCGAATTTCAGTCCGCAGCCGTCCCAGAAAATGGCGCTCTCATAGAAGCGCCATCATCTGGCGCTGTATCCAACTCTTCCAACAGCCCTGGAGCCGGGTGGCTTGTTGGGTAATCATGAGTTAATACTGGCTTTGTTTTACTAGCCAGTATTAAGCCAGAGATTCTTAAGCCTGCTTTACACCAGGCAATCTATCGTGCGATAGATCGTCGGGGTCACGGTTTTTGTGACGCACATCCGGCATCGCTGGCGATGCCGGCCTGTGTGACACCTCCTAGCGACGCAGTATCGCTCACAAATCGTGAGTCGGGTACTGCTCGTTAGGTTCCATAATATCGTTTACTTTAGTCGCCCATCGTTTCCGTGGTAGCACACGTCGCTCCGTGTGACACCACGGGAACGATGAGCAGCTCACCTGCCTCCCGCGGCCGCCGCCGTCTCTATGTGGAAGGAAGGAGGTGGGCGGGATGTTTACGTCCCGCTCATCTCCGCCCCTCCGCTTCTATTGGCCGGCGCCCGTGTGACGTCGCTGTGACGCCGAACGTCCCTCCCACTCCAGGAAGTGGACGTTCGCCGCCCACAGCGAGGTCGCACGAGAGGTAAGTATGTGTGACGGGGTTTAGTAACTCTGTGCGATACGGGCAGCGATTTGCCCGTGACGCAAAAAGGACGGGGGCGGGTACGATCGATTGTGAAATCGCACAATCGGTCGTACCGTGTAAAGCAGGCTTTAATGTCAGGCACGTTTGACCCGGCCATTAAGAATCTCCAATAAAGGGTTAAAAAAAAAGACACCACACAGAGAAAAAATACTTTAATAGAAATAAATACACAGAAACATTAGAGACTCCATCTTTATTACCCCGTCAGCCCAATAAATCCCCAATAAACCAGCGCTGATAAGAGGTTTTTTTATTAATATTTTATACTTTTTATTGCTATCCTTGTTTTAGACACAAATTTATTCAAAACAATTCACACAATAGAACAAGGAAAAAGAAAGAAGAATAAACCACATATGGTAGAAATAAAAATTAAAGTAAAAATAAAGAATAAGTAATTGATAGTGCAGCAAACAGATACCAGGTGTCTGGTTGCAGTACCCCGGCCGGTAGTAGAGCAATTATTAAATCTAGTATAGTATATTAAGTGATGCTTCAAGGCATATGATAATTAATGCCAATTGAAACTATCACTGCAATATGATTTTTCAGATACCTGGAGAGTTTTTTTCAATCCATAAGCAAAAAGGTTTTTAATAGAGGCTTAAATTGTAAGCAGCAATTTCAGCGTTCCAAGTGCCTTTAAATGAATTTGAAGAAACTGCACTTCAGGATTGTAGTGAGGATTGTAGTGAGGATTGTAGTGAGGATGAGGTGCCCCAGCTCATCACTTGATGGGCTGGCGCACCTCATCCTCACTACAATCCTCACTACAATCGGGAAGCAGCGTGCAGCCTTCACTCCGTGAGAGATCAGTGCTGCTGGCTGTCAGCGGTAACAGTGGTAACGCTGACAGACGCGTTACAATAGCAACGGTGTTCTCGGAGCCGCGGTTAGCGGTGACGTCACCGCTAACTGCGTTGCTATGGCAACGGTGATCTCCGTTAATGACCGGCTGTGTCAGCCGGTCCCTAACGGAACGGGGAGTCGACCGTGTGCTAGAGCATGTCACCGGTACACGGCGATACACATATGTGCACCGTGTACCGGAGAGATGCACTCGCAGGTCCTACATGACGCGTCTTAGTCATGTGACCAGTCTGTAGCCAATAGATAATAGCCATGTGACTGGTCACATGGCTATTTTGACGTCACGATAGGTCCTGCTTCTCTGCTGGCAGTGCCGGTCACCGGGAGGATTCAGCGATCATCGGATGGAATAGCTGCAGGAGACAGAGTGCAGGAGGGATCGCGGGGACTGGTAAGTGTTATGGCAATGTTTATTAACTGTTTGTGTACATTTATCATGCATTTTTATGTGTTTGTGATTGCCTCCCATTATAGCCTATTGGTTCAAGTTCGGTTCGTCGAACGTTCGGCGAACCGAACTCGAACGAGACCTCCGTTCGGCGAACCGACCTCGAGCCGAACCGCAACCGGTTCGCTCATCTCTACTGATGACTAAATAAAGGTGCCACGTCCACTTGCCTATGCCATCACTTTGTGATGTCACAATGATCAAAGGCTCTAAACAATCCACTCCTGGGAGCTTTACAGCCATTTGACACATTTTTACTATAGAGGCAGGACGATAGAGCCGCACTATGGCAGCCAGAAAGACGTAAGTGGAGCTCTGGGAATATAAACGTGGAGCCCTGCAACAATATTACTTTCTTATATAGGACAAAGGACAAGAACGGGCCTTTGGATTATAAACTGTGGAGCCTGCACCCTTATTGACTTTTGGAGAGAAACAGGATAAGAATGCTACATTTTCATCAGAATGAAAAGGACCCCGGACCATGATGTGAACCTGGTGACGTATACTACTCCCCTGCTCTGCATCTGCTGATGTCATGTAACCCTTTGGTGGCGTTTTAATCAAGGTTGGTGTTTTTCTATACCAACCTTCATGAAGCGCTCGTTGGAGTAAGATGCACCAAATTCATTTCCTCTTAATGAATTTGACTCATCTTTTAAAGGGAATCTGTCAGGAGGTTTTTGCCACCTAATCTGCATAACGTAGGGGCAGAGATCCTGATTCCAGTGATGTGTCAATTACTGGGATACTTAGTGTAGTTTGATAAAATCACTGTGTAATCAGCAGGAGATTATCATTAAAGGAATACTTGGTGTAAGACCAGGTAGTCCAGCATATTAGGCTATGTGCCCACGAGACTCTGTTCCCGTGGATTTTGCCGCGGAAAACGTGCAGATTTATCTGGATTTTCTAGATATATCCGCAGGTTTTAGCAAGTACAGACACTCCCCATGTTATCCTATGGAGCATGGGGAGTGCTGTGTCCATGCTGCGGTGTGCGGCTGCGGAATATGCTGTGGATGTCCCGCAGCCGCACATTAATTGTCAATTATTCCTGCGGAAATACCTGCGGAAATCCCACCTCTCTGCTATGGAGATAGAGGCTGGGACTTCTGCAGGTAAGTCACACGAATGTCTGCAGATTTACCGCAGCTATTTCGCTGGAATCCCACAGCTATGTATAGCTGCGGATTCCGGAGAGCTGCTGTGGGAAACCTGCGGACATACCTGCTAGATCTGTAGCAGAGATAACATTGATTTTATCAAAATGACAGTGACTCGCCCACCCCAGGGCTATGGGACACCCGGTGCCGGGCCGGACTAGTCCGGTGGTAGTCAGTGGTGGCTGGGCCCGGCTCCGTGGCCCTGGTGGGTGTCAGTTGAATATGTGGCTGATGAGTTAGAGTTAATGTTCGTGACGCCACCTGTGGTATGCGGCTATTAAGCCGCCGCTGTTATGGGAGAACTCCGGGGTGATGTTATGACAGCTATGATGGTACTGCTCCCCACAGGTGGAGCGATGCCCCGGGATACCGTTGGTGCCCGTGAAAGTCTATGGTGTTGTGTGGCTAACACGGTGCAGGGCCGACAGGCGAGGAAAGAACCAGGCACAAACAACAGTCTCTTTACCTTTTCCTCTTTTACTCTGGGAACAGTCCAGTCCTGGGAGACCGTTACAGGTGGTGATGGGGATCCGGTCGGCCTGGAAGTACTTGGGATGATCTTTCTGGCCAGCTGAGTATGAGGCCTACTCCTGTACTTTGCTTTGTGATGATAGGACCCTGCTTCTCTGAATCCAGCAATGGCCCTCTTTGCTGCTGGGACCGATGGCACGTCCCTTCTTTCTGTAGGTGGCTGCGCAGACCCTCTCTCTGGTGCTTCTCCGCTGGAGTCCACACCGGGCCCTGATGCTGCAGCTGTACCTTGGATCTTTCTGGGCCAGGGGCTTGCAGCTCTCCTGCCCTTCGGACTCGGCTACCAGGGACGGATTTTATACCCTGGAAACAACAGACTCCGATGTCTGAGTCTCTCTGCTGCCTCTCAGCTATTCCTGCTTCTCTGGGCCAAGCTGCTCCAGCTCTAGGCCCCAGATTCACAGGACAGCTCACTCTGCGTCTGTTCACTTTCACTACTCCCTTCAGACTGGCTGCACTTCCTCCCTCTGGTCAGGTAGAGGAAGGCTCCCTGGAATTCCAGGTTCAGAGCTCCCCCTGCTGGCCGGAGGGAGAACTGTGTTGGGTGTTAAACCTGCTGGCCAATGGATCTCCCAATTACCTCCAGGCTCAGCATTAACCCTTTGGGAGGGCAATGCTGCTGTGGCGACCAGGTCCTAGGGCGCCACACTCCCCCTTAGTTAAATTCAGTACTCCCGGACTGTGGAAACAAAACATAACATGTCATACATTTCATCCCAATATGGGAGGCACATTATTTTTAACGTTACAACTTCAGACAGTACTATAAGAGTCCAGTGTGGCTCCCTGCCGGGTGTCCATTACACTGCTCCATGGGGGACCCGCCGCGATCAAACCCCCAACGTAGGCTCTGGGCGTGCGTCAGAGCATTGATGACCCCACTCTATGCACGCCGGACGGGTTTTTCTTCAGGGGTGTTGAGCACACTGGTGCTAACTATAAACAATTTAGGTGTTGGCCACCCATAGTCCAGTGGCCCAATTGTCCAATTTCGCAATCACAAAAAAAAACATTTTGTACACGACATTACAGACTTTTCACATAACTATTTACATTCTAATAAATACTCTTTCTTTATATAGTTGATTCCCTATACCTTAGAGGGGGTTGTCCCCGAGTGCTGCGTTGAGACCTGCGTAGCTCTGGTGTTTGTCCCTGACTACTTAGTGTGTCTCCTATCTCAGCACTACCGGTAGGCCTAACCCCGATAGGTATGCATGATGATTGCCTATGTGGTCTAGGAGTCGCCAAGGATATGACAGGTTCACCACTGACAGGGGGTTGATCCTCCTGTTCCACTGCTGGCGTGTCACCGCGTGTCGGGGCGGACGGTTCTTTGGGTGGATCCGGAACCTGTTCTGTTTCTGGCTCGACCAACTGTGGGAACGTCAGGACCGGTACCACTACGGCACCATTTATGCGGGTCCAAGTCTTGGGGAATTTGCCGAGGATCGTTTGTATCATCTCTTCCCCTTCTTCTCGAACTTCCTCCACTTCCCTTTGAACTTTGCACCGCTCAGGGCACGTCTTCAGGCGGTCTCTGGATATTGCTTGACAAGTCTTGCCTTCGTCCTTGCTTATGAGGCACACCTTACTGTTGTCAAAGTTGGAGGGGATAATGGTGTAGGGCTCGTTCTCCCACTGATCATCCAATTTATGCGTCCTCCGCTTCTTCTTGAGGACTTGTTCTCCAGGTGCTAAGGGAGTTGCTGGGGCCGTTTGATTGTACTGCTGCTCTTGTCTTGTTCTGGCTTGATACAGGCTCCTCTCTACGCATTCCTGGACCTTACGGTACTGCTGCTGCCGTTCTGTATCCCAATCCTCTATTTCTTGAACCGCCTCAGGCGACACAGTCCCCATCTCAAAGTCTACAGGCAACCTGCCAGGTCTGGCTCGCATCAGGTAAGCGGGGCTGCAGTTGGTCGAATTTACTGGGATATGGTTGTACAGGTCGACCAGATCTGGCAGCTTCTCTGGCCATTGGTTCCTTTCTTCCAGAGGTAGAGTCTTCAGCATATCAATAACCACATGGTTCATTTTCTCGCACAGTCCATTGGTTTGGGGGTGGTACGGTGTTGTTCTGATTTTCTTACAACCGTACATGTTACAAAACTCTTGGAACACCTCCGCCTCGAACGCAGGGCCTTGATCGGTCAGTACCCTTTCCGGATAACCGTGAGGCCGGCAAAAGGATGCCTGGAACGCTTTAGCTGCTGTTCTGGCTGTCTGGTCCTTCACAGGCACTACTACCAGGAAACGAGAGTAATGGTCCACAATTGTGAGGGCGTACACATAGCCTGACCGGCTTGGTGTTAACTTCACGTGGTCCAGGGCCACCAACTCCAGGGGCTGCTTCGTAACAATTGGCTGTAGGGGAGACCTTTGGCTGGCATCATCCTTCCGCCTCAGGTTACACGGGCCACAGTCTCGGCACCACTTCTCGATCACCTTTCTCATGTGCACCCAATAGAACCGATCACGGAGTAGGGCCTCCAACTTCTTCCACCCAAAGTGGCCTGCGTTATCATGATAAGCTGCTAGGACCATTGGAGCATCCCTCTGCGGAACCACGATCTGCCAGACAAGTTCATTTGTTCGCCAGTTGACGTGTCTCTTGCAGAGCTTGCCTTGGTAGGTGAACAGTCGTCCCCTCTCTTTCCACAACTGCTGGGCTTCTTCTGGAGCATCTGGACCAAGATGAGTCTCAGCTTGTGCTAGCTTTTCTTTGACCAGTCGCACCGCCGGGTCACCGTTCTGTGTCTCTTCCCAATTATGGTGGAGTAATGGGTTAACCGGGACCTCGTGTTGGCTCGAGCGCTTCACTCCCACAGCATGCTCACACTGGGAAACGCCCTGATGATGGAAAGCCGGTAACTCTATCTCTTCGAGTTCATCCAGGTCTTCTCCAGATTCGGGTAAGTGAGGCATTCTGGACAGCGCATCAGCATTGTTATTCTTCTTGCCAGCCCGGTACTTGATGGTAAAGTCAAAGTTAGACAGCCGGGCCATCCATCGCTGTTCCAACGCCCCTAACTTGGCTGTTGCCAGGTGTGTCAACGGATTGTTGTCCGTGAAGATGGTGAACTTGGCCGACGCCAGATAGTGTTTGAAGCGTTCAGTCACTGCCCAAACAATAGCGAGGAACTCCAGCTTGAAGGAACTGTAATTTTCTGGATTCCTTTCTGTGGGCCGAAGCTTCCTACTGGCGTACGCTATCACCTTCTCCCTGCCTCCCTGCACCTGGGACAAAACGGCTCCCAGGCCCACGTTGCTGGCGTCTGTATACAGTACAAACGGCTGGCTGTAGTCAGGGTAGGCCAGAATTTCTTCTCCCGTGAGAGCCCCTTTCAGCTGGACAAAGGAGGTTTCTAGTTGGCTGCTCCATTCAAATGGAGGGCTCTGCTTCTTAGCCTGCTTTGGTTGGCCCACCAGGAGATCTTGAAGGGGCGCTGCTATCTTGGTGAACCCATCAATGAACCTTCGGTAGTAGCCCACCAGCCCAAGGAACTGCCGCACCTCCTTTACCGTGGTGGGTCTTGGCCAGTCCTTGATTACGGTGACTTTCTCCGGATCAGGTGCCACACCTTCTGCGCTGACCACATGACCCAGGTACTGTACCTTTGGCTTCAAGAGGTGACATTTGGACGGCTTGATCTTCAGGCCATATTTTGACAAAGACTCGAACACTTCTGCTAAGTGCTTCAGGTGGTCTTCATAAGTCTTGGAGTAGACTATGACGTCATCCAGGTACAACAGCACGGTTTCGAAGTTGTGGTGGCCCAAGCAGCACTCCATCAACCGTTGGAATGTCCCTGGGGCGTTGCAGAGCCCGAATGGCATGCAGTTGAACTCGCAGAGGCCCATCGGCGTCGTGAATGCAGTCTTCTCCTTGTCCGCCTCTGCCACGGGAACCTGCCAATACCCACTGGTGAGATCCAAGGTGGAGAAATAGTTAGCTGACTTTAAGGCTGTTAGTGACTCCTCTATTCTGGGTAGGGGATAAGCATCTTTATGTGTAATGCGGTTAATTTGCCTGTAATCTACACACATTCTCATTGTACCATCCTTTTTCTTTACGAGCACTAGTGGAGCTGCCCAGGGGCTACAACTATCTCTGATAACCCCAGCCTCCTTCATTTCCCGTAACATTTCTTTGGCACGCTGATACTGTGCGGGGGGTACAGGGCGGTATCTCTCTTTAACGGGGGGATGATCACCCGTGGGGATTTGATGTTTAACCCCTTTCACCTGCCCAAAATCTAGGGGGTGTTTGCTGAAGACTCGCTCGTACTCCTGTACCACCCGGTAAACCCCATTCTTTTGGTGTGAGGGGGTGGAGTCGGTGCCCACATGTAAGTTTTGGCACCAGTCTTCCAGCTGCCCCTTGGAGCCCTTGTCTTCCGCCTGGTCGGACGGGATCAAGGGTTCCACTGCTTTGATGGTGTTGTTGCTGACAGTGTACAGTTTTGCTACAGTGGCGTACCGGGGCAATTTGGCTTCCTCCTCCCCACAATTCAGGACACGGATGGGCACTCTCCCCTTGCGGACGTCTGCTACCCCTCTGGCTATCAGGACTCCAGGCCTACTGTCTGAATACACCGGTTCTACCAAGGCATGGTAATCCTGACCCTTGAGGCCTATTGCTGCCCGACACCATATCAACATTTCACTTCTTGGGGGTATTGCAATGGGTAGGGGGTCACTTACCCTCACACTGCCAATTTCTCCTCCGGCCAGCTCCACCTGCTGCCTCCTCATCAGGGCTCTGATCTCCCTCTGTAGGGCACGCTGCTGCCCGGAGCTGGCAGTTTCAGACGCCTGCTGCAACAAAATTATCACTTCGGCAATACAATTTTCTATCACATTTGTACCAATGGTTACCAGCGGGTCAGATTCTTTGCGATCAATATCTACAATTATCATCCCCTGACATGGCAATTCCACCCGCCCCACTTTAATGGTTACTTCTTTATACCCAATTTGAGGTAAGGGCTGACCATTACTGGCCACAATTGTTAAATCATCATCTGGGCCATGGTCAATGTCTGAATCAGCCCAATATCTTTTGTACAGTTTATAGGGGATGGTCGTTACCTGGGACCCAGTATCCAGGAGGGCATTCAAAGGGATCCCATCCAGCACAATAGGAAGGACCGGTCGTCCTCCCACATACTTGCTGCGGCTGGGGGTTGAGCCGGGCTTCCTTACACCTGGGGGTCGGCTCCTGGCCCCAGGCTCGGCCCATTTAAAGGACAGTATCGTGCAATGTGGCCCGCCTGGCTGCAGCGGCGGCAGATCGGTTGTCCCGTTGAATCATACCGGTCTGTGTCTCTGCCTCGGGTCGGCGGAACCCTCCTCTGTCGCATCCATGGGACGTCATCTGGGCTGGAGGCCAACTCGATTTTTGCAGGCGATGGGGTCACTTGTAGGGACTGCACGATCTTGGCAAGGGCAGCTACAGTCTTGGTCAGCTCCTGGAACTGCTGTCTGAGCTCTGCAGTGGGATCCTTATCCAGGGACTGCGCCTCAGCCCCTGCAGTGGCTCGTGTTGCAGGCACCACCCCGGGGTACGTGATAGCAAGAGGCCGGAGGGGCACTGGGTCATTCGGTGTAGATTCTCTCAGTACCCGGATGGCCTGGTCCTTAAACTTTGCAAAGTCCAGAGCAGGGTTCTGCAGGACCATGATACGCAGCTGGGTCCTGTGGGCATCTGACAGGAGCCCCTCTATGAACTGCTCAGTTAGGAGTTTGTGTTCTTCACGTACACTCTCTGGGTCCACTTGTTTAACCGCTTTCAGGGCCTCCTGCAGGTTTAAGGCATAGTCCCTTATGCTGTCTGTGGGCCGCTGCTTGCACCCAAAGAATCTCATCTTTATCTCTGCTGCGGTGCGGGTGTCAAAAGTACTCTTTAGCTTGGCCAGTATCTGGGTTACTGTCCCTTTATCTGTATCAGGCCAGGACTTCACTTCACGCTGGGCTGCGCCGGCTAGCTGTCCCATTAATATGCCCACCTTCTGGCTCTCAGTCAGCGGATACACCCGGAATAAGCTGTGCAGGCTTTCTCTGAAGTCGCTCAAGGTATGGGACTCCCCGGAATACTGCGGCAGCCATTCTGCGCCCGGTATGTACGGCATGGTGATCGGCATTACCGGCGCTACAGCGGGGGATGGGGCGACGGCGACAGGGATCGCTTCGGCGGGCGCTGCGGCGTCTCGGGCTATGGCAGCCACCTGCCCTCCCTCTGCGTCGGACATCTTCCTCCCCCTTAGTGAACCTTACCAGGCTCCGTTCACTTTTCAAATTTCCTTCCGGGTCGCGCGGGGTTAACAGCGCTCTGCTCTGATGGCGCGCTCCCTTCGCGCTCTTTGTCAGGCACGCCCCCCTTCTTCCTGCGCTCAGTGAGGATAATGGCGGCGGCAGTTTTCAAACAGTGAAACACGCAGTAATACAGTCTTTAAAGCGCAATTATTCAGGCGCACAGTACCCGGTGGAACCGGGCACGAAATCCTGTTCGTGACGCCAAAAGTTGACTCGCCCACCCCAGGGCTATGGGACACCCGGTGCCGGGCCGGACTAGTCCGGTGGTAGTCAGTGGTGGCTGGGCCCGGCTCCGTGGCCCTGGTGGGTGTCAGTTGAATATGTGGCTGATGAGTTAGAGTTAATGTTCGTGACGCCACCTGTGGTATGCGGCTATTAAGCCGCCGCTGTTATGGGAGAACTCCGGGGTGATGTTATGACAGCTATGATGGTACTGCTCCCCACAGGTGGAGCGATGCCCCGGGATACCGTTGGTGCCCGTGAAAGTCTATGGTGTTGTGTGGCTAACACGGTGCAGGGCCGACAGGCGAGGAAAGAACCAGGCACAAACAACAGTCTCTTTACCTTTTCCTCTTTTACTCTGGGAACAGTCCAGTCCTGGGAGACCGTTACAGGTGGTGATGGGGATCCGGTCGGCCTGGAAGTACTTGGGATGATCTTTCTGGCCAGCTGAGTATGAGGCCTACTCCTGTACTTTGCTTTGTGATGATAGGACCCTGCTTCTCTGAATCCAGCAATGGCCCTCTTTGCTGCTGGGACCGATGGCACGTCCCTTCTTTCTGTAGGTGGCTGCGCAGACCCTCTCTCTGGTGCTTCTCCGCTGGAGTCCACACCGGGCCCTGATGCTGCAGCTGTACCTTGGATCTTTCTGGGCCAGGGGCTTGCAGCTCTCCTGCCCTTCGGACTCGGCTACCAGGGACGGATTTTATACCCTGGCAACCACAGACTCCGATGTCTGAGTCTCTCTGCTGCCTCTCAGCTATTCCTGCTTCTCTGGGCCAAGCTGCTCCAGCTCTAGGCCCCAGATTCACAGGACAGCTCACTCTACGTCTGTTCACTTTCACTACTCCCTTCAGACTGGCTGCACTTCCTCCCTCTGGTCAGGTAGAGGAAGGCTCCCTGGAATTCCAGGTTCAGAGCTCCCCCTGCTGGCCGGAGGGAGAACTGTGTTGGGTGTTAAACCTGCTGGCCAATGGATCTCCCAATTACCTCCAGGCTCAGCATTAACCCTTTGGGAGGGCAATGCTGCTGTGGCGACCAGGTCCTAGGGCGCCACAACAGCAAACAGCTTAGTAAGTGACACATCGCTGGAATCAGGGTCTCTTGTGACTTCTCCCTGTATCTTCAGCTGCTTGGGAGACTCATGTACAGGGTGCAGTGTAAAATATGCAAAACAATTAGCGATTGTTTTTAATGAGCTTTCAGGTTATAAGTCCTGTGAAAAATCTATATGTAAACATTTTTTTTTCAGAATTTTAATTCAGGTTTGTTAAAGGAGTTTTCGAGGCTTGAGGTAAAAGTCTGCAGTTACTCTAGGTGTCTGCACATGAGCGCATGTATGGAAGTCACATACTTGTGGTCATGACTGCCCGCTACGGGCACAGGCAAATCCTCACAGCGCACAGTGTAGTTCCTGTTAGGATTCAAAAGTCTGTCATTAACCTCAAGCCTGGACATCCCCTTTAAGACAAAAATTACATTTTATTATATATTAAATATATTAAAATGATTGCCACCGACGGGAAATCCCTTTTAAAGTTAATAGTTCCCCATATAACATTTCTGGTGCAAACTGCTTAAGGAGTGAACTCTTAGGGGCACTTTGCTCACTATGACATCGCAGCTGCGATGTCGGTGGGGTCAAATCGAAAGTGACGCACATCCGGCGTCGTTGTCGATATCGTAGTGTGTAAATCGTTTTTGATACGATTAACGAGCGGAAAGAGCGTCGAAATCGTATCATAGGTGTAGTGTCGGTCATTTCCATAATTTCGGAAGGACCGATGTTACGATGTTGTTCCTCGATCCTGCGGCAGCATACATCGCTGTGCGTGAAGCCGCAGGAGCGAGGAACATTTCCTACCTGCGTCCTGCGGCTCACGCCGGCTATGCGGAAGGACGGAGGTGGGCGGGATGTTTACGTCCCGCTCATCTCCACCCCTCCGCTTCTATTGGCCGCCTGCCGTGTGACGTCGCTGTGACGTCGCACGACCCGCCCGCCCCCTTAGTAAGGAGACAGTTCGCCGACCAGAGCGACATCGCAGGGCAGGTAACTGCATGTGAAGCTGCCGTAGCGATAATGTTCGCTACGGCAGCTATAACACAATATCGTATGTGCGACGGGGGCGGGGACTATCGCGCTCGGCATCGCAAGCATCGGCTTGCGATGTCATAGTGTGCAAAGTGCCGCTTAGGCCTCTTTCACACGTTCGTGCCTCCGGTACGTGTATGGACAGTTTTCTCACGTACCGGAGACACGTACACACGTTGACATATGTTTTCCTATAGTTTTGGGTACACGTAAGTATTTTTTCACGGAATGTGTGTCCGTTCCGTATTTTCACGTGCCCGTGTGCTCCACACGCCAACATGTCCGTTTTTCTCTGGCATCACGGGTGTCAAACGGAACGCAAATGTGTCACACATATGACACATGGACCACACGGATGTGTTCCGTGTGACACGCACCGGAGAAAAGACATGTGTCTAATAAAAAAAAACAAATCTTTACTCACCTTCTCCTGCCCTGCTGTCTCTGCCGCTGCTGTCACTTGCTGCCGACTGCCGCTCATTATGCTCATTTAATATTCACTTCACTGCGGCCGGAAGCAGCAGCAGCGGGGAGTCGGCAGGACCGGAGACCGAAGATCAGCACCACGGAGAGCGATGCCAGGGACAGGTGAGCAGAAAGTTCCCGTTCTCCGTGTGTTATTACGGATAACACATGGAGAACACACGTGTGCCATACACACAGCTCACCGAGGGCAATACGTATCTTTGACACGTCCGTGAAACACGTGCGTGATTTTCATGGGCGTGTGAAAGAGGCTTTAGGCTGCGTGCCCACGATCAGGGTTAGCAGCGTTTTGGATGCAACGTGCTCCAAAACACTGCGATGTACAATACAAGCACAGTGGATGGGATTTCTAGAAATCCTGTGCCCATTGTGCGTCCCGCAGTAAAAACTGACCTGCAGTGCGGCTTTAATGAGCCGCAGCATGTCAGTTGTATACTGCAGAGTCACAAGTGTCCTCTGTAGGGAGAACACAAGCGAGAGACCGCAGCACCCTAAACCCTGATTGTGGACACGTGCCGCTGCGGTCTCTTGCGTTCTCCTACAGAGGAGAATCTCTGCCCCGCACGTCAGGACACGGAGTCCAGGACAACAGCTGGTCCTGATCGAGGACACATACCCTTATGTTATTACAGTACAACAGGTGTATATATTATATAACCTGCAGGCTAATAATGGGTGATGTAAACCAAGAAAACATAATACTAATTAAGAAACCCAAGATGAATTTTTATATATTTTATTCCGGTACCTTGTTGGATTTTGTCTTCTGTACTTTATTTGATTTTGTCTCCTGGTAATTTGTATCATTTCGATTTAAAATTGTAAAACTAAAAACACCATAAAATATCTGTTTTATGTTACAATGAGGCTCCTTGAATGGAAACTTGAGTGAATGTATATGGATTACCTATGAAATCCTGATTTTGTATAAGGGAGTCCAACTAGGTGTGGTCAGGACAAATGATAGGGTATTATACACTACACCCCAGGTACACGTCCCCTGATCCCATATAGATAATATTTCTTGTTTGTCTTTTAAAATTGTAAAACTAAAACGCCATAATATATTTTCTGTTACAATGAGGCTCCTTAAATGGAAACTTGAGTGAATGTATACGGATTACATCTAAAATCCTGAATGTGTATAAGGGAGTCCAACTAGGTGTGGTCGACAGTCATTTGTGGACAGAAGACAAATGATAGGGTATTATATAATATACCCCAGGTACACGCCCCCTGTTCCCCTATAGATAATATTTCTTGTCTTGTATACCTATATAGGTATTGTTATATGTGAATTTCTACTAATAACACTGAGTGACTGAAACCTCCACGTTTCAAAAGTGGACGCAGGGTCAGACCTGTGGTGGTCGAGTGGGACCTTGTCACGATCGCTGTGGAGTTAGTAGAGTCCGCGCCGGTGGTGCTCTGAATACTTGATATTAAGAACGGGAAAGTCTCTGGATATAAAGAGGCGGTGTCGTTGGACTTTATCTCAACACTTCAGGTCTAGGAGTGCGAGGGAACTTTTATCATCTTGTCTTGTACAGTCTCCTTGTCTGTTGTTGGAGACATTGTCTTAAGTACTGAAGTGAATTACCCTTGAGTGCTATTATCGACAGATATGTTATATCTTATACTAAACTGCAAGGTACTGGATTAAAATATTTCACAAGTTCTAATATTATATTGGCTAAATGTCTGCAAGTCAATTATTTAATATATTGTGTTATGATTGGAGATGAGCAAACCCAAACTGTAAAGTTCGGGGATCATACCAGACACTGGGTGTTAAGGGCTCGAACTCCAACACAGACTTTTAAAAAAATGCCTGTGTCCTAGTTTGAATGTTGTTTGTTTGCTAATAAAGTTTGTTGAAAGGCTGCAATGCAACCAATTAACAAACTTTATTGCAAGGGGAAGATGTTTATAGCTAGCCAAAGCAAAGCAGACAGCGGGGCGTTGGTGTTATCAGGCTGGGAAGGCCCATGGTTATTTTGCCCTTCCCAGCCTAAAAATAACAGCCCGCAGTCACTTCAGAAGTGACACATGCATTAGATGCACCAATTTTGGCACTTTGCCCAGCTTTTCCTGATTGCCCTTGTGTGGTGGCAATCGGATTAATACTTTTGGGGCTAATGTCAGCTGTGAATTGACAGCTGGCATCAACCCCAGGGGTTAGTAATGGAGAGGTGTCTATTAGACACCTCCATTACTGCCCCGGCTGAAAGAAAAAAGTTCATGGATGACATAAATGTGACTTTTGTGAATAATAGAATATTTCAGGTTATTGTTACTAGATTTTGGTATGGGATGTTGATCCAGGGAACTAGTCTGATTGCCATACGTGGAGTCGGGAAGGAATTTTTCCCCTAATATTGGGCAATTAGCATCTGCCTCATGGGGTTTTTGCCTTCCTCTGGATCAGCACATTAGCTTTTAGAATGAACTTGATGGACTTGTGTCTTTCAACCCTAAAGCTATGAAACTGTCTTTGTATTGAGGCTCAGGGGTGTAGGCCGGGGTTTCTTTGGGACCAGCATTAATGGAGTGTTTTGCTCCAAGTCAATCCCAGGAAGCCTTTTTGAGCTGATGTCCTTAGACAGATCCCAACATTTAGGGGGGGAAAAGCTTTAGCTAGTTAAAGGAGTTTTCCCATGAGCACACTTAATTTTATCATAAATTCAAATCAATAGATCTTGGAATAATAATAATTTCCAGAATTGGATGTAATTAAAAAAATGTTCCTGTGGTGACATAATCCTATATATGTGCCCCTGCTATGTACTCTGTAATGGATGTGTCTGACCGTACAGGGACATGACCTGATCATACCACATCTCCTGGGCAGAGGAGGACTTAAAACTGTATGCAGACATTGCAGCACAGGATCACAAATTATTCTTTCTTTGAGGAAAAAGATTTTTTAAAAGCAAGTAGTGAAATATTTTACCTCACAAAAAGAATCAGCTGTGATCCTGTTCAATTGATTAAGTTTAACTTTATTTGTGGGGAAACCCCTTTAAGGGTGAGTTAAAAGCAAAGCCACAGAAAGATTTAGGTTTTTTTTTCTTGCTATATTGAACTTTCTAGGAATTTTAATTCCTTTTTCTGTGGCTTTGCATTTAATTTTAGGTAGGGACTCGCGAAATAATGAGGACCCTTGACGTGGGTTGCGAGCTTGTATATTTTGGCCAAAATATTGACCCATGCCACATAAATTTATTATATATTTTTGCACATTATATCTTTTTTTATGCAGGATGCAGCCAAGCCCATCATTGTTGGCCTTGTAAACTAGGGTGTCTGTGATTGTGGGGTGCACTGATAGAGTGCTGGGCAGCCCGCCTAATCTAATAGTATGGGCGTCACTAATAGGCTGTAAGCCAGTCACTGTGCACTTCATGTGTGTGACCAGTCCCCTATTCAGGCCTTCTCTGCGTGCAATGTTAATAGTGAGCAATCACCCCTCCATGATTTGGCAGGTTGTGAGTGGTTGTCTCATCAGTGTTTTGCACCTTTGTTACCTCCATATTGATCAAGGAGGGGCTGCTATATCCAGTTACTGCATTACATTCTGTGACTTGGGCAGGTAAATACTGTTGCCCATTTTTTGCTATATTGAAATAATGAAATTTTGGTAAATTTTAATTTTTTGTGGCTTTGCTTAAAATTTTAGTATAGGGACTCAGAAAACAATGAGGACCCTTGACCTTGGGTTGTGAGCTTGCGTATTTTGGCCAAAATATTAACCAATACCTCATTTATTTATATTTTTATGTACACGATTCTCGATTACAGCCAATCTCATCTATGTTAGTCTTGTAAACTAGAGTGTCTGTCCCAGTGGAGTGCAATGATAGAGGGCTGGGTAGGATGTCTGTCCCGGTGGAGTGCAATGATAGAGTGCTGGGTAGGGTGTATGTCCCGGTGGAGTGCAATGATAGAGTGCTGGGTAGGGTGTTTGTCCCGGTGGAGTGCAATGATACAGTGCTGGGTAGGATGTCTGTCCCGGTGGAGTGCAATGATAGAGTGCTGGGTAGGGTGTCTGTCCCAGTGGAGTGCAATGATAGACTGCTGGGTAGGGTGTCTTTCCCGGTGGAGTGCAATGATAGAGTGCTGGGTATGGTGTCTTTCCTGGTGGAGTGCAATGATAAGAGTGCTGGGTAGTCCGTTTGATCTAATAGTAGGGGCTTTAGTAATAGCCTGTAAGCTAGGCGCACTGTACAGTAAATTACCCGCCCCGTATACAAGCATAATGCATGTGCAATTTTAATACTGAGCAATCACCCCCTCCATGAATTGATAGGTTGTGAGTGGTTGTCTCATCAGTATTTTGCCTCTGTGCTGCCTTCATCTTTATCAAGGTGGGCTGCTGTATCCTGTTAGTGCATCAGCTTTTTTCACCTGGGCAGATAAATACTGTTGCCTTTTCGTTTGCTATGTTTAACTTATTGTTGAATCAATCACTAGCCTCAAGCTCGCTCCTCCGGCCAGAAGCTACTCTGTAGATGCAACCCATTGCCTTTGGTAAGTCTCTATCTCTTTACAGGGGTGTAAAAGTGAGGGCCTGTAGGATAAAGTGGCTAGTGTCAAGTTTGTCCTAGGAAGTCTTTTTGAGCTGATGGCCTCAGACAGGTCCTAACAAGAGAGTCACAGTAGACAGTTTGTTCGTTTAGGGTTGATTCAGCCATTCTAGCCTCAAGCTCACTCTTCTGGCCAGCAGCTGCTTTGTAGATGCAGCCCTGGACCTGTGGTACGTCGATGTAGCAGAGGGATGTGGGGTGCAGTGCCAGGCTCAAGCAGCAGAGGGAAAGGGGACCATTGCCAGGCGCAAGTGGTGTGCTGCCTGTTGCATTAGGAGAGGGGTAAGGGGCGGTGGGAGTGCTGTCAGGCACTGCAGCAGAGTGGTGTGCTGCTAGGTGCTACAACAGAGAGGCACGCTGCCTGGTGCAGTAGCAGAGGAGCACGTTGTCAGGTGCAGGCGCATCAGCAGATGACACTGACATTACCACTGGATGGGGACTATATAGTGGTAGATATCGGTCCTGCAGCATATACAAGAGATCACAGTGCAGTTATAGATGGTGACTTACAGCTGATGTTCTTTCGGATGGAATTGTTCACATTTCTCATCTTCTCCATCTGGTCCAGACCGACATAACGACTTCCAGGAACAACTCATCTACAGAGATTACAAAAAAAGACACATTTGACCTCACATTTCCGACCCTGTCCCATCTATTCCCAACCTGCACAAACTCCTCATCCTCCTGATTCCCCAATAGTGATCTGCTGCTGCCGTATGTGTCCTTATTACTGCACCAGCTGTGTGGCACAAAAACCGTGCTCCTCTTACTGCCCCACATACCGTGTTTCCCCAAAAATAAGACCCTGTCTTATTTTTTTTTTTTACCCCGAAAAAAGCACTAGGTCTTATTTTCAGGGGAGGGCTTATTTTCGGGGAGACATGGTTTGGGGTAAGTTTACCCCCCAGGAAATGCAGATCCCCCTTCCCAGTTATGCAGTGTAATGGGCACTTATACAGTTTAATGGGCACTTATACAGTGTGGGAGGCACTTATACAGGATGGGCGCTAATATGGGGGGCTGTCATAGACTGTGGAGACTGCTTTGGGGGTTCTCATACAGTGAGGGGACTACTGTAGAAGCCATTATACAATGTGGGGACTACTGTTGGGACAACCAGTGTGTTGGCTACTGTGGTGGCCATTATACAGTGTGTGGACTATTGTTTTTGGGGGAGCTGTGGACCCATCATACTGTCTATAGGGGAGGGGTAGTTGCATCATACTGTGGATAGGGGTGGTGTACATGGGGAGACTTAGGAGACATTAAATGTTAAGAAGGCACTTAAGAAAGATTACTCTTATAGGAGCACTCAGGGTATTGTAACCATCAAAGGAGCACATGGGACATTATCATCACTTTCCTAGGAGCAAAATGTGGACATTTTTTTAGGGCACTTGCTCAGGGCATTAATATTTTCTACCATTAATATTTTTTACCATCTAGAGGGCACAAAGGAGGCATTTTACCATGAAAGGGGCACAGTGGTGTTATTACCGTGTTTTCCTGAAAATAAGACCTCCCCCGAAAATAAGACCTAGCAGGAGTATTCAGCAAGGCCTAAATATAAGACCTAGTTGTGGTTCAATAATGAAGTGCCCATGCAGCTAAAAAGTTAAAGATACTGCAGGACACTTCATTATAGAAAGCAGACACCCCCAAAAAAAAGAAGACCGAGCGATCATGCTCACTAGACACCGACCGGGAGCAGTGGAACGCATCTGGACCTGCAGCGGAACACACACATCAGATCACACACACACACACACTCTCCACATCCAGCGATATTGATTGCCTCTGGGCGGCTTAAGGACCTGTGATGCTGTGCAATGTGCAGTGGACCTTCCAGGACCTGCGGGTGGAACACATTATGTGACCTTGTGCACTGTGCAGTGGATCTTCTAGAACCTGCTGGCCGGAAGCAAGTGGTATCACTGGATGTGGTGAGTGTGTGCTGGTGCGATTGTATGAGCAATATGTGATGTGTGTGATCTGATGTGTCAGTGTGATCTGATGTGTCACTAGCCCACTCATCCTGCTATATAGCCCTACACCGCGCCGCACACAGTAAAAAAAAAAAAATAAACAATTGTACTATGCGTTCACTTTCATAATGAGGCATATGGAATTTTGTATAGATAGTTAGGATGGATAGACAGATAGATAGATATACAGTCAGATAGGATGCATAGATATGATAGACAGACAGGATGGATGTACAGGCAAACAGATAGGATGGACAGACAGTATACACAGACAGATAGTATTTACAGACAGACAGTATACATACACAGACAGACAGTATACACAGACAGACAGTATACACAGACAGTATACACAGACACTATATGGAGATAAGGTATGCACACCAGTGACTATGCAAGGGGAATACATGTAATAGCAGAAACTGCTGTGTGAATACTGACATGAAAAATTTCATGTCAGTATTCACACAGCAGTTTCTGCTATTACATGTATTCCCCTTGCATAGTCACTGGTGTGCATACCTTATCTCCATATAGTGATGTTTTTTTAGGTTTTTGCACCCAGTTCAGACATAGAATGGAGTTCCAAACGTTATTCCTTATTTGTTAGTAGTTTTTCGTTTGTGAACCCACCCCACTCACACCTATTGCCAATCCCCATGATACGTATATATAGCCTGGGTCTCAGCTTCCCATACACGGTAAGTTTTTTAACTGCATGAGAGGACACACACAAGCTAGGGACCCCAATGTAGAGAAATACTTTGGCGTAGTGTTGGGGCTCTATTGCATTGATCAATTCAGTAGCTAAATTTCTCTTTGTTCATATATTCATGGCAGTAATGCAGGTTCCATTTTTCACATTTCATTCTTACATATAGCTATTGAATTTTTCATGTCAGTATTCACACAGCAGTTTCTGCTATTACATGTATTCCCCTTGCATAGTCACTGGTGTGCATACCTTATCTCCATATAGTGATGTTTTTTTAGGTTTTTGCACCCAGTTCAGACATAGAATGGAGTTCCAAACGTTATTCCTTATTTGTTAGTATACACAGACAGATAGTATACACAGACAGATAGTATATACAGACAGACAGTATATACAGACAGACAGCTACATATTGCATACTATACAGGACTAGTGATGAGCGAGCATGCTTGTAACTACTCGGTACTCGCACGAGTATCGCTGTACTCGGGCTGCTCGGCGGGGACCGAGTAATCTCGCGATACTCGTGCTGTACTCGTGGTCTTCATTTCTGCATGTTGGCGCTCTTTTGAGAGCCAGCCCTCATGCAGGGATTGGCTGGCAGACCACTGCAATGCCACAGCCCTGTTAGTTGTGGAATTGCAGTGATTGGCCAGCCTGCACAGCGTGACCGAGCCTTTATACCGGCCGGCGCGCTGTGCTCTGCTCACAGCTATCCAGACAGTGAGTGCAGGGAGAGTGTCGCTGATTCAGGGAAAGCTTTGCGGCCCTTTATAGCTTTTTCAGTTGCAGGGCTGCAAACAGTGTGACCAAAAGTCCTTCTCAGGACTATTCTAGTTGTATACAGGCAGGCAGGGTATAGCCAGGTCGGAGTACAGTAGCAGAGTCCTTCTCAGGACTATTGTTGCTATATACAGGCAGGGTATAGCCAGGTCTGAATACAGGCTAGTGACCAGAAGAGTCCTTGTCAGGACTCTTGTACCAGTATACAGGCAGGCAGGCAGGCAGGGTATATATAGCCATTCCTAGTGGTGACCGTATACCAGCCTTCATCATATCTGGGGCTGGTGTACACAGTCTAAAACAGTCCAGATAGTGTCTGACTTGTCTGTAATTGTCGCTCCCCAAAAAAACCTGTTAGGTTCTTATTGCGTCCGTGCTTGGTTTTTAAAACCGCACGTGTGTGCCTGTCGGTGGCAGCGTACAGGTGCACTTGTGTGCAATTTCCACAAACTTTGATATAACGCACAAGTAGTGAATACACGTCAGCACAGCATTGCAAAATGCGCAAGGGCATTGGCAAGGAACAAGGAAGTGGACGTGATGGTGGTGCAGGCAGAGGCCGAGGTCGTGGGCAAGCTCTAATTTTGCCACAACAAAGGGCCACATCTAGTCGCTCGCACGTCCTGTCCCAAATTCTTGGGGACCGCAGCAGTACACCGCTCTTGAACCAAGACCAGTGTCAACAGGTTGTTAGTTGGATAGCAGATAATGCTTCCAGTCAGATTGGCACCACCACAAACACTCTGTCTTCCACACGGTCAAGTGTCAGTAGCCGTGATACTGCACCGCACATTTCTGAACCTGATCCTCCTTCCTACCACCAGGCTGAGTACACGTCCTCCTCGGACATTAATGATCCCACACTTGGACACTCGGAAGAGCTGTTCACGTTTCCATTCACACATTCTGGCCTCTCGCCAGCTCATATTGAAGTGGGTCATGAGGAGATCGTCTGTACAGATGGCCAAATATTTGAGCAGCCACGTTCTCACGAAGTTGGCAACGTGTCTCAACAAGTGGTGGACGATGATGAGACACAATTGTCAGGAAGTCAGGAGGAGCAGCAGGGTGCGGAAGAGGAAGACGACGTGGTGGATGATCCAGTAACTGACCCAACCTGGCAGGAGGATATGCAGAGCGAGGACAGCAGTGCACAGGGAGAGGGAGGCGTAGCATCACAACAGGCAGTAAGAAGCAGGGTGGTGGCCCCAGGCAGAAGTCAGGCAACCGTTCCCCGGAACAACACGACGACACAAGGTGCCTGTACAAATGTTAGGTCTTCCCGAGTCTGGCAGTTTTTTAAGTTGGATCCAGATGATTCTAAAAAGGCCATTTGCAACACCTGCCGTGCCAGCATCAGCAGGGGTACCAAAACTAGCAGCCTGACCACCACCAGCATGATCAGGCACATGTCAGCCAAGCACCCGACTTTGTGGGAAGTACAACAGAGTCGAGGAGCAGTGCTTGCTGATGTCACTGCTACGTCTTCGCTGGTTGTGCATGCGAGCCAATCCCCTGTCCATGCTGCCTGCGAACAAGCCTCCTCCACTCCTGCACCTGCAGTTGCCTACGCAGAAAGAACACCATCATCAAGCACGTCCTTGTCCCAGCGCAGCGTTCAGTTATCCATTCAGCAAACCTTTGAACGCAGGCGCAAATACACTGCCAACACCCCACATGCCACAGTTCTAAATGCTAACATTTCGCGACTGCTTGCGCTGGAAATGTTGCCTTTTAGGCTGGTGGAGACAGAAGCATTCCGTGACCTGATGGCGGCAGCTGTCCCACGTTACTCGGTCCCCAGCCGCCACTATTTCTCCCGGTGTGCCATCCCCGCGTTGCATAACCACGTGTCACAAAACATCACACGTGCCCTGAACAACGCTGTTTCACCCAAGGTCCACCTAACCACAGACACGTGGACAAGTGCTTGTGGGCAAGGCCGCTACATCTCGTTGACGGCACACTGGGTTAATATTGTGGAAGCTGGGACCCAGTCTGAGCGAGGGACGGAACACGTCCTTCCCACACCAAGGTTTGCAGGCCCTACCTCAGTCAGTGTTTCACCCACACTCTACAGCTCCGGAATGTCATGCTCTTCAGCCTCCTCCTCCTCCTGCGCATCCTCATCCACTGTACCCTCCACACCAGTCCCAAGCTGGAAGCACTGCAGCACTGCCTCGGCGAAGCGGCAACAGGCTGTGCTGAAGCTAATCTGCATAGGTGACAAACCCCACAATGCAGAAGAGCTGTGGACAGCTCTGAAACAGCAGGCAGATCACTGGCTCACACCTCTGAACCTAAAGCCAGGAAAGGTCATGTGTGACAATGGCCGGAACCTGGTGGCGGCTTTGAGGCGAGGCCAGCTGACACATGTTCCATGCGTGGCCCATGTGCTCAACCTCGTGGTTCAGCGGTTTCTAAAGTCATACCCAGAGCTGTCTGATCTGCTGGTAAAAGTTCGCCGCCTGTCTGCACATTTTCGAAAGTCACCTACTGCTTCAGCCGGCCTTGCCGGCTTTCAGCGCAGTTTGCATCTTCCGGCTCACAGACTGGTGTGTGATGTCCCCACGCGTTGGAATTCAACTCTGCACATGTTGGTCAGGATATGTGAGCAGAAGAGGGCAGTTGTTGAGTACCTGCATCACCTAAGCCGTCGGGAAATGGTTCAAATTCCACACATAACACCTGAGGAGTGGAGATGGATGTCAGACCTATGTACCATCCTCCAAAACTTTGAGGACTCCACCAAGATGGTGAGTGGTGATGACGCCATTATTAGCGTCACCATACCGCTACTCTGCCTTCTAAAACGGTCTCTGCTGAAAAACATACATGATGCATTGCAGGCGGAGCGCGATGAGTTGCAGCAAGAAACAGTAGTGGGTGTGGGTGATAACACACAGCCCAGCCTCGTCTCATCACAACGTGCAGTGGAGGACTATGACGAGGAGGAGGATGAAGACATGGAGCAACTCTCCGGCCAAATTGAGGATATGACATGCACACCAGTCATATCCTCGGTTCAGCGTGGCTGGCCAGAGGACAGGGTAGATGAGGAGGAGGAGGAGGAGGAGGAGGAGGAGGACAGCATGTTCAGTCATCTTGTTGGTCAGGCTACTGAAGTCCTGGCTGTTAAGAGTCTGGCGCACATGGCTGACTTTATGGTAAGCTGCCTGTCTCGTGACCCTCGCGTTAAGAACATCTTGGCCGACAATCATTACTGGTTGGTAACACTGTTAGACCCACGCTACAAGGAGAACTTTTTGTCTCTTATTCCCGTGGAGGAGAGGTCAACCAAAATGCAGCAGTTCCGGAAGGCCATAGTCACGGAAGTAGGCAAAGCATTCCCCTCACAAAACGCTAGCGGCATAGGTCAGGAATCATTGGACAACCGAGGCGTACAGCCGAGAGAGGCACAAGTCCAATCCGCCAGAGGTAGGGGAACAGTCTTTAAGATGTGGGACAGTTTTCTCAGCCCCTCACGTACCACAGCCCCTGAGGTGCGGGGTAGTGCCACAAGAAATCCTAAGTTTGCCCAGATGCTGAAGGAGTACCTTGCAGATCGAACAACTGTACTCCGACATTCCTTTGTGCCTTACAATTATTGGGTATCCAAGCTGGACACGTGGCATGAATTGGCTCTCTACGCCTTGGAAGTCCTGGCCTGCCCTGCCGCTAGCGTTTTGTCAGAGCGTGTTTTTAGTGCCGCAGGTGGAATCATTACAGATAAACGCACCCGCCTGTCAACTGGAAATGCTGACAGGCTGACTCTGATCAAGATGAACAAGGGTTGGATTGGGTCAGACTTCACCACACCACCAGCAAATGAGAGCGGAATTTAAAGTTTGCCATGTACCTCCACTCACCCATGGGTACACACTTCTGGACTTTGGATAATCGCTGGACTGCTCCTCCTTCTCCTCATGCGCCACCATGATGACCGTTACAAATTGCAATACTTAGGCCTTTGTTTCAGGTATACCCCCAGTGGTAAATTTTTTCGCCCATTCTTTGCAGAATGGACATTACAACGACAGGAGACCCGCTCCTTTGCAATGGGAACAATGTTTTGAGGCCCTCATGCACGTCTCTACCCAGGGACAACGTGGAGCCTCCCAATTTTTGGCTGCCCTGCCAAAGGGCTATACTACAATAGACCCACTTCCTTCCAATGGGCACTTCAGGTTTACAGGCCCTCATGCACGTCTCTACCCAGGGACAACGTGGAGCCTCCCAATTTTTGGCTGCCCTGCTTAAGGGCTATACTATAATACACCCACTTCCTGACAATGGACACTTAATGTTTTGAGGCCCTCATGCACGTCTCTATCCAGGGACAACGTGGAGCCTCCCAATTTTTGGCTGCCCTGCCAAAGGGCTATACTACAATAGACCCACTTCCTTCCAATGGGCACTTCAGGTTTACAGGCCCTCATGCACGTCTCTACCCAGGGACAACGTGGAGCCTCCCAATTTTTGGCTGCCCTGCCTAAGGGCTATACTATAATACACCCACTTCCTGACAATGGACACTTAATGTTTTGAGGCCCTCATGCACGTCTCTATCCAGGGACAACGTGGAGCCTCCCAATTTTTGGCTGCCCTGCCAAAGGGCTATACTACAATAGACCCACTTCCTTCCAATGGGCACTTCAGGTTTACAGGCCCTCATGCACGTCTCTACCCAGGGACAACGTGGAGCCTCCCAATTTTTGGCTGCCCTGCCTAAGGGCTATACTACAATAGACCCACTTCCTTACAATGGGCACTTCAGGTTTACAGGCCCTCATGCACGTCTGTATGCAGGGGCATTGGTGAACCTCACAATTTTGGACTGCCCTGGCAAACGAAAATACTACAAAGACTCACTTCCTCAAAATGGGCACATTAGACTCAAGAGGCCTTCATGTACGTCTCTTCTCAGGGACATCGGAGTGCCACACAATGTTTTCACGTAAAATCTTTCATGTATTAATCTCAAAAAGTAACATACACCAGCTCTATCTCACTATTGGGTATGTGCCCTTAACATTTCCGCCATGAAAAATCATTTTGGGGTCATTTTGGAAGGTTTTCTGGTGAGTCCGTAAAAATGGCGTAAAACGCGGACAAAATTGTTCACAGCTGTGACTTTTCAGTGATAAATGCTTCAAGGGGTCTTCCCCATGCTGTTGCCATGTCATTTGAGCACTCTTCTGAGACTTTTGTGACATTTTTAGGGTTTCTCCATGCTGCCGGGGGGTCATTTCACAAAAATACTCGGGTCTCCCATAGGATAACATTGGGCTCGTTGCTCGGGCCGAGTACACGAGTATCTTGGGAGGCTCGGCCCGAGCTTCGAGCACCCGAGCTTTTTAGTACTCGCTCATCACTATACAGGACACATATACCTTATACATAACACATACAGGCAGCACATAACACATGATTCACATTATACTCACCTCCTTCTTGGCCTCCTGGAGTTCAGAGGGTCTTTAGAAGCAGCTTCTCCAGCTGCAGCAGTGCAGGCACCCCTCCCCCTCTCTGTGTGGTGAAGACGGGAGCAGACAGGACATAGAGGTGGGGAGGACGCCCAGGGCTGGAGCCTGTGCACCGCAGGAGCAGCAAATGACAGTGAACTGCTGCTCCCTGTGGCGCCCCATCTGCTGTCTGCTGGAAGGGGCACTGTGCGACAGGTGGCCATGGTACTCACCCTGCGCTCCCCCGGCGTCCTCCTGCGACGCTGGCATTCCGGCACTGACCAGCGTGTGTCAGTGTCAAGCGCAGCCTTTAACACACACATCTATCTGGATCAGGGGCTGGGGCCAGCGGGCCCCCTGCACCCCGGGCCCAGTCGCAGTGGCGACCTCTGTGACTGTGGTCGTTATGCCCCTAAGCAAATCTCTTTTCTAGTTTAGGGCAGACAGAGATAGTGTGAGAAGCATCTCCACAATAGAAACACAGCTTGTTTCTCCGTCTAAAACCCTGCCGCTCAGTATTAGAGAGAACCCTATCAAACTGCATAGGCATCGAAGACTGTTCCGCAAGCAATGCATCTGCACGTATCGTTTTGTGCTCGAGTAAACGTCTATCAATCTGAATGGCTAAGGTCATAGAGGCATCGAGACCCGAAGGGATAGGAAATCCCACCATAACATCTTTCACAGTATCTGCAAGACCCTTCCAAAAAAGTGCCACAAGAGTATCATCATTCCATTTGGTAAGGACTGCCCACTTTCTGAATCTCTGGCAAAAAATTTCAGCGGAATCCTGACCCTGGATCAATGCCAACAAGGGCATCTCAGCTTGATCCACAACATTAGGTTCATCATACAACAATCCCAGGGCCTGAAAAAAGGAATCCACATCAGAAAGAATTGGATTACAAGGAACCAAGGAAAAGTCCCAGTCCTGAGGATCACCGCGCAACAAGGAGATGACAATCCTAACCTGCTGCACAGTACTCCCTGAGGACTTAGGTCTTAACTAGAGTTGAGCGCGGTTCGTGGTTCGTGGTTCTCCAGTTCGCGGCTCGAGTGATTTTGGGGCATGTTCTAGATCGAACTAGAACTCGAGCTTTTTGCAAAAGCTCGGTAGTTCTAGAAACGTTCGAGAACGGTTCTAGCAGCCAAAAAACAGCTAAATCATAGCTTGGTTTCTGCTGTAATAGTGTAAGTCACTCTGTGAATCAAACTATTATCACATTTCAGTGTATAGTGTGCGTGAACAGCGCCTTCAGATCACTGCTGTTTCTATAATGGCGATCGCCATTTTTTTTTTTTTTTTTTCTTGTCTTCCTTCCCTAAGTGCGCGCGTCTTGTGGGGCGGGCCAGCATGTCAGCCAATCCCAGACACACACACAGCTAAGTGGACTTTGAGCCAGAGAAGCAACGGCATGTGTGATAGGATCTGCATGTCACATGTCCCTGCATTATAAAACCGGACATTTTCTTCACGGACGCCATTATCTGCCTTCTGCGTCTTTGGTGTCAGACATCACTGTCGCAGCTCCGTCTTCCTGAGTCCTATAGCCGATACAGCTGTATGCGCTGCATACACAGCGTTAGACAGCTTAGGGAGAGCACTTTATAGCAGTCCTTTTAAGGGCTCCAACCGGCAGGGTCAGAGAGCCATAGGTGACAGGTCCTGCAAACAGCAACAGCGTCTGTGTAGCCCAGGTCAGGGATTTCCTACCTGCATTTCACCATTAGGAGGGAATAGAAAGGCAGTCTTCCATTCCTCTACCCAGAGCACCACAATCCTGCCACTGTACCCTCTTGTCCTCTGCACACTCCAACTGATAACTAAGCCATTATACTAGCAAACACTCAGTGTACCTAGTGGCATCCTATACGTGGCTATTGGACTTTGCTATAGTCCCACTAGTGCAAAGACATTTGCAGAGCGCGTCTGCCTGCGTTGCACACTACAACTCATTCTAACCAAGCCATTATACTAGCAAACACTCAGTGTACCTAGTGGCATCCTATACGTGGCTATTGGACTTTGCTATAGTCCCACTAGTGCAAAGACATTTGCAGAGCGCGTCTGCCTGCGTTGCACACTACAACTCATTCTAACCAAGCCATTATACTAGCAAACACTCAGTGTACCTAGTGGCATCCTATACGTGGCTATTGGACTTTGCTATAGTCCCACTAGTGCAAAGACATTTGCAGAGCGCGTCTGCCTGCGTTGCACACTACAACTCATTCTAACCAAGCCATTATACTAGCAAACACTCAGTGTACCTAGTGGCATCCTATACGTGGCTATTGGACTTTGCTATAGTCCCACTAGTGCAAAGACATTTGCAGAGCGCGTCTGCCTGCGTTGCACACTACAACTCATTCTAACCAAGCCATTATACTAGCAAACACTCAGTGTACCTAGTGGCATCCTATACGTGGCTATTGGACTTTGCTATAGTCCCACTAGTGCAAAGACATTTGCAGAGCGCGTCTGCCTGCGTTGCACACTACAACTCATTCTAACCAAGCCATTATACTAGCAAACACTCAGTGTACCTAGTGGCATCCTATACGTGGCTATTGGACTTTGCTATAGTCCCACTAGTGCAAAGACATTTGCAGAGCGCGTCTGCCTGCGTTGCACACTACAACTCATTCTAACCAAGCCATTATACTAGCAAACACTCAGTGTACCTAGTGGCATCCTATACGTGGCTATTGGACTTTGCTATAGTCCCACTAGTGCAAAGACATTTGCAGAGCGCGTCTGCCTGCGTTGCACACTACAACTCATTCTAACCAAGCCATTATACTAGCAAACACTCAGTGTACCTAGTGGCATCCTATACGTGGCTATTGGACTTTGCTATAGTCCCACTAGTGCAAAGACATTTGCAGAGCGCGTCTGCCTGCGTTGCACACTACAACTCATTCTAACCAAGCCATTATACTAGCAAACACTCAGTGTACCTAGTGGCATCCTATACGTGGCTATTGGACTTTGCTATAGTCCCACTAGTGCAAAGACATTTGCAGAGCGCGTCTGCCTGCGTTGCACACTACAACTCATTCTAACCAAGCCATTATACTAGCAAACACTCAGTGTACCTAGTGGCATCCTATACGTGGCTATTGGACTTTGCTATAGTCCCACTAGTGCAAAGACATTTGCAGAGCGCGTCTGCCTGCGTTGCACACTACAACTCATTCTAACCAAGCCATTATACTAGCAAACACTCAGTGTACCTAGTGGCATCCTATACGTGGCTATTGGACTTTGCTATAGTCCCACTAGTGCAAAGACATTTGCAGAGCGCGTCTGCCTGCGTTGCACACTACAACTCATTCTAACCAAGCCATTATACTAGCAAACACTCAGTGTACCTAGTGGCATCCTATACGTGGCTATTGGACTTTGCTATAGTCCCACTAGTGCAAAGACATTTGCAGAGCGCGTCTGCCTGCGTTGCACACTACAACTCATTCTAACCAAGCCATTATACTAGCAAACACTCAGTGTACCTAGTGGCATCCTATACGTGGCTATTGGACTTTGCTATAGTCCCACTAGTGCAAAGACATTTGCAGAGCGCGTCTGCCTGCGTTGCACACTACAACTCATTCTAACCAAGCCATTATACTAGCAAACACTCAGTGTACCTAGTGGCATCCTATACGTGGCTATTGGACTTTGCTATAGTCCCACTAGTGCAAAGACATTTGCAGAGCGCGTCTGCCTGCGTTGCACACTACAACTCATTCTAACCAAGCCATTATACTAGCAAACACTCAGTGTACCTAGTGGCATCCTATACGTGGCTATTGGACTTTGCTATAGTCCCACTAGTGCAAAGACATTTGCAGAGCGCGTCTGCCTGCGTTGCACACTACAACTCATTCTAACCAAGCCATTATACTAGCAAACACTCAGTGTACCTAGTGGCATCCTATACGTGGCTATTGGACTTTGCTATAGTCCCACTAGTGCAAAGACATTTGCAGAGCGCGTCTGCCTGCGTTGCACACTACAACTCATTCTAACCAAGCCATTATACTAGCAAACACTCAGTGTACCTAGTGGCATCCTATACGTGGCTATTGGACTTTGCTATAGTCCCACTAGTGCAAAGACATTTGCAGAGCGCGTCTGCCTGCGTTGCACACTACAACTCATTCTAACCAAGCCATTATACTAGCAAACACTCAGTGTACCTAGTGGCATCCTATACGTGGCTATTGGACTTTGCTATAGTCCCACTAGTGCAAAGACATTTGCAGAGCGCGTCTGCCTGCGTTGCACACTACAACTCATTCTAACCAAGCCATTATACTAGCAAACACTCAGTGTACCTAGTGGCATCCTATACGTGGCTATTGGACTTTGCTATAGTCCCACTAGTGCAAAGACATTTGCAGAGCGCGTCTGCCTGCGTTGCACACTACAACTCATTCTAACCAAGCCATTATACTAGCAAACACTCAGTGTACCTAGTGGCATCCTATACGTGGCTATTGGACTTTGCTATAGTCCCACTAGTGCAAAGACATTTGCAGAGCGCGTCTGCCTGCGTTGCACACTACAACTCATTCTAACCAAGCCATTATACTAGCAAACACTCAGTGTACCTAGTGGCATCCTATACGTGGCTATTGGACTTTGCTATAGTCCCACTAGTGCAAAGACATTTGCAGAGCGCGTCTGCCTGCGTTGCACACTACAACTCATTCTAACCAAGCCATTATACTAGCAAACACTCAGTGTACCTAGTGGCATCCTATACGTGGCTATTGGACTTTGCTATAGTCCCACTAGTGCAAAGACATTTGCAGAGCGCGTCTGCCTGCGTTGCACACTACAACTCATTCTAACCAAGCCATTATACTAGCAAACACTCAGTGTACCTAGTGGCATCCTATACGTGGCTATTGGACTTTGCTATAGTCCCACTAGTGCAAAGACATTTGCAGAGCGCGTCTGCCTGCGTTGCACACTACAACTCATTCTAACCAAGCCATTATACTAGCAAACACTCAGTGTACCTAGTGGCATCCTATACGTGGCTATTGGACTTTGCTATAGTCCCACTAGTGCAAAGACATTTGCAGAGCGCGTCTGCCTGCGTTGCACACTACAACTCATTCTAACCAAGCCATTATACTAGCAAACACTCAGTGTACCTAGTGGCATCCTATACGTGGCTATTGGACTTTGCTATAGTCCCACTAGTGCAAAGACATTTGCAGAGCGCGTCTGCCTGCGTTGCACACTACAACTCATTCTAACCAAGCCATTATACTAGCAAACACTCAGTGTACCTAGTGGCATCCTATACGTGGCTATTGGACTTTGCTATAGTCCCACTAGTGCAAAGACATTTGCAGAGCGCGTCTGCCTGCGTTGCACACTACAACTCATTCTAACCAAGCCATTATACTAGCAAACACTCAGTGTACCTAGTGGCATCCTATACGTGGCTATTGGACTTTGCTATAGTCCCACTAGTGCAAAGACATTTGCAGAGCGCGTCTGCCTGCGTTGCACACTACAACTCATTCTAACCAAGCCATTATACTAGCAAACACTCAGTGTACCTAGTGGCATCCTATACGTGGCTATTGGACTTTGCTATAGTCCCACTAGTGCAAAGACATTTGCAGAGCGCGTCTGCCTGCGTTGCACACTACAACTCATTCTAACCAAGCCATTATACTAGCAAACACTCAGTGTACCTAGTGGCATCCTATACGTGGCTATTGGACTTTGCTATAGTCCCACTAGTGCAAAGACATTTGCAGAGCGCGTCTGCCTGCGTTGCACACTACAACTCATTCTAACCAAGCCATTATACTAGCAAACACTCAGTGTACCTAGTGGCATCCTATACGTGGCTATTGGACTTTGCTATAGTCCCACTAGTGCAAAGACATTTGCAGAGCGCGTCTGCCTGCGTTGCACACTACAACTCATTCTAACCAAGCCATTATACTAGCAAACACTCAGTGTACCTAGTGGCATCCTATACGTGGCTATTGGACTTTGCTATAGTCCCACTAGTGCAAAGACATTTGCAGAGCGCGTCTGCCTGCGTTGCACACTACAACTCATTCTAACCAAGCCATTATACTAGCAAACACTCAGTGTACCTAGTGGCATCCTATACGTGGCTATTGGACTTTGCTATAGTCCCACTAGTGCAAAGACATTTGCAGAGCGCGTCTGCCTGCGTTGCACACTACAACTCATTCTAACCAAGCCATTATACTAGCAAACACTCAGTGTACCTAGTGGCATCCTATACGTGGCTATTGGACTTTGCTATAGTCCCACTAGTGCAAAGACATTTGCAGAGCGCGTCTGCCTGCGTTGCACACTACAACTCATTCTAACCAAGCCATTATACTAGCAAACACTCAGTGTACCTAGTGGCATCCTATACGTGGCTATTGGACTTTGCTATAGTCCCACTAGTGCAAAGACATTTGCAGAGCGCGTCTGCCTGCGTTGCACACTACAACTCATTCTAACCAAGCCATTATACTAGCAAACACTCAGTGTACCTAGTGGCATCCTATACGTGGCTATTGGACTTTGCTATAGTCCCACTAGTGCAAAGACATTTGCAGAGCGCGTCTGCCTGCGTTGCACACTACAACTCATTCTAACCAAGCCATTATACTAGCAAACACTCAGTGTACCTAGTGGCATCCTATACGTGGCTATTGGACTTTGCTATAGTCCCACTAGTGCAAAGACATTTGCAGAGCGCGTCTGCCTGCGTTGCACACTACAACTCATTCTAACCAAGCCATTATACTAGCAAACACTCAGTGTACCTAGTGGCATCCTATACGTGGCTATTGGACTTTGCTATAGTCCCACTAGTGCAAAGACATTTGCAGAGCGCGTCTGCCTGCGTTGCACACTACAACTCATTCTAACCAAGCCATTATACTAGCAAACACTCAGTGTACCTAGTGGCATCCTATACGTGGCTATTGGACTTTGCTATAGTCCCACTAGTGCAAAGACATTTGCAGAGCGCGTCTGCCTGCGTTGCACACTACAACTCATTCTAACCAAGCCATTATACTAGCAAACACTCAGTGTACCTAGTGGCATCCTATACGTGGCTATTGGACTTTGCTATAGTCCCACTAGTGCAAAGACATTTGCAGAGCGCGTCTGCCTGCGTTGCACACTACAACTCATTCTAACCAAGCCATTATACTAGCAAACACTCAGTGTACCTAGTGGCATCCTATACGTGGCTATTGGACTTTGCTATAGTCCCACTAGTGCAAAGACATTTGCAGAGCGCGTCTGCCTGCGTTGCACACTACAACTCATTCTAACCAAGCCATTATACTAGCAAACACTCAGTGTACCTAGTGGCATCCTATACGTGGCTATTGGACTTTGCTATAGTCCCACTAGTGCAAAGACATTTGCAGAGCGCGTCTGCCTGCGTTGCACACTACAACTCATTCTAACCAAGCCATTATACTAGCAAACACTCAGTGTACCTAGTGGCATCCTATACGTGGCTATTGGACTTTGCTATAGTCCCACTAGTGCAAAGACATTTGCAGAGCGCGTCTGCCTGCGTTGCACACTACAACTCATTCTAACCAAGCCATTATACTAGCAAACACTCAGTGTACCTAGTGGCATCCTATACGTGGCTATTGGACTTTGCTATAGTCCCACTAGTGCAAAGACATTTGCAGAGCGCGTCTGCCTGCGTTGCACACTACAACTCATTCTAACCAAGCCATTATACTAGCAAACACTCAGTGTACCTAGTGGCATCCTATACGTGGCTATTGGACTTTGCTATAGTCCCACTAGTGCAAAGACATTTGCAGAGCGCGTCTGCCTGCGTTGCACACTACAACTCATTCTAACCAAGCCATTATACTAGCAAACACTCAGTGTACCTAGTGGCATCCTATACGTGGCTATTGGACTTTGCTATAGTCCCACTAGTGCAAAGACATTTGCAGAGCGCGTCTGCCTGCGTTGCACACTACAACTCATTCTAACCAAGCCATTATACTAGCAAACACTCAGTGTACCTAGTGGCATCCTATACGTGGCTATTGGACTTTGCTATAGTCCCACTAGTGCAAAGACATTTGCAGAGCGCGTCTGCCTGCGTTGCACACTACAACTCATTCTAACCAAGCCATTATACTAGCAAACACTCAGTGTACCTAGTGGCATCCTATACGTGGCTATTGGACTTTGCTATAGTCCCACTAGTGCAAAGACATTTGCAGAGCGCGTCTGCCTGCGTTGCACACTACAACTCATTCTAACCAAGCCATTATACTAGCAAACACTCAGTGTACCTAGTGGCATCCTATACGTGGCTATTGGACTTTGCTATAGTCCCACTAGTGCAAAGACATTTGCAGAGCGCGTCTGCCTGCGTTGCACACTACAACTCATTCTAACCAAGCCATTATACTAGCAAACACTCAGTGTACCTAGTGGCATCCTATACGTGGCTATTGGACTTTGCTATAGTCCCACTAGTGCAAAGACATTTGCAGCACGTCTGCCTGCGTTGCACACTCCAACTAATTATAACTAAGTTGCATTGTCAGGGATTTTTATTCTTTATTATTCTGCTGTTAATAAAGCTAGACCACCACTGCAATCTTCACCACCTCTCAATTTTTACTACCACATTTTCAGTCCACAATCTTGTCGCAATCAACATGAGTGGCAAAATGACAGATGCTGGTGGAAAGGGGAAGAGGCGTGGTGTAAAAGGCAAAAAAGGTTTTGTCCGTGGGGAAGGTGGCAAAGCTCCATTATCATCTGCTGAAGATAGACCATCTACCAGCAAAAGTAAGATGTCTACTACTTACCGTGGACAATCCGATGTGCTCCCTTTGTTACGGACACGAACAACAGGAACAAAGGTAGATGATGGGCAAAAAAGGAAAATGCTTGAATGGATCTCAAGTGGTCCAACAAGTGCCCTCTCTGCCACTTCAAGTACCGCATCCAAAAAACACCAGTCCTCTGAGTTGTCATCCCAATCAAACTTGCTTTCTCCCAGCTCTGAAGTCTCCATCAGCCCTGCACAGTATGGTGGAACTGAGATGGCTGAGTCTGCAGAGCTGTTCAGTCACACTATAGCCTGGGAATCAGAGGTCTGCTCCCAAGCTACAGTGAGTACAGAACAGGAAATGGTCTGCAGTGATGCCCAGAACCTTTGTGACTCAGATTCAGGCCGTGAGGACCAAGTTTCTGAGCATAATGTTGACCCTTTGTCACAAACTGTAACACCTGTGGTTATAGACAATGAGGAACATACTGATGAAGATGAGACGCAGATACCCGATTGGGATGACAACTTAAATATTCGTTCAGGGCAAGAAGAGGCTCGGTCTGAGGGGGAGGGGAGTGCAAACACAACAATTGATGATGACGTTCTAGATCCCACCTACTGTCAACCCCCAGTCAGGCACTCGAGGAGGTCAACAGAGGCGGTGGAGGAGGATGCAACCGACGACGAAGTTACCTTGCGCCTTCCTGGACAGAGTCGGAGCACTGGTAGCACGTCTACAACTGCATCCTCAGCCACCACTCTGCCTATGAGCATTATTCGGGGTGGATCAACAGGTCGCATGGCCTCTAAGCCTTGCCTAGCCTGGTCCTTTTTTCACATCGAAAAAGATCGCCCAACTCATGTGATATGTAACATTTGTCATGATTCTGTTAGTAGAGGTCAAAACCTCAGCAGTTTGACAACTTCTTCCATGAATCGTCACATGACTAAATATCATAAGTCCCGGTGGGAAGCTCACCGTGCTGCAATGCGGCCTAGTGGAGCGAACCATCCACCGCCCGCCCCTTCCACTGCATCCGCGCGCTCTTCATCTTCTAGGACTGTGGGGACAGCTGCCACACCTGTTTTTCCACGCAAAACTTCCACCACTGTAACCGCAACAGGCAGTTTGCTTGTAAGGTCGTCAGTTGGTTTGGAAGGGGAAACAAGTGAGTGTGTACAGCTCTCTCAGACATCGATAGCACCAACGTTGGATGAAGGCAACATCATGTCTCCGCCTGCACTTTCCTCACAAACCTGCATTTTTCAAGGGACACCCTACTCAACACCGTCTACACACAGCAGCCAGATCTCTGTCCCTCAGATGTGGTCAAATAAAAGGCCACTTCCTCCGACCCATGACAAAGCTAAGAGGTTGACTCTATCCCTCTGTAAGCTGTTGGCTACCGAAATGCTGCCTTTCCGCCTAGTGGACACACAGGATTTTAGAGACCTTATGTCTGTCGCTGTGCCCCAGTACCAGATGCCTAGTCGCCACTACTTCTCTAAGAAAGGTGTGCCCGCGCTACACCAGCATGTCGCACACAACATCACCGCTTCCTTGAGAAACTCTGTGTGTGAACGGGTGCATTTCACCACCGATACTTGGACCAGTAAGCATGGACAGGGACGTTACATGTCGCTGACTGGGCACTGGGTAACTATGGTGATAGATGGTGAAGGGTCTGCTGCACAAGTCTTGCCGTCCCCACGACTTGTGTGTCAATCCTCTGTCTGTCCAAGTTCCGCCACTGCTTCTGCATCCTCCACCTCATCTGGGTCCTCCACCTCCGCCCCAAGCCTGCCTGGTCAGGCCACCAGCGTTCTCACTGCGCAGAAGGAATCACGCACCCCTCATTACTATGCTGGCAGCAGAGCGCAACGGCATCAGGCGGTCTTTAGCTTGACATGTCTTGGTAATAAGAGTCACACAGCTGAGGAGTTGTGGTCAGCTTTGCGGTCCGAGTTTAATAAATGGTTGTCTCCACTCAAACTGCAGCCTGGTAAGGCCGTGTGCGACAATGCTGCAAACCTGGGTGCGGCACTTCGCCTGGGCAAGGTGACACACGTACCTTGTATGGCTCACGTGTTGAACCTTGTCGTGCAGCAATTTTTAACACACTATCCCGGCCTAGATGGCCTTCTGAACAGGGCACGAAAACTGTCAGCTCACTTCCGCCGTTCAAGCGCCGCAGCAGAGCGACTTGCATCGCTCCAGAAGTCTTTCGGCCTGCCGGTTCATCGCCTGAAATGCGATGTGGCGACACGCTGGAATTCAACTCTCCACATGTTACAGCGACTGTGGCAGCACCGCAGAGCCCTGGTGCAATACGTCATGACGTATAGCCTGGGCCAACGAGATGCAGAGGTGGGGCAGATCACCCTGATGGAGTGGTCTCAGATCAAGGACCTATGCACCCTTCTGCACAGTTTCGACATGGCGACGAATATGTTTAGCTCTGACAATGCCATTATCAGCATGACGATTCCAGTCATTTACATGCTGGAGCACACGCTAAACACTATTCGGAGTCAGGGGGTGGGACAACATGAAGGGGAGGAACTACAGGAGGATTCATATGCGCAAGGGACAACAACATCACGAAGGTCCAGACGTTCATCATCACCAACGCAGCAGGCATGGGACCATGGGGGACAGGGATCGACAAGGGCGCATAGTAGCAGGCGAAATGTTGAGCAAGGTGCAGGAGAACATGAAGAAATGGAGGACGAACTGTCCATGGACATGGAAGACTCAGCGGATGAGGGAGACCTTGGTCAAATTTCAGTTGAAAGAGGTTGGGGTCAGATGTCAGAGGAAGAAAGAACGGGTAGCACCTCTATGCCACAAACACAGCATGGACTTGGTCCGCATGGCTGCGCAAGACACATGAGTGCCTTTTTGTTGCACTACCTCCAACATGACAGTCGTATTGTCAAAATTAGAAGTGATGATGACTACTGGATTGCCACACTATTAGATCCCCGGTACAAGTCCAAATTTTGTGACATAATTCCAGCCATAGAAAGGGACGCACGTATGCAGGAGTATCAGCAGAAGCTGTTACTAGATCTTAGCTCGGCTTTTCCACCAAACAACCGTGCAGGTGCAGGGAGTGAATCTCCCAGTTGTAACTTGACAAACATGGGACGGTCTCGTCATCTTCAACAGTCTACCCGTACCAGTAGGACCTTTTCTGGTGCCGGTAACAGCAATTTTATGGAATCTTTTCATAATTTTTTTAGACCCTCTTTTGCAAGGCCACCAGAGACAACAAGTCTGACACATACTCAACGGCTGGAGAGGATGATACAGGAGTATCTCCAAATGAACATCGATGCCATGACTGTGCAACTGGAGCCTTGCTCCTTTTGGGCTTCAAACATAGAAAAATGGCCAGAGCTCTCCAGTTACGCCTTGGAGATTTTGTCGTGTCCAGCTGCCAGCGTTGTCTCTGAACGTGTATTCAGTGCTGCTGGGTGTGTGCTGACAGATAAGCGCACGCGTCTGTCCAGTGACAATGTGGACAGACTGACGTTCATCAAAATGAACAAGTCATGGATCCAGAAGGAATTTACTACCCCTGTGTCATCCTGGGGAGAGTAAATGCTTGTGGATTTGGAATGTGCTTGATGCAAATCAAAACATCCTGTTTGCAACTAGGGCCCAAGTGCTGCCACTGATGTGGTGGGTGTCTGTGTGGCCCAATTTTTGGAAAAAAGGGAGACTCCGCTTGGAGTAACCCTTGCTTGCTGTGTTTTTAAAAGAAGCCAAGATGAACAGAGCTGGGATCAGGAAAGACTTTGCTACCTACCCCGGTGTCATCCTGGGGACGGCTAAGAATAGCGTATTTTTGAATGTGCTTGATGCAAATCAAAACATCCTGTTTGCAACTAGGGCCCAAGTGCTGCCACTGATGGGGTGGGTGTCTGTGTGGCCCAATTTTTGGAAAAAAGGGAGACTCCGCTTGGAGTAACCCTTGCTTGCTGTGTTTTTAAAAGAAGCCAAGATGAACAGAGCTGGGATCAGGAAAGACTTTGCTACCTACCCCGGTGTCATCCTGGGGACGGCTAAGAATAGCGTATTTTTGAATGTGCTTGATGCAAATCAAAACATCCTGTTTGCAACTAGGGCCCAAGTGCTGCCACTGATGTGGTGGGTGTCTGTGTGGCCCAATTTTTGGAAAAAAGGGAGACTCCGCTTGGAGTAACCCTTGCTTGCTGTGTTTTTAAAAGAAGCCAAGATGAACAGAGCTGGGATCAGGAAAGACTTTGCTACCTACCCCGGTGTCATCCTGGGGACGGCTAAGAATAGCGTATTTTTGAATGTGCTTGATGCAAATCAAAACATCCTGTTTGCAACTAGGGCCCAAGTGCTGCCACTGATGGGGTGGGTGTCTGTGTGGCCCAATTTTTGGAAAAAAGGGAGACTCCGCTTGGAGTAACCCTTGCTTGCTGTGTTTTTAAAAGAAGCCAAGATGAACAGAGCTGGGATCAGGAAAGACTTTGCTACCTACCCCGGTGTCATCCTGGGGACGGCTAAGAATAGCGTATTTTTGAATGTGCTTGATGCAAATCAAAACATCCTGTTTGCAACTAGGGCCGAAGTGCTGCCACTGATGGGGTGGGTGTCTGTGTGGCCCAATTTTTGGAAAAAAGGGAGACTCCGCTTGGAGTAACCCTTGCTTGCTGTGTTTTTAAAAGAAGCCAAGATGAACAGAGCTGGGATCAGGAAAGACTTTGCTACCTACCCCGGTGTCATCCTGGGGACGGATAAGAATGGCGTATTTTTGAATGTGCTTGATGCAAATCTAGCTGTGAAGTGTACAACTGGGGCACAACTGCTGCCACTGAATGGGTGGGTGTGTGTGGGGCCCAATTTTTGGAAAAAAGGGGAGACTCCGCTTGGAGTAACCCTTGCTTACATTGTTTTTAAAAGAAGCCAAGATGAACAAGTCATGGGTCAGCAAAGACTTTGCTACCTACCCCAGTGTCATCCTGGGGACGGCTAAGAATAGCGTATTTTTGAATGTGCTTGATGCAAATCAAAACATCCTGTTTGCAACTAGGGCCCAAGTGCTGCCACTGATGGGGTGGGTGTCTGTGTGGCCCAATTTTTGGAAAAAAGGGAGACTCCGCTTGGAGTAACCCTTGCTTGCTGTGTTTTTAAAAGAAGCCAAGATGAACAGAGCTGGGATCAGGAAAGACTTTGCTACCTACCCCGGTGTCATCCTGGGGACGGATAAGAATAGCGTATTTTTGAATGTGCTTGATGCAAATCAAAACATCCTGTTTGCAACTAGGGCCCAAGTGCTGCCACTGATGTGGTGGGTGTCTGTGTGGCCCAATTTTTGGAAAAAAGGGAGACTCCGCTTGGAGTAACCCTTGCTTGCTGTGTTTTTAAAAGAAGCCAAGATGAACAGAGCTGGGATCAGGAAAGACTTTGCTACCTACCCCGGTGTCATCCTGGGGACGGCTAAGAATAGCGTATTTTTGAATGTGCTTGATGCAAATCAAAACATCCTGTTTGCAACTAGGGCCCAAGTGCTGCCACTGATGGGGTGGGTGTCTGTGTGGCCCAATTTTTGGAAAAAAGGGAGACTCCGCTTGGAGTAACCCTTGCTTGCTGTGTTTTTAAAAGAAGCCAAGATGAACAGAGCTGGGATCAGGAAAGACTTTGCTACCTACCCCGGTGTCATCCTGGGGACGGATAAGAATGGCGTATTTTTGAATGTGCTTGATGCAAATCTAGCTGTGAAGTGTACAACTGGGGCACAACTGCTGCCACTGAATGGGTGGGTGTGTGTGGGGCCCAATTTTTGGAAAAAAGGGGAGACTCCGCTTGGAGTAACCCTTGCTTACATTGTTTTTAAAAGAAGCCAAGATGAACAAGTCATGGGTCAGCAAAGACTTTGCTACCTACCCCAGTGTCATCCTGGGGACGGCTAAGAATAGCGTATTTTTGAATGTGCTTGATGCAAATCAAAACATCCTGTTTGCAACTAGGGCCCAAGTGCTGCCACTGATGGGGTGGGTGTCTGTGTGGCCCAATTTTTGGAAAAAAGGGAGACTCCGCTTGGAGTAACCCTTGCTTGCTGTGTTTTTAAAAGAAGCCAAGATGAACAGAGCTGGGATCAGGAAAGACTTTGCTACCTACCCCGGTGTCATCCTGGGGACGGCTAAGAATAGCGTATTTTTGAATGTGCTTGATGCAAATCAAAACATCCTGTTTGCAACTAGGGCCGAAGTGCTGCCACTGATGGGGTGGGTGTCTGTGTGGCCCAATTTTTGGAAAAAAGGGAGACTCCGCTTGGAGTAACCCTTGCTTGCTGTGTTTTTAAAAGAAGCCAAGATGAACAGAGCTGGGATCAGGAAAGACTTTGCTACCTACCCCGGTGTCATCCTGGGGACGGATAAGAATGGCGTATTTTTGAATGTGCTTGATGCAAATCTAGCTGTGAAGTGTACAACTGGGGCACAACTGCTGCCACTGAATGGGTGGGTGTGTGTGGGGCCCAATTTTTGGAAAAAAGGGGAGACTCCGCTTGGAGTAACCCTTGCTTACATTGTTTTTAAAAGAAGCCAAGATGAACAAGTCATGGGTCAGCAAAGACTTTGCTACCTACCCCAGTGTCATCCTGGGGACGGCTAAGAATAGCGTATTTTTGAATGTGCTTGATGCAAATCAAAACATCCTGTTTGCAACTAGGGCCCAAGTGCTGCCACTGATGGGGTGGGTGTCTGTGTGGCCCAATTTTTGGAAAAAAGGGAGACTCCGCTTGGAGTAACCCTTGCTTGCTGTGTTTTTAAAAGAAGCCAAGATGAACAGAGCTGGGATCAGGAAAGACTTTGCTACCTACCCCGGTGTCATCCTGGGGACGGATAAGAATAGCGTATTTTTGAATGTGCTTGATGCAAATCAAAACATCCTGTTTGCAACTAGGGCCCAAGTGCTGCCACTGATGGGGTGGGTGTCTGTGTGGCCCAATTTTTGGAAAAAAGGGAGACTCCGCTTGGAGTAACCCTTGCTTGCTGTGTTTTTAAAAGAAGCCAAGATGAACAGAGCTGGGATCAGGAAAGACTTTGCTACCTACCCCGGTGTCATCCTGGGGACGGCTAAGAATAGCGTATTTTTGAATGTGCTTGATGCAAATCAAAACATCCTGTTTGCAACTAGGGCCCAAGTGCTGCCACTGATGTGGTGGGTGTCTGTGTGGCCCAATTTTTGGAAAAAAGGGAGACTCCGCTTGGAGTAACCCTTGCTTGCTGTGTTTTTAAAAGAAGCCAAGATGAACAGAGCTGGGATCAGGAAAGACTTTGCTACCTACCCCGGTGTCATCCTGGGGACGGATAAGAATGGCGTATTTTTGAATGTGCTTGATGCAAATCTAGCTGTGAAGTGTACAACTGGGGCACAACTGCTGCCACTGAATGGGTGGGTGTGTGTGGGGCCCAATTTTTGGAAAAAAGGGGAGACTCCGCTTGGAGTAACCCTTGCTTACATTGTTTTTAAAAGAAGCCAAGATGAACAAGTCATGGGTCAGCAAAGACTTTGCTACCTACCCCAGTGTCATCCTGGGGACGTCTAAGAATAGCGTATTTTTGAATGTGCTTGATGCAAATCAAAACATCCTGTTTGCAACTAGGGCCCAAGTGCTGCCACTGATGGGGTGGGTGTCTGTGTGGCCCAATTTTTGGAAAAAAGGGAGACTCCGCTTGGAGTAACCCTTGCTTGCTGTGTTTTTAAAAGAAGCCAAGATGAACAGAGCTGGGATCAGGAAAGACTTTGCTACCTACCCCGGTGTCATCCTGGGGACGGATAAGAATGGCGTATTTTTGAATGTGCTTGATGCAAATCTAGCTGTGAAGTGTACAACTGGGGCACAACTGCTGCCACTGAAGGGGTGGGTGTGTGGGGCCCAATTTTTGGAAAAAAGGGAGACTCCGCTTGGAGTCACCTTGCGGTGTTTTACATGACTTTAGAAGGGCGTGCCATGCCTATATCTGTGTGTCCTCCTCTTTTTCCTTGTCCAGCTGTTTTGTTTTCGCATGAGTACATGTCCTTGTCACTTTCCCATGTGTTTGTGTTGTGTTGTGAGTTGTTTGTCACCTTTTGGACACCTTTGAGGGTGTTTTCTAGGTGTTTTACTGTGTTTGTGATTGCCTGCCATTGTTTCCTATGGGCTCGAGTTCGGTTCGTCGAACGTTCGACGAGCCGAACTCGAGCCAGACCCCCCGTTCGGCGAACCGCCTCGAGCCGAACCGGGACCGGTTCGCTCATCTCTAGTCTTAACGCAAAAAAATAATTTACAATTATTTTTAAAGTTCAGGAATTTAGACCTATCCCAAGAGAACAATTCAGGAACAGAAATTTTAGGTTCTACTACAGGAGTCTGTGTAAGATAAGCCAATATAACCTGAACCTCAGAAGCAAGATGCTCAACACGATCAGACAACTGGTTAATATCCATGCCAACAAAAGATCTTCCACAGAAACCAAAAAATAAAATGAAAAATATACAGAAATAAAAAAAAAATATTCCTTCTTTTGAGTACCTTTTTTTTTGTGTGGCCGGTGGACAATCAAAAAATCCCATTAATGAGGAAAAAAACAAAAACCAAAAGAGTAGTTGGAAATTAAGTTGACCGCAATCCCCTATGTATCGGACAACATTAGAAGTAGCAGTGGTCTGCAATAGGACTTCCTGGATTCCAAGTTAATTTCAAAACCTGTTTGAGTCACAGATTCAGACTCAGCTTCATTACCATTCCTGGCCACCAGAGGGAGCTCCACACCAGCACCCACTCGAATGACATTCACAACAGGTGGGCACTTTACGGCCTGTCAGCAGTATACACCGGGCAGAGGATTTCAAGTCTTCTGGCCCACAACAGTGCCTGGGGCAAAGCAGCACATAGAGCGAGGAGTCGTTACCATTGGGTGACCCCACAAATGGATTTGTACTGCCTGCTATACGGGACGGGGAACTTCATCAACCCTAGGACTCGGGTCCCCACGTAGCTTCAAGTGACAGGGAGTCACACAACACAGCGCAGGGAGGAAGAACTCACTGGAGGAAACACCGGTTCTGGCCTCTGAGCTATCCGGGATCGGCTGGAGCCCATGACAGCGAACTCCAGCAGTCCAAAGGTGGCCACAACTCAGTGAGTAAAGAACTTTAACTGCAACCCCTATGTTGTCCAATCCTTCCTGCGCCACAGCTGCACAGCAGCAGGGGACTACCACTCCCTACATCCTCCCTGGGGCCAAAGCTCTGCCTGTGGAGAGCTGTACCATCTGAGCTGTGTTATCATCCACCCCAGAGAAGACCTCCCGCAGCGGCAGCTAATACCTGGCCGCACACGACAGGTGGCATAGTCACGAACCTAACATCATCCCCTACACCTTTATTTAATGACACCGCCGGGGTGACTGAACAGGGCCTTTCTTCCACGACATCCTGTCCCAACCCCCTGAACCGCGGATTGGTAACAAGTCACCCCACGGCCGCGGCTTGTTACATGTCTAAAAGTAGGTTAGTTTTATGCTTTAAATTTGCCACGAATATGGAGTTTGACCACTTATACTGGACCACTATTTACTTGCTGTAGATCCTCCTCATCGCACCAAAAACTGGGGTTCGCTACAAATTGTAGCATGCTGCAGGGGTAGGATAAAGGGTGGTCCATTCCCTTTAGGTGTTGGAAGCATCATTGTTGGACCTTAAACAAAGAACTGCCTTTACAATTTTTCCAATGTTTCCCTAAGGCCCCCTTCACACGTCCGTGAAAAACACGCACGTGTGTTACGGGCCGTTTTTCGGGTCCGTGTCCCATTTTTGTGTCCGTTTTTATGGTCCGTGTGGCACCTGTGTGAATTGCGTATGCTAGCCGTGTTTGTGTGTAGAACGTCCGTGTGTGCATGTGGAATTAACGTGTATGTGTACGTGGAATGTCCGTGTGGAATGTCCGTGTGTGTGATGCACAATGTCGTTTATAAATGTCGGCTGACAGCAGACAGAGTTGCGCGATGAGAATGAACTCGGGTGAACTTCACCCGACTTTATCCTCATACCGCGGCTCTGTCTGTGTCGAGTACTGATTAGCGGTCACCTGTGAAGGATTCACCGGTGACCGCTAATCCCCCGAGTGACTGAAGTTTCCCCCCCCTCTCTCATACTCACCGTTCCTCGATCCCCAGCGCGGCGCTGCATGGCATTCACACTGCTGCGGCGGCTTTTATTATTTTGAAAAAGCCGACCGCTCATTAAACAATCTCCTATTCCCTGCTTTCCCCGCCCACCGGCGCCTATGATTGGTTGCAGTGAGACACGCCCCCACACTGAGTGACAGGTGCCTCACTGCACCCAATCACAGCAGCCGGTGGGCGTGTCTATACTGTGCAGTAAAATAAATAAATAAATAATTAAAAAAAAAACGGCGTGCGGTCCCCCTCAATTTTAATGCCAGCCAGATAAAGCCATACGGCTGAAGGCTGGTATTCTCAGGATGGGGAGCTCCACGTTATGGGGAGCCCCCCACCCTAACAATATCAGTCAGCAGCCGCCCAGAATTGCCGCGTACATACATACATGATTAATCTAGGATTTAGTGGCAGCTATGGGCTGTCATTAACTCCTTATTACCCCGATTTGCCAAAGCACCAGGGCAAATCGGGAAGAGCCGGGTACAGCCCCAGAACTGTCGCATATAATGTATGCGGCAATTCTGGGCGGCTGCTGACTGATATTGTTAGGGTGGGGGGCTCCCCATAACGTGGAGCTCCCCATCCTGAGAATACCAGCCTTCAGCCGTATGGCTTTATCTGGCTGGCATTAAAATTGGGGGGGACCGCACGCCGTTTTTTTTTAATTATTTATTTATTTTTTTTACTGCACAGTATAGACACGCCCACCGGCTGCTGTGATTGGGTGCAGTGAGGCACCTGTCACTCAGGATGGGGGCGTGTCTCACTGTAACCAATCATAGGCGCCGGTGGGCGGGGAAAGCAGGGAATAGGAGATTGTTTAATGAGCGGCCGGCTTTTTCAAAATAGTAAAAGCCGCCGGAGCAGTGTGACTGCCGTGCAGCGCCACGCCGGTGATCGGGGAACGGTAAGTATGAGACAGGGGGGGAAACTGACCGACAGACTGTGAGAGAGGGACAGACAGACAGAGAGACGGACAGAGAGACAGAGAGACCGACCGACGGACTCAGGGAGATTGACCGACATACACAGAAATAGAAAGAATAGCCGACATCACTAGAAATAAAAACACCAAACGGACACGGACTATAGGTAGATGCATACGTGTTTACTAACGTGTGTGCACATACCCATAGACTTTCATTGTGTCCACGTGTGCGTGCTTCGTGCAGATAACGGACATGCATCCGTGCAAAACGCAAACACATACGGATCACGGACACGCACACACGGACATAATGAAATAACGCACGTGTGACCACAATCATAGATTAACATTGGTGCACGTTTGGCCGTGTCTCCGGTATATACGGAAACGGACCAAACACGCACGTGTATCACGGACGTGTGAAGGGGGCCTAAAAGAAAGAGTTAGAAATTGATGCCATAGCAAAGACTTAAGTGGGCTTTACACGCTACGATATCGTTAACGTATTATTGTCGGGGTTACGGTGTTTGTGACGCACATCCGGCATCATTAACGACATCGCAGCATGTGACACGTACGGGCGACCTTAGTCGATCGCAAAAGTGGCCAAAATCGTTTGCCACGGAGAGGTCATACTGAATCAAAAAATCGTTAATTGCTTATTAGCGATGTTGTTCGTTGTTCCTGCGGCAGCACATATCACTATGTGTGACACCGAGGAGCGACGAACATCTCCTTACCTCCGTCCACCGGCAATGCGGAAGGAAGAAGGTGGGCGGGATGTTACGTCCCACTTATCTCCGCCCCTCCGCTTCTATTGGCCGGCTGCTTAGTGACGCTGCAGTGACGTCGCTATGATGCCAAACGCACCTCCCCCTTGAGGGAGGTATTGTTCGGCGGTCACAGGTATGTGCGTGTGACGCTGCAGTAGCGATAATGTTCATTACGGCAGCGATCACACAATATCGCATGTACGACGGGGGCGGGTGCTATCGCGCTCAACATCGCTAGCCGATGCGATGTCGCAGCGTGTAAAGCCCGCTTAAGATGAATGACTGTATCCAATGATAACAATGTTGAATTTTGGGAGCAAAAGTGATGGGGGTGCATTCTGAAACCACATTTAGAGAAAAATAGGTAATTTGTCCTGGGTATCCTTGATCAGATTTTCAGCAGCAATTGGTCAGTGTCCATTTGAATGTTGCTTGTGTACATGACCATTCTGTCCCCATACACAGTATCATAAATCATCAGCACATCCCCTGCTCACACGTGCGATGTGCTGCTGATAACGGTGGTTGTTGTGCCGGCATAAACGATCCAGTTACCTAACAAATAAGCATTTTTTCTTGTTTGGCTGGTAATTGCTGTCATGTTTATATTCGTAGATAATCAGAAACGAGTGTTGCTATGAATGCTCATATACACTGCTGGCAATATTGACTGTAGATGATGTTCCTCCCTGACAACTATATACAGTATCACTATGTGACAAAAGCTAAAAATAGGATGATCCAACATAAAACCTGGAAGCTACAAATATCTGTGAAGAAGGGAAAGCCTCTATAGATTCATACCAGCTATGCAAAATAAACATGGAGTTAAAGGGGTATGCTCGTCTCCAAGATCATATCCCAATATGTAATAGAAATAATAATAATCATATTAACAAATACCTCCAGTTAGAAATGTAGTATAGTTCTCCTGAGAGAGCCATGTCTCTTACCTCATGTGTAGGGCATTGCAGATTAAATATCCATGGTTTTGACCACAAGCAACTAACTGCCAGTAAATGAGTGGATATAAGCATGGATACCTAAGCTGCAATGCCCTGCACATGAGGTAAAGCCGGTTTCACATTTGCGTTATTTTGATGGAAATGGAATCCAGCACAGATGCAGTACAGTTCATTTATTTACAGTGGAAGTGCGACACCATGTGGACACATGCGGTTGTGTATGAAGTACAAAACCGCATGGTGTTGCGCTACCACTGTAAATGAATGTAACTGTACTGCATCTGTGCTGAATTCCGTTTCCATCAAAACGATGCAAATGTGAAACCGGCCTAAGAGACATCAGGAGAACTATACTACAATTCTAATTGGAGGTATTTGCTAATATTATTATTATTACACCTACTACATATTGGGATACGATCTTGGAGACGGGAATACCCATTTAGGGCTCCAACACACATCCGTGAAAACCACGTCCGTGTAAAACGGGCTGTTTTTCGGGTTCATTTTTCGTTTTTTAGGTCCGTTTTTATGGTATGTGTGGCCTGCGTATGTATCCCGTATGCTAGCCGTATGTGCGTGTGAAATGTCTGTGTGTGCGTGTGAAACTTAACTGACATGTGTTTGTGTTGTCCGTGTGGAATATCCATGTGTGATGCAAAATGTCGTTTACTACATGTCGGCAGACAGCAGACAGAGTAGCGGGATGAGAATGAACTCGGGTGAACTTCACCCAACTTCATTGTCATGCCGCGGCTCTGTCTGTGCCGTGTACTGATTAGCGGTCACCTGTGAAGGATTCACCGGTGACTGCTAATCCCCCGAGTGACTGAAGTGTCCCCCCCTCTCTCATACTCACCGATCCCCGATCACCGGCGCTGCACGGCATTCACACTGCTCCGGCGGCTTTTTCTAATTTGAATATGCCGACCGCTCATTAAACAATCTCGTATTCCCTGCTTTCCCCGCCCACCGGCGCCTATGATTGGTTGCAGTGAGACACGCCCCCACGCTGAGTGACAGTTGTCTCACTGCACCCAATCACAGCAGCCGGTGGGCGTGTCACTATGGAGTATAGAAATAAATAAATAAATAATTAAAAAAAAACGGCGACAACCTGCAACCGGGACAGGAAGGCACGTATCAGGGGAGTACCCACATTCTCCCGGGGTTCCCAGGACCTATCCTCAGGACCATACCCTGCCCAGTCCACCAGGAAGAACTGTCGGCCCCGTACGGTTTTCATGGCCACGATATCCCTTACCGCATAGATGTCATCATCAGCAATAGGGGGAGGAGCAGAACTGGCAGCAGCGGAGAAGGGACCAAGGACAACCGGCTTGAGCAGGGAGACGTGGAAGGAGTTGGGTATCCTCATCGTGGCCGGGAGCTGCAGCTTGTAGGAGACCTCATTTATCTTGCTGAGGACTTTAAACGGCCCGATGTAGCGAGGACCCAGCTTGTATGATGGTAGCTTCAATCGGACGTACTTGGAAGCAAGCCAGACCAGATCTCCTGGAGAGAAACAGGGAGGATCCAGACGCCTCTTGTCTGCGTGTCTCTTCATCCGCAGGGAAGCACGTCCAAGGGACGTCTTGACAGAGTCCCAAATTGTTCTAAAGTCACGGACTACGGCATCAGCAGCAGGGACATCCGAGGAAGAGGATACAGGTAATGGGACGGAAGGCTGAAGTCCGTAAATGACATGGAAGGGAGAGCTGGAGGAGGACTCACTGACGTGGTGGTTATGGGAGAATTCAGCCCAAGGAAGAAGCGTGGACCAGTCGTCGTGATGGGCGTTAACGTAGTGACGTAAGAAGGAGGTCAAGATCTGATTGACTCGTTCCACTTGGCCATTCAACTGAGGATGGTAGGCTGAAGAAAAGTCCAGAGTCACTCCCAGATGTTTCCAGAGAGCCCTCCAGAAGCGGGAGGTAAACTGAGTTCCTCTGTCGGACACAATGTGTGATGGAAAGCCATGCAACCGGAAGATGTGCTGTATGTAAGCGTCAGCGAGTTCCTGGGCAGAGGGCAGTCCAGCCATAGGGACGAAATGAGCCATTTTGGAGAACCGATCCACCACGACCCATATGACTGTGTGTCCGGAGGACAGGGGCAAGTCCGTAATAAAGTCCATCGCAATGTGTTGCCATGGAACGGAGGGTATAGGCAGAGGCAGAAGACGACCATATGGCAGGTGTTTGGGCGTCTTGTTCCTGGCACAAGAGGAGCAGGCTGAGACAAAAGAAGCAACGTCCGTGCGAAGGGATGGCCACTAGTAGTGACGTACAATTGTACTCCATGTTTTCCTCTGACCAGCATGGCCGGCTATTTTCGAGGCATGGCCCCAGTGCAACACTTTTTTCCTGTCAGTCTCAGAGACATAGGTCTTCCCAGGTGGTATCTGGGCCAGGGTGACAGGAGCCACCAGAATGATCTTACTAGGACAGATGATGGGCTGGGATGTCTCCTCCTCCTGCTCCATGGGCATGAATGACCTGGACAAGGCATCTGCTCTTACATTCTTGTCCACGGGTCGAAAATGGAGCTGAAAATCGAACCTGGCAAAGAACAAGGACCACCTGGCCTGCCGTGGGTTCTGCCGCTGAGCGGACCGCAGGTATTCCAGGTTCTTGTGGTCCGTGTAAATGATCACGGGGTACACTGCTCCCTCCAGAAGGTAGCGCCATTCCTCCAGAGCCAGTTTGACCGCCAATAGCTCTCGGTCACCGATGGTGTAGTTGCGTTCAGGCGCTGAGAAGCTCTCGGAGAAGAAACCGCAAGTAACCATCTTCCCGGAGGAGGACTTCTGCATGAGCACTGCTCTGGCTCCCGAGGAGGAGGCATCCACCTCCAAGGTAAACTGTCGGTTTAACTCAGGACGGTGGAGCACAGGGGAAGAAGCAAATGCCTGTTTCAGGGAGCCAAACGCGGCGTCGGCCGCAGGTGACCAGTCCTTTGGATTAGCCCCCTTCTTGGTCAAGGCGGAGAGAGGTGCAGTCAGAGCAGAGAAGTGAGGGATGAACTGACGATAATAGTTTGCGAATCCCAGAAAGCGTTGGATTGCCTTCAGTCCGGAAGGAGGGGGCCAGTTGAGAATGGAAGAGACCTTCTCCGGGTCCATCTGCAGACCGGTATCGGAGATTACGTAACCCAAGAAGGGAAGAGAAGACTGCTCGAATACACACTTCTCGTACTTGGCGTACAGGCGATTCTCTCTCAGTCTTTGTAGTACCAGCTGCACGTTCTCTCTGTGGGTCTGGAGGTCCGGAGAGAAGACCAGGATATCGTCAAGATACACCACCACACAGACGTAGAGAAGGTCCCGGAACACGTCGTTCACCAATTCCTGAAACACTGCTGGTGCGTTACAGAGGCCGAAGGGCATCACACAGTATTCATAGTGCCCATCGCGAGTATTGAATGCGGTCTTCCATTCGTCCCCAGAGCGGATGCGGACCAGGTTGTAGGCACCCCGAAGATCCAACTTGGTAAACACACGAGCTCCTCTAAGCCGATCAAACAATTCGGGGATGAGCGGCAGGGGATATTTATTTTTCACGGTGATTTGGTTCAATCCCCGGTAGTCAATGCATGGGCGTAGATCGCCCTCTTTCTTCTTAACGAAGAAGAAGCCTGCTCCAGCAGGAGAGGAGGACCTCCGAATGAATCCCCTTGCTAGGTTCTCCGTGATGTAGGCAGAGATGGCCCTAGTTTCAGCAGGAGACAGCGGATATATCCGTCCTCGAGGTGGTGTAGTTCCCGGGAGTAGGTCGATGGCACAGTCATAAGGACGATGTGGCGGAAGTACCTCTGATTCCTTTTTATCAAAGACGTCCGCGAAGGACCAATAGGCCGAGGGCAGTCCCGGTAGGGACTCCGGAACCGGAGGTCGTCGGATGGACTGTATAGTCTTCAGACAATTCTCGTGGCAAGAGGAGCCCCATCGGGTGATTTCACCAGTACCCCAGCTGACTGACGGTTCGTGTGTCCGTAACCAGGGGAGTCCCAGCAGGATTTGATGGGACATGTGTGGGAGGACGTAGAGAGCGATGTTCTCGGTGTGCAGGGCACCGATACGTAGTTCCACCGGCTTGGTGATCCACGAGATGGTGTCAGAGAGGGGTCTCCCATCTACAGAGGCGATCACGAGGGGTTTGTCGAGTGGAGTAACAGGCACCTGGTACTTGTCCACCGTGGCCTGCTGGATGAAATTGCCTGCTGCCCCGGAATCGAGGTACGCCTCGGCCGTGAACCGCGTCTCTCCCGTTGTCACTTGAACAGTCCACGTAACCGGGTCTGAGAGAGTCCCAGCACCTAGGGTGGCCTCTCCTACCAACCCTAGGCTTTGGAGTTTCCCGGCCTCTCTGGACAGGAGCGTAGAAGGTGTGTGCCCTCTCCGCAGTAGAAGCAGAGGCCCTTGGCGAGCCGTTCTGCTCGGCGTTGTTCGGACTGCCGCAAACGGTCAATCTGCATGGGCTCGTGGACAGAGACACCAGACGACGCTGACTGAAGTACGGCGGGCTTCTGCGGAGGAGAGGAATGCCGTATCGGACGTCTCTCACGGGGCACCTCTTTGGATCGTTCCTGGAATCTGAGGTCCACGCGGGTGGCTAGTGCGATCAGGGCATCCAGGGTGGAAGGAACATCGCGGCCTGCCAGCTCGTCCTTAATACGGCTGGAGAGTCCTTCCCAGAAGGCGACGGTGAGGGCTTCATTGTTCCACCCCAATTCTGAGGCCAAAGTGCGGAAGCGGATGGCATACTGCCCTACCGTCATGTTCCCCTGACGTAGCCTGAGGAGTGATGAGGCGGATGCAGCGGCACGTCCAGGTTCGTCAAAGGTGTTTCTGAATGCCTGCAGGAAGTCCTGGATGTTGGTAGTCACAGGGTCCTCTTTTTCCCACAAGGGGTTCATCCAGGCCAGTGCCTCACCCTCTAGATGTGACATCACAAACGCCACCTTGGCTTGGTCGGAGGCAAACAAGTGCGGAAGCAGCTTGAAATGAAGGGAGCACTGGTTTAGGAATCCCCTGCAGGTCTTGGGATCTCCGGCGTACCGGGGTGGTGAAGCCAAACGAAGTCTGGAAGCATCCGAGGAGGCTGCCACGGGAGCTGTGGCCGTGGATTGTACCGTGGAAACCTGAGATGCCAAGGATGTGGCCGTCGCTTGTAGCGTGTTCAGGCGGGTATCCACAGAAGACATGAAGTTCAGCATGCGGGTCTGGGTCTCGCGCTGGCGTGTGAGTTCCTGCTGCAAGGCCGCTAGTGCTTCGGCGGGATCCATGGCCTGTTCTTACTGTTAGGGCCAGGTGGACGGGCAGACCCAGGAGGTGGATCCACTGGGCTGAACACCTCACCGAGGGCAAGGTGCCCGGTAGCCGGGGCACTAGCAGGACAGTCCGTTTAGAGGAGTGGAGTAAAGAAGTCCCTGGGACCACGGGGTCTCTGATGGTAGTCCGGGTGACGGAGCTCAGGTTCGGAGGCCGAGATGTCGTCAGGCAGAGTCCGGAAACCAATGGAGCGAGAAGACGGGTCACCACAGGGATCGGAGATGGCAGGAGCTGACGGGATGGCAGGCCGTCACCGTTCGGGGTTCGGGTATCGTCAGGACCGGTTGGCGAGGCAGGATCGGCTCTACGAGAGAGATAGGTGAGTATATCACAGACACAAGGAGACCTGACTCCTAGCTCAGAAAACACGAAGAACAGGCCCCGCCCACTTGGACATTAAACCCCTTTATACCCTGTACCTGTGTGTTCAATATCCTGTCAGTGGACGCTGGCCCTTTAAGAGAGGGTCAATGACCGCGCGCGCGCCCTAATGCGCGTGCGCGAGGCCCGGGTGCCAGAAGCCAGAGCAGGGAGCGGTGAACAGGAGGCAGAAGAGCCGGGCTGGAGCAGGGATGCCGACGGGCGCCGGGAGCGGGGACCGGGCTGCCTGGGGACCGCAGGTGCTGGAGCATGGAGGCTGTGGAGCGGGGGACGCCTGGCAGAGGAGCCGGGGAGCGAGGCAGGTGAGCCGAGGAGCGTGGCAGGGGAGCCGGGGAGCGTGGCAGGGGAGCCGGGGAGCGTGGCAGGGGAGCCGGGGAGCGTGGCAGCAGCCCATAGCTGCCTATAAGTCCTAGATTAATCATGTCAGGCGTCTCCCCGAGATACCTTCCATGATTAATCTGTAAATTACAGTTAAAAAACACACCCCCCCCCGAAAAATCCTTTATTAGAAATAAAAAACACTAACAAAGTCCCTCATCACCAATTTATTAACCCCGACAAAGCCCTCCATGTCCGGCGTAATCCACAGACCTCCAGCGTCGCATCCAGCTCTGCTGCATGAAGGTGACAGGAGCAGCAGAAGACACCGCCGCTCCTGTCACCTCCACGCAGCTAATTAAGGCAATAGCGCGATCAGCTGAGCTGTCACTGAGGTTACCTGGATCCAGCGGTGGATGCAGTGGTGGCCACGGGTAACCTCAGTGACAGCTTAGCTGATCGCGCTACTCACCGCCGCTCCTGTCAGCTCCATGTAGCAACTGAGGTGAGTAGCGCAATCAGCTGAGCTGTCACTGAAGTTACCCGCGGCCACCGCTGGATCCAGCGGTGGCCGCGAATTACCTGACTGACAGCAGCTGATCGCGCTACTCACCTCATTTGTTGCGTGGAGCTGACAGGAGCGGCGGTGTATTCTGCAGCTCCTGTCACCTGCATGTAGCAGAGCTGGAAGCGACGCTGGAGGTCCGTGGATTACGCCGGACATGGATGGCTTTGTCGGGGTTAATAAATTGGTGATGAGGGACTTTGTTAGTGTTGTTTATTTCTAATAAAGGATTTTTCGGGGGGGGTGTGTTTTTTAAATGTCACTTACAGATTAATCATGGGAGGAATCTCCGGGAGATGCCTGACATGATTAATCTAGGACTTATTGGCAGCTATGGGCTGCCAATAACTCCTTATTACCCCGATTTGCCAACGCACCAGGGCAAATCGGGAAGAGCCGGGTACAGTCCCAGAACTGTCGCATATAATGTATGCGGCAATTCTGGGCGGCTGCTGACTGATATTGTTAGGCTGGGGGGCTCCCCATAACGTGGGGCTCCCCATCCTGAGAATACCAGCCTTCAGCCGTATGGCTTTATCTGGCTGGTATTAAAATGGGGGGGACCGCACGCCATTTTTTTTAATTATTTATTTATTTATTTTACTGCACAGTATAGACACGCCCACCGGCTGCTGTGATTGGGTCCAGTGAGACAGCTGCCACTCAGCGTGGTGGGCGTGTGTGACTGCAACCAATCACAGGCGCCGGTGGGCGGGTAAAGCAGGGAATACGAGATTGATTAATGGGCGGCCGGCTTTTTCAAAATAGTAAAAGCCGCCGAAGTTTTTATAACAGCAGTGCAGCGCCGCGCCGGAGATCGGGGAACGGTAAGTATGAGAGAGGTGGGGGGGGGAACTGACCGACAGACAGCTAGAGGGACAGATAAGACAGAGAGACCGACCGACAGACATAGAGACCAACCGACGGACTGAGGAAGAGAACGAAACAGAAAAAGAAAAAAGACCGACATCACATGAAAAAAGCACAAAACGTAAAGGGAGCAAACAGAGATGCGTCCGTGTCACTCGGACGTGCGCACAGACCCATTGACTTTCATTGGGTCCGTGCTGCGTGTTGCGTGCAGAAAACGGACATACTGCCGTGCAAAACGCACACAGGTACGGACCACGGACACGGACAAACGGACATGCATCAAAAACGCACGTGGAGCTTTTATCATACAATAACATTGGTGCACGTTTGGCCGTGTCTCCAGTATACACGGAAACGGACCAAACACGCACGTGTTTCACGGATGTGTGTTTCAGGCCTTAAATAGAGTTGTGCTCCCAGTTGAAAGACCACAAAATAGCTAAACCTGCAATGATACACAAACTATGCTACATACGCAAAATCTATACTATATTCACACAATTTACCCTATATACAGACAATACAATCCATACTATATAAAAAAAAATCTACACTATATGCAATGATAATAATGACATAAAATCTATACAATCTATGCTATATAGACAGGGAGGGACATGTTTCACCACAGATAGTAATGAGAACCCTAAATTCAGATAATGTAATAGTAGATGTCATGTGCACAAAAAAGAAATTGCATTGCACCTGCACCAATGTTAAATAATAGAGCAATGCATAACTGCTAAAAATTTGGGTAAGTCGCAGATTCTGCAGGTGGCTGCGTACCTCGCCAATGCAATGCAATGGGTGAGAAAAAAATCACGGCACACGGACATGCGGGAGTGCTACATTTTTAACATGATATTTTACATACTGTCAAAAGCTAGATAGACAGATAGATGTCAAACACCTTTATACTGTCCCACCCTGCCTACATTTTCTAAGCTTCTACCCTTTAGTTCCTTTTATGTGGCACTAAAGAGTGTTTAGCTTTATAATTACCCACAAAATAAGTAATTAAAGCGCACCAATCACCAGGATTTTCATATATAAGCTAAAGCCAGTGCTATACTGGCACTATCAGGGTGATTCTATACATATCTGTAGTGGTCAGCTCGGATGTTTAGGTTTTGAAATCAAAGAAAGTAAAGTTTATAAAATCATCAGCTTCTTGAGTGACAGCAGCTGAGGATCAGATAATAAATTCATAGTTATCCCCTCCCCCTGTTAGAATTAACATAATCATTATACAATCGATTTAATGATTGACTTGCAAGACCTGTGGTGAGGTCATACCCATGTGACCAGAAGGGGGGGGCCTCCGCCAACAAAGCTGATATGAGGAAGCAACATTTTTCTGTTGGCTGAGACCCCACCCCTTCTGGTTACATGAGTATGATCTCAGCATAGGTTCTGCAAGTCAAACATTAAATCGATTGTATAATACTTATGCTAATTCTAAAATAATGAGGGGATAACTATGAATATATTATCTGATCCTCAGCTACTGACACTCAAGAAGATGATAATTTTATAAACTTTACTTTCTTGGATTTCAAAACTTATACATCCGAGCTGACCACTAAAGGTATGTAGAGAATCAGCCTGATAGTGCCAGTATAGCACTGGCTTTAGGTTATATACGAAAATTCTGGTGATTGGTTCTCTTTAAATAAAAACAAACGACGGGAGGTTCCCCTATTTTTCGTAGCCAGATAAGGTATAGTAGATAGCTACAGCCCGCAGCACACAGTTGGCAATTTTACCTTGGCTGGTAATCCAAAACAGAGGTCACTCCACACTGTGTTTTTCAATTATTTATTTAAAATTAAAAAAATAAATAAAAAAAAAAGTGGAGTCCCCCTAATTGGATCACCAGCCAAGGTGAAGCAGACTGCTGAGAAAGCCATGGAACCCCTGGGGTAGAGGGGCGACATGACCAAGGGGGAGGTGAGGGAGTGATGGGGTTAATAGGGACAGTGTCTGCAGGGATGCCAAATATGGCATTAGTGGGTGGTTTAGCTGGGGAGGAAGAGGAGGAGTAGGTAAAGGGTTAGTCTGGGAACTTTCAGTGGTTACCTCCTCTCTTCTTCCGGACGCTGAAGGATCCCTGCCCACCCTCCCTTTGTGTTGTTGTCTGGGGGGACGTTATTTGGATGTGGGGTGCTATTTGTCACAGCAGTATGGTATGGTAGCTCTCGGTTCCGGGATGTTGCAGGCACGGGGTTCTGCTAAAGTGTGGGGGTGTCAATCCGTGGGTGATTGGCACCTCATCCCTGGGTCGGTGTGTTGCGGCCAGGGACAAGGGGAGTAGTAGTTCATGTCCTGGGCCTGCCCCGGGGGGTCATGTGAAATGGTATTGTCTATTGTTACCTTTATGTTATTGTTTGGGGTCGCCCATTGGACGGCGTCCCCAAGGTGTTATTATGCAAACAATAGGCAGTAAAAGGCTGCTGTGGCCATTTGAACCAAGTTGCATGCAGTCCGTGTGTTTATTTACATATGTTAAGGGTTTGGTAACATAGACATTACGACTGGAGAATCCTCCCTCAGCTGGTCATGGTCTGGTATTCTCAGTGTGAAAAGGACCATGGTTATTGGTCCCGTCCCAGCCTAAAAATAGCAGGCCGCAGCTACCCCAGAAGTGGCGCATCCATTAGATGTGCCAGACTTGGCTCTTTGCCTCAGCTCTTCCCATTGCCCTGAAGCGGTGGCAAATGGGGTAATATATGGGGTTGATGTCAGCTGGGATTTGACCACTGGCATCAAGACCTGGTATTAGTAATGGATGAGCATCTATCAGACTTGCCTATTACTACCTAGTAGATGTAAATAGTGAAAACCACATACAAAATCTTTTTATTTCTAAAAGCACTCCCCTTTACATTAGTCCTCATTCACCAATTTATTATAAAAAACAGAAAAGCACCCCTGAAAGACATAAAAAGAGAGAATTATTAAAGAAATAAAGACCAGAGACACCCTCATTTACCAATTTACTCGCCATCAAGTAGGTCCGCCGTAATCCATATGGAGGTCCTGCAATGTTCCCAGACTGTGTCCCAGCCTATAAAGAAGGTTCAGAGAATGAATCCCATAGGCTGGGACAACAGCTCTCACACTGCACTGTGTCAGAACTGCTGCTGGCAGTGAATTGCGGTGAACAATGAGATCACTACAGTTCACTGTAAGTGGGTCACACAGTAACTTGTGAACCTCTTGCTTTCCCGCTGCTCTCAATGAATTCAGCTGAACTTGCTGCCTTATTGCTGCACTGTCATATTGCGGGACATGGCCGTACTCCGATTGTGAGCTCTTGTGACCTGACTGCTGTCACTGCTTCTCACAGCTGGACCTCCAGCTGCCCTCAGTGTGTCTCATGAGCTTCAGTGATTGTTCACATTTCCCACCACTGCAGCTTCTGGATTAAGCAGAGCCGTCATGGAATGTCGTGTGGATTACGTGAGACCTGCAGGGGTGTTTTTTGAGTTAATAAATTGGTGAAAGTGTTTTTTTAATTATTTTTTAAAGTAAAGAATTTTTTATTGTATTTTTTTCTACCCTTAGGATAGGTCATCAATGTCTGATCAGTCAACACTCGGCACCCCCGCCGATCAGCTGTTCTTGGTTCTGGTGGCGGTAGCAGGCAGCTGGAAATGCTCTTTTCTGGAGCTACTCCATCTTCTGACTGCGCCGGGTACATATACATATTTATCTAAATAGGAGGTGGATGTGTACCGCCCCAGCGCCAGCAGCTGGGCTGATGCTCGGATCCGGATCCGCGGTGGCTCGAGGGGTCTCCGGACCCGGGAGGGGTCATGCGGCCACTCTAAATAAAAGGGGGTATTTACAGGGGGCTGTGTGTTTAGAGTTCATGACGCCACCGTCGGTGTGTGGTAAGGTGGAGTACCACCGCTGCTGTTAGGAGCGCCTGGTGGCGATGGGATGGCAGCTAGGTGTTTAACCCTCTGTGGGTAGGGGAATTGCCCTGGGGCCCGGTGATAGTGGTGAGGGGATACAGTTGGAGAGGAAAGGGTCACTGCATACTCACTCAGTCAAATAACGCTGACACCAACAACTCGTAAACCGAAATTCTGGGCTGCAGCAGGGAGGGCGCACGCCTGGATCCCGTGCCCGATGGTGTTGCTTGTTAGCCTGTGACCTTTCCCTTGGCACCTTCTTTACTGGTTGGCCCCTTTAGTATAGAACTAGTCAGGTCCCGCTCACCCGTATGGCTAACGGAGTGAGCTTGCTCTCAGGGTTCACGCTTGGAATTTTCTGGATTGGATAATGGGAAAGTCCTATCCCCCTCGTTGCGCTAGTACCTTGATTTTGGAGCGGTTGGAGAACGGATCTTGAAGGATCCGTCCTCGTCAGGTGAATTACCAGGACGCTTGAAGCTTGCCCCTTGACACGATCCCCTGTGACCGGGGTTCCAGCTCCTAACAGGCCTAGACCAACGTCTGCCACCTAGTATTTGCAAGGAGCCTAGCTCCTGACCTCCTCTAACTGACTTGTGACCTCTCCTCATGAGAGTCACCACACAACTGCCTGCTCCTGATGTGACGCCCTGGGCAAGCCAGGGGTCACAGGTCACAACATCAACATGCACCCCACATTCCCGGCAGGTACACCTAGGCTAACCTAAAATCCTTGTTGCCTTCCTCCAGGGGCTGATGTCCACACCAGGGGGTGGGCCAGGCGGTTGCCTCCGCCCACCGAGGAGTTCACAGCCCTGGAGGCGGGAGAACCAGGCAGTACAGCTTAGGAGCGGAAAATAGAAGGAAGTGAAGTGGTAGAGGAGCAAAGGAGAGGAGCTTGAGTGAAGGAGTAAAAAGGAACAGTTAAGAAAGCCTGAAGTTGGTCCGGGTGTGTGCCCCGGACTGAGACAGCAAGGTCAGCAGACAGCGGTGATAGTCTGCAGGGGGACTGCTTGGAGGTTGCTGGAAGGACCGCGGATGGGTGGTGACCCGGCGGTACCGGAGCAGTATACGAAGAACAGTCAGCACCAGGGCAGGGGCCTTTCGGATCCCGGCAAGGCTAGGAGTCGCCATAATTTGCCAAATCCGTCAGTGAAGGGGACCTCTGTCTCATAACAACCAAGTCCCGATTGAAGGCAACAGTCCGACCGTTAAGGGGAGACACCGCCACCACCAAGGCACCAGTTTCCCAGGGCCAGCGCCTGCGGGCAAGAGAGGAGCTCCTCCGGCTCATGTCCAGGTCGGGGAGTGGGTAACCGGTGGGAACCCATCGCTACCAAAAAGACTTTACATAGGTGCAGGGAAGAGACTGTCACCGCTAACTGCAGGGAACATCAGCACCGTAACCGTCCGAGGGACCCGTCCAACCAGCCGTTTGTTTACCGAGAACTGTGTCGTGTTTACTGGCTGAGTGAGTACCTCCGTGCCGTGCGGCACAGCGCTGTCCCTGCGCCCCTGCACCTCCACAGGCCCCATACCCTCCTGTCCACCATACCAACCCCATCACTGGGTCCCGGGACCACCAAAACCCCTACCCACGGAGGGGCAAACCAACAACTGGCTGCTCCATACCATCACTCCCGGGCTCCCCAGAAAGAGCAGCGGTGGTGTCCACTTAATCACCACAACCGTGGGTGGCGTCACGGACAATAAACTATCCCAAATCCCAATCCCCTTTCACTCACGGGCGAGGAGCGCCGCTCGAGTCCCCGGGATCCGGCCCATCGCTCGAGCCACCGAGCATAAGCCGCGGCAGCCGGACCCAAGCAGAGGGAGAGCGCGGCATCCCCTCCTCCGCCCGCGACACTAACACTCTTGACCCTCCCTAACCAACCTCCCAAGTAGGTGGCCCTATTCCATTCAGGCTACCCATTGGTGTGTCTGGTGGGTGTGGTGCTGAGTGTTCCTAGGATTTTGATTAGCTTGTTCTTAGCAAGGGACTCGTAACCAAGGAGGATGCGGATACTGTGCAGAAAGGCAGATTGCACAATACCCTGAGACGACCTGATTGGCCAGGGAATCACAGATGGGCAGTACCTCGCCACAGCCACTACCAGAAGATGAAATAGCTTTGGAACTGAGCATTTCCAGCTGCCTGCTTGCCGCCGCATTGGCCGAGAACAGTTGATCGGCGCGGGTGTGCAGTGTCAGACCCCGGCCGATCAGACATTGATGACCTATCCTAGGGGTAGGCCATCAATGTAAGGACTCATGCGCACCTTGCTTATTTTTTTGCGTTTCTGCAGCGTTTTGAGCAACAGCGTCACATTGTCGAAGTGCATGCATTCTGGTTCCCCAATAAAGTCTATGAGAATCATGCAAAATCTGTGCGCACAATGCTTTTTGAAATGCAGCGTTTTGATTGTCAAAAATTTGACAAAATCTCTGCGTTAAGAAAAGCAGCATGTCACTTCTTTTGAGCTTTTTGGCAGCGTTCTACACCTATTGAAATCAATGAGTTGTAGAAAAACGCTACCAAAATGCTAAGCAGTGCATTTGCACTGCATCTTTGTTGCGATCCACATGTTTTTTTAACATAATAAATGCAGGTCTTTCAGTCTCTCTCTCTCTCTGTCCATGGCGGTCTCTCCTTCCCACCCCTTCTCTCATACTCACCGATCCACGATCTCCGGCGCGGCGCTGCACGGCATTCACACTGTGGCGGCTTCTCCTCTTTTGAAAATGCCGGCTGCTCATAATTCAATCTCGTATTCCCTGCTTCCCCCACCCACTGGCACCTATGATTGTTTGCAGTCAGACACGCCCCCACGCTGAGTGACAGCTGTCTCACTGCAACCAATCACAGCTGCCGGTGGGCGTGTCTATATCGAGCAGTAACAAAAAAATAATATTTTTTAAAAAAATGACGTTCGGTCCCCCCCCAATTTGGATACCAGCCAGGATAAAGCCACACGGCTAAAGGCTTGTATTCTCAGGATGGGGAGCTCCCCATTATGGGGAGCCCCCAGCCTAACAATATCTCAGCCAGCAGCCGCCCGGATTTGCCACATCCATTAGATGCGACAGTCCTGGGACTCTACCCGGCTCATCCCGAATTGCCCTGGTGCAGTGGAAAACGGGGTAATAAAGAGTTAATGGCAGCAGCCCATAGCTGCCACTAAGTCCTAGGTTAATCATGGCAGGCGTCTCCCCGAGATACCTTCCATGATTAACCTGTAAGTTAAAGAAAATAAACACACGTATCCAAAAAAAATCCTTTATTTGTAACGAAAGACAAAAAAACACCCTCTTTCACCACTTTATTAACCCCTCAAAAACATCTCCAGGTCCGACGTAATCCACGCAAGCTCTGCTACATCGGAAGCTGACAGGAGCGACAGTAGAACACCGCCGCTCCTGTGACCTCCATGCAGCAACTGAAGTGAGTCGCGCAATCAGCTGTGCTGAGGTTACACTCGGCCACCGCTCTCAAGTGGAGGACTGCAGCTGTGGCCGCAAGTAACCTGAGTGAAAGCACAGCTGATCGCGCGGCTCACTACAGTCACTCAGGGGATTTGCGATCACAGGTGAGTCCTTCACGTGTGACTGCAGATCAAGCTGCGACACAGAGAGAGAGAGCCGCGCGATGTCAGTGAAGTCAGGTGAAGCTCTGACGTCACTGAATCGGACTCCTGTGTCCTGGCACTGACCTCGGAGGTTCATCTCAGTTCATGACAGCACACAGAGACAGAGCCACGGAATGACAATGAAGTCGGGTGCAGTTCATCCGAGTTCATTCTCATTGCCCGGCTCTGTCTGTGTCTGCTGTCAGCGGGCATGTAGCAGAGCTGGGGGACCGCACTGACAAAAATGCATGCAAAACGCATGTAAAATGCATGCAAAATGCATCCAAAATACATGCGTTTTGGATGCATTCTTTTTGTCAACACGCAGCTTGACGTCTGCCAGAGGGTGCATTTTTTTCTGCACTGGCCAGGACGCAACGTGCGCATAAGCCCTAAAAGCAGGGGACATCCTCTTAACACTGGCCAACTTGCAAAACCCAACATGGAGTACAACAGAGGGCAGTTAACCCAGGGGTAGGAAGCAGAGCCTGGAATTCCTCCAGGACAGGTGTAAACACATGTATGGTCAACCACCACTGTAACTTAAATGTACCTGTCTCGAGTGCCAAACAGGTGAAGTGACCCAAATTTGTGCTTGCCCTCCCTGCTCCTGAGCACTAGGCTACTCTTCTTCTCTCTGACATGGAATGTGTACTGTATCCAGAAGGTTAGGGGCTGCACATAATGGCTTGACAGGTCACATGTTCCCAAGGTGTTCCCCCATGCTATAACCATACATACAACATGTACGTGAAACACAAACGTCTGATATAGGCTTGAAATTCAAGTTTGAGGGGTCAGAATTTCTAGGAAATGTTCACAAAGAAAACTTTACAACCAGTAACTATATCTCACATTTCAATTGAAAGCAGCCTCTTCAATCCCTGTCAGGATGACAGCAGAAGGAGCTCCAGAAGCCATTCCATCTCCCTCCACTGGTTCTGCTGTCTACTTGTGTTTATTATACTGACATATCCATTTCACTATCTAAAGCCCCAGAAGTCATCTGGGAGTGCAGAAAAAATATGTTTCACAAATGCTCCCGTACATGTGCTTTCAAAACAGATTGCCACAGTTTCCTCCTGTGGCTTTTCCCAATCACGCGTCTCAAAAAGCTTGATAGTTGTGGTGTTTTACTATTGTAGACAATGGATATTAAGCCGACCACAAGACACGTTACAGTAAGGGAATACACACGACCAATGCAGATTAATTGGTTTTAAAGGATAAATTCATCATTGTCTCCTTTGGTGTTCTATTAATAATTTTTTGTATCACATGAAATGCTGCCAATTTCCTGTCGTGCTAAGATGTATTGCATTCCTACTGTTTGCCAGTTGAGAAAAATCAATATGGTACTATTTATCAACATGCAATAAACACTATTTGTTTTTTTTTCTTACTCATTTAGGTGTATAATAGTAAAGAAGTGAGGAAATAATCTTAAAACAGATACAAAGAAATGGCGTAGTATATTTATAATGTCTCTTGCGAGGAGTACGGCTTGGAAAATGTATTAAACTATGATCAGTTTTCAAGGCTGAAATGATTCTTTCTGGAAGATAAATGACTTTTCGTAAAAGGAAAATTGGTCACCTGGGCAAACTCAGTCTAATGATTATTGATTTCACGGTATCACACGGGGGCTTGCTGAGGGTAAGAAGTTCTAATTTACACTGACAACCAGATAAGCAGACTTTTTGTAAGGGTCCAGAGATGGGATCTACAACTATAAAACAAAGCAGCCTGACACCCAAGTTGAGCACTGCGTCCTTCAGTGTTCTCCAGGCACAGCACTATATATTTTGTGGCTGTATATCTGGTACCGCAGCTCTTTTCAGCTCAGTTTTATTCAAGTGAATGGATCTAAGGCTATGTGCGCACTTTGCGTCCAGGTAGTTGCAGTTCTAACTGCATTCTCTGGCAGAAAAGTTTTTTGTCAAATTTGGTTTTGACCACAAAAACGCTATAAATACGCTTGCGTTTTACCTCGTTTTTAACCGCGTTTTACCGCATTTTACATGCTTTTTCACTGCTTAAAATCAGATGCATTTTGTCAACAAATACAATGCTAAATAAAGTTTAAACATACAAAGACTATAAAAAAAGGAAAAAAATGCTAACAATTATCAATATTAAAATCATATAAAAAATGGCTTATTTTATTAAAATGATAACTGTGTGCTAATATTTATGCATAAAATTACATTAATGATTTTCATACATTTAATTGTCGGACTATGTGTGTGTGTGTAAAGGGACATATCATGCCATTAATATTTTGTCAAAAACACATGCATTTAATTGGTTAAAAAAGCATGTTTTCTGCATAAAAAAAGCATGTAAAACGCGATAATTTTGATGTAGGATGCGTTTTGCAACTTCTCATTGACTCCAATGTTAGCAAAACGCGGCCATAATGGCAAAAACAATTGACATGCTGCTTCTTTAAACGCTGAGTTTTTGCCCAAATTTCTGCAACTAAAACGCTGCGTTTTTAACAGCATAGTGTGCACAACAAATCCCTAAATGCATGCATTTTGGCATTAAAACTCTGCAGTTCAAAATGCTGCGAAAACGCAGGTAAAAACGCTAAGTACGCACACAGCCTAACAGTAGTAAGAGGCGCAGCCACAACCCCTTCCCTCAACAACATGCCTTTTCCCCAACTGTTGGCATAGACAGAAATGGGTTTTTGCCTATCCATGGCTGTTTTTTATTGGCATCACCTAAGAACCAGTATTAGCTAAAACCTAATCTGCCTTTTTATTAAATCAATATAACAAAATCTTTGTATTCTTTTGTTATATTCTTTTTAATTTAGTCTATCCTAGTATGTGATCTATAAGAAGGAATACAGAAATCAGAGCATTTTATATCACAATCGAGTCTGTGCTGCTGCTGTTGCCTGTGTTCAGTGCGCACCGCAAATCTAAGAAGACATTCTGTGCTATTTCTCTAGCCTATATTATTGATATCTTATATCTTCATTCCCATTGACCTTGGGAGAAGCCTATGAAAATAACAGTATGCTAAGTGACATATCTATTTTATCCCTTCACACACACACACATGGTGAGATGATATATATACACTCATGGCCGAAAGTGCACCCTTTAGATTTTTTTGTGTATTGGAACAAAACAAAAAAAATAGATAAAAAAGGCAAAGTGGACATAATTTCACACTAAATCCCTCAAATTCCTCCAAAATTGTGGGTAAACATCTTTGCTTCAAGCATGTGATACTCATTGAAACTCACCTGTGGCAAATAACAGGTGTTGGCAATAAGAAAATCGCACCTGAAACCAGATAAAAAAGGAAGAAATTGACTCAATCTTTGCATTGTGTGCCTGTGTGTGCCACTTTAAGCATGAAGAACCAAATGAGAAGTAAACTGAGGACTTGGGAACAAAAATTGTTGAAAAATATCAACAATCTCAAGGTTGAAAGTCCATCTTCAGATAGCTTGATGTTCCTTTTTCTATGATAGGCTGATAGGCGACATAATCAAGAAGTTTACAAACCATGGCACTGTAGCTAATCGTCCTGGATGTAGACGGCAGAGAAAAACTGATGAAAGGTTGAAATGCAGGATAGTCCGGATGGTGAATAAGCAGTTCCAATCAAGTTCAAAGAAATTCAACTTATCCTGCAGGCTCAGGGTGCATCTGTATCAGCACGAACTATCCGTTGACATTTAAATTAAATAAAAAATTATGGCAGGAGACCCAGGAGGACCCCACTGCTGACACAGAGCTATATAAAAGCTAGACTGCAGTCACAAAAATGTACGTGAGTAAGCATAATCCTTCTGGGAAAGCGTGTTGATGACAGATGAGATGAAGAAAGAGCTTTTTGGTAAATCACATCATTCTACTATTTACCAAATAAGAAATAAGGCCTACAAAGAAAAGAACAGTACCTACAATCAAATATGATGAGGTTCAGATATGTTTTGGGGTTGTTTTGCTGCCTCTGACACTGTGTGCCTTGACTGTGTGCAAGCCATCATGAAATCTGAAGACTACCAAAGGATTTTCAATTGCAATGTAATGCCTAGAATCAGAGGCTGGGTTTGCATCCTTGGTTATGGGTCTTCCAGCAGGACAATGACCCCAAACATACTTCAAGAATCTCCCAGAATTAGATGAAAGCAAAGCGCTGGACAGTTCTGAAGTGGCAGCAATGAGTTGAGCTCCAAATCCCATTGAACACCTGTGAAGAGATCTTAAAATTGCTGTTGGGAGAAGATGCCTTCAAATATGAGAGACCTGGAGCAGTGTGCAAAAGAACAGTCCAAATTTCCAGGTGAGAGGTGTAAGAAGCTTGGTGATCTTTATAGGAAGTGATTGATTGCAGTTATTTATTCCAAAGGATGTGCAACCAAATATTAAAGTTAAGGGTGTCAACAATTTTGTCCGGCCCATTTTTGAGGTTTTGTGTGAAATTATGTCCAATTTGCATTTTTTTTTTGCTCTTTTTTTATGTTGTTTTAATACACATAAAGGAAATAAACATATTTATAATAAAACGTGTATAATTTTAATAATTTTCTGGGAGAATACCTGATTTTCTGTAACAATTTCAAGGGTGCCAACACTTTCGACCATGACTGTATATAATCATAAATGAGTACACCCAGATTTGTCATTATCAACATTTTCTATGAGCTACAATACTATACTGGACCAATGAATGAAACAAGATTTGTTACTTTGCACACCCAAAAAAGTAAATTTTCCTAACAAACTAATTCTAGACCTGCTGCAAAAATGAACACACCTCAGTTTAGACTACAAGATTCTAATTAATAAGAATTCAACCGCAGATAAGTCTAATTAAACAGGTGTCCATCAGCAGGTAACTACAAAAGGTTGCTTAGCAAAGAAAGCCATTTCCCATTTATTTCAAGTTTGTTATTAATGTTTGAGCTTATAGAGACTAAAAAGTAAAATAAGAAGCTACATTTTCTTGATCAAAACAAAAAAAGGGGTGAGGGTAGTAGGGGAAGGCAAGCTAGGGGGTAGGAATAAGAAAAAGAAAAAAAAAAAGAAAATTGATTAATATAAGCAATTTTGAATATGACCATATTATACATTTTGTTATTTCTTATGATTTTGATACTTTTATTGTAAGAATATTACCTATAAATTCAACGAGTGCTATGCGTGAAAAAAAGCAATTGCACTCGAACAAATGTTGTTCAATGACTCAGAGCAGATCTGGAATTTTTTTACTCGCTGTTTTCGGCCTGAGGAAGATCATCACAGCATATGGCGTATAGTCTCATAAAACAACCAAGACTCACTAATGGAAGTCAATGGGCGCAAGAAAAAAAATAAACGTCACACAGAGCATCCATATGCTGTACGATTTTTACGGATACATTATTATTCTGTAGCATAAGACGTAGGATGTAAATGGTCCTGTAAATGATTGGAGAATAATAGCTGCTGAGCAAGAAAATGCATTTTATACGGATGCTAGGTGAGAAAAAAAATCAAATAAATCGCACACTTACACAGCACTCTCATGACATACAGAATGACATACACATGACACTCGTCCAACTTTTCTAGATGAAAATTGGCCCAAATTTTTATACACTAGTTTGAGCAAACCCTAAGGCGGGCTTTGCACACTACGATATCGCAGGTGCGATGTCGGTGGGGTCAAATAGAAAATGACGCACTTCCGGCATCGCATGCGACATCGTAGTGTGTAAAGGCTTGATGATACGATTAACGAGCGCAAAAGCGTCGTAATCGTATCATCGGTGCAGCGTCGGCGTAATCCATAATTACGCTGACGCGACAGTCCGATGTTGTTCCTCGCTCCTGTGGCAGCACACATCGCTGTGTGTGAAGCCACAGGAGCGAGGAACATCTCCTACCGGCGTCACTGCGGCTTCCGTAGGATATGCGGAAGGAAGGAGGTGGGCGGGATGTTTACATCCTGCTCATCTCTGCCTCTCCGCTCCTATTGGCCGCCTGCCGTGTGACGTCGCAATGATGCCGCACGACCCGCCCCCTTAACAAGGAGGCGGGTCGCCGGCCAGAGCGACGGTCGCAGGACAGGTGAGTCCATGTGAAGCTGCCATAGCGATAATACGATAATGTTCACTTCGGCAGCTATCACAAGGATATCGCTGCTGCGACGGGGGCGGGGACTATCGCGCTCGGCATCGCAGCATCGGCCTGCGATGTCTCAGCGTGCAAAGTACCCCTTAGACCCTTAATTATGTTGAGCATCACTCTCCATTCAACATCCAGGCTCTAAATGAGGTCGTTCTAAAGGCCACTTCACATGCAACGACATTGCTAAGGAGATGTCGTTGGAGGTAACGGAATTCATGACGCACATCCGACCTCATTAGCAACATCATTGCGTTTGAAACGTACGAACGACTGCTAACGATCAAAAATACTCCCCATATTGTTGATCGTTGACACGTCGTTCTAATCTCAACTATCGTTGCTGTTGCAGGACGCAGGTTGTTCGTTGTTCCTGTGGCAGCACACATCGCTATGTGTGACACCGAAAGAACAAGGAACAATATCATACCTGCGGCCACCGGCAATGAGGAACGAAGGAGGTCGGCAGAATATTCCGGCCGCTCATCTCCGCCCCTCCGCTTCTATTGGTCGGCCGCTTAGTGACGCCACTGTGACGCCGAATGAACCTCCCCCTTAGAAAGAAGGCGGTTCGCTGGCCACAGCGACGTCGCTAGGCAGGTAAGTACGTGTGACTGGTCCTAGCAATGTTGTGCGCTACGGGCAGCGATTTGCCCGTGATGCACAACCGACGGGGGCGGGTGCTTTTACCAGCGACATCGCTAGCGATGTCGCTGTGTGTAAAGAGGCCTTTAAAGAATGGAAAAAGATGGATGTTGCAATATGTCGCTAACTTGTTCATTTAAGGCCTTAAAGAGGTGTTTTCCTTAAAAATTATAGCGGTCATACAAGATACTAGATGTAGTTGTTTTTGATATGGTGTGTATTCATTTTTGCATCAGTTAATTTAACTAAGGCCTCTTTCACACACATTTTTCATGGCCGTATTGAAGGTGTATATGGCCCTCAGTGTGCTGTCATTTTGGCACACGTGTGTTCTCCGTGTGCTATCTGTGATAGAACACAGAGATCAAGAACTTTTTAGTCACCTGTCCCCAGCGCTGCTGTCCATGGTGCTGATGTCTCCAACGTTGCGGTCACACTTGCTTCCGGGTCCATGGTGCATTGAATATGCAATGAGCATAATGAGCAGGTCCTCAAGCAAGAGACAGCAGCGACGAAAACAGCAGGGTTGGAGACAGAGGAATATAGAAATTGATTTTATTACAAAGACACATGTTTTCTCCGGTATGTGTGACACAGATCACATCAGTGTGCGGTCCGTGTGGCATCAGTACTGCCGGTGAAAAACGGACTTGTCTCCAAGCGGAACACACAGACATGCGAGTGCACCATACAGACACATGGTACTCGTGAAAACCCTGATGTGTGCGCAGATCCATTGATTTGGCTGTGATTCCAGTACGTATAAAAATGGCGCCATACGTACCAGAGTCACTGATGTGTGAAGGAGGCCTAAAACTGAGGATTCTAGCTTTAATGAAATTTGTACTATTAACCTTAATATCAGATTGTGCAATAAAAAAATTCAATGAAACTAAGTCAAATTTTATTTTTCTTTTCTTTTAGTGAGCTATTGATTAAAAGGATTGAACTGATTTATACTGAGCATTATATATATATATATATATATATATATATATACATACATACATATAGATATATATATATATATATATATATAAACTGTATGTCATACATATGTTTGTTCTCAATATGTTTACTTATTACTTGTTTGTTTCACATATGTTACTGTATGTTTGTTTTTAGAAATATCAAAAAGTCTTTAAATGAGAACCCGTGAAGGATTCAAAATAAAGGGGATGGTGACCAATTTACAGGGCCGGATTATAGGCAGGGCAGGCGGGGCTGCCGCCCAGGGGCCCCCACCACAAGAGCCTCCAAGGGGGCCCCCACCACCATCTGTCTTCGGCTCCCTGTGTTGGCGGCCCCCATGATCATAGCTGGCTTTATCATCTACATGTGAGTAGTGCAGTTGCACAGGGTGCCGTCCGCCAGGCTCCAGAGGGGGGCGGTACAGGGAGACAGATGTCATTTTGATTTTCAGCTCCCTCACTGCGTACTTCCTCTCTCTGCCCGAGAGGATTGTGGGGGCGGGAAATTCATCGTCTCTAATGTGTCACGGCCATCCTGCTGCTGTGGATGCAGCTAGAGCCTGCACCGTCCATGAGAGATGCAGGCTGTGATAGAATGACCCGCGGGATGTCAGCTGTGAGAGTAAGGTCACTCAGCAGGGCAGGGGGAGGGGGGTGTAGAGGGGGCTACAGTGCTCTCCAAGTAACTCCAAAACAGAGCTATCAGTAAGGGGGAATAACTGCATATAGCTGCACATGAAAGGTGGAGACAGGGACATTTTATTGCAAGTGGTGTATATTTTGTTCCTGGAGTTTGGGGGGGGGGTCATTTTACTGCAAGAGGTGAAGTGTGTATGAATGACCTACATAGGAGCTACATTGCAGTATAGTCACTGCCACCCATCATTGTTTAAACCTACCTACACCTCCTTAATTACACTATTCCCTTTTCATATAATCAGAATGTAAGCCCCTTCCCTAGATTGTAATCATATAATAATGCCCCCTCCCCCACTGGAGTATAATCATAGGATAACACTCCCCTCACCTGGAGAGCAATCATAAAATAATGCCCCCCCCTTCCCCTGGAATATAATAGAGTAAAACACCTCACTAATGGAGTATAATCATAAAATAACGCCCCCTCCCTAGAGTGGAGTATAATCATAGAATAATGTCCCCCATCCCTTTGACTATAATCATTATCCTCTTTTTGAGTATATTCATACACTACCTTATTGTGATATAACCGCCTCCTGGAGTATAATTACATACACCCCTTGCAGTAAAATGATGCCCCCCGGAGTTTAATGTGTTCTTTCCATGTACATGTGCCAGACGTATTGCTGAGTGCCATTCACTGACAGCTATCAGTTTTGTTATTCATATTGACTTCATAAACTTTTGTCATAGTATTGTAGTACTCAAAATTTAACTCCTTCACCCCGATTTTCCGGGTTTTGTTGTTTGTTTTTTTTTTCTCCCCTTCTTCTGAGAGCCGTAACTTTTTTATTTTTCCATCAATCTTGCCATATAAGGGCTTATTTTTTGTGTGACAAATTGTACTTTTGAGTGAAATCATCAGTTTTACCATATATTGTACTAGGAAACAGGGAAAAAAATCCAAGTGCGATAAAATTGCAAAAAAAGTGCAATTGCACGATTGTTTTTGGGTTATTTTATTCACCATGTTCACTATATTGTAAAACTACCATGTCAGTATGATGCCGAGTTCATAAATACCAAACAGGTATACTCTTACTTTTATCTAAGGGGTTAAAAAAAATTCAGAAGTTTGTTAAAAAAAAGAATTGTGCTTTTGGTGCCATTTTTTGAAACCCGTAGTGTTCTCATTTTTTGGGATGTGAGGCTCAGTGACTGCTAATATTTTTGCGTCTTGAGCTGGTGTTTTCAATTATACAATTTTTATGAAGTTGCTACTTTTTGATCGCCCGTTATTGGATCTTTTTTAAAATTTTGTGGCGACCAAAAAACATAATTTTTGCATTTGGATTTTTTTCTCGCTACACCATTTACCGATCTGATTAATTGATTTTATATTTTTATTGATCGGGCATTTCTGAACTCGGAGATATCAAATATGTGTATATTTTTTTAACTGTTTTATTTTCAGTGGGGCGAATGAGGCGTGATTTGAACTTTTTATTTATTTTTTTACATTTTGTGTTTATTTTACTAGTCCCCTTGAGAGCTATAAGCATCAGCAGTCTGATCGCTTGTGCATTCCTGTTGATCAGAGCTGTACAGCTCTGATTAGCAGAAATACAGGATTCCTGTGTGAGTCGGCGCTCTATCGACTGTGACAGAAAATATGTCATGATAGCAACAGGGTTCATTACATGGCCCGCCGCTACCATAGCAACCCTCGACTTCCCGTGATCCTGTCACGGGGCCTCCGATGACGGCAGGGAACAGCGCGATCCTCGATCTTTCTGTGTGTAAGTGGACAGCTGTGAGTTATCCTGGACTGTATCTGTATTGTAGTACTGGAAATCTGAATGAGGTAGAACAGGATAAGACACATGTTCATTGGATTTATGTCTAATGCTACAGATCACGCTCTACTGTTATGGCTAAAAATGTTATCACTATAGGGCCCCCACCAGATTTTCTGCCCAGGGGCCCCCACCAACCTTAATCCGGCCCTGCCAATTTATGATAAAATAGTATTTTTGTTCAAATCATTAAAAATAACATATTAAATATTCATAGAAAATACAAGACTGGTTCAATTTCCCAAAAATATTATCAGCGGTTTATCAGGTTATAAAGTGCTTAGTGCAAAGACCAACCATGTATAAATATCAATTAACTAAATATAACAAAATGCAAAATGAATATTAAAGTAATAATTAGTTATATATAAATTAGATATAAGGTATCCCAAATGATGCCTAAAAAACAGAAAGTGATGTAATGTGCAGATCAATTAGGGATTAGTATACCTTCAAATTGGTCAAAGAAGTCCTGCGTACCGCTATACCCCAACGCGCGTTTCACTTATGTTACTGTATGTTTGTTTTTATGTTTAATCCCTTAATGACCAGTCCAAATTTTAGAAATCTGACCACCGTCACTTTGAGTTAACAGCTCTGGAGTGCTTCAATTGATCCCAGTAATTCTCAGACCTTTTTCTTCATAACATATTGTAGTACATGTTAGTGGTAAATTTAGAAAGGTTTTTTTTGCTTTTGTTGGTGAAAAATTAGAAATTTGACAAATTTGAAAATGTTGCTATTTTTAAAATTTTAATTTTTACACCCTTAAACCAGACAGATATGTCACACAAAATCACTAATAAATTACGTTTCCCACATGTCTACTTTACATCAGCATAATTTGTGAAACAACATTTTTTGGGGGTTAGGAAGTTAGAAGGGGTCAAATTTTATCAGCCATTCTAATGTTTTCAACAAAATTTACAAAACCATTTTTTTAGGGACCACATAACATTTGAAGTGACTTTGAGCGGCCTACGTGACAGAAAAGACCCAAAAGTGACACCATTCTAAAAACGGCACCCCTCAAAGTGCTCAAAACCACATGCAAAATGTTTATTAACACTTTAGGTGTTTCACAGGAACTAAAGCGATGTGGAATGAAAAAAATCCTAAATCAACATTTTACCTAAAAATTTTGCTCTAGCCCCAATTTATTCATACTTTTAGAATAAACAACACACCAAAATGGACTCCAAAATTTGTTACCCAGTTTCTTTTGAAAGCGCTGATACCCCACATGTGGTCAGAAATCTCTGTTGGACAAATGGCAGGGCTAGGAAGGGAAGGAGCACCATTTCAATTTTGGAACACAAATTTGATTGAAAGAGATTACTGACACTATGTTGCATTTTCAGGGCCCCTAAGGTACCTAAACAGTATAAATCCCCCAAAAGTGACCCTATTTTGAAACTAAACCCCTCAAGGATTTTATCTATGGGTATAGTGTGCATTTTTAATCCACAGATACTTCACAGAATTTGATATTAGGTCATCATATTGAAAATTTTCATTTTTTTCACAAAAATTTTGCTTTAGCATCAATTTTCTCATTTTTCAAGCATTAACACCAAAAAAGTGGACCCCACAGTTTGAAGGAGCAATATTTGAATTTTGGAAAGCAAATTTGGCTGAAATAGATTGTGGGCACCATATTGCATTTGCAGGGCCCCTAAAAGAAAGTAAGCAGCAGAAACCCCCCACAAGTGACCCCATTTTGGAAACTAGACCCCTCAAGGATTTTATCCAGGGGTATAGTGAGCATTTTGAACCCATAGATAATTCACAAATTGGAGGGTTCAGAATGGAAGGAGCAATATTTCAAAATATTTGAATTTTAAAGGCAAATTTGGCTTTATTTGGAATAGATTATCATGTTTGCGGAGCCTTTGTGGTTGAAGAACAAAAGAAAAATCCATAAATCTATTTTCTGTAAATTTTACCTTGTAGTGTATTTATCTAGGGAGAGGTAGTGAGTAGTTTTGATACCATTTTTTTATGCAGTTGATGCAGCACACGGCTGTGGTTATAATAGATGTTACACCATTTGGTCTTCAGGGTAAAATTGATGGATTTCCAGGACTCATTCAAAGCTTACAGAGACATTGAGCTACAAAATAAGAAAATCTTTTGAGGAATTATTAGTCACAAAGGGCGGCATGCCCCTAAAAACACATTTGCTGATCATAAAACTTGGTCTTTGTAACAAAACAGTTGTCCCGTACTTGTGTATATTGTAGCAGGAAAACTAAACTTTACTGGAGTGTAGGGCAAAATGTTCAAAATGTGAAGGAAAATACGTGGAAATGAAGAAAACTGTGTGGCAAACTTGAGTTTGTTCCAAGGAGGCCTCACCTGATTATATGTGTATTTAAATTCCAGGAATAATCCTAATCAATGATGGATGTGATATAACTAATATCTGTATATATCTGTGTACAGTACAGACAGGGCCGTATTTGCCATTAGGCACTTGAGGGCACGTGCCTAGGGCGGCGCCTTCCAGGGGGGCGGCGCCCAAACAAAAAAAAAAAAAAAATTTTTTTAAATCTTCCTCCCTCCCTCCTCCAAACTCTTTATTAAATCCGGCGCCTTTTTGGAGGAGGGAGGGAGCGCACAGTCATTTATAGTCGCGTCTATAACACGCGAATATAAATGACACTGTGAGCGTGCCGGCACTTACTTCCGGGGTCAGAGGAGCTGTAATCAGCTCCCCGCCCCGACGTGCTGCCGTGCGCTCACTGTGCAGAGGTCACAGGAGCGTGAGGCCGCGCAGAGGAGGACGGGAGCCGCCGCCGAAGATGGAGCCGCCGCCGGAGATGGAGCCGCCGCCGGAGATGGAGCCGCCGCCGGAGATGGAGCCGCCGCCGGAGATGGAGCCGCCGCCGGAGATGGAGCCGCCGCCGGAGATGGAACCGCCGCCGAGCAAGATGTCAGATGCCGCCGCCGCCACCGTGGAGAACGGGAGATGCAGCCTGGAGCAGCGCCGAACAAGCAACCCGGGGGGGGGGGCGCAACATGGAGGATGGGGGGATGGAACATGATATGGGGGCGCAACATGGAGGATGGGGGGATGGAACATGATATGGGGGCGCAACATGGAGGATGGGGGGATGGAACATGATATGGGGGCGCAACATGGAGGATGGGGGGGATGGAACATGATATGGGGGCGCAACATGGAGGATGGGGGGGATGGAACATGATATGGGGGCGCAACATGGAGGATGGGGGGATGGAACATGATATGGGGGCGCAACATGGAGGATGGGGGGGATGCAGCATGATGTGGGGGCGCAACATGGAGGATGGAGGGGATGCAGCATGATGTGGGGGTGCAACATGGAGGCTGGGGGGGGATGCCGCATGATATGGGGGCGCAACATGGAGGATGGGGGATGGAACATGATATGGGGGCGCAACATGGAGGATGGGGGAATGGAACATATGGGGGCGCAACATGGAGGATGGGGGGATGGAACATGATATGGGGGCGCAACATGGAGGATGGGGGGGATGGAACATGATGTGGGGGCGCAACATGGAGGATGGGGGGGGGATGCAGCATGATGTGGGGGCGCAACATGGAGGATGGGGGGGGATGCAGCATGATGTGGGGGTGCAACATGGAGGATGGGGGGGGAAGCAGCATGATGTGGGGGCGCAACATGGAGGATGTGGGGATGGAACATGATGTCGGGGCGCAACATGGAGGATGGGGGGGATGCAGCATGATGTGGGGGTGCAACATGGAGGCTGGGGGGGGATGCCGCATGATATGGGGGCGCAACATGGGGGATGGAACATGATGTGGGGGCGCAGCGTGGAGGATGGGGGGGATGCCGCATGATGTGGGGGCGCAACATGGAGGATGTGGGGGCGCAACATGGAGGATGGGGAGATGAAGCATGATGTGGGGCGCAGCATGGAGGATGGGGGGGATGAAGCATGATGTGGGGGCGCAGCATGGAGGATGGGGGGGATGAAGCATGATGTGGGGGCGCAGCATGGAGGATGGGGGCGATGAAGCATGATGTGGGGGCGCAGCATGGAGGATGGGGGGGATGAAGCATGATGTGGGGGCGCAACATGGAGGATGGGGGGGCGCAACATGGGGATGGAGCATGATGTGGGGGCGCAGCATGGGGGATGGAGCAGAATGGGAAAATGAGGGAGGGTGGTGGACAGTATAGCAAATGGGAGTTACAGTATGGAGAATGAGAGGCATGGTATGGAGAATGGGGTAGCATGGGGGGGGGCATGGTATGGAGAATGGGGTAGCATGGGGGGGGCATGGTATGGAGAATGGGGTAGCATGGGGGGGGCATGGTATGGAGAATGGGGTAGCATGGGGGGGCATGGTATGGAGAATGGGGTAGCATGGGGGGGGGGCATGGTATGGAGAATGGGGTAGCATGGGGGGGGGGCATGGTATGGAGAATGGGGTAGCACGGGGGGGGCATGGTATGGAGAATGGGGTAGCACGGGGGGAGGCATGGTATGGAGAATGGGAAAGCATGGGGGGCTCGGTATGGAAGGGGAACCATGGTGGGCTTGGTATGGGGGGTCTTGATATGGAGAAGGGGCAGCATGGGGAGCGCTCAGTTAGGAGCCTGGGAGAGCTCGGTATACAGAATGCGAAGCATAAGGCTCATTATAGAGTGGGGACAGCATGAGGGGAGCAGTGAAGTGGGGGATGCATGGAGAGGTGGGGACAGTGGAGGTCATAGTTCATAAGTGAGGAAGGTCTGGAGGGTATAATTCAGTGGGGAGGACAGTGGGGTTTTCATGTGAGGGGGCAGTGTAGTGGGAATGTTATAGGAGAGAATGTGGAGGCTGTATGCTGTAAGTGACACGGTGTGGGGTCATTCTTTGTGCTGTGAGCTCAGTGATGGGCAATTATTTATTCTTGGGCACAGCCTTGGGCTTACTTAGGGTGGTTACTCTTTAGTGAGGAGAATTATGAGTCTGTCACCAGGTTTTTGCCACCTAATTTGAGAGCAGCATAATGTAGGGGCAGAGATCCTGATTCCAGTGTTGTCACTTACTGGGCTGCTTAGTGTAGTTTTGATAACATCACTGTTTAATCAGCAGTAGTTATCATTACAGGACTACTTGGTGTGCTGCAGGTAGTCCAGCATATTCATGAGCTCTGTATAACTGCGAGATCTGCAGCAGAGAAAACGACAGCAAACAGCTCAGTAAGTGACACATTGCTGGAATCAGGGGCTCTGTCTCTACATTATGCTGCTCTCAGATGGGGGAGCAAAACCTGGTGACAGATTCCTTATACGGGCACCATTGCAGTATGTGCTGCAGCAGACCAGACAAGAGGGAAGTCTTGGGAGACGCTGGACAAAGTGTTGCTAAGAGCGATGACATTTTACTTTTACTCCCAAAATGGCAATTAATCTGCATACACATTTATACAGGGGACGTCGCTCTGGCATGTACAGTTTTACCTTAATATTATATATATGCAAACTGTTCTGTCCCCCCTGGTGCGGCCGATGTCTTGGTGCAGATGTGCACCGTCCTATTTGCATATTAAAGACAGTCCCTCGCCCTTAGGTGAGAGTCAGTGCTGTTTAAAATCACTTAGCATTTCTGCACGTGTCCTGACACTGGAGGAGCAGAGTAGCACTCCAAGTGTCAGTGTGTGTGCGCACGCAATGTGACTGCAGTGTCCGCGTGGGTGCGCCTGCAATGTGACTGCAGTGTCCGCGTGGGTGCGCCTGCAATGTGACTGCAGTGTCCGCGTGGGTGCGCCTGCAATGTGACTGCAGTGTCCGCGTGGGTGCGCCTGCAATGTGACTGCAGTGTCCGCGTGGGTGCGCCTGCAATGTGACTGCAGTGTCCGCGTGGGTGCGCCTGCAATGTGACTGCAGTGTCCGCGTGGGTGCGCCTGCAATGTGACTGCAGTGTCCGCGTGGGTGCGCCTGCAATGTGACTGCAGTGTCCGCGTGGGTGCGCCTGCAATGTGACTCCAGTGTCCGCGTGGGTGCGCCTGCAATGTGACTCCAGTGTCCGCGCCTGCAATGTGACTGCAGTGGGTGCGCCTGCAATGTGACTGCAGTGTCTGCGTGGGTGCGCCTGCAATGTGACTCCAGTGTCTGCGTGGGTGCGCCTGCAATGTGACTCCAGTGTCTGCGTGGGTGCGCCTGCAATGTGACTCCAGTGTCTGCGTGGGTGCGCCTGCAATGTGACTCCAGTGTCTGCGTGGGTGCGCCTGCAATGTGACTCCAGTGTCCGCGTGGGTGTGCATGCAGTGTGATGCAGGTACGTTCTGACACCTGGTTGCTGCCTGTATTTGACTGCCGATTCAATGAGGAAGGTTGTTGAAGTGAGCAGACAGCACATCACAGCGCCGTGTCCCCCTCCTCACTGTGCTCCTCCTGTGTTGGATGCACACATGCACTGACGCTTGGAGTGTGCCGCTGTGCTCCTCCTGTGTTGGATGCACACATGCACTGACGCTTGGAGTGTGCCGCTGTGCTCCTCCTGTGTTGGATGCACACATGCACTGACGCTTGGCGTGTGCCGCTGTGCTCCTCCTGTGTTGGATGCACACATGCACTGACGCTTGGCGTGTGCCGCTGTGCTCCTCCTGTGTTGGATGCACACATGCACTGACGCTTGGCGTGTGCCGCTGTGCTCCTCCTGTGTTGGATGCACACATGCACTGACGCTTGGTGTGTGCCGCTGTGCTCCTCCTGTGTTGTGTGCACACCCGCACTGACGCTTGGCGTGTGCCGCTGTGCTCCTCCTGTGTTGTGTGCACACCCGCACTGACGCTTGGAGTGTGCCGCAGTGTTGGGTGCGGTGCAGTCAGGAGATCTGGTGTTACGGTGCTCACTCTCACCAATGGATCACTATTAATCAAGACACAGGCCTGGCTAGTATTTTCCTATATTCGGTGGTATTGTGCACCAGGCTTAGGCCGCGCAGAAATGTCCTCATTTTCATATCAAATGTGGCTTTTTCAGTGAACATTAAAGGGAACCTGTTACACCCTTTTTCAATTCTAAACTGCCCCCCCTCTTGTTAGTGACGCAATGTAAGTGATGCACATTTTCTGACTATAAGGACAATGGAGCAGTTTAATATTAAAGGTCGTGACCAGTTCCTTTTAAGCTGACCTATATGGGTGGGTTTATTTCTCCACAGATCATGTCCCCCATATAAATATTTCCGCAGTCTAGGTGTCATTTTGGGGTGACAGGTTCCCTTTAAGTCAGCTTAAAAATCATCTCACCTGACGAATGAAAGTTTTTTGCTCGTGCATCGGGTGATGGACACTGTTTAGATAAATCAGGTTCCCATCTTTGGCTGCAGTGTGAATGCTGCTTTTAAAGGGGTTTTCTCACATTGGGAACTTGCCCCCTATCCTTGGGATGGGGAATAACTTTCCAATCGCTGGGGGTTCGACTACCGTGGCCCCGAGTGTTTCCCAGAACCAGAACATGCAGACAGAATGGATTCCGGGAGTAAAATTTCATAGTCCTGTCTCCTGAGCTGTGCACTTAAGAGGTCTTTTGAGCAATTGGTGGGGGACTCAAGTCCCACCCCATGATGCCCCTTCTCCCTACTGAGCCCACCTCTGCCCTACTAATCTCCTCAGAATTAATGGACCTAAACCTATAAGATCTCGTCCAAAAGTTAAGTCTACTGCCTGGGACTAATCAGTATTGTGGTTCTTATATGGTCCACAGTCTAATGATGGCTGGTAACAACTACCAGCATCTCCTTACCATTGTTAAGGACATACTGAGAGTTGTACGTTAATGCAATACATAGATGTATATGGGTCTAACCTGACACTGCACTTGATTGCTGTGTGAATTTGGCATTGTATTCATGTACTGATGGTGGTTTTGGCGATGTATTGTCTTCAGGGTGGGTTTGGTGATGTGTTATTGTGTTTAGGGTGGTTTTGATGATATTACTGTATTGACAGTAGTTCTGTTGATGTATTACTGTACTAACTGTGGTTTTGGTTACGTATTATAGTATGTAGTGTGGTTTTAGTTATGTATTACTGTACTGATGGTGGTTCTGGTGATAGTCATGTGGCTGTTGTAATCTTTACCTTATCAGTCTTGATCCTAAAACATAGGGTCAGCGTGCTGGACTAAAAATACAGCTATCTGCATGTCTGTCAGCCGAATAAATAATAGACTAAAGCCCCCATACACTATAGTCTGATTTTTAGGCCGGCAGCTATCTTGCTCGGCTCTCCCATATACAGGAGCACTCATTCTGCCAATTGTTTCTGTGTTCTTTATTAGAGCCGCTGCTGGACATCTCCGACAGCAGCTTATCATTTAGAGGATAATAGGATCTACACTCCGTAATTGGACATGCTGGATCCTTATTCCCCTGACAATCAGAATTGAGAGCCCCTGTTCACATTGGGCTATCAGCAGAACCTGTCGATATTGGCAGGTTTAGACAACTTTAGGTTAATGTGTATGGAGGTCTTAACTACTATCTGAAGGCTCTGGGCTCTATCAGGGAATGTGCACACGTCTTCTAGATGTCTGTGAACCCCCGGAATTATTCAGACAGAATACACTTCAGGACAGTCATCATTTTATCCTGAAGCAAATATTTATTTTTTTTGCTGTGGCTTTTTGGTTGTTTTTTCCAACATCTTTTAGCTACTGGATTTTACTTATTTTTTTAAATGAAGTAGTAAGCGGCATCCAAGCAGCAGGCGCCATATAATGGACCGGTCACAACTAGTAAGCGGCATCCAAGCAGCAGGCGCCATATAATGGACCGGTCACAACTAGTAAGCGGCATCCAAGCAGCAGGCGCCATATAATGGCCGGTCACAACTAGTAAGCGGCATCCAAGCAGCAGGCGCCATATAATGGACCGGTCACAACTAGTAAGCGGCATCCAAGCAGCAGGCGCCATATAATGGCCGGTCACAACTAGTAAGCGGCATCCAAGCAGCAGGCGCCATATAATGGCCGGTCACAACTAGTAAGCGGCGTCCAAGCAGCAGGCGCCATATAATGGACCGGTCACTGTCAGCCGCTTCATGTCTGAGGAAACCTGACGCGCTTAAAAAAACTCCAAAGACTGAACATATGGACAGCAAGTCGTTTTACATTGCAGTGTATGAGTTCATTTCTTTAATATTTAGAGTTTGGGTTTTTTGGGCGGGTTATAGGGCGGATCTGTCTGGAAAAAAAAAAAAAAAGCTGTGTGCATATAACCGTAATCTGACTGATCAGAAGGGGGCGCCACCACTGACAGTGCCTAGGGCAGCAAAAACCCCAAATACGGCCCTGAGTACAGACCAAATGTTTGGACACACCTTCTCATTCAAAGAGTTTTCTTTATTTTCAGGACTCTGAAAACTGTAGATTCACATTGAAGGCATCAAAACTATGAATTAACACATGTGGAATGAAACACTTAACAAAAAAGTGTGAAACAGCTGAAAATATGTCTTATATTCTAGGTTCTTCAAAGTAGCCACCTTTGCTTTGATTACTGCTTTGCACACTCTTGGCATTCTCTTGATGAGCTTCAAGAGGTAGTCACCGAAAATAGTTTTCACTTCACAGGTGTGCCCTGTCAGGTTTAATAAGTGGGATTTCTTGCCTTATAAATGGGGTTGGGACCATCAGTTGTGTTGTGCATATGTCTGGTGGATACACAGCTGATAGTCCTACTGAATAGACTGTTAGAATTTGTACTATGGCAAGAAAAAAGCAGCTAAGTAAAGAAAAATGAGTGGCCATCATTACTTTAAGAAATTAAGGTCAGTCAGTCCGAAAAATTGGGAAAACTTTGAAAGTGTCCCCAAGTGCAGTGGCAAAAACCATCAAACGCTACAAAGAAACTGGCTCACATGAGGACCGCCCCAGGAAAGGAAGACCAAGAGTCACCTCTGCTGCACAGGATAAGTTTATCCGAGTCACCAGCCTCAGAAATCGCAGGTTAACAGCAGCTCAGATTAGAGACCAGGTCAATGCCACACAGAGTTCTAGCAGCAGACATATCTTTTGAACAACTGTTAAGAGGAGACATTGTGCAACAGGCCTTCGTGGTAAAATAGCTGCTAGGAAATCACTGCTAAGGACAGCCAACAAGCAGAAGAGACTTGTTTGGGCTAAAGAACACAAGAAATAGACATTAGACCAGTGGAAATCTGTGCTTTGGTCTGATGAGTCCAAATTTGAGATCTTTGGATCCAACCACCGTGTCTTTGTGCGACGCAGAAAATGTGAACGGATGGACATGCCTGGTTCCCACCGTGAAGCATGGAGGAGGAGGTGTGATGGTGTGGGGGTGCTTTGCTGGTGACACTGTTGGGGATTTATTCAAGATTGAAGGCATGCTGAACCAGCATGGCTACCACAGCATCTTGCAGCAACATGCTATTCCATCCGGTTTGCGTTTAGTTGGACCATCATTTTTTTTTCAACAGGACAATGACCCCAAACATACCTCCAGGCTGTGTAAGGGCTATTTGACTAAGGAGAGTGATGGGGTGCTACAGCAGATGACCTGGCCTCCATAGTGATCAGACCTGAACCTAATCAAGATGGTTTGGGGTGAGCTGGACCGCAGAGTGAAGGCAAAAGCCAACAAGTGGCAAGCATCTCTGGAAACTCCTTCAAGACTGTTGGAAGACCATTTCTGGTGACTACCTCTTGAAGCTCATCAAGAGAATGCCAAGAGTGTGCAAAGCAGTAATCAATCAGTAATCTTTTAAGATGGCTGCTTTGAAGAACCTAGAATATAAGACATATTTTCAGTTGTTTCACACTTCTTTGTTAAGTAGTTCATTCCACATGTGATAATTCATAGTTTTGATGCCTTCAATGTGAATCTACAATTTTCAGAGTCATAAAAATAAAGAAAACTCTTTGAATGAGAAGGTATGTCAAACATTTTGGTCTGTAATGTATATCTGATGTAAAGATGAAAGATCACCAGCAGGATGAGAATGACAGGTTTATCTTTCAAAGAGACTGGTTGTACAGATTCTTCCTAGCCCCATCAATCCCATATGAGGGACGAATGTGCCAAGTGAAGTGGTACACTATAACAGGCTTGTGCCCCCCAACGTAGGAACCACTATGTGCACAGAGTAACTAGTCCTTTATAGAACTCTGAAAGCATTGTCCTTTACAGGCGGTTCGGCAAATGCTGCCATTTCTCTAAATATTTGGGGGTTTTGATCACTGTGATAGGATCTAACACAGTCGTCAAATGTCATAAACCAATGAAATTGGTTCCTGACATTGCTAGGTGGAGGGAGGCAGACTTCGGCAGGCGGAGGGGGGCCAGGCAATGGGATACTGGTACAGAGGTATCGAGGGGCACCAGGGGGCCCTGAGGGAGACATTTCCTCTCTTCTAAGGTATTGGATTACATCAGATGAGAAAGAAATCATTGGAAACCGCCATGTACTTGTTACTTATTGTGATCATCGCTATTCGGTTAATAATGGCGATCACATGACCGGGGACAGAAGCAACCTTTCCGGACCATGATCTCCAGGGTCTCAGCTACCTCAGAGATTTTCCAATGCAGGGGGCACTATACTTTTATTACTGAGTGCTGTTAAAAACAGCGCTTAGGAAAAATGCCCCAGAACTGCCTCTCTTAAAAGGCGTATTGGCGAGCATTAAGGGGTTAAGATTGAGTCTATTTGTTATCTTACAAATTTTGATGTAAGATATTTGATATTAAAATTCTACACACGCCTGTTTAAATTTTTGTCATGTAAAAAAAATCATAATCTGTACAAATCAATTGAAAAATAAAATGAATATTTCAGTTGCAATAGGAAAAATAAGAAACTAAATTAACATGGTTGCATAAATATTCTTTATTGATGTACCATTTGAATTATGACAGTATCCAATCTTTTTGGGTAGTAGACCATTAGCATTGTACATCTAGAATTGACAATCTTTGCCCACTTTTCCTTGCAGTAGGGCTTTAAATATTTTAGATTGCAAGGGCCTTTCCTATGTACAGCACTCTCTTCAGGTCAACCGAGAAATTTTCAACTGCATTTCAGTCTGGGCTTTGGCTGGGCCATTCCAAAACTTTGATCTTCTTCTGGCAAAGCAATTCCTTTGTTTAGTTGGATCTATGCTTAGGGTCATGATCGTGCTAAACGGTGAAATTCATCTTTGGCTTTTTAGCAGTGGACTGAGGGTTTTGTTGCAAAATTGACTGATATTTGAAATTGTTTATAATTCATTTCACCTTGACTACAGTCCAAGTTTCAACTGCCGAAAAACAGTCCCAAAGCACAATGCCTCCTCCACAATGCATTACTGTGGGTATGATATTCTTTTGGTATTGTTTCCACCAAACATACAGTAGCTATAAATAGTCTAGACTTGCCAGGTTTTTGTCATGTAAAAAAAATTAAAGTAATAAAAAAAAATCTGAACTTTTTCCACTTTTTAAAGTCAATCATAACCTGTACAAATTAATTTAGAAATTTTTTAAATCATTTTAAGGGGGAAAATAAAAATAATAAAATAAAATACATGGCTGCATAAGTGTGAATACCCTTTTATTGGTGATATGGTTGTATTCAGAATTAGTCACATTTCCACTCGTTACATAGCAGTCAGTACACAGCTGCCATCATTTATAGTGACTCTGATTACCCACATATAAAGTTTAGCTGCTCTAGTAGAATTTTCCAGAAATTTTCTTAGTTGCATTTTATCGCACAAGCCATGGTGATTGTTGCACATCTGTCCCGCATCTGGGCTCCACTCCCTAAGCCCCGATTCGCTGAACTTTATTGTGCTCAACATCGGGCTTTGCAAGTAGCTCGGCGTGTTTACATATGATTTTCAACCTAGTTCTACATAAGGCTCACTAAGACACACACCTGGATCTTGGTATTAGGATTCCAGTGGTACTCATACTTTTAGTTTGTCTATGCACAGCCACCTCTTTGCAGTCTCCAGGATGTCTCCTGGCTGGCTGCGGCTTTCAGTATTTCAGCTACCTGGCTGTCTTCAGGACATCTCCTGTTTGCCTGCAGCATCCATTTCTTCAGCCTCTTGTCTGACTCCAGTTTCCAGTATCTTGGCTATTTGGCTGCAGCCTCTAGTATATCTCTTAACTGCCTGAACTTTTCATTATCTCAGCTATTCATCTCTGGTCTCCTGGACGTCTCCAACCTACCTGTGGTTCCCAGTATCTCAGCTAGCTATCTATTGTCTTTAGGATGTCTCTTGTTTGACTACAGCTTTCAGGTCTTGAGCTACCTGCCAGTGGTTTCAAGTATCTCAATTAACTATCAGCAGTCTCCAGGATCTCCCCTGCTTTCCTGTTGTTTCCAGTAGCTCAGCTACCATTCTGCGGTCTCCTAGATGTCTCCGGCCTGTCTGTGGTTTCCAGTATCTCGGCTAATTGTCTGTGGTCTCCAAGAAGTCTCCTTTTTGTCTGTGGCTTTGCTGTTTAGCTACCTGCCTGCCGGCAGTTTCCAGTATCTTGGCTACCTGTCTCGGGGGTCCAGGACATTCGATGTATATGACTTACAGTTCTTCAACTACCAGTTTGCAATTTCTAGTATTGTAACTACCTGTCTGCAGTGTCCTGGCTGCCTGCATTATCCAGTTCTTCAGTTACTTGTCTGCCTGTGGCTTTCAGCATCTCAGTTACCTGCATGTGATCTCTAGGGCTTCTCCTGCCTGCGGTTTCTACTATCTCAGCTACCTGTCTGTAGTCTTCCAGTAGCTCATCTTCCTGTCTCCCGTGTACTTCAATTGTCTATTACACAAATGTCCATGTTCTGTGTGCCCACCCAGACCTTGGGCTTTGAGTATCCACCTTACCTATGGAGTACCTAATAGTGAGTAAGCAGCTTACAACACATCAAAGGTATCTCACTGTTGAAAGTTATTAGTTCAGAGAAGGGTACAGTAACATTTTTAAGTTATTAGATACATTGCCATGCAAAAGTTTGGGCACCCCTTGTCAAAATAACAGTTAGGGTATGTGCACGCCGTGCATTTTTATCACTTTTTGATGCGTTTTAAAGTACTGTTTTGTCACAAAACTGCATGCAAACCCTTATGCCAGCAAAGTCAACAACATATCTGAAGTTTTGTGCACATTACTTTTTTTCCCTTGTAGATTTACAGCAAAATGTCCATTCTTCATTGTTTTTCTCAGCATTTTTCCACCCCAAGTGAATGAAAAACACATTGGAAAAAATGCATGAAAAAAATGCACCGAATACACGGCGAAGATATGAAATGCAGCATTTTTCCTGCCAAGAGATGCAGATTTGGTGCAGAAATTTCTGCAACCAATTACTCAGCAAACATATGCACATAACCTTATTGTGAACAGTTTAGTAAGTTCAAGATGAAATGATCTTTAAAAGGAATAAGGGTAAAGATGACACATTTCCTTGGTATTTTAGGCAAAAAAAAGATTTTCATCTTATATATTTGTAAAATTCCAAAAAGGAATATGGGCTAATGCAAAGATTTGGTCACCAATGGAAATACAGTGTGTGTGCTCAGAAAACTTTAATCAGCATTTCAGAGTTTTATTAACCTGTTAGGATTATGGCTTGTTTATGAACATCATTAGGAAAGGCCGGGTGATGAAAATTTCACAGCTTTATAAAAACCCAGCCACCTCTAGCCTTGTGTCAAAAACCAGCAGCCATGGGTTCTTCTATGCAGCTGCCTAGCACTCTGAAAATGAAAATGGTGGAGGTCCACAAAGCAGGAGAAGGTTATAAGAAGATAGCAAATATTTTCAAATTGCCCTTTCTTCAATTTGTGTAATTAAAAAATGGCAGTTAACAGGAACAGTGGAGGTCAAGATAAGGTCTGGTAGACCAAGGTTCTGTGAGAGCTGCTCGTAGGATTTCTACAAAAGCAAATCAGAACCCCTGGTTGACTGCAAAAGACATTCAGGAAGATTTAACAGACTCAAAGACACCTGCACAAATATGGCCTTCTTAGAAGAGTCATCAGAAGAAAATCTCCTGCATCCTCACTGTATAATTCAGTGTCAGAAGTAAGCAAAAGAATATCTAAACAAGCCTGATGCATTTTAGAAACAAGTCTTGTGGACCACAACGATCAAAAGTATGTGTGGAGAGAAAAGGGCACAAAATTTCAGGTAAAGAATATCTCTCCAACTATTAAGCATGGGGGTTTATCAAGCATGCTTTGGAACATTTCACAGGTAGGGGGAAGAGTGGATTCAATTACATTTCAACAAATGCTTGATGCAACTATAACACTTTCTGTAAAAAAGCTGAAGTTGAACAGAGGATGGCTTCTACAAATGGATAATGATCCTAAACATGTCAAAATCTACAATACACTACCTCAAAAGGTGCAAGCTGAAGGTTTTACAATGGCCCTCACAGTCCCCTGATCTGAACATCATTGAAAATCTGTGGCTAGACCTCAAAAGAGCAGTGCATGCAAGACGACCAGGAATCTCCCAGAACAGAAAGACTTTTCCAAGGAAAAATGGATGAAAATCCCTCAAACAAAAACTGAAAGACTCATGACTGGTTACAAAAAGTGTTTACCAGCTGTGATACTTGCCATTTTTCTTTTTTTGTTAATTTAAAAATGTAAAAAATAATTTATTTGTTTTGTAAAATACACAGGAAGTGTGTCATCTTGAATTTTTGCCTTTTAGAGATCATTTAATCTTCAACTTGCTTAGCTGCTAGCAATAACAGTGATTTTGACCACAGGTGCTCAAATGTCCACATGCCACTCTGTAGTTAAATAAACAAAAAGACAAACAATAAGTGCTCTCATCCATGTGGACCCACACAGACAGGAGTCCAAAATAGACTATATAAAAAGGTGCAAGCTGAAGGTTTTACAATGGCCCTCACAGTCCTTTGATCTGAACATCATTGAAAATCTGTGGCTAGACCTCAAAAGAGCAGTGCATGCAAGACGACCAGGTATTTTACCGAACTGGAAGACTTTACCAAGGAAGAATGGATGAAAATCTCTCAAACAAGAATTGAAAGACTCTTGGCTGGCTACAAAAAACAGTTCCAAGCCGTGATACTAGCCAAAGGGGGAGCTACTAGGTACTAACCATGCAGGGTGCCCAAACTTTTGCATCAGACAATTTTTTGGTGTTCATTTAAATGTGTTAATGATAAAATATATATATATATATATATATATATATATATATATATATATATATATATATATATATATATATATATATATATATTTGTTTTGCCTAAAATACAAAAGAAATGTGCCATCTTTAATTTTGTGCCTCTATGAGATCATTACATCTTCAACTTTCTTAACTGTTCACAATAACAGAAATTTTGACCAGGGGAGCCCAAACTTTGGCATGCCACTGTATACAGTACAGACCAAAAGTTTGGACACACCTTCTGATTCAAAGAGTTTTCTTTTTTTTCAGGACTCTGAAAATTGTAGATTCACATTGAAGGCATCAAAACTATGAATTAAAACATGTGGAATGAAATCCTTAAAATAGTGTGAAACAACGGAAAATATGTCTTATATTCTAGGTTCTTCAAAGTAGCCACCTTTTGCTTTGATTACTACTTTGCACACTTTTGGCATTCTCTTGATGAGCTTCAAGAAGTAGTCACCAGAAATGGTCTTCCAACAGTCTTGAAGGAATTCCCAGAGATGCTTACCACTTGTTGGTCCTTTTGCCTTCACTCTGCGGTCCAGTTCACCCCAAACCATCTCGATTGGATTCAGGTCTGGTGACTGTGGATGCCAGGTTATCTGCTGTAGCACCCCATCACTCTCCTTAGTCAAATAGCCCTTACACAGCCTGGAGGTGTGTTTGGGGTCATTGTCCTGTTGAAAAATAAATGATGGTCCAACTAAACGCAAACCGGATAGAATAGCATGCCGCTGCAAGATGCTGTGGTAGGTATGCTGTTTCTGTATGCCTTCAATTTTGAATAAATCCCCAACAGTGTCGCCAGCAAAGCACCCCCACACCATCACACCTCCTCCTCCATGCTTCATGGTGGGAACCAGCCATATAGAGTCCATCCGTTCACCTTTTCTACAAAGACACGGTGATTGGATCCAAAGATCTCAAATTTGGACTCAACAGACCAAAGCACAGATTTCCACTGGTCTAATGTCCATTCCTTGTGTTCTTTAGCCCAAACAAGTCTCTTCTGCTTGTTGCCTGCCCTTAGTAGTGGTTTCCTAGCAGCTTTTTACCATGAAGGCCTGCTGCACAAAGTCTCCTCTTAACAGTTGTTCTAGAGATGAGAAGGTGTGTCCAAACTTTTGGTCTCTACTGTATATTGGTTATCAACAGACAAATATATAGTGATCTTCCAGTTTGAAAGGCAGAGAAACCATAAATGTAGACATTGACTTATTAAAAGTACGTGCAGAATAGAACAGATACATGGTTTCGATGTGATTCTTGTTTTGGATAATGAAAGTTGTGCAGTTTACAGCCAGGCTAGGTAAGGATAATGAAGAAAACCTGCACAGATTAAAGGGAATGCATCACTTTGTTTCTTATATTTCTATATATGAGATTGTAGAGAGCTTGCTCTGTGATATGTGCAGACGTCACTGTGTAGAGAGAGAGTATAGGGTATTAGCTACAGTGAAAAAAACGACTCACAAAATAGCCACAATACAATATGAAAAACATAAATTTTAGTCAAAAAGAAATCAAGCAAAAATAATAGCAAGGAAATAATAAAGAATAAAATAACAATATTGGTCCAGCACAGCAGTAAAATTCTATATGCTGATACAGAGATAATAGCAACCAGCCAAGAAAAAACATTATCTATTAATAACATGTCTATAATTATAAAGTGCTAATCTTGTGCAGCAATGTGCAACCAAAGTACATAGTGCAATTAATATGCAAGACTTGCAAACAAGCTCAGAAGAGTATGTGTAATATATATATATATATACTAGCTGTAGTACCCGGGCATTGCCCAGGATAGTAACTCTCTCTCTGTCTCTCTTCCAGTCTCTGTCTGTGTGTCGCTGTCTGTCTGTCTCGCTGTCTGTCTTTTTCCTTGTCTGTCTGTTTCTATCTCTCTGTCTGTATTTGCATCAGTCTATCTGTCTCAGTCTCTGTATCTGTCTGTCTCTCTCTGTCTCTTTGCCCGTCTGTCTCTTTGCCCATCTGTCTCTTTGTCCGGCTGTCTCTTTGTCCGGCTGTCTTTTTGCCCAGCTGTCTGTTTCTAGGTCTGTCTCTTTCCTGGTCTGCCTCTTTCCCGCCTGTCTCTTTCCTGGTCTGTCTCTTTCCCGGTCTGTCTCTTTCCCGGTCTGTCTCTTTCTAGGGCTGTCTCTTTCCAGGGCTGTCTCTTTCCAGGGCTGTCTCTTTCTAGGTCTGTCTCTTTCTAGGTCTGTCTCTCTCCAGGGCTGTCTCTTTCCCGGTCTGTCTCTTTCCTGGTCTGTCTCTTTCCCGGTCTGTCTCTTTGCCCGGCTGTCTCTTTCCAGGGCTGTGTCTTTTCCCTTCTGTCTCTGTCTGTCTTTTTCTGTCTCTCTCTATCATCTATCCTATCTTATACTAACAGATTATATTGTTCCTATAGCAACCACTGACAGTTGCTATTTATAGCCTGCATCTCCTAGCTCCATTCAGTTTAATGACTGCAGGATTTTTGTAGAGTAACTGGAAAGCGCAGGGTTAAATTTTCCCGCCCAAACATAGTCTATGACGTTCCCTGAGTCACATGGAGTGTCTGTGCAAAATTTCGTGATTGTAAATGTGACGGTGCGGATTCCTTTAGCGGACATACACACATACACACATACGCATACACACATACGCATACACACATACACTGAGCTTTATATATTAGATATACAGTATATGTATATATATATATATATATATATATATATATATATATATATATATATATACTAGCTGTACTACCCGGCTTCACCCGGGTTAATAACTTCTGTTAACAAAATAGAATGTATTAACATTCCCAGGATAGATTGTATAAATGGAATATATTAACGCCCGGGATAGTAACTGTCTCTCTGTTTCTCTTCCATTCTCTATCTGTCTCCCCCTCTGTATATATCTCTCTGTCTCTCTCTCTATCTTTGTCTGTCTGTCTCTTTCCCTGTCTCTCTCTCTATCTCTTTGTCTGTTTGTCTCTTTCCTTGTCTGTCTGTCTGTCTATCTATCTCTGTCACTTTCCCTGTGTGTTTCTTTCCCTGTCTGTCTCTATCCCTCTCTTTCTCTGTCTGTCTCTTTCCCTCTCTTTCCCTGTCTGTCTGTTTCCCTGTGTCTGTCGGTCTCTTTGTCTGTGTCTGTCTCTTTACCTGTCTGTGTCTGTCTCTTAACCTGTCTCTCTCTATCCCTCTCTTTCCCTGTCAGCCTGTCTCTTTGTCTGTGTCTGTCTCTTTGTGTCTGTCTCTTACCCTGTCTATGTCTGTTTCTTACCCTGTCTGTGTCTGCCTCTTTCCCTGTCTGTGTCTGTCTCTTTCCCTGGCTGCATTGTGACACACCAACATTCCATATAAGGGCGTGGCTGCGCATTCTTCTGAAGTTCTGGCTGCACTGTGGCTCCCAGCTCCATTCGCTTTAATGGAGGCAGGTTTTTTGGTGAATAACTAAAGCGCGGGGTTAAAATTTCCCCTCAAAACATAGCCTATGATGCTCTCTGGGTCCAGAAGTGTGAGTGTGCAAAAGTTTGTGGCTGTAGCTGCGACGGTGCAGATGCCAATCCCGGACATACATAAACACATACATACATACACACATTCAGCTTTATATATTAGATAGCTATATAAATATACTAGCTGAAGTACCCAGGCATTGCCCGGGATAGTAACTGTCTCTCTTCGAGTTTCTGTCTGTCTCTGTGTGTCTGTCTCTGTCTGTATCAGTCTCTCTGTCTGTCTCTCTCTATCTCTGTGTCTGTATCTCTGTGTCTCTCTCTTTCTCTGTGTCTGTCTCTCTCATCTGTCTGCCAGTCTTGTTCCCCATCTGTCTCTTTCCCCGTCTGTCTCTTTCCCCGTCTGTCTCTTTCCCCATCTGTCTCTTTCCCAGTTTGTTTCTTTCCAGGTCTGTCTCTTTCCCCGTCTGTCTCTTTGCCTGTCTGTCTCTTTGCCCGTCTGTCTCTTTGCCCGTCTGAGTCTTTCCAGGGCTGTCTCTTTCCAGGGCTGTCTCTTTCCAGGGCTGTCTCTTTGCCCGGCTGTCTCTATTCAGGTCTGTCTCTTTCCAGGTCTGTCTTTTTGCCCGTCTGTCTCTTTCCAGGTCTGTCTCTTTCCAGGTCTGTCTCTTTGCCCATTTGTCTCTTTGCCCCCGTCTGTCTCTTTCCAGGTCTGTCTCGTTGCCCGTCTGTCTCTTTGCATTGCTGTCTCTTTCCAGGTCTGTCTCTTTCCAGGTCTGTCTCTGTCTGTCTGTGTCTCTGTCTGTCTTTTTCTGTCTCTCTCTTTATCCGTCTTCCCACAGACATCTTATTACCTCACACATAAGCTTCTTATACTAACAGTTTATTTTGTTCCTATAGCAACCACTGACAGTTGCTATTAATAACCTCTAGCTCCCACCTCCATTCAGTTTAATGGAGACATGTTTTTTTGGAGAGTAACTGTAACGCGCGGGGTTATATTTTCCTGTTAAAACATAGTCTATGGCGTTCCCTGAGTCACATGAGGCGTCTGTGCAAAATTTCGTGACTGTAAGGGTATGTGCGCACGTTGCTTTTTACCTGCTTTTTACCTGCTTTTTTGCTGCTTTTTCTTCTGCGCTGTTTAATGCCAAAATGGATGTGTTCTTCTATTCAAGCAAAGTCTATGGGAATTTGGGTTTCTTGTTCACACTATGTTGTTCAAAATGCTGCCTTTTTGTGGCAGAACTTTGGTCAAAAACTCAGCTTTGCAGTGCAAAACCCAAATGGCAAAAACAATTGACATGTTGCTTCTTTGAAAAGCTGAGTTTTTGACCAAAGTTCTGCCACAAAAAGGCAGCATTTTGAACAACATAGTGTGAACAAGAAACCCAAATTCCCATAGACTTTGCTTGAATAGAAGAACACATCCATTTTGGCATTAAACAGCGCAGAAGAAAAAGCAGCAAAAAAGCAGGTAAAAAGCAGGTAAAAAGCAACGTGCGCACATACCCTTAATGCGACAGTGCGGCTTCCTTTAGCAGACATACATACACGCACACACACACATACACTCAGCTTTATATATTTGTTGTCCTATTATATATCTATATAAATAGGAATAGATCCAGCAAACACTCGAGAAGTCCAGATAGCAGTAAAAATTTTTAGCAAATTTATTGAAAAAAGGTAGAAATGTACAGAGCTGGAGACAATATACGCAGGACACACGCAACCGCGGACAATGTGTTTTGGCGGTGTAAACCACCCTCCTTACGGCCCAAGTTTGCAATTGAGTTATGGTATATAAAAGGCAAATGGTGCAAAAACTTTTTTTCAAAAAAAGCTCAATTGCAAAAATAAGTTTTGGGCACCGATTACATGCATTTAAGCCACATAAAAATTGTTACCAAAGGCAAACAACAACAAGTCTATGGAATTTATATAGTAGTGGTCAAGTAAAAGTTTTCTTTGGGATATGTTTCTGCATCATTATATGTATATTATTTTAAGAAAAACTATTTCTGCATATTGTAAATAATTATAAAATATTCAATTTTTCACATTTGTATTAGTGCGCAGTCAGACAGCTGTATAACTTGGATGAAGATTGCATTGTAATGTTTAGACAGACCGTTTTTTTGTATTCAGTACAAACAGGGAGTGGCCCCCTTCTCAGCGAGCTGGACATTTCATTCTGTGAATCCCCCTGACTGTGTGTGTCCTGTTGGGACCCGGTCGCTCTCAGCCCTTAGCCACATTGAGGCCTATTTTTGACCCATGGTAAGCTTTTAATATTAGAGAGTGTAGGTACTATCCCAACTGGGTACACCTTGGCGTTGGTGGGATAGCTTTATGCTTTTTTTGATCAAAAACAGTGTTTACTAAGTACCCTATGTTTATATGCACTATGCTTTTATTTAGTTACAGCAGGGTATGTTTTCACAATTTTTTTCCTTGGTTTCATATTGTAAATAATTATAAAATATTCAATTTTTCACATTTGTATTAGTGCGCAGTCAGACAGCTGTATAACTTGGATGAAGATTGCATTGTAATGTTTAGACAGACCGGTGGCTCTCCTGACCCAAGCATTGCAGATGCATAGAAATACATACATGCTGTCACATTTGGGCCAGGAGAGCAGCCGGCCAGTCAGAGCATTGTAATCCGAATATGGTCCGAGTGATATGGCTGTCTGACTTCACCCTTACGTTGCCTATTGCAGGCTGCAGAATGAGAAAACTAAAAATCCATCAATCAGCCTTCTATGATGGTCTGGAGGGAAGTTTGTATTTCTTATCTGTCTTTTTCTGAGATTCTCTAAGCTGATTTATGACCACAAACTACATTAATGTTGAATGTGCAGGCAAATAAAGAAGCGGCAATAGCAAAACAGAAAATTTTCAATGATACCCAATTGCAAATATAATTTTTAATCCTAAATATAAGCATTTAAGTGTAAAATAATTGTCCCCTAACTAAGGTGGACGACCCCTCAATCAAGAGTTGATAAATTTCTTATGTGTTAGGGGCCCTTTGCACACTACGACATCACAAGCCAATGCTGCGATGCCGAGCGCGATAGTCCCCGCCCCCGTCGCAGGTACGATATCTTGTGATAGCTGCCGTAGCGAATATTATCACTACGGCAGCTTCACATGCACTCACCTGCCCTGTGACGTCGCTCTGGCCGGCGAACCGCCTCCTTCCTAAGGGGGCGGGTCGTGTGGCGTCACAGCAATGTCACACGTCAGGCGACCAATATAAACGGAGGGGCGGAGATGAGCGGGACGTAAACATCCCGCCCACCTCTTTCCTTCCACATTGCCGACAGGACGCAGGTAGGAGATGTTCCTCGTTCCTGCGACTTCATACACAGCGATGTGTGCTGCCGCAGGAACGAGGAACTACATCGTACCGTAGCTGTAGCCAAAATAATGAAAATGACCGACACTACACCGATCATACGATACCGACGGTTTTGCACTCGGTAATCGTAGTTAAAACAATTTACACACTACGATGTCGAGAGCGATGGCGGATGTGCGTCACTTTCGATTTGACCCCATCGACATCGCACCTGCGATGTCGTAGTGTGCAAAGGGCCCCTAAGTTTAACAAAGACTAAATATCATAGTAATGTGGCAAAAAGGGGAAAAATATAATTGTATTAAAATTGAATTGAACATTATACTTTTAAACAACATAAGCTCTACCGACAGATAATGTGTTAAATAGTCAATGTTCAAATCACTTTATTTAATAATTATGTTGTCCTACCTCTGAAAATCACTCCAAAGTGATCCTGCTATAGCAGAAAGGACAGAATTTAGCTCTGGCAAGTTATTGGACAATGGCATGTGCAGTGCACTCTGGGAAGGGAAATATCTAGCACCTACAGTGCTGGTAGAATGCAAATAAAGAACAAGCGCCAAATAAAAAAAAAGTCTAATAAGTTACGGAGTGATATAAAGGGCATATTAGACTCATATATACACCCAAAGCATTTTTATATTGTGGGGGATGAGAGCCACAAGGCCATGCTTTCCTACAAGATTCGTCTGAGAGGACGGGCAAAATTTAACATCAGGCCATTTTATGATGACAGATTCCCTTTAAGGAATGGCTAATATACCATCCATATATGAAATTTATGGGAGCAGTACTGACATAATGATTAATATATACACATATAACGTCAGTGTATTACAGATGAAAGGCCTAAACTTAATTAAGTGTGCACATTATTTACAGTGACTGCATCCAACCGGAGTAAAGTGATCCATTGTATTGCTTACTGTAGCAAACATCCTTTCATAGAGACAACTATAGCTGACCTTATTGATTGCTTTCTGTACACTTAAAAGCAGAGGATAATGCAGAGGACTGACACAAAGAGGCAGCAAACATGTTTATCGGCTGGAAGAATGGCTGTAATAGGCTAAAACAGTTCATACAGACTTGAAAAGACAGTTTTAATAAATACTCTATTTTGGTGAAATGATATGGACTTTGTCCCCTTTAGTAATAATGCAGTCAGTTCTAGTTTATATTTGTCACCTAAATGTATAGTGATTTCTGTTATTTGTAAACTGGTCATCATTGAGAGTGGTTATTCAGGACTTTAATATTGTATATGGGGCTTAGAACTAACGGACGGGTTGTTGCTCTCTACCTCCTTTTTTTTCATGGGGACAATCTCTGCCGGTGAATTCCCTGCTTCATTATACTTCTCATCAATGAGAAAGTGATGTAGTGTGCCACAGATCCAATGTGGGTAAAAACCTGTCATGGCACGGACTTGGAGAGATTCCACAGTGAGCCAAAACACACACTAACACGACAAACAAGAGGTACATCAAGGACACTTTAAAAACGGAGGGTCCTAGGACTAGTGAGAGGGAAGATGGACACCTCCTCTACTTACTTACCGCTGTACTTGTGGCGCCCCTGACCTGGTCAGGCACCACTGAGTACTGCACCCATGCTGGGGACAGTACAATACAGGTAATCCAGAAGGCTGACCGAGGTGTGACTACACAGGCGCATAGTGATCAGGTCTCACACATGTACCTTTGAGAGGACCCCTGGGGATCCCAGGAGGGGGCAAAGCCTTCACCTCCACTGGAATAGTGGAGGGGGCCAAAAGCCTCCATCTCCACTCAAGGGGTGTGGTAAGAGAGCCTGGTTGCTAGGTGGCGTAGGCAAGAACAGGAGAGGAGGAGCAGTGAGCCAGTTCAGTGCAGAGTCCAGGGAGCTCCGAGAGGAGCAGACCCCTACCCCTGGGGCTGTTGCAGTCTGACAGCGTCCGCGCAGTGGCTACCGACGGGGGAGAACGGTCACCTAGGAGTGCTACCCGAAACCCATCTCCAGCTAAAGAGAGAGCACGGAGTGGGAAGTAAGGAGACTGCTAGGGAGTACCAGGCCCAAACGGGCGGCAGATCCCGGAGCGGGGATAGATCCACCTTTCCTTGCTAAACCTGCCGGTGTGGGGCCCTCAAAGCCCACACCACAACACCCAAAAGCCGCAGCCACGTAGCCACAGTTAGGGCCCATAGTTCACAGGAGGCAAGCAGCTGGAGTGATCTGGTCCAGGCGACAAGCAAACGGCAACCGAAGGGGAGAGAGGCTTCAGCAACTTCCCTGGGTGACCCCCATAGGGACTAAAAGTCGGGGTTACCCCAAACCACTAAGGGCTAAGGAAGGCGAGTCGGTAGTCACCATCAACAGTCAGCCTGAAGGATACCTGGTTCCAGCCTGGTTCATCCCAGCTACGCCCGGGTTACTCACCCTGCCATCTAAAGTGAGTAAAACCCCTGAAAGACCTTCTGCTTGTGTGGAGTTATTCTGCGCCTTGTGGTTCTACACATCTACACAGGGCCCTGGGGCTTGCCTTACTCTCAGGAGGCTACTACACCCGACTGCACCCACCATCAGCCCCAGGCATCCCTTAATCTGCAGTGGCGGTCCCCACTGACCGCAATTCTGAGAGTGGCGTCACGACAAATAGAAGATTTCCTACCAGTGACAAGATCCAGCCGAGTGGAGTCCCTGAAGGTAATGCACCGACACAGCACCTGTGGGGCTTCACATCTGGCGTCACGAACAGGATAAGGACTAGACCTGTTCAGACAGGTGACCATGTGCCTGGGCGGTCCGCTTGAAAAATTGGAAGCGCCGCCATATTGCCACCATGAAAAGCGCGCTGAAAAACAACAGCAGCCCGCGCTGGGAGAAGTTACCGCCCACGAAGAGGTGTGGCTACCCAGAGATCCCCTGCAGAGTTCTGACCTCGCTTGTGAAGAGAGCGGAAGCGTTCAGAGACGTCGGGACAGAAAGGGAGCCAGAAGCCTGCTGCTGGAAGAAGCAGAGCAGAAACTGAAGAGCCTGCAACTGGAGGCAGCGACGAGTCCACTGCTGGGAAATCGTGCAGAAGAAGGCGCAGAGGAAATGGCGTCTGAACGCAGAAACCCAGAGCCAGGCTCCGCTGCCTGGTGGTATCGGGAGCTTGCCGAGTTCTGCGATCAACTGGAGGCCAGGGTCGGAAGGCAGATCAGAGAGGGACGTGCGGAGTTTCTGGAAATGGCCGCGGCGGTTCAGGCCTATGAGGGGAGAGCCGCGCGCCGAGTGCCAGACCGGGCGGTGACGACTCAGACCCCGATGCTGCCAACGATGGGTGAGTCCAGTGTGGCCCCTGCCAGCGCGAGTGCCCCGACCCCTGCTGCCACGCCCGCGGTCCCTGAGGAGGCGCCCGGCGCGGCGACGCTGATCCAGGCCGCAGCCATGCCAGGCGCGGCCCGCCAAGCCCAGGCCGAAGCAGCGATGCCCTGCTCGGCCCACCAAGACCCGGTCCCTGCAACAACACCCAGCCCGGCCCGCAAAGATCCGGCTGCCGCCGCGACCCTCATCCGCGCCGCAGGTGTGACGCTGACCCAGGCCGCCGCCATGCTAGGCCCGGCCCGCCAAGACCCCACCGCAGCAGCAACGCTCGTCCGCGCCGCAAGTGAGGTGCTGAACCAGGCCGCCGCCACGTCAGGTGCGGCCCGCCAAGCCCAGATCGCTGCAGCGACGCCCAGCCCAGCCTGCAAAGATCCCATCGCGACAGCGACGCCGATCCAGGCCGCCGCAGCGATGCCCTGCCCGGCCCGCCAAGAACCGGCCATAGCAGCGAAGCCCGCTAAGACGCCAGCTGCAACAGCGACGCTGATCCAGGCCGCCGCCATGCCAGGCGCGGCTCGCCAAGATAAGATTGTATCACCGTTTACCCCGGCCTGCAAGGCCAGAGCAGACATCGCTCCCCAGTCCAAGGAAGTCCCTGCTAGGAAGTCCCTGGTAGGTGAGGACCCCGCATACTGGCAGCTGAAGGCTGACCTGGAGGCCAAGTTCCCACAGGAGATGGTGGACCGGTACATGCTCCCTCCGCATACCCCCAAGACGACCCTTGCAGCAACCATGCCAAAGAGATCCTCGCCTGGGCCGGCTGAAGAGCACCCATCCCCAGCACTGCCACCACCGGAGTGCTCAGCGGAACTAAGGGGGAGGGGAGGCCAGGAAGCTGAGAAGCTGACCCCGGAGCCATCAGCAGTGGATCCATGCCCCGAGCCAGAGATGCTGCCATACTCCCGCTGGGACGAAGAAGACCCGATACCCTCCGCTGAGGAAGATCTGCCCAAAAGCCTCACCTGGGAGCTTGTAAGCTGTACCTCGCAGAATCCAGTCCGCAAGACACGGCGCCGTAACAGAACCCAGTCTTTCCCTGCACCGCAGTCCCCAGAGCAAAAAGATGAAATAACGGCCAGAGACCTAGAGGAGAAACGGTTCCTGAGAAGAGCCAAAGCCCAGGTCAGAGGACCCCTTTGTCGAGGAGTAGTGGAAGATTTCAGCCTAAAATCAGGATACGGCTTTATAGTTGCACCTGGTATGAAAGAAGGCATTTTTGTCAACAGAAGAGACGTGAGAGCTCATTTGCCCAGAGGACATCCTGGAAGAAACCTAAGAATGGGAGACACAGTGCAATTTACAATGCATCAAGGAGAAAGAGGCTGGTATGCACTAGATGTTACGCCATGTCCTAAAGAAAAAGAAACAGACACAGAGGAAGAAAGAAAAGATAGAGAAAGAACAGATAAAGAACCCACTGATGAGACCACCACGGACGATGAAAGAGATCGAGAAACCAACAGGTGCCGCAGCCCTACAGGCCCAAGCCCTGGTAAGGAGGAATCTGCATAAAGTAAAGTACACCAAGTTACTGTTTGCCCAGTTTGAAGTTTTGCAACGTTTTCAAGTTTAAGCAATGTGCCCACATAAACTAATGTGAGAAATGAACCTTAAGGCTATGAACTGGCTATAGCCACAAACTCTCGCAGTGTAAATAGTTACACCAGAGGGCACCACCACCACCAGAGTCAGCCTGTTTAGGGGCTTGGCTCGTCTGCAACCAGGGAGCACGTCCGTATATAGGGCCTTGGCTCACCTGCGACCAGAGAGCATGCCTGTTTATGGGGCCTGGCTCTCCACCACAAAGAGGGTACCTGGTCAGCACCAACTGTGGAGGCCGCCTCTACATCCTGCCAGAAGAGGCTGAAGGCGCGGATCCACCAGGCCAGGTATACCCTGAAGACCACCAGACCATGAAAGCTGCCTCTACATCCTGCCAGAAGTGGCTGAAGGCGCGGCCAACGTGAAAGGGTTTTGGGTGGGTTAACGGACTTGTGGGTGGAGGGTGGTGATGTATGGTACCTGGTGGTTTTAAAAGTTTTACCATGTTTTAATGTTTTATGCATTTTAAAATGTTGTCTTGCAGCCCGAGGACGTGCTGGTGATAACTAAGGGGGAATGTGGCGCCCCTGACCTGGTCAGGCACCACTGAGTACTGCACCCATGCTGGGGACAGTACAATACAGGTAATCCAGAAGGCTGACCGAGGTGTGACTACACAGGCGCATAGTGATCAGGTCTCACACATGTACCTTTGAGAGGACCCCTGGGGATCCCAGGAGGGGGAAAAGCCTTCACCTCCACTGGAATAGTGGAGGGGGCCAAAAGCCTCCATCTCCACTCAAGGGGTGTGGTAAGAGAGCCTGGTTGCTAGGTGGCGTAGGCAAGAACAGGAGAGGAGGAGCAGTGAGCCAGTTCAGTGCAGAGTCCAGGGAGCTCCGAGAGGAGCAGACCCCTACCCCTGGGGCTGTTGCAGTCTGACAGCGTCCGCGCAGTGGCTACCGACGGGGGAGAACGGTCACCTAGGAGTGCTACCCGAAACCCATCTCCAGCTAAAGAGAGAGCACGGAGTGGGAAGTAAGGAGACTGCTAGGGAGTACCAGGCCCAAACGGGCGGCAGATCCCGGAGCGGGGATAGATCCACCTTTCCTTGCTAAACCTGCCGGTGTGGGGCCCTCAAAGCCCACACCACAACACCCAAAAGCCGCAGCCACGTAGCCACAGTTAGGGCCCATAGTTCACAGGAGGCAAGCAGCTGGAGTGATCTGGTCCAGGCGACAAGCAAACGGCAACCGAAGGGGAGAGAGGCTTCAGCAACTTCCCTGGGTGACCCCCATAGGGACTAAAAGTCGGGGTTACCCCAAACCACTAAGGGCTAAGGAAGGCGAGTCGGTAGTCACCATCAACAGTCAGCCTGAAGGATACCTGGTTCCAGCCTGGTTCATCCCAGCTACGCCCGGGTTACTCACCCTGCCATCTAAAGTGAGTAAAACCCCTGAAAGACCTTCTGCTTGTGTGGAGTTATTCTGCGCCTTGTGGTTCTACACATCTACACAGGGCCCTGGGGCTTGCCTCACTCTCAGGAGGCTACTACACCCGACTGCACCCACCATCAGCCCCAGGCATCCCTTAATCTGCAGTGGCGGTCCCCACTGACCGCAATTCTGAGAGTGGCGTCACGACAAATAGAAGATTTCCTACCAGTGACAAGATCCAGCCGAGTGGAGTCCCTGAAGGTAATGCACCGACACAGCACCTGTGGGGCTTCACATACTCTGCACTCCTAGCCAGTCCCTATACAGGTTCCTCATCTTAAGCCGAGCAGGAACATGAAGCCCAGTAAAGACCCTACAATAGTCCCTGGCTAGGGAGTGGGCAGGTGAGGGACACTAGCCTCACCACTGCACTGAAACCACACACCGGGGAAGCTTGCCAGACAGGGGGAACACAACAACAGATTGCTGCAGTCAGCACCAAGACGTCACCCACCAAAGCAACTTCAACAGAGGGTTTTCAGCAGCTCCTTACACCTCCTGACTCAGCATCCAAATGGCAAAGAGAATAACCGACCCCCACAGCTGGTAGAAGAGGGTATATAAAGGGCCTGGGAGTGGTCCCAAACCGGAAACACCTGAGCTAGTCATTAGTCTGCTCACTAGCAAGGAATACTGACATCAACCCAACAACTGCCAAAAGAGAGGAAAATATGTTTAATATTGGGAGTCAAGAATGGAAAATGACTCTCAAGTCCTGAATCTGTCACTAGTCTCATAATGCAGACAGACAGCCGTGATAAAACCCTTTAAATGTTATTGCTTGCTTCAACATTGTATTTAATAGACGGCTTTGTTGCATTGGTTATGTAACAGATACAACTGCATGCGTTGCTATTTCGCTATGACCCATTGAGGGATGTACATCAGGATGGATATTGTAAATCGATAGATGCATAACCTTCTGTTATATGGTCATATATCTATAGATTGCAATCTATTTTTTTAATATCTCATGCACTGGGACAACTGTAACCATATTCTGCAATCTATGTCTTAGATACAAGATTGCTAGATATACAAGTGGCTTAAGGCCGCTTTACCCGCTGTGATATCGTGACCGATATCGCTAGTGTGCGCATCCGCCCCCATCGGTTGTGCGACACGGGCAAATCGCTGCCCGTGGCGCACAACATCGCCCAGACCGGTCACATTACTTACCTGCCTAGCGACGTCGCTGTGACCGGCGAATCATTTCCTTTCTAAGGGGGCGGTTCGTTCAGCGTCACAGCGACGTCACAGCAGCATCACCGAACCGCCACCCAATAGAAGCGGAGGGGCGGAGATGAGTGGGACGTAACATCCCGCCCACCTCCTTCCTTCCCCATTGCGGCCGGCCGCAGGTAAGGTGAGGTTCCTCGTTCCTGCGGTGTCACACATAGCGATGTGTGCTGCCGCAGGAGCGACGAATTACTTCGTATACCGAGCAGCAGCGATATTCGAGAATAGGAGGGCATGTCACCGATGAGCGATTTTGACCATTTTTGCGACGATGCAAGATCGCTCATAGGTGTCACACGCAAAGATATCGCTAAAGCGACCGGATGTGCGTCACAAATTCCGTGACCCCAACGAGATCGCTTGAGCGATGTCGCAGCGTGTAAAGCGGCCTTTAGATGAAGATATTCCTTACAAGCATACGTAATTACATACTCTGAACTGTAAAATAAGGGATTTCCATGTGGGGTTTTTTTTTACACCACTATATTTCCAGTGATCAGTTCTCAAACCATGATTAAACTACGCTCTGTATGGTTTGTAAATCAACTTTCATAAAATTGCTATATTTTTATACCGCTGTTTTTGCATCTTATTTCTCCGTTTATAACTCTCGTCAACACAGCATCGCCTTCCCTTCCGGTTTGCTCTGTCGATGGGCTGTCACTGCAGCGGGGAGCCACCTGTGAATCATCATGACATCGGCAGTGACGCACATCAACACACCAGAGCAGAAGGCAAGGCGGTGCTGTGTTGACGTGGTGAAACTCCCAATAAAATAAGCAAATAGGTAAATACTGAATTTAACTTGGGACTTTTATGCTATTTTGATCAAAATCGTGTTAACTAAGCAGCATGGCAGAAAAGGCCCATGACTGCTCTTACCTGGCATAGATCGGCAGCACTCAGAACAAGCAAGTAGTTATCAACTACCTGACTGTTAGTTCTTAGCCTCATATGTAAAAATGATAAATGTCCCGGATAGTGATGAGCTGACCTGTGGATGTTCGGCTTCACTGGATTTGGTTGAACTTTAAAAAAAAGTTTGACTTGGGACTTGACCCCGGGCATCATACCCCATATAAGTCAATGGATACCTGAACTTGTGTACTGTAAAATGGTCATAGGAAGGTTTAGGGCCTGCAAAGGGAAGCAAAATCGGGGCAATTGCCCTGAAAACAAATGTATATATTAATATATTATATTAATAAATTAAAAAAAAACTTGGACTCTCCTATTTTTGATAGCCAGCGTATGCAGATAACTGCTGGCTGCAACTCTCAGCTATCAGATTTACTTTGGCTGGTAAATAAAAATAGAGGGGATCACACACCATCTTTTTTAATTATTTAAATAAATAATTTAAAAGAATGGCCTGGGCTCCATCCTAATTTTGATAACCAGTCAAGGTAAAGCAGACAGCTGGGGGCTTGTATTCTCAGGGTGCCAGGGCCCATGGCTATTTGCTCCTCCCAGCCTTAAAATAGCAGCCTGCAGCAACCCCAAAAGTGGTGCATGCATTAGATGTGCCAATTCTGGCCCTTTGACTGACTCTTACTAATTGCCCTGGTGTGGTGACAATTGGGGTAATACTTTTGGGGTTGATAGTGTGACGCCCTGGACTAGCCAGGTAGTCACATACATACCAACACACACACCCCCACCCTAGGCACTTACACCAGCCAACCAAAAACCCTTCTTGCCTCCCTCCAGGGTCTGATGTCCACACCAGGTGGGGCGGGGCCAGGCAGTTGGCCCCACCCACTGAGGAGTTCACAGGCCTGGAGGCGGGAAAAGTGTCAGTTTAGTTTTGGAGGTGAAAGTGAGAGGAGTGAACACTTCGAGTGTCTGGGTTGGAGCCCAGGCACTGACAGCAAAGTTGGCAGACGGTGGTGGCCGTCTGCAGGAGTTGGTGGAACTCCGCAGAGCCGTAAGGACTGGGGTCGGACGTCGGCCCGCCGGTACCGAACCGGAGAACGGAGTTAAGCTAAGCACACAGGCAGGGCCATCGGACCCCGACCAGGCTTGGAGCTGCTGTCAATAGTCAAATCTGAGTGTGACAGGAACCCCAGGGGTTTCGCAACAACCAAGTCCTAATTGAAGGCAACCGTCCACCCAGAGAGGATATACAGCCACCGCCACAGGCTAGAGATCCAAGGGCCAGCGCCTGCAGGCAAAACAGGCTCCTACGGCATCTATACGCCGGGGAGCGGACTACCGGTGGGCAACCACAGGAGTCAAGAACATTCTTAAAGGTGCAGGGAAAGACAGCCACCATCAGCCGTCCGGGGAGAGCACAACAACAACACTGCAACCGGCTGCGGGACCCATCCATCGGGCCGTTTTGGTTTACCAGAGACTCTGTCAGTGATTGTCTGAGTGAGTACACCAGTGCCGTCCGGCACCGCGCCGCGCAGTCCCTGCACCTTAGCCATCCGGCCTCCCCGTTACACCACCGGGCCCCGGGATCACCAACCCCCCTACCCACGGAGGGGACAACATCCTAGCTCCACCCTACCATCTCTCCCGGGATCCCCATTATCAGCAGCGGTGGTGCCAACATCACCCCGACCCGTGGGTGGCGTCATGAACAATCTCCCTAAACAAACCATCCCTTTTCACTCACGGGTGAGGAGCGCTGCTTGAGTTCCCGGGTCCGGCCCACCGCTCGAGCCACCAAGCAGCAGCAGCAGAAGCCCCGGACCCGAGCGTGGCGAGCGCATCACCTCCGCCCGCGAATTTATCAGCTGTGAATTGACATCTGGTATCACGCCCAGTGGTTGTCTGATAGATGCCTCTCCATTAATAACCCCAGGGCTTGATGATAGCTGTCAAGTCACATCTGACATCAACCTCAAAATGATTGCCCGGATTGCCACTACACCAGTGCAATCGGGAAAAGCCAGGAAAAACGCCAAAAGTGGCACATATAATGGATGTGCCACATCTGGGGTGGCTGCAGGCTGCTACTTTAAGGCTGGGAAGGGCCAAATAAAAATGGGCCCTTCTCACTCTGATAATACCAGCTGCCAGCTGTCTGCTTTACCTTACCCAATGTTCAGTACGAACCTCGAACTTTTACAGTTTGGGTTCGCTCATCCCTAGTCCCGGATAAACCTTTAAAAGGTGTAGTCTCATTATAATAAATTGTCAAAATTGCAAAGTGCTCAGTTTAATTTTTTTTCTAAAAATCCTCTTTGTTTTAAAGAATGGAGTGATTTTTAACTTAATTGATCATAGCTTGTTCCTTAGGTTCCCTGGTGATTGATTGTCTTGTACAGCAGTACTTATAAGATGTTTCCAACAGAGCTTGTAAGCGCTGCTCTGAAGATTTTCAGTAATTTCTATTGCACTGTGCTCCACCGATGCTGCAGAGGCAAAGCTGCCTCTGTTATCAGCATCTGACATGCTGCTTGTCTAAACTGTCAGTCAATCAGGAGCATACCATCTCCAGGCAGGAGGCAGGGAGGCAAGAGAGCAATACATTCCTGAAGACCAGTCAAGAAGAAAACTCTTCAGTGAATTTCTAATTGTAGCATGTAAATAGTTTTGTGTTATTGAAAATTTTTGCGCTGTGCAATTTAAACGGAATCTGTCACCAGGTTTTCTTGGTCCTCCCTCGGAAAACAGCATAATGTAGAGATAGAGACCCTGATTCCAGCAATGTGTCACTTACTGAGCTGTTTGCAGTAATTTTTTATAAAATCAATGTTTTCTCTGCTGGAGATCTAGCAGTTATACAGAGCTCATGACTATGCTGGACTGACTACCTAGTCAAGTAGTCCTCTAATAATAATAATCTACTGCTGATTAAACAGTGATTTTATCAAAACTACACTAAGCAGCCCAGTAAGTGACACATCGCTGGAATCAGGGTCTCTGCCCCTACATTTTACTGCTGTCAGATTAGGTGGCAAAAACCTGGTGACACATTCCCTTCAAGGAAATAACAGAAAACAATTGTTTTTGACAATCCCTGTTTGTTAGGGTAAGGGGTACTTTGCACACTACGACATCGCAGCTGCGATGTCGGTGGGGTCAAATTAAAAGTGACGCACTTCCGGCATCGCATGCGACATCGTAGTGTGTAAAGGCTCGATGATACGATTAACGAGCGCAAAAGCGTCGTAATCGTATCATCGCTGCAGCGTCGGCGTAATCCATAATTACGCTGACGCGACAGTCCGATGTTGTTCCTCGCTCCTGTGTGCGATGTGAAGCCGCAGGAGCGAGGAACATCTCCTACCGGCGTCACTGCGGCTTCCGTAGAATATGCGGAAGGAAGGAGATGGGCGGGATATTTACATCCTACTCATCTCCGCCCCTCTGCTCCGATTGGCCGCCTGGCGTGTGACGTCGCTATGACACCGCACGACCCGCCCCTTTAACAAGGAGGCGGGTCGCCTGCCAGAGCGACGGTCGCAGGACAGGTGAGTCCATGTGAAGCTGCCGTAGCGATAATGTTCGCTACGGCAGCTATCACCATGATATCGCTGCTGCGAAGGGGGCGGGGACTATCGCGCTTGGCATCGCAGCATCGGCCTGCGATGTCGCAGTGTACAAAGTACCCCTAAGGCTACAGATGGCATCTGAGCCACTGATGAGAATTACTTGATTACACAGCACCAATATTAATCATTTTAGTTTTTTTTGTGGATGAAACTGCTATTTTTCTTCCTCCTCTGCCTGGTGTGCCGTTACCCTTAGAAAATCCCTTGAAAACAAACTAAACAGATCGGGGTTCAGCTGCTGTTCAGTTATGATTTTGGACAGATTCTTGTAGTCCGTGTTTTCTTCTCTTGCAGTGCCACCACGGGGGAAATTAAACATTACATGGCTCCAATTGAAATTAATGTTGTCTGGGTAATGCTTGAGCATGTTGGACCATCCAGAAGCCGAGAAACTCTTGGTAGCCAAAATCTGCTCAATATACGAGGTCCTGCGTGATACAACCTCCTAAACTCAGAAAGTCCTAACAATGGCGTGTTTTAAAAGGTTTCATTTATTTGTATTTATTTAATTATTTATTTATATACTTTTTAACCAGATTCTCAGTCGAATACCTTTTTTTGCAGACTGACAGCAAATAATTACTGATTATGTGAAACCCCACAGGTGTAGTGTCAGTGTCGGTGCATTACCTTCAGGGACTCCACTCGGCTGGATCTCCGTCACTGGTAGGAAATCTTCTTGTTTGATCGTGACGCCACTCTCAGTATTGCGGTCAGTGGGGACCGCCACTGCAGGTTAGGGGACGCCTGGGGCTGATGGTGGGTGCAGTCGGATGTAGTAGCCTCCTGAGAGTGAGGCAAGCCCCAGGGCCCTGTGTAGGTTTGTAGTACCACAAGTCGCAGAATAACCACACAGGCAGGAATGTCTTTCAAGGGCTTTACTCACATTTGATGGCAGGGTGAGTAGCCCGGGCGTAGCTGAGATGAACCAGGTGGGAACCAGGTATCCTTCCGGCTGACTTTATGAGGGTGACTACTGACTCGCCTTCCTTAGCCCTTGGTGGTTTGGGGTGACCCCGACTTTGAGTCCCTATGGGGGTCACCCAGGGAAGATGCTGCAGCCTCTCTCTCCCCTTCGTTCGCCGTATGCTTGTTCCCCGGACCAGGCCACTCCAGCTGCTTGCCTCCTGTGACCTATGGGCCCTCACTGTGGTTACGTGGCTGCGGCTTTTGTGGTGTTGTGGTGTGGGCTTTGAGAGCCCCACACCGGCAGGTTTAGCAGGGAAAGGTGAATCTATCCTTGCTTCGGGATCTGCCGCCCGGTTGGGCCTGGTGCTCTCTAGCAGTCTCCTTACTTCCCACTCCGTTGCACTCTCTAGCTGAAGCTGGCTTTCAGGTAGCACTCCTAGTTGACCGTTCTCCCCCGTCTGTAGCCACTGCGCGGACGCTGTCAGATTGCACAGCTCCAGGGATCTGCTCCTCACTTGAGCTCCCTGGACTCTACACTGAACTGGCTCACTGCTCCTCCTCTCCTGTTCTTGCCTACGCCACCTAGCAACCAGACTCTCCACCATACCCCTTGAGAGGAGATGGAGGCTCTACCCCCTCCACTATTCCAGTGAAGGTGAAGGCTTGCCCCCTCCTGGGACCCCCAGGGGTCCTCTCATGGGTACATGTGTGAGACCTGATCACTATGCGCCTGTGTTCCACACCCCTGTCAGCCTTCTGGATTACCTGTATTGTACTGTCCCCAGCATGGGTGCAGTACTCAGTGGTGCCTGACCAGGTCAGGGGCGCCACATTCCCCCTTAGTTATCACCAGCACGTCCTCGGGCTGCAAGACAACATTTTAAAATGCATAAAACATTAAAACATGTAAAACATTTTTAAAAGCACCAGGTACCATACATCACCACCCTCCACCCACAAGTCCGTTAACCCACCCAAAACCCTTTCACGTTGGCCGCGGCTTCAGCCACTTCTGGCAGGATGTAGAGGCGGCTTACATGGGCTGGTGGTTTCAGGGTATACCTGGCCTGGTGGATCCGCGCCTTCAGCCTCTTCTGGCAGGATGCAGAGGCGGCCTCCACAGTTGGTGCCGACCAGGTACCCTCTTTGTGGTGGTGAGCCAAGGCCCCATAAACAGGCGTGCTCTCTGGTTGCAGGTGAGCCAAGGCCCTATATACGGACGGGCTCCTCCTGGTTGCAGACGAGCCAAGCCCCTAAACAGGCTGACTCTGGTGGCGGTGGTGCCCTCTGGTGTAACTATTTACACTGCGAGAGTTTGTGGCTATAGCAAGTTCATAGCCTTAAAGTTTATTTCTCACAATAGTTTTTGTGGGCACATGCTTAAACTTGAGAACGTTGCAAAACAAAACTTTTCAAAACTGGTCAAAACAGTAACTTCTTACTTTCCTTTACTTTACTCTTTACCAGGGCTTGGGCCTGCTGGGCTGCGGCACCTGTTGCTTTCTGGCTCTTTGTCGTCGTCTGTGGTTGTTTCCTCTGTAGGTTCCTTGTCTTTTCTCTCTGGATCTTCATCTGTGTCTCTATCTCTGTCTTTTCTTTCCTCTTTGGGACATGGTGCTACGTCTAAGGCATAGTAGCCCCTTTCTCCTTGATGCAAGGTGAACTGTACTGCGTCTCCAATTTTCAAATTTCTGCCTGAATGTCCTCTGGGCAGGTGGGCTTGAACATCTCTCCGATTCACAAATATGCCCTCTTTTATTCCTCTTGCTACAATAAAGCCGTATCCGCTTTTCAAATTGAAGTCCTCTACTACTCCTCTGTAAAGGGGTCCTCTGACCTGGGCTCTAGACCTTCTCAGTAATCTTTTCTCCTGCAGGTCTCTGGCTGTGACCTCTCTCTGCTCTGGAGACTGTGGTGTTGGAGGATACTCTGCTCTGCTGCGCCGTGTCTTGCGGGCTGGGTTCTGCTGGGTGCAGCTCACAAACTCCCAGGTAAGGCTTTTGGGCAGTTCTTCATCTGCAGACGGTGTCAAATCCTCTTCATCCCAGCGGGAATAGGGCAACATCTCCGGTTCTGAGTATAGATCCACTGCTGGTGGCTCCGAAGTCAGCTCCTCAGCTTCCTGGCCTCCTCTCCCCCTTAGTTCTTCTTGGCACTCCTTTGGTGGCAGTGCTGGGGATGGGCTTTCTTCAGCTGGTCTGGGCGGTGGACTCTCTGGCGCGGCTGCAGGGGTTGCCGGAATCTCCTTGGGGGTATGCGGAGGGAGCAGATACCGATCCACCATCTCTTGTGGGAACTGGGCCTCTAGGTCAGCCTTCAGCTTCCAGTATTCGGGGTCCTCTCCTATCAGGGTCTTCCTAGCAGGGACCTCTTTGGACTGGGGAGCGGTGTCTGCTCTGGCCTTGCAGGCCGGGGTAAATAATGAGGTAGTCTCTTCTTGGCGGGCCGCGCCTGGCATGGCGGCGGCCTGGTCTTGGCGGGCCGCGCCCTGGATGGCGGCGGCCTGGTCTTGGCGGGCCGCGCCCTGGACGGCAGCGGCCTGGTCTTGGCGGGCCGCGCCCTGTATGGCGGCGGCCTGGTCTTGGCGGGCCGCGCCCGGCATGGCGGCGGCCTGGATCGGCGTCTCAGCTGCGATGGGATCTGTGCAGGCTGGGCTGGACGTCGCTGCAGCAGTCTGGGCTTGGCGGGCCGCGCCTGGCGTGGCTGCGGCCTGGTTCAGCACCTCACTTGCGGCGCGGACGAGCGTTGCTGCGGCGGTGGGGTCTCGGCGGGCCGGGCCTAGCAGGGCGGCGGCCTGGGTCAGCGTTACGCCTGCGACGCGGATGAGGGTCGCGGTGGCAGCCGGTTCTTTGCGGGCCGGACTGGGCGTTGCTGCAGGGACCGGGTCTTGGTGGGCCGAGCAGGGCATCGCTGCGGCCGCTGGGGCTTGGAAGGCCGCACCTGGCGTGGCTGCGGCCTGCTTCAGCGTCGCCGCACCGGACGCCTCTTTGGGGACCGCGGGCGTGGCAGCAGGGGTCGGGGCACTTGCACTGGCCGGGGCATCACTCGACTCACCCACCGGTGGCAGCATCGGGGTCTGCGTCATCGCCGTCCTGTCTGGCACTCGGCGCACGGCTCTCCTTTCATAGGCCCGAACCGCGGCAGCCATCTCCAGCAGTTCCATTCGTTCTTCCCGGATCTGCTCCACAACCCGGTTCTCCAGTCGGTCGCAGAACTGGGCCAGCTCCCGATACCACCAGGCAGCGGAGCCCGGTTCTGGATTTCTGCGGTCAGACGCCATTTCTTCTGCGCCGTCTTCTGCACGACTCTCCAGCTGTGGACTCGCCGTCGCCTCCGATAACAAGCTGTTCAGTTTTTGCTCTGCTTCTTTCAGCAGCTCCTCTCCCAGCAGCAGGCTTGTGGCTCTCTTTCCTTCCCGCCGTCTCTGGACGCTTCCACTCTCATAGCTGGCAAGGTCAGAACTCTGCAGGGGATCTCTGGGTAGCCACACCTCTTCGTGGGCGGGAACTTCTTCCAGCGCGGGCTGCTGTTGTTTTTCAGCGCGCTTTTCATGGTGGCAATATGGCGGCGCTTCCAATTTTCCAAGCGGACCGCCCAGGCACATGGTCACCTGTCTGAACAGGTCTAGTCCTTATCCTGTTCGTGACGCCAGATGTGAAACCCCACAGGTGTAGTGTCAGTGTCGGTGCATTACCTTCAGGGACTCCACGTTGCTGGATCTCCGTCACTGGTAGGAAATCTTCTTGTTTGATCGTGACGCCACTCTCAGTATTGCGGTCAGTGGGGACCGCCACTGCAGGTTAGGGGACGCCTGGGGCTGATGGTGGGTGCAGTCGGATGTAGTAGCCTCCTGAGAGTGAGGCAAGCCCCAGGGCCCTGTGTAGGTTTGTAGTACCACAAGTCGCAGAATAACCACACAGGCAGGAATGTCTTTCAAGGGCTTTACTCACATTTGATGGCAGGGTGAGTAGCCCGGGCGTAGCTGAGATGAACCAGGTGGGAACCAGGTATCCTTCCGGCTGACTTTATGAGGGTGACTACTGACTCGCCTTCCTTAGCCCTTGGTGGTTTGGGGTGACCCCGACTTTGAGTCCCTATGGGGGTCACCCAGGGAAGATGCTGCAGCCTCTCTCTCCCCTTCGTTCGCCGTATGCTTGTTCCCCGGACCAGGCCACTCCAGCTGCTTGCCTCCTGTGACCTATGGGCCCTCACTGTGGTTACGTGGCTGCGGCTTTTGTGGTGTTGTGGTGTGGGCTTTGAGAGCCCCACACCGGCAGGTTTAGCAGGGAAAGGTGAATCTATCCTTGCTTCGGGATCTGCCGCCCGGTTGGGCCTGGTGCTCTCTAGCAGTCTCCTTACTTCCCACTCCGTTGCACTCTCTAGCTGAAGCTGGCTTTCAGGTAGCACTCCTAGTTGACCGTTCTCCCCCGTCTGTAGCCACTGCGCGGACGCTGTCAGATTGCACAGCTCCAGGGATCTGCTCCTCACTTGAGCTCCCTGGACTCTACACTGAACTGGCTCACTGCTCCTCCTCTCCTGTTCTTGCCTACGCCACCTAGCAACCAGACTCTCCACCACACCCCTTGAGAGGAGATGGAGGCTCTACCCCCTCCACTATTCCAGTGAAGGTGAAGGCTTGCCCCCTCCTGGGACCCCCAGGGGTCCTCTCATGGGTACATGTGTGAGACCTGATCACTATGCGCCTGTGTTCCACACCCCTGTCAGCCTTCTGGATTACCTGTATTGTACTGTCCCCAGCATGGGTGCAGTACTCAGTGGTGCCTGACCAGGTCAGGGGCGCCACAATTACATATACATATCTGCACCAGATCCTTATGTATTAACTAAAAGACATATCATTCTATCCCTGCTAGGAAGTCCCTGGTAGGTGAGGACCCCGCATACTGGCAGCTGAAGGCTGACCTGGAGGCCAAGTTCCCACAGGAGATGGTGGACCGGTACATGCTCCCTCCGCATACCCCCAAGACGACCCTTGCAGCAACTATGCCAAAGAGATCCCCGCCTGGGCCGGCTGAAGAGCACGCATCCCCAGCACTGCCACCACCGGAGTGCTCAGCGGAACTAAGGGGGAGGGGAGGCCAGGAAGCTGAGAAGCTGACCCCGGAGCCATCAGCAGTGGATCCATGCCCCGAGCCAGAGATGCTGCCATACTCCCGCTGGGACGAAGAAGACCCGATACCCTCCGCTGAGGAAGATCTGCCCAAAAGCCTCACCTGGGAGCTTGTAAGCTGTACCTCGCAGAATCCAGTCCGCAAGACACGGCGCCGTAACAGAACCCAGTCTTTCCCTGCACCGCAGTCCCCAGAGCAAAAAGATGAAATAACGGCCAGAGACCTAGAGGAGAAACGGTTCCTGAGAAGAGCCAAAGCCCAGGCCAGAGGACCCCTTTGTCGAGGAGTAGTGGAAGATTTCAGCCTAAAATCAGGATACGGCTTTATAGTTGCACCTGGTATGAAAGAAGGCATTTTTGTCAACAGAAGAGACGTGAGAGCTCATTTGCCCAGAGGACATCCTGGAAGAAACCTAAGAATGGGAGACACAGTGCAATTTACAATGCATCAAGGAGAAAGAGGCTGGTATGCACTAGATGTTACGCCATGTCCTAAAGAAAAAGAAACAGACACAGAGGAAGAAAGAAAAGATAGAGAAAGAACAGATAAAGAACCCACTGATGAGACCACCACGGACGATGAAAGAGATCGAGAAACCAACAGGTGCCGCAGCCCTACAGGCCCAAGCCCTGGTAAGGAGGAATCTGCATAAAGTAAAGTACACCAAGTTACTGTTTGCCCAGTTTGAAGTTTTGCAACGTTTTCAAGTTTAAGCAATGTGCCCACATAAACTAATGTGAGAAATGAACCTTAAGGCTATGAACTGGCTATAGCCACAAACTCTCGCAGTGTAAATAGTTACACCAGAGGGCACCACCACCACCAGAGTCAGCCTGTTTAGGGGCTTGGCTCGTCTGCAACCAGGGAGCATGTCCGTATATAGGGCCTTGGCTCACCTGCGACCAGAGAGCATGCCTGTTTATGGGGTCTGGCTCTCCACCACAAAGAGGGTACCTGGTCAGCACCAACTGTGGAGGCCGCCTCTACATCCTGCCAGAAGAGGCTGAAGGCGCGGATCCACCAGGCCAGGTATACCCTGAAGACCACCAGACCATGAAAGCTGCCTCTACATCCTGCCAGAAGTGGCTGAAGGCGCGGCCAACGTGAAAGGGTTTTGGGTGGGTTAACGGACTTGTGGGTGGAGGGTGGTGATGTATGGTACCTGGTGGTTTTAAAAGTTTTAAATCACTGCCCGTGGCGCACAACATCGCCCAGACCGGTCACATTACTTACCTGCCTAGCGACGTCGCTGTGACCGGCGAATCATTTCCTTTCTAAGGGGGCGGTTCGTTCAGCGTCACAGCGACGTCACAGCAGCATCACCGAACCGCCACCCAATAGAAGCGGAGGGGCGGAGATGAGTGGGACGTAACATCCCGCCCACCTCCTTCCTTCCCCATTGCGGCCGGCCGCAGGTAAGGTGAGGTTCCTCGTTCCTGCGGTGTCACACATAGCGATGTGTGCTGCCGCAGGAGCGACGAATTACTTCGTATACCGAGCAGCAGCGATATTCGAGAATAGGAGGGCATGTCACCGATGAGCGATTTTGACCATTTTTGCGACGATGCAAGATCGCTCATAGGTGTCACACGCAAAGATATCGCTAAAGCGACCGGATGTGCGTCACAAATTCCGTGACCCCAACGAGATCGCTTGAGCGATGTCGCAGCGTGTAAAGCGGCCTTTAGATGAAGATATTCCTTACAAGCATACGTAATTACATACTCTGAACTGTAAAATAAGGGATTTCCATGTGGGGTTTTTTTTACACCACTATATTTCCAGTGATCAGTTCTCAAACCATGATTAAACTACGCTCTGTATGGTTTGTAAATCAACTTTCATAAAATTGCTATATTTTTATACCGCTGTTTTTGCATCTTATTTCTCCGTTTATAACTCTCGTCAACACAGCATCGCCTTCCCTTCCGGTTTGCTCTGTCGATGGGCTGTCACTGCAGCGGGGAGCCACCTGTGAATCATCATGACATCGGCAGTGACGCACATCAACACACCAGAGCAGAAGGCAAGGCGGTGCTGTGTTGACGTGGTGAAACTCCCAATAAAATAAGCAAATAGGTAAATACTGAATTTAACTTGGGACTTTTATGCTATTTTGATCAAAATCGTGTTAACTAAGCAGCATGGCAGAAAAGGCCCATGACTGCTCTTACCCGGCATAGATCGGCAGCACTCAGAACAAGCAAGTAGTTATCAACTACCTGACTGTTAGTTCTTAGCCTCATATGTAAAAATGATAAATGTCCCGGATAGTGATGAGCTGACCTGTGGATGTTCGGCTTCACTGGATTTGGTTGAACTTTAAAAAAAAGTTTGACTTGGGACTTGACCCCGGGCATCATACCCCATATAAGTCAATGGATACCTGAACTTGTGTACTGTAAAATGGTCATAGGAAGGTTTAGGGCCTGCAAAGGGAAGCAAAATCGGGGCAATTGCCCTGAAAACAAATGTATATATTAATATATTATATTAATAAATTGAAAAAAAACTTGGACTCTCCTATTTTTGATAGCCAGCGTATGCAGATAACTGCTGGCTGCAACTCTCAGCTATCAGATTTACTTTGGCTGGTAAATAAAAATAGAGGGGATCACACACCATCTTTTTTAATTATTTAAATAAATAATTTAAAAGAATGGCCTGGGCTCCATCCTAATTTTGATAACCAGTCAAGGTAAAGCAGACAGCTGGGGGCTTGTATTCTCAGGGTGCCAGGGCCCATGGCTATTTGCTCCTCCCAGCCTTAAAATAGCAGCCTGCAGCAACCCCAAAAGTGGTGCATGCATTAGATGTGCCAATTCTGGCCCTTTGACTGACTCTTACTAATTGCCCTGGTGTGGTGACAATTGGGGTAATACTTTTGGGGTTGATAGTGTGACGCCCTGGACTAGCCAGGTAGTCACATACATACCAACACACACACCCCCACCCTAGGCACTTACACCAGCCAACCAAAAACCCTTCTTGCCTCCCTCCAGGGTCTGATGTCCACACCAGGTGGGGCGGAGCCAGGCAGTTGGCCCCACCCACTGAGGAGTTCACAGGCCTGGAGGCGGGAAAAGTGTCAGTTTAGTTTTGGAGGTGAAAGTGAGAGGAGTGAACACTTCGAGTGTCTGGGTTGGAGCCCAGGCACTGACAGCAAAGTTGGCAGACGGTGGTGGCCGTCTGCAGGAGTTGGTGGAACTCCGCAGAGCCGTAAGGACTGGGGTCGGACGTCGGCCCGCCGGTACCGAACCGGAGAACGGAGTTAAGCTAAGCACACAGGCAGGGCCATCGGACCCCGACCAGGCTTGGAGCTGCTGTCAATAGTCAAATCTGAGTGTGACAGGAACCCCAGGGGTTTCGCAACAACCAAGTCCTAATTGAAGGCAACCGTCCACCCAGAGAGGATGTACAGCCACCGCCACAGGCTAGAGATCCAAGGGCCAGCGCCTGCAGGCAAAACAGGCTCCTACGGCATCTATACGCCGGGGAGCGGACTACCGGTGGGCAACCACAGGAGTCAAGAACATTCTTAAAGGTGCAGGGAAAGACAGCCACCATCAGCCGTCCGGGGAGAGCACAACAACAACACTGCAACCGGCTGCGGGACCCATCCATCGGGCCGTTTTGGTTTACCAGAGACTCTGTCAGTGATTGTCTGAGTGAGTACACCAGTGCCGTCCGGCACCGCGCCGCGCAGTCCCTGCACCTTAGCCATCCGGCCTCCCCGTTACACCACCGGGCCCCGGGATCACCAACTCCCCTACCCACGGAGGGGACAACATCCTAGCTCCACCCTACCATCTCTCCCGGGATCCCCATTATCAGCAGCGGTGGTGCCAACATCACCCCGACCCGTGGGTGGCGTCATGAACAATCTCCCTAAACAAACCATCCCTTTTCACTCACGGGTGAGGAGCGCTGCTTGAGTTCCCGGGTCCGGCCCACCGCTCGAGCCACCAAGCAGCAGCAGCAGAAGCCCCGGACCCGAGCGTGGCGAGCGCATCACCTCCGCCCGCGAATTTATCAGCTGTGAATTGACATCTGGTATCACGCCCAGTGGTTGTCTGATAGATGCCTCTCCATTAATAACCCCAGGGCTTGATGATAGCTGTCAAGTCACATCTGACATCAACCTCAAAATGATTGCCCGGATTGCCACTACACCAGTGCAATCGGGAAAAGCCAGGAAAAACGCCAAAAGTGGCACATATAATGGATGTGCCACATCTGGGGTGGCTGCAGGCTGCTACTTTAAGGCTGGGAAGGGCCAAATAAAAATGGGCCCTTCTCACTCTGATAATACCAGCTGCCAGCTGTCTGCTTTACCTTACCCAATGTTCAGTACGAACCTCGAACTTTTACAGTTTGGGTTCGCTCATCCCTAGTCCCGGATAAACCTTTAAAAGGTGTAGTCTCATTATAATAAATTGTCAAAATTGCAAAGTGCTCAGTTTAATTTTTTTTCTAAAAATCCTCTTTGTTTTAAAGAATGGAGTGATTTTTAACTTAATTGATCATAGCTTGTTCCTTAGGTTCCCTGGTGATTGATTGTCTTGTACAGCAGTACTTATAAGATGTTTCCAACAGAGCTTGTAAGCGCTGCTCTGAAGATTTTCAGTAATTTCTATTGCACTGTGCTCCACCGATGCTGCAGAGGCAAAGCTGCCTCTGTTATCAGCATCTGACATGCTGCTTGTCTAAACTGTCAGTCAATCAGGAGCATACCATCTCCAGGCAGGAGGCAGGGAGGCAAGAGAGCAATACATTCCTGAAGACCAGTCAAGAAGAAAACTCTTCAGTGAATTTCTAATTGTAGCATGTAAATAGTTTTGTGTTATTGAAAATTTTTGCGCTGTGCAATTTAAACGGAATCTGTCACCAGGTTTTCTTGGTCCTCCCTCGGAAAACAGCATAATGTAGAGATAGAGACCCTGATTCCAGCAATGTGTCACTTACTGAGCTGTTTGCTGTAATTTTTTATAAAATCAATGTTTTCTCTGCTGGAGATCTAGCAGTTATACAGAGCTCATGACTATGCTAGACTGACTACCTAGTCAAGTAGTCCTCTAATAATAATAATCTACTGCTGATTAAACAGTGATTTTATCAAAACTACACTAAGCAGCCCAGTAAGTGACACATCGCTGGAATCAGGGTCTCTGCCCCTACATTTTACTGCTGTCAGATTAGGTGGCAAAAACCTGGTGACACATTCCCTTCAAGGAAATAACAGAAAACAATTGTTTTTGACAATCCCTGTTTGTTAGGGTAAGGGGTACTTTGCACACTACGACATCGCAGCTGCGATGTCGGTGGGGTCAAATTAAAAGTGACGCACTTCCGGCATCGCATGCGACATCGTAGTGTGTAAAGGCTCGATGATACGATTAACGAGCGCAAAAGCGTCGTAATCGTATCATCGCTGCAGCGTCGGCGTAATCCATAATTACGCTGACGCGACAGTCCGATGTTGTTCCTCGCTCCTGTGTGCGATGTGAAGCCGCAGGAGCGAGGAACATCTCCTACCGGCGTCACTGCGGCTTCCGTAGAATATGCGGAAGGAAGGAGATGGGCGGGATATTTACATCCTACTCATCTCCGCCCCTCTGCTCCGATTGGCCGCCTGGCGTGTGACGTCGCTATGACACCGCACGACCCGCCCCTTTAACAAGGAGGCGGGTCGCCTGCCAGAGCGACGGTCGCAGGACAGGTGAGTCCATGTGAAGCTGCCGTAGCGATAATGTTCGCTACGGCAGCTATCACCATGATATCGCTGCTGCGAAGGGGGCGGGGACTATCGCGCTTGGCATCGCAGCATCGGCCTGCGATGTCGCAGTGTACAAAGTACCCCTAAGGCTACAGATGGCATCTGAGCCACTGATGAGAATTACTTGATTACACAGCACCAATATTAATCATTTTAGTTTTTTTTGTGGATGAAACTGCTATTTTTCTTCCTCCTCTGCCTGGTGTGCCGTTACCCTTAGAAAATCCCTTGAAAACAAACTAAACAGATCGGGGTTCAGCTGCTGTTCAGTTATGATTTTGGACAGATTCTTGTAGTCCGTGTTTTCTTCTCTTGCAGTGCCACCACGGGGGAAATTAAACATTACATGGCTCCAATTGAAATTAATGTTGTCTGGGTAATGCTTGAGCATGTTGGACCATCCAGAAGCCGAGAAACTCTTGGTAGCCAAAATCTGCTCAATATACGAGGTCCTGCGTGATACAACCTCCTAAACTCAGAAAGTCCTAACAATGGCGTGTTTTAAAAGGTTTCATTTATTTGTATTTATTTAATTATTTATTTATATACTTTTTAACCAGATTCTCAGTCGAATACCTTTTTTTGCAGACTGACAGCAAATAATTACTGATTACATATACATATCTGCACCAGATCCTTATGTATTAACTAAAAGACATATCATTCTATATATTTCATCTTCCTGATGATGTATCAATTACATAGAATGAAAAGTCTCAACTTTCACAAGGAAGACTATATCAATCATGTGAAATACAGTCACCGGTAAATATGTGCGGCCCTTTAATGTATCTGGGCTTTACATCTCAGCTTTTATTGTAAGTGCGCTGAGTGTCTAAGCTCTATATGTACGTGCATTGTGCTGTATGATTATTATTTGTACAATGTATTGTCGGCTGCTTTGGCGCATGCTACTTATGATGCAGTGTATTAATATATTACCATTTAGCATTGATACATAGCACTTTACCTTGGGTCTAATACACTGTACCACTTATAGTGGACAATGTATGATGTATACCCTAATACTATATATGCACCATTCCCTATATGAGGCTCAGTCAGTACCTAGTACATTATTATAGTCAGGAGTATTTTTTTTTACTCCAGTATGCTGTGACTTCCTTACTGAATATTCTCCTTAGTTATCAATTCACCTCTATCAATTGTTAAAGTGAACCTGTCAGGTGTAATATGCACCCAGAACCACGAGCAGTTCTGGGTGCATATTGCTATTCCCTGCCTAACTGCTGTCTGTGTATCTAGTAGCATACATATAGAGATCTTTAGAAAAAGTGTTTCTAAAGATCCTTTATGATATGCTAATGAGAGCCGGGACTAGTCCCAAGAGTGTTAGTTCTGCCCTCTTAGCATCTTAGCACGCCCACAGGGGAGACCAGCCAGAATCCTACTCCACACTGATGAGGGGCAATACCCCGAAACGGCTGTCTGTGGATGGATACCTGGCCTTGGTGTTTCCCTTGTCATATCTTTAAACTTGTCAAAAAGTTGGATATTGATTAAAAGGGCCACTTCATATGGTGGTTATGGTGGTCTCCTAAAAAGAGTCACCCCTTGGCTGGGCCCTTCCCGGAGGGATATCTGGCTGGTTTCTGTGTTGAGACTCCTAACGGAGACTCCACGGACCTTTTTGATTTGCATATTTCCCAGGGGGCAATGTACCTAGGATTTCACTGGCTTGGGCGCCCTCGCTGGCTGCCGGCAGTGTTTTCTCTGGCTGGTCTCCCCGAGATCAGTGATTGTTTTGTTTTGTTGGTCTACTAGGCATTGCTCCTACCCGGCCAGAATCCTACTCCACACTGATGAGGGGCAATAACCCGAAACGGCTGTCTGTGGATGGATACCTGGCCTTGGTGTTTCCCTTGTCATATCTTTAAACTTGTCAAAAAGTTGGATTTTGACTAAAAGGGCCACTTAATATGGTGGTTATGGTGGTCTCCTAAAAAGAGTCACCCCTTGGCTGGGCCCTTCCCGGAGGGATATCTGGCTGGTTTCTGTGTTGAGACTCCTAACGGAGACTCCACGGACCTTTTTGATTTGCATATTTCCCAGGGGGCAATGTACCTAGGATTTCACTGGCTTGGGCGCCCTCGCTGGCTGCCGGCAGTGTTTTCTCTGGCTGGTCTCCCCGAGATCAGTGATTGTTTTGTTTTGTTGGTCTACTAGGCATTGCTCCTACCCGGCCAGAATCCTACTCCACACTGATGAGGGGCAATAACCCGAAACGGCTGTCTGTGGATGGATACCTGGCCTTGGTGTTTCCCTTGTCATATCTTTAAACTTGTCAAAAAGTTGGATTTTGACTAAAAGGGCCACTTAATATGGTGGTTATGGTGGTCTCCTAAAAAGAGTCACCCCTTGGCTGGGCCCTTCCCGGAGGGATATCTGGCTGGTTTCTGTGTTGAGACTCCTAACGGAGGCTCCATGGACCTTTTTGATTTGCATATTTCCCAGGGGGCAATGTACCTAGGATTTCACTGGCTTTGGTGCCCTCGCTGGCTGCTGGCAGTGTTTTCTCTGGCTGGTCTCCCCGAGATCAGTGATTGTTTTGTTTTGCAGCGTCATCATCAGCAGTGACGCGCGTACCTGTCCGTTGTACCGCCTCAGGACGCTGGGACACATACACCCGGCTTCATAGTGCACATGACATGACTGGAAGTGTCGGGGGACTTCTGATCATGCGCACTGACCCTATGCCATAGTGCATTCTGAGGCGGTGCAACGGAGACATTTACATGCGTCACCGCTGATGATGACACTTGCAGTGGGCATTGATTAGCATGTTAGCGTGCCCCTGTGGGCGTGCTAAGATTCTAAGAGGGCGGAATGAGCACAGAAACTAATGCTCCTGCGACGAGTCCCTCGCTCATTAGCATAAGATAAAAGATCTTTAGAAATACTTTTTCTAAAGATCTCTTTATCTATGCTAGTGTATACAGGGATGGTTAGGCAGGGATTAGCAATATACACCCAGAACTGCTCGTGTTTCTGGGTGCATATTGCACCTGACATATTCCCTTTAATACTGTTCTACTTATATGCATATTTATATTTTTACACCATTACTGGTTCCATGCTCTTCTACTATTTTCTGTACTTTAACGTCCCATTTATCTTACCATGTTATAATAAAGCAAATATCTTTTAACAATTATGATTTTGGTCTGTAGAGATAGATAACACGGTACAAAGATATATTTTACTTGTATCGATTTTGGTCTGTACATTCTGTGCATAAGTGATATGATCTGTACAAGGTAAAGTGATATGTGATTACCTTTAAAACTCATGGAAAGAGGGGTTTTGTATACATGTTTTTGATGTGTAATCTGAGACCTGTGTGATGTAAGGGCATAGACCCTGATTCCAGCGATGTATCACTTACTGGACTGCTTGGTGTAGTTTAAATAGAATGCCTGTTTTCTCTGCTGTACATGTAGCAATGGCTAGTATACTGATCTGTGTATAACCCTGCACATATCCCTGATTTGCCGCTTCCTATGTACATTGTCAGCAAGCTGCCAATCAGTGGTCGGGTGGGGTTACACAAATTAGCTGGACAGCCTGGCGACATCAACTCCTGTAGTGATAATCTCCTGCTGATAAAACATTGATTATATTGAAACTAGGAAGCTGCTGAGCAAGTGACACATCCCTGGAATCAGGCTCTCTGCCTCTAAAGGGTGCTTTACACGAGACGAGCTATCGTGTGATGCATCTTCGGGGTCACGGTTTTCGTGACGCACATCCGGCATCGTTCACGATGTCGTCTCGTGTGACACCTCCGAGCGACGCAGTATCGCTCACAAATCGTGAGTCGTGTACTCTTCGCTCAGTTTTAAAAAACTGTTTAATTAAAATGGCGCCGGTTGTTCATCGTACCCGGGGTAGCACACATTGCTTCGTGTGTCACCCCGGGAACGATGAACACAGCTTACCTGCATCACGCGGCTCCCGGCGGCTATGCAGAAGGAAGGAGGTGGGCGGGATGTTTACGTCCCGCTAATCTCCGCCCCTCCGCTTCTATTGGCCGGTGGCTGTTTGACGTCGCTGTGATGCCGAACGTCCCTCCCCCTTTAGGAAGAGGATGTTCGCCGCCCACAGCGAGGTCGCTCAGCAGGTAAGTACGTGTGACGGGGGTTTCACGACTTTGTGCGCCACGGGCAGCGATTTTCCCGTGACGCACAAATGACGGGGGCGGGTACGATCGATCGTGAAATCACACTATCGGTCGTCTCGTGTAAAGCAGGCATTACTTATGCTGCTCTCAGATAAATACCAAAAATCTGCTGACATATTTCATTTAAGTATACTAATACCTTTTTGTAGGCTTACAGCAACTATAATACATTAATAACTACAGAGATATATAAAAGTAATGCAGACCTGAACCAGATCCTTATGTGTTAATAACTAGATGTCATCTTATTCTATTTATTTCAGCTCCCTGATTGGGCATCAATGACAGATCATGAAAACTCTCCTTTCACTATATCAGGTGAAATACAGTTGTCCTTAAATGTGAGCCTCCCTTTAGCGGATCTGGGGCTTACATCTCAGCTTTTAATGTAAGCCAGTCATTTATTTTAATCTGCTGTCAGTTGTATTGATAAGAAGTCCCATGCATGTTCACACTTAGTAATCCTATAATTGATATTGATGATTAGGCCTCCTGCGCTAATATCATCTCAAGCTCCTCACTGCGGATCACTTCATCCTAACACACGGCTCCTACTCTGCAGAACAAAATCAGCTAGACAATTGATATCTTTCTTCAAATAAAATCGACCGCAAGGAGGCATCTGTTCCTCTAAGGAAAACAGCTTCTAATCTTTGAAGAACTAAGGCTACATTCACCCATCATTTTTTTTCCATCAGGCACAATCCGGAAAAAAACGGATAAAACGGTTCCAACGCCAGATCCGTTTTATCTCCATTGATTTGTATTAGCGCCGGATTGTGCTGGATGGCATTGCTTTGCAGCTGGCTTTTGCCGGATATGGCGTAATTGGCTAATGCGGCGGCCGGATGGAACGTCTCTTGTAACATTTTTTGTCTCTGACAAAAAAAAACGCATTGCACCGGATCCAGCGCGATATGGCGTGATTTACAATGGATGCATATGGATGCTGGATCGTGCATAATGCGAAAAAAAAGGGATGCGGCCGCCGGATCAGTTTTTTTAAACTGAGCATGCTCCAATTTATTGTTAAAAAACGTATCCGGCAAAAAAACGGACAAAATGGAGGCGCCAGATCCGTTTTTTGCATATTATGTGCTGGATTTGTTGCATCAGGCACACACCGGATTGTGCCTGTTGCCAAAAAACTGATGTGTGAAAGTTGCCTAAGAGTACGGGATGCTGGAGGATTATTTCAGTAACTTTAAAAAAAATTGTATTTAAATTATGTTTAAGGAAATATGATTTTAGTACATAAACGTACAACTTTTTTATTACAAAGTTTATGTATAGAGACATACATTTATATATAATGAATTTACGAATTTATGAATTTATGAATTTACTAGTCATATTTCAAACCAATGTCATAACACATTTCAGAGTGACAGAAGTAGATGCAGAAATTATGATATGAAGATGTAAGACTGATCTTAGAAAAGGGAAGAAATGCAGAAGTGTCATAAGGATATGAGAAATATTTTGTGATTGAAATATTTGCAAGAATACTGAGCACTTCTCTGACTTTATATTATTTCCAGTTTTTTACATTATTTATAATTATTGTATTGCTATATACAAAAAGTTATTACTTTACATATGTCCAGCTTTAATTTTACTACATCTCTCTCATATATCACATGTATCTCTGAAAAGGCCAGTGTGCGGCTACTGCCTCTGACGTCAGAGCCCACATTTCATAAGTAGTGATCGGTGTGTCCAAAGAGTTAAAAAAAAAAAACAGTTCGGGCCCAGAATTGAGCCCAGATATCTAGCCAGATGCTGGTCCCCATATAAGTCTATGGGGACCCGAATCAGGCGTTTAGAAAATGTGGTAGGAATAAGGAATAGGTGGATTAGAACAGGTGCTTTATTCTTAAAAGTCACCGCACTGCTCTAATGTTAGTTTCGGTGGCACTCATTAACCTCATGCATATGCACTGCCTCCCCTGCCCACCAGCAGTCCAGGCATCTCTGATTGGTTGCAATCAGATGCGTCCCCAACCTGTGTGAAAGCTTGTCTGATGCTGTCTGTGTGTTAATATTGCTGTAAAAATACATAACTAAATAAAAAATTGGCATAGGGTCCCCCCATATTATGATACCCAGCACAGATAAAGCATACAGCTACAGGCTGCAGCCCTAAGCAATGTGCTTATCTGGGCTATCTATCAAAATAAAAGGAACCGCCTGCAGCTTTTTATAAATTATTTAAATAAATAATTTTTAAAACATTGCATGCGGTCTCCCCAATTTTGATACCCAGCATTAATAAATACAATACCTAGGGGCTGGTATTTTCATGCTGGGGAGACCCATGCTTATTGCCCCCCCTCAGCCTAAAAATCACAGCCTGTAGCTACCCAGAATTGTCTCATACATTAGATGCGACAATCTGAGAACTTTTCCATGATCATCCCGATTGCTTTGGTATGGTGGCAATCAGGGTAATAAGTAGAGTTGAGCGCGGTTCGTGGTTCGAGGTTCTCCAGTTCGCGGCTCGAGTGATTTTGGGGGCTGTTCTAGATCGAACTAGAACTCGAGCTTTTTGCTAAAGCTCGATAGTTCTAGATACGTTCGAGAACGGTTCTAGCAGCAAAAAGACCAGCTAATTCCTAGCTGGCTTTCCGCTGTAATAGTGTGAGTCACTCTGTGACTCACGCTATTATGAAATTTCAGTCTATAGTGTGCGGGAACAGCGCATTCAGATCACTGCTGTATGGATAATGGCGATCGCCATTTTTTTTTTCTTTTTTCCTTGTCTTCCTTCCCTAAGCGCACGCGTGTAGTGGGGCGGGCCAGCATGTCAGCCAATCCCAGACACACACAGCTAAGTGGACTTTTAGCCAGAGAAGCAACGGCTTGTGTGATAGGATGTCCATGTCACATGTGCCTGCATTATAAAAACGGACATTTTCCTCCAGCACGCCATTATCTGCCTTCTGCGTCCTTGGTGTCAGTCACCGCTGGCGCAGCGCCTAGCTCCGATACCGCTGTGTACGCTCTATACACAGCGCTGTACAGCATAGGGATAGCACTTTCTATCAGTCCTTTTAAGGGCTAATACCGGCAGGGTCAGAGCCATAAGTGACAGGTCCGGGAAAACAGAGTTTAACAGCTACACAAGATGACAGTGTCTGTGTAGCTAAGGTCAGGGATTTCCTCGCTGCATTTCCCCATTAGGAGGGATAGAAAGGCAGGCTTCCTTTCCTCTACCCAGAGACCCACAACCCTGGCACTGTACCCTCCTGCCCTTTACACACTCAAACTCATTGTTACTAAGCCATTATACTAGCAAACACTGAGTAAACTTAGTGGCATCATAAACGTGGCTGTTGGACTTCTGTATCGTCCCACAAGTGCAAAGATATTTGCAGCACGTCTGCCTGCATTGCACACTCAAACTCATTGTTACTAATACATTATAATACCAAAAATTGAGTAAATTTAGTGGCATACAAGAAGTGGCTGTTGTACTCCATTAGTGCCCCACTGGTGCAAATCTATGTGCAGCACCTCTGCATGACACCCTCCTGCTCTGTTTTTAATAAGCTATAATGATATAAAAAAATGCTGTCATTTAGTGGCATACAAGAAGTGGCTGTTGGACTCCATTAGTGCCCCACTGGTGCAAATCTATGTGCAGCACCTCTGCATGACACCCTCCTGCTCTGTTTTTAATAAGCTATAATGATAGCAAAAAATGCTGCCATTTAGTGGCATACAAGAAGTGGCTGTTGGACTCCACTAGTGCCCCACTGGTGCAAATCTATGTGCAGCACCTCTGCATGACACCCTCCTGCTCTGTTTTTAATAAGCTATAATGATAGCAAAAAATGCTGCCATTTAGTGGCATACAAGAAGTGGCTGTTGGACTCCATTAGTGCCCCACTGGTGCAAAACTATGTGCAGCACCTCTGCATGACACCCTCCTGCTCTGTTTTTAATAAGCTATAATGATAGCAAAAAATGCTGCCATTTAGTGGCATACAAGAACTGGCTGTTGGACTTCCATTAGTGTCCCACTGGTGCAAATCTATGTGCAGCACCTCTGCATGACACCCTCCTGCTCTGTTTTTAATAAGCTATAATGATAGCAAAAAATGCTGCCATTTAGTGGCATACAAGAAGTGGCTGTTAGACTTCTGTATTGTCCCACTAGTGCAAAGATATTAGCAGCACGTCTGCCTGCATTGCACACTCAAACTCATTGTTACTAATACATTATAATACCAAAAATTGAGCAAACCTAGTGGCATACAAGAAGTGGCTGTTGTACTCCATTAGTGCCCAACTGGTGCAAATCTATGTGCAGCAACTCTGCATGACACCCTCCTGCTCTGTTTTTAATAAGCTATAATGATAGCAAAAAATGCTGCCATTTAGTGGCATACAAGAAGTGGCTGTTGTACTCCATTAGTGCCCCACTGGTGCAAATCTATGTGCAGCAACTCTGCATGACACCCTCCTGCTCTGTTTTTAATAAGCTATAATGATAGCAAAAAATGCTGCCATTTAGTGGCATACAAGAAGTGGCTGTTGGACTCCATTAGTGCCCCACTGGTGCAAATCTATGTGCAGCACCTCTGCATGACACCCTCCTGCTCTGTTTTTAATAAGCTATAATGATAGCAAAAAATGCTGCCATTTAGTGGCATACAAGAAGTGGCTGTTGGACTCCATTAGTGCCCCACTGGTGCAAATCTATGTGCAGCACCTCTGCATGACACCCTCATGCACATTTTGCTACGCTAATTTTATAGCAAACTCAGGGAATTCTTTGCTGCATTTGATCATTCGGAGGGATAGAAAGTGAGGCTTCCTTTAGCTTTTCCTTCTGTTCATAGACAGCATATCCAAGTCCACACCCGAAGAGCAATTTCTCCTCCACGTCTAAGTGTGGAGAGGCAGCTAGTGCGCATGCGTGTGCCGATTGACCCCAGCTGCAGCCTAACTACAGTGTTTCGCCTAGTGAGTATGCTCAGCCTGACTGTGCCATTCCTGAGGCTAAGTCTTCATTTCGGGATACAGCGCATGCTCCCACACTTAGTGCGAAAAGCCTCTTTGCACAGGTACTTGCATTCCGTGCCGGGTCTAAGTCCTGTGTTGTGTCTAGACACCATGCTAAAGCTGATAGTCTTTTTTCAGAGACTGTATTTCATGCTACTGAGCATGCTCAGGCACTTACTGCATCAGAGACTAGGTCCGGTAATGAACTCTTTGGCACTGCCCCTGATGTGGGGAGGCCCATATAGACCACAGGGCATCAGGTGTCCTGACAATGTGGCCAGGCAACTCCCAAATGGCTTGCAGAGGCTGTCACCTGACCTATCACCTCATTATTGATGGTCAGACGATGACTGGTGAGGTGTTTGTGTCGTGGCAGCCATGAGGTCATTATTGAAGTTGCGGTTCCAAATAGGACGCTAGTTATGCCACTCATAACGTGTCATTCTGCTTTTGTCTCCAGGAGGTGCATTGTGGTCCACGTTGGTTTGGGGCGGACCCAGGTTATAAAACGGGCTGGAGCCAACAAGGAGGTGCGCAGTCTTCTATTATGCTCCGAAAGAGCACACCTCCATGTGTTGAACCCATTGCGGCTTTAGGCTAGAGGTAGGCAGGGATAGGGCGTCGATGCAGGCCGCCACCACAGTTTGTAACGCAGAACGGTTAAGACCAGCTCCTGTCATACAAGTCCTGCTTGTGCAGCCCAGTGGCATTAACAGGCCTGCTGCTGTTGAAGCGCCTGCTGTCCACAGGTGTGGCCCCAATGCACACGGTCAGCGTACTCAATGGCCCCTGTGATGTTAACAGGGAGTTCCTGGGCTGGGTGGGCGTGTGGACCCTGTGACGCTAACAGGGCTCCCAGTCTTCAGATCCGAGTGGCGTCTAACTCGGTTCAGGCTACTATTAGTTTCATAGCCACACAGCTCTGTATCCTCCACCGAACCTTCCAGTTGCCAACCTCTCCTTTTCCATCTGGGAGCACGGTGGACATTGACTGCTGATGGGGATATATACCTTTCTCTTTCTTTTCTTATTAATTTTCGTTATATAGCGGTAACATAGTATATACCACCTTATCCAAATCTGCCAGTCCCACCGTAACAGATGGTGTTTCTTCATGAAATGTTACTTTTGCTTAACCACCAAACCCACGGACAAAAACTTTTTTCCCCTTTCCAACACAACTGTTCCCCTTTCCACCAGCATCTGTCCTTTTTGAACTCATTTGGTATATGACCAAAAGTGCAACTCTGCAGGGACACCGTACTCAATGCCATCTCAGCACAGCAGCCAGCCCTCGGTCCCTCAGATGTGGACAAGTAAAAGCCCATTTCCTCCTATCCATGACAAAGCGTTGAGATTCACTCTGTGCAGCACTGGTGTTTAGTGGAAAAGCAGATCTAAGATTGCATACCACCTTCTGCAGATACTCCTGTATACGTGCGTCCCTTTCTATGGCAGGAATTATTTCGCCAAATTTTGTCTTGTACCAGGGATCTAACAGTGTGGCAACCCAGTAGTTAGCATTACTTCAAATTCGTACAATCCGAGGGTCATGTTGTAGGTAGTGCAGCAAGAAGGCGCTCATGTGTCTTGTGCATCCAGGAGGACCAAGTCCTTGGTGTGTTGGTGGCAGAGAGGTGAGAATCGTGCCTCCTTCCTCTGCCCTCTCCCCCCAACCTCGCACAACCGAAATGTGAGCAAGCTCTCACTCATCAGCTGAGTCTTCCATGCCCATCGCAAGTTCGTCCTCCATTTCTTCATGGGCTCCTGCACCTTCCTCAACAATTTTTGCTGATACTATGCGCCCTTGTTAATCCCTATCCCCCACCATGACTGCCGCCTAGGTGCCGCTCACCGTATGGACCTTGTAGATCTTATTATCCCTTCTGCATATGACTCCTCCTGTACTTCCTCACCTTCCTCTTGGACCAACACCTGACTCCGAATAATGCCTACAGTGTGCTCCATCTTGTAGATGACCAGAATTGTCACGCTGAGAATGGCATCACCAGTGCTAAACATCTTCGTCGACATTTGTAAACTGTGTAGAAGGGTGCATAGGTCCTTGATCTGACACCACTCCAGCAGCGTGATCTGCACCACCTCTAGATTAAGTTAGCCCAGGGTATACGTCATACCGTATTTCTGCAGGGCTCTGCGGTGCTGCCACACACGCTGCAACATGTGCAGATTTCAATTCCTGCGTGTCGGAACATCGCATTTCCGGCGTTTAACCGCCAGACCCTAAGACTTCAGGAGTGATGAAAGTTGTTGAGCTGCTGGGTGCGAAGGATGAAAGTGAGCACATAGCAGCGTGCCCGCTGCACAAGGCCATGTAGGCCGGGATGGTATTTTAAAAATTGCTGGACAACCAGGTTCAACACGTGAGCCATACAAGGCACGTGTGTCACATTGCCCTGACGAAGGGTCGCAGACTGGTTTGCATCATTGTCGCACCCGACCTTCCCTGACTGCTGGTTGAGTGTAGACAACCATTGATGAAACTCGGTCTCACTCTAAAGAGCTAACCGTCCACAATTCCTCAGCGGTGTCTCACATTTCCCCTACATTTCAAAGTAAACATTTGACCGCCTGATGGCCTTGAGCTCTGCTGCCAGCATAGTAAGGAGGTGTGTGGGATTCCTTGGGCGCAGTTACAAGGAAGGGTGGCCTGACCACACAGGGTTTGGGCCGAGGTGGAGGACCCACACGAGGTTGAGGAGGCAGAAGCAGTGGAGGAACTTGTACATACAGAGGAAAGATTGAGATTAAGAGCATGTAGCTCGAAACGCGTACTCCTCTGTCATCCCATCCTGTCTTTATGGGGATTTTTTATACTTTGTGGATATGATCCAATTTTACTATGAAAATTGAATAAATAAAAGAAGCAAATTTTATTACATTTCCTGGACACGAGTGCTGGATTTTTTTCTTTTTCCTAGAGGAAAGATTGACACACAAGTCATGGGGACGGCAAGACTTGTACAGCAAACCCTTCTCCATCTCTCACCATAGTTACCCAGTACCCAGTCAGAAACATGTAACTCCCCTGTTCATGCTTATTGGTCCAAGTATCGGTGGTGAAATGCACCCTGTCACACACAGAGTTTCTCAAGGAATCGGTGAGGTTGTGTGCGACCTGCTGTGGTAGCGCGGGCACGCCTTTCTTGGAGAAGGAGTGACGACTGGCCATCGGCTCTTGGGGCACTGCAATGGGCATAAGGTCTTGAAAATCCTCGGTCTCAAAAGGGTGTAAAGGCAGCCTTTCTGTTGCCAACAAGTTGCAGATGATGAAACTTAACCTCTTAGGCATGTCATGCCCTTCGAAAATCATATAAAACACAGCGAGGGGACTCCAACCACAGTCTCCCTCGTTGCCACTAATTGGGCCACACACACCCCACTTGACTGGCATCACTTGATCCCCTTTTCAAAATGAAACAGATGCTTTGCATGAAGCACTCTCAAAAATACGCGTGCCTTTCGCCTCCCCTGGATGACCCAGGGGAAGAAAAGTCCTCTGAGAGCCATGACTTGTTCATCTTGGTTCTTTTTTCAAAAGCGAGGGGACTCCAACCACAGTCTCCCTCATTTCCACTAATTGGGCCACACACACCCCACTTGACTGGCATCACTTGATCCCCCTTTTCAAAATGAAACAGATGCTTTGCATGAAGCACTCTCAAAAATACGCATGCCTTTCGCCTCCCCTGCTGGATGACCCAGGGGAAGAAAAGTCCTCTGAGAGCCATGATTTGTTCATTTTGGTTCTTTTAGAAACACAGCGAGGGGACTCCAACCACAGTCTCCCTCGTTTCCAATAATTGGGCCACACACACACCACTTGACTGGCATCACTTGATCCCCCTTTTCAAAATGAAACAGATGCTTTGAATGAAGCACTCTCAAAAATACGCGTGCCTTTTGCCTCCCCTGGATGACCAGGGGAAGAAAAGTCCTCTGAGAGCCATGACTTGTTCATCTTGGTTCTTTTAGAAACACAGCGAGGGGACTCCAACCACAGTCTCCCTCGTTGCCACTAATTGGGCCACACACACCCCACTTGACTGGCATCACTTGATCCCCCTTTTCAAAATGAAACAGATGCTTTGCATGAAGCACTCTCAAAAATACGCGTGCCTTTCGCCTCCCCTGGATGACCCAGGGGAAGAAAAGTCCTCTGAGAGCCATGACTTGTTCATCTTGGTTCTTTTTTCAAAAGCGAGGGGACTCCAACCACAGTCTCCCTCGTTTCCACTAATTGGGCCACACACACCCCACTTGACTGGCATCACTTGATCCCCCTTTTCAAAATGAAACAGATGCTTTGCATGAAGCACTCTCAAAAATACGCGTGCCTTTCGCCTCCCCTGCTGGATGACCCAGGGGAAGAAAAGTCCTCTGAGAGCCATGATTTGTTCATTTTGGTTCTTTTAGAAACACAGCGAGGGGACTCCAACCACAGTCTCCCTCGTTTCCAATAATTGGGCCACACACACACCACTTGACTGGCATCACTTGATCCCCCTTTTCAAAATGAAACAGATGCTTTGCATGAAGCACTCTCAAAAATGCGCGTGCCTTTTGCCTCCCCTGGATGACCCAGGGAAAGAAAAGTCCTCTGAGAGCCATGATTTGTTCATTTTGGTTCTTTTAGAAACACAGCGAGGGGACTCCAACCACAGTCTCCCTCGTTTCCACTAATTGGGCCACACACACCCCACTTGACTGGCATCACTTGATCCCCCTTTTCAAAATGAAACAGATGCTTTGCATGAAGCACTCTCAAAAATACGCGTGCCTTTCGCCTCCCCTGGATGACCCAGGGGAAGAAAAGTCCTCTGAGAGCCATGACTTGTTCATCTTGGTTCTTTTTTCAAAAGCGAGGGGACTCCAACCACAGTCTCCCTCGTTTCCACTAATTGGGCCACACACACCCCACTTGACTGGCATCACTTGATCCCCCTTTTCAAAATGAAACAGATGCTTTGCATGAAGCACTCTCAAAACTACGCGTGCCTTTCGCCTCCCCTGCTGGATGACCCAGGGGAAGAAAAGTCCTCTGAGAGCCATGATTTGTTCATTTTGGTTCTTTTAGAAACACAGCGAGGGGACTCCAACCACAGTCTCCCTCGTTTCCACTAATTGGGCCACACACACACCACTTGACTGGCATCACTTGATCCCCCTTTTCAAAATGAAACAGATGCCTTGCATGAAGCACTCTCAAAAATACGCGTGCCTTTTGCCTCCCCTGGATGACCCAGGGGAAGAAAAGTCCTCTGAGAGCCATGACTTGTTCATCTTGGTTCTTTTTTCAAAAGCGAGGGGACTCCAACCACAGTCTCCCTCGTTTCCACTAATTGGGCCACACACACACCACTTGACTGGCATCACTTGATCCCCCTTTTCAAAATGAAACAGATGCTTTGCATGAAGCACTCTCAAAAATACGCGTGCCTTTCGCCTCCCCTGGATGACCCAGGGGAAGAAAAGTCCTCTGAGAGCCATGACTTGTTCATCTTGGTTCTTTTTTCAAAAGCGAGGGGACTCCAACCACAGTCTCCCTCGTTTCCACTAATTGGGCCACACACACCCCACTTGACTGGCATCACTTGATCCCCCTTTTCAAAATGAAACAGATGCTTTGCATGAAGCACTCTCAAAAATACGCGTGCCTTTCGCCTCCCCTGCTGGATGACTCAGGGGAAGAAAAGTCCTCTGAGAGCCATGATTTGTTCATTTTGGTTCTTTTAGAAACACAGCGAGGGGACTCCAACCACAGTCTCCCTCATTTCCAATAATTGGGCCACACACACACCACTTGACTGGCATCACTTGATCCCCCTTTTCAAAATGAAACAGATGCTTTGCATGAAGCACTCTCAAAAATATGCGTGCCTTTTGCCTCCCCTGGATGACCCAGGGAAAGAAAAGTCCTCTGAGAGCCATGATTTGTTCATTTTGGTTCTTTTAGAAACACAGCGAGGGGACTCCAACCACAGTCTCCCTCGTTGCCACTAATTGGGCCACACACACCCCACTTGACTGGCATCACTTGATCCCCCTTTTCAAAATGAAACAGATGCTTTGCATGAAGCACTCTCAAAAATACGCGTGCCTTTCGCCTCCCCTGGATGACCCAGGGGAAGAAAAGTCCTCTGAGAGCCATGACTTGTTCATCTTGGTTCTTTTTTCAAAAGCGAGGGGACTCCAACCACAGTCTCCCTGGTTTCCACTAATTGGGCCACACACACCCCACTTGACTGGCATCACTTGATCCCTCTTTTCAAAATGAAACAGATGCTTTGCATGAAGTACTCTCAAAAATACGCGTGCCTTTCGCCTCCCCTGGATGACACAGGGGAAGAAAAGTCCTCTGAGAGCCATGATTTGTTCATTTTTGTTCTTTTAGAAACACAGCGAGGGGACTCCAACCACAGTCTCCCTCGTTTCCACTAATTGGGCCACACACACACCACTTGACTGGCATCACTTGATCCCCCTTTTCAAAATTAAACAGATGCTTTGCATGAAGCACTCTCAAAAATACGCGTGCCTTTCGCCTCCCCTGGATGACCCAGGGGAAGAAAAGTCCTCTGAGAGCCATGTCCACATTGTCAGTGGACAGACACGTGTGCTTATCTGCCAGCAGACCCCCAGCAGCACTGAAGACAGGTTCCGAGAGAACGCTGGCTGCAGGACACGACAAGATCCCCAAGGCGTACGTGGCAAGCTCAGTCAATTTATCCAGATTGGAAACCTAAAATGAGCAGGCATCAAGTTGCACAATAATGGCATTGACGTTTCCTTGCATATACTCATATATCTGTGTGTCCTCCTCTTTTTCCTTGTCCAGCTCTTTTGTTTTCGCATGAGTATATGTCCTTGTCACTTTCCCATGTGTTTATGTTGTGTTGTGAGTTGTTTGTCACCTTTTGGACACCTTTGAGGGTGTTTTCTAGGTGTTTTTATGTGTTTGTGAATGCCTGCCATTGTTTTCTATGCGGTTCGATCTCGGTTCGTCGAACGTTCGACGAACCGAACTCGAACGAGACCTCCGTTCAACGAACCGAACTCGAGCCGAACCACGACCGGTTTGCTTATCTCTAGTAATAAGGGGTTAATAATAGCTCACAACTGCCACTAAGCTTTAGATTAGTAATGGGAGGCATCTATGAGATCCCCCGTTTTTAAACTGTAAGTGAAAAGAAATAAACACAAACACCGAAAAAAATCCTTTATTCGAAATAAAATCCAAAAAAACCCCTTCCACTTTCATTCCTTTATTAACCCCCAAAACACCCAGGTCCAATGTTATCCACACAAGGTCCTACAATGATTCCGGCTTTGCTACATTACTGAAGGCACAGCTGTGAGCTGTAATTAAGCCCGTATTAACCCGATTGCACTGCACCAAGGCAGTTGGGATGAGCTGTGTAAAGTTCAGGGATTGTCACATCTAATGATGTGACAGTCCTGGGGTGCTGCAGGCTGCTACTTTTAGGCTGGTGTGGCCAAAAACCATGGACCTCCCAAGCCTGAGAATACCAGACCCTTGCTGTTGGGCTTTATCATGGCTGGATATCAAATTTGGGGGGGCCTGCATGCTGTTTTTTTAAATTATTTGTTTAGATAATTTTTAAGAAAGCCTCATGAGTAGAGATGAGCGAACCGGTCCCGGTTCGGCTCGAGGTCGGTTCGCCGAACGGAGGTCCCGTTCGAGTTCGGCTCGTCGAACGTTCGACGAACCGAACTCGAACTGCATAGGAAACAATGGCAGGCAATCACAAACACAGAAAAACACCTAGAAAACACCCTCAAAGGTGTCCAAAAGGTGACAAACAACTCACAACACAACACAAACACATGGGAAAGTGACAAGGACATATACTCATGCGAAAACAAAAGAGCAGGACAAGGAAAAAGTGGAGGACACACAGATATAGGCATGGCACGCCCTTCTAAAATCATGTAAAGCACCGCAAGGTTACTCCAAGCAGAGTCTCCCTTTTTTCCAAAAATTGGGCCCCACACACACCCACCCCTTCAGTGGCAGCAGTTGTGCCCCAGTTGTACAATTCACAGCTAGATTTGCATCAAGCACATTCAAAAATACGCCATTCTTATCCGTCCCCAGGATGACACCGGGGTAGGTAGCAAAGTCTTTCCTGATCCCAGCTCTGTTCATCTTGGCTTCTTTTAAAAACAATGTAAGCAAGGGTTACTACAAGCGAAGTCTCCCTTTTTTCCAAAAATTGTGCCCCACACACACCCACCCATTCAGTGGCAGCACTTGTGCCCTAGTTGTACACTTCACAGCTAGATTTGCATCAAGCACATTCAAAAATACGCCATTCTTATCCGTCCCCAGGATGACACCGGGGTAGGTAGCAAAGTCTTTGCTGAACCATGACTTGTTCATCTTGGCTTCTTTTAAAAACAATGTAAGCAAGGGTTACTCCAAGCGAAGTCTCCCTTTTTTCCAAAAATTGTGCCCCACACACACCCACCCATTCAGTGGCAGCACTTGTGCCCTAGTTGTACATTTCACAGCTAGATTTGCATCAAGCACATTCAAAAATACGCTATTCTTAACCGTCCCCAGGATGACACCGGGGTAGGTAGCAAAGTCTTTCCTGATCCCAGCTCTGTTCATCTTGGCTTCTTTTAAAAACACATCAAGCAAGGGTTACTCCAAGCGAAGTCTCCCTTTTTTCCAAAAATTGTGCCCCACACACACCCACCCATTCAGTGGCAGCACTTGTGCCCTAGTTGTACACTTCACAGCTAGATTTGCATCAAGCACATTCAAAAATACGCCATAATTAACCATCCCCAGGATGACACCGGGGTAGGTAGCAAAGTCTTTCCTGATCCCAGCTCTGTTCATCTTGGCTTCTTTTAAAAACACAGCAATCAAGGGTTACTCCAAGCGGAGTCTCCCTTTTTTCCAAAAATTGTGCCCCACACACACCCACCCCTTCAGTGGCAGCACTTGTGCCCTAGTTGTACACTTCACAGCTAGATTTGCATCAAGCACATTCAAAAATACGCTATTCTTAACCGTCCCCAGGATGACACCGGGGTAGGTAGCAAAGTCTTTCCTGATCCCAGCTCTGTTCATCTTGGCTTCTTTTAAAAACACATCAAGCAAGGGTTACTCCAAGCGAAGTCTCCCTTTTTTCCAAAAATTGTGCCCCACACACACCCACCCATTCAGTGGCAGCACTTGTGCCCTAGTTGTACACTTCACAGCTAGATTTGCATCAAGCACATTCAAAAATACGCCATAATTAACCGTCCCCAGGATGACACCGGGGTAGGTAGCAAAGTCTTTCCTGATCCCAGCTCTGTTCATCTTGGCTTCTTTTAAAAACACAGCAAGCAAGGGTTACTCCAAGCGGAGTCTCCCTTTTTTCCAAAAATTGTACCCCACACACACCCACCCCTTCAGTGGCAGCACTTGTGCTATAGTTGTACACTTCACAGCTAGATTTGCATCAAGCACATTCAAAAATACGCCATTCTTATCCGTCCCCAGGATGACACCGGGGTAGGTAGCAAAGTCTTTGCTGAACCATGACTTGTTCATCTTGGCTTCTTTTAAAAACAATGTAAGCAAGGGTTACTCCAAGCGTAGTCTCCCTTTTTTCCAAAAATTGTGCCCCACACACACCCACCCATTCAGTGGCTGCACTTGTGCCCTAGTTGTACACTTCACAGCTAGATTTGCATCAAGCACATTCAAAAATACGCTATTCTTAACCGTCCCCAGGATGACACCGGGGTAGGTAGCAAAGTCTTTCCTGATCCCAGCTCTGTTCATCTTGGCTTCTTTTAAAAACACATCAAGCAAGGGTTACTCCAAGCGAAGTCTCCCTTTTTTCCAAAAATTGTGCCCCACACACACCCACCCATTCAGTGGCAGCACTTGTGCCCTAGTTGTACACTTCACAGCTAGATTTGCATCAAGCACATTCAAAAATACGCCATAATTAACCGTCCCCAGGATGACACCGGCGTAGGTAGTAAAGTCTTTCCTGATCCCAGCTCTGTTCATCTTGGCTTCTTTTAAAAACAATGTAAGCAAGGGTTACTCCAAGCGAAGTCTCCCTTTTTTCCAAAAATTGTGCCCCACACACACCCACCCATTCAGTGGCAGCACTTGTGCCCTAGTTGTACACTTCACAGCTAGATTTGCATCAAGCACATTCCAAATCCACAAGCATTTACTCTCCCCAGGATGACACAGGGGTTGTAAATTCCTTCTGGATCCATGACTTGTTCATTTTGATGAACGTCAGTCTGTCCACATTGTCACTGGACAGACGCGTGCGCTTATCTGTCAGCACACACCCAGCAGCACTGAAGACACGTTCAGAGACATCGCTGGCAGCTGGACACGACAAAATCTCCAAGGCGTAACTGGATAGCTCTGGACATTTTTCTAGATTTGAAGCCCAAAATGAGCAAGGCTCCATTTGCAAAGTCATGGCATCGATGTTCATTTGTAGATACTCCTGTATCATCCTCTCCAGCCGTTGACTATGTGTCAGACTTGTTGTCTCTGGTGGCCTTGCAAAGGAGGGTCTAAAAAAATTATGAAAAGATTCCATAAAATTGCTGTTACCAGCACCAGATACGGTCCTACTGGTACGGGTAGACTGTTGAAGATGACGAGACTGTCCCATGTTTGGCAAGTTACAACTGGGAGAATCACTCCCTGCCCCTGCACGCTTGTTTGGTGGAAAAGATCGAGTAACAGCTTCTGCTAATACTCCTGCATACGTGCGTCCCTATCTATGGCTGGAATTATGTCACAAAATTTGGACTTGTACCGGGGATCTAATAGTGTGGCAATCCAGTAGTCATCATCACTTCTAATTTTGACAATACGAGGGTCATGTTGGAGGTAGTGCAACAAGAAGGCACTCATGTGTCTTGCGCAGCCATGCGGACCAAGTCCACGCTGTGTTTGTGGCATAGAGGTGCTAACCGTTCTTTCTTCCTCTGACATCTCCCCCCAACCTCTTTCAACTGAAATTTGACCAAGGTCTCCCTCATCTGCTGAGTCTTCCATGTCCATGGACAGTTCGTCCTCCATTTCTTCATGTCCTCCTGCACCTTCCTCAACATCTCGCCTGCTACCATGCGCCCTTGTTGATCCCTGTCCCCCATGCTCCCATGCCTGGCGCCTTGGTGATGATGAACGTCTGGACCTTGGTGATGTTGTTGTGTCTTGCACATATGAATCCTCCTGTAGTTCATCCCCTTCCTGTTGTCCCACCCCCTGACTCCGAATAGTGTTTAGCGTGTGTTCCAGCATGTAAATGACTGGAATCGTCATGCTGATAATGGCATTGTCAGCGCTAAACATATTCGTCGCCATGTCGAAACTGTGCAGAAGGGTGCATAGGTCCTTGATCTGAGACCACTCCATCAGGGTGATCTGCCCCACCTCTGCATCTCGTTGGCCCAGGCTATACGTCATGACGTATTGCACCAGGGCACGGCGGTGCTGCCACAGTCGCTGTAACATGTGGAGAGTTGAATTCCAGCGTGTCGCCACATCGCATTTCAGGCGATGAACCGGCAGGCCGAAAGACTTCTGGAGCGATGCAAGTCGCTCAGCTGCGGCGCTTGAACGGCGGAAGTGAGCAGACAGTTTTCGTGCCCTGTTCAGAAGGCCATCTAGGCCGGGATACTGTGTTAAAAATTGCTGCACGACAAGGTTCAACACGTGAGCCATACAAGGTACGTGTGTCACCTTGCCCAGGCGAAGGGCCGCACCCAGGTTTGCAGCATTGTTGCACACGGCCTTACCAGGCTGCAGGTTGAGTGGAGACAACCATTTATTAAACTCGGACCGCAGAGCTGACCACAACTCCTCAGCTGTGTGACTCTTATTCCCAAGACATGTCAAGCTAAAGACCGCCTGATGCCGTTGCGCTCTGCTGCCAGCATAGTAATGAGGGGTGCGTGATTCCTTCTGCGCAGTGAGAACGCTGGTGGCCTGACCAGGCAGGCTTGGGGTGGAGGTGGAGGACCCAGATGAGGTGGAGGATGCAGAAGCAGTGGCGGAACTTGGACAGACAGAGGATTGACACACAAGTCGTGGGGACGGCAAGACTTGTGCAGCAGACCCTTCACCATCTATCACCATAGTTACCCAGTGCCCAGTCAGCGACATGAAACGTCCCTGTCCATGCTTACTGGTCCAAGTATCGGTGGCGAAATGCACCCGTTCACACACAGAGTTTCTCAAGGAAGCGGTGATGTTGTGTGCGACATGCTGGTGTAGCGCGGGCACACCTTTCTTAGAGAAGTAGTGGCGACTAGGCATCTGGCACTGGGGCACAGCGACAGACATAAGGTCTCTAAAATCCTGTGTGTCCACTAGGCGGAAAGGCAGCATTTCTGTAGCCAACAGCTTACAGAGGGATAGAGTCAACCTCTTAGCTTTGTCATGGGTCGCAGGAAATGGCCTTTTATTTGTCCACATCTGAGGGACAGAGATCTGGCTGCTGTGTGTAGACGGTGTTGAGTAGGGTGTCCCTGGAAAAATGCAGGTTTGTGAGGAAAGTGCAGTCGGAGACATGATGTTGCCTTCATCCAAAGTTGGTGCTATCGATGTCTGAGACAGCTGTACACACTCACTTGTTTCCCCTTCCAAAACAACTGACGACCTACCAAGCAAACTGCCTGTTGCGGTTACAGTGGTGGAAGTTGTGGGTGGAAAACCAGGTGTGACAGCTGTCCCCACAGTCCTAGAAGATGACGAGCACGCGGATGCACTGGAAGGGGCAGGCGGTGGATGATTCGCTCCGCTAGGCCGCATTGCAGCACGGTGAGCTTCCCACCGGGCCATATGATATTTATTCATGTGACGATTCATGGAAGAAGTTGTCAAACAGCTGAGGTTTTGACCTCTACTAAGAGAACCATGACAAATTTTACAGATCACATAATTTGGGCGATCTTTTTCTATGTCAAAAAAGGACCAGGCTAGGCAAGGCTTAGAGGCCATGCGACCTGTTGATCCACCCCGAATAATGCTCAGAGGCAGAGTGGTGGCTGAGGATGCAGTTGTAGACGTGCTACCAGTACTCCGACTCTGTCCAGGAAGGCGCAAGGTAACTTCGTCATCAGTTGCATCCTCCTCCACCACCTCTGTTGACCTCCTCGAGTGCCTGACTGGGGGTTGACAGTAGGTGGGATCTAGAACTTCATCATCAATTGTTGTGTTTGCACTCCCCTCCCCCTCAGACTGAGCCTCTTCTTGCCCTGACCGAATATTTAAGTTGTCATCCCAATCGGGTATCTGAGTCTCATCTTCATCAGTATGTTCCTCATTGTCTATAACCACAGGTGTTACAGTTTGTGACAAAGGGTCAACATTATGCTCCGAAACTTGGTCCTCACGGCCTGAATCAGAGTCACAAAGGTTCTGGGCATCACTGCAGACCATTTCCTGTTCTGTACTCACTGTAGCTTGGGAGCAGACCTCTGATTCCCAGGCTATAGTGTGACTGAACAGCTCTGCAGACTCAGCCATCTCAGTTCCACCATACTGTGCAGGGCTGATGGAGACTTCAGAGCTGGGAGAAATCAAGTTTGATTGGGATGACAACTCAGAGGACTGGTGTTTTTTGGATGCGGTACTTGAAGTGGCTGAGAGGGCACTTGTTGGACCACTTGAGATCCATTCAAGCATTTTCCTTTTTTGCCCATCATCTACCTTTGTTCCTGTTGTTTGTGTCCGTAAAAAAGGGAGCACATCGGATTGTCCACGGTAAGTAGTAGACATCTTACTTTTGCTGGTAGATGGTCTATCTTCAGCAGATGATAATGGAGCTTTGCCACCTTCCCCACGGACAAAACCTTTTTTGCCTTTTCCACCACGCCTCTTCCCCTTTCCACCAGCATCTGTCATTTTGCCACTCATGTTGATTGCGACAAGATTGTGGACTGAAAATGTGGTAGTAAAAATTGAGAGGTGGTGTAGATTGCAGTGGTAGTCTAGCTTTATTAACAGCAGAATAATAAAGAATAAATATCCCTGACAATGCAACTACGGCCCTTAAACTGGCAGCATCAATTGCTAGTATAATGGCTTAGTTATAATGAGTTGGAGTGTGCAATGCAGGCAGAGGTGCTGCAAATGTCTTTACACTAATGTGACTAGACAAAAGTCCAATAGCCACGTTTAGGATGCCACTAGGTACACTGAGTGTTTGCTAGTATAATGGCTTAGTTATAATGAGTTGGAGTGTGCAATGCAGGTAGAGGTGCTGCAAATGTCTTTGCACTAGTGGGTCTATAGCAAAGTCCAATAGCCACGTTTAGGATGCCACTAGGTACACTGATTGTTTGCTAGTATAATGGCTTAGTTATAATGAGTTGAAGTGTGCAATGCAGGTAGAGGTACTGCAAATGTCTTTGCACTAGTGGGACTATAGCAAAGTCCAATAGCCACGTTTAGGATGCCACTAGGTACACTGAGTGTTTGCTAGTATAATGGCTTAGTTATAATGAGTTGGAGTGTGCAATGCAGGCAGAGGTGCTGCAAATGTCTTTGCACTAGTGGGACTATAGCAAAGTCCAATAGCCACGTTTAGGATGCCACTAGGTACACTGAGTGTTTGCTAGTATAATGGCTTAGTTATAATGATTTGGAGTGTGCAATGCAGGCAGAGGTGCTGCAAATGTCTTTGCACTAGTGGGACTATAGCAAAGTCCAATAGCCACGTTTAGGATGCCACTAGGTACACTGAGTGTTTGCTAGTATAATGGCTTAGTTATAATGAGTTGGAGTGTGCAATGCAGGCAGAGGTGCTGCAAATGTCGTTGCACTAGTGGGACTATAGCAAAGTCCAATAGCCACGTTTAGGATGCCACTAGGTACACTGAGTGTTTGCTAGTATAATGGCTTAGTTATCATGAGTTGGAGTGTGCAATGCAGGCAGAGGTGCTGCAAATGTCTTTGCACTAGTGGGACTATAGCAAAGTCCAATAGCCACGTTTAGGATGCCACTAGGTACACTGAGTGTTTGCTAGTATAATGGCTTAGTTATAATGAGTTGGAGTGTGCAATGCAGGCAGAGGTGCTGCAAATGTCTTTGCACTAGTGGGACTATAGCAAAGTCCAATAACCACGTTTAGGATGCCACTAGGTACACTGAGTGTTTGCTAGTATAATGGCTTAGTTATAATGAGTTGGAGTGTGCAATGCAGGCAGAGGTGCTGCAAATGTCTTTGCACTAGTGGGACTATAGCAAAGTCCAATAGCCACGTTTAGGATGCCACTAGGTACACTGAGTGTTTGCTAGTATAATGGCTTAGTTATAATGATTTGGAGTGTGCAATGCAGGCAGAGGTGCTGCAAATGTCTTTGCACTAGTGGGACTATAGCAAAGTCCAATAGCCACGTTTAGGATGCCACTAGGTACACTGAGTGTTTGCTAGTATAATGGCTTAGTTATAATGAGTTGGAGTGTGCAATGCAGGCAGAAGTGCTGCAAATGTCTTTGCACTAGTGGGACTATAGCAAAGTCCAATAGCCACGTTTAGGATGCCACTAGGTACACTGAGTGTTTGCTAGTATAATGGCTTAGTTATCATGAGTTGGAGTGTGCAATGCAGGCAGAGGTGCTGCAAATGTCTTTGCACTAGTGGGACTATAGCAAAGTCCAATAGCCACGTTTAGGATGCCACTAGGTACACTGAGTGTTTGCTAGTATAATGGCTTAGTTATCATGAGTTGGAGTGTGCAATGCAGGCACAGGTGCTGCAAATGTCTTTGCACTAGTGGGACTATAGCAAAGTCCAATAGCCACGTTTAGGATGCCACTAGGTACACTGAGTGTTTGCTAGTATAATGGCTTAGTTATCATGAGTTGGAGTGTGCAGAGGACAGGAGGGTACAGTGGCAGGGTTGTGGGTCTGGGTAGAGGAATGGAAGCCTGCCTTTCTATTCCCTCCTAATAGGGAAATGCAGGGAGGAAATCCCTGACCTTTGCTACACAGACGCTGTCGCTGTTTTCAGGACCTGTCACCTTTGGCTCTGACCCTGCCGGTTTGAGCCCTTAAAAGGACTGCTAGAATGTGCTCTCCCTAAGCTGTCTAAGGCTGTGTATGCAGCGCATACAGCTGTATCGGCGATAGGACTCAGGACGGAGCTGCGACAGTGATGTCTGACACCAAAGACGCAGAAGAGATAATGGCGTCCTGGAGGAAAATGTCCGGTTTTATAATGCAGGGACATGTGACATGGACATCCTATCACACATGCCATTGCTTCTCTGGCTAAAAGTCCACTTAGCTGTGTGTGTGTCTGGGATTGGCTGACATGCTGGCCCGCCCCACAAGACGCGCGCGCTTAGGGAAGGAAGACAAGGAAAAAAAAAATAAAAATGGCGATCGCCATTATAGAAACAGCAGTGATCTGAAGGCGCTGTTCCCGCACACTATACACTGAAATGTCATAATAGTGTGATTCACAGAGTGACTTACACTATTACAGCGGAAACCAAGCTTGGAATTAGCTGTTTTTTTTGCTGCTAGAACCGTTCTCGATTGTTTCTAGAACTATCGAGCTTTTGCAAAAAGCTCGAGTTCTAGTTCGATCTAGAACAGGCCCCAAAATCACTCGAGCCTAGAACTGGAGAACCTCGAACCGCGAACCGCGCTCAACTCTACTCATGAGGTCTCTCTTATTTTGATACACAGCCAAGATAAGTGCATGACTGGGGTCTGCAGCCTGTTGCCGAATGCTTTATCTGTGCTGGGTACCATAACATGGTTGAAACTCTACGACCATTTTTGTTATTTATTTCTTTTTTTTTACTCTATAGATGCACAGACAGCGCCTCTGATTGAAAGCATTTAGACATGGTGGCCGGGAAAGCAGTGCATTTGCATGAAAGATAATGATCGGCCCTGGAAATAGCACCTGCTGCAATCCCCCTATCCCTTCTACCACCATTTTAAAGAGTCAGATTCTGGTCCCCATAGATTTATATGGGGACCGACGTCCGGCCAGATATCCAGGATGAATTTCAGGCTGGAACTGGGTATTTTTTTTAAACCCGGTTGGACCCCCTGATCCTGGGTATTTATGAGTCCGCCCATCACTGATGAAGGGAGTGCTTATAAAAATATAGAGGCAAGAAATGTGCTAGATAAAAAAAAAATTGACCAGCACCTCCTAACAGAATAAGCAGATGTGCTGTGCTTTACAATTTATACATACAAAAACTGCAACAGGAGACTGTATGAGCTAAGATTTATGCAAACATTGAATATATGAAATTTGAACTGCATTCATATAGACAACATCTATATAATTGAGTAACTTACTGGCCAATTCTTGTGTGCTCACCAACCACAACAATGCTTACTTTATTGATGCAAACCTATGATATCAGACTTCCCTTTTTTTGCTAAATCTACAGTAAGTTTATTCATTCTTCTTGAATATCATTGCCGTTTTTCTAACATACAGTATTGTACAGTAGATCATAACCCAGGATTTACAAATATGAAAATCTCTGTAGTGATGCCCGTAGTATGGCAGGTTTCAGCTTAGGTCACCAATTAGCTGCTGTGCTCATAGGTATCCACGGCTTATCACCACTATTGGCGTGTAAGGAAAGGCGTTTTATGCCTAGGTTATTTATGTGTAAATGTGTAATGCATATAATTTGTTAGCTACTGAATGTTATTTACGATTATAATGGTGGAATGTTCTTCAGAGACTGTAGTTAAAATTCCAGATTTTTTTGTATTTCTACCAAAAGTGAGTAGCCTAGCTTCAGTAGTGGCTAAGAGATGGTCATTAGAGATGAGAAGATCCTTTGAAATTATAATTTGCAGACTTCACCAGATTTTTCCCAAACATTAGATTTGCAGCAAATAAATTCCCTGCGAATCTCAATAGTGAAAAGCTTATAATTTCTTGGAATATACACATGGGGGAGAGGAGAGATCCTCTGGGATTGAGTACCCTGAAGCCAGTAAGGTACTGATGCACTTGTGAAGCAATCGGCAAGGAACCAATTACGGTACACAAGATAAGGTTGCAGAAACAAGGGAACAGTTTTGTTGACACGCAGGAAATATAGGTATATGTAAGTCAAAGGGGAATATAATGTGGCAAAGGAAAAGTTTAACAAACACTGCAGTTTCTAGCTGGGCAGGTCCAATAACAAGTCGCCTCAGCTATTACACGTAGATATAAAGTGGTTAACTGAGCAAGCAAAATATATTCACAACTACACTACGCTAACAACCTAACTGGCCTCAGCTACTTGGGCTTCGCGGTTACTGCTCTCTAGCTACTGAGGCCTACACTACGCCATATCAAGTGTGCACGTAGGTAAAACACTGACGGCACTGTTGAGGGGGAACAAGTCCACTCTCGGGAGCTCAATGTTGTGATGAGCACCAGTGCGCACCTCTTCCTGCAGAGCAGGGGGGAACGTTTTGTATTCCTTCATGGACCAGGAGTCTCTTGAGTTCTCCGGATCACGTATTTTATCCTGTTCGGAATCACAGAGCTCAGGGGCTGTCTTGCACTCGCTCGGCGGCAACCAGGGTTCTCTCACAATCCAACTCACAGTCTCTGTCACAATTGGCAACATGCCTCTTCCCAAACCACCATTACCGGACACTTCTCAGGCTGCATCTCCTCTCTTTCACTTTCTCACACCATCCGACTTCTCCTCTTCCCTGAGTCCACTTGCACAGATAAGGGAGCGTCGACTCTGCCGGCTAGTACATAAAACACAGCATGCAGTGGAGCACCATCTCTTAAAGTCATAGTGTGCTAAACCATTCGTAGGGGCAACACCCTTACACTTGCATAAATTGAGTGACTATTTGGCTTGTGGATTTCTGTTTGCAACAAGTGAATGTGGCCTTTTGCAAAAAGATCTGTTTAACTTTCAAGAGATGAGTAAGAAAAATTAGTTCCTATTCATCAGAATCTCCTGTGTGTCACTCATTCCTACGACATAAGAAATTATATCAACTCTGAAATCAAAACCCCAATTTATATATTAGTGAGGATTGCAGTCCCTTCTATGAGATGATCAGTAGAGGTGCTGATTGTCCGACCCACACTAAACGGATACTATTGGCCTATATTGAAGACATAAGTATTACATAATTGGAAAATCCCTTTAAGACATTGAAAGTTGGTATCCTGGGCATAGCTATAGAGAGTGCTAAGGTAGGAGTCTCCCCTATAAACAGATTTATAAAACATAATACATAATATATAATAAGCTAGAATAGTTTTTTTTTTCCTGTGGAGGTGCAGTATAGTTAAGAAGGAATATGTATTTGTAGCACAAAAGAAATGCAAACAGTAGCCGCGGTGTCACCAAGCAACCCAAAACTAGAGAAGAGATATATAGGTCAAGTAATTCAAGTCCATATTTATGTACAGCAAACTTCTTTCAGGAGAGAAGTAGTGGTCTGACATTTGTCTTTTCTGAAAATGATGAATTACAAGAATTATAAATGTTGGATAGAGAAAAGAAATCCAATACATTGCCTACACAAAGCCAAAAATGAATTCTTGCTGGCATCACAATCCTTTGAGAAGCTAATACTTTTTAGTAGAAAATGGGCACAAAAGTGTAACCATATTATTAGTGAAATCCAATAAATCCAACTAATTCCCATTACATTTAATAAGTGACACTTAAAATGTATCACTCATTACATAAATTATACTGAAAAATTATTGCTGTAAATGGACAACAACCTAAAAACTTCTCTCTGCCTTGGTCCATTTTCACATGAGGAGTATACTGCTGCATTTCTGTGTACATTTAATGGTCAATATTCGTAGACTGAAACAAACTGACCGCATTATTAGATTCCATAGATATTGTTTGTCTTGATAAATACACCCCTATTCACATAGTTAGACCTCCATCAAATGCTTTTAAGATGAGAACACCTTTTGGGGTCCATATGATAGCTATACTCAGATAATGAGATATAACAATGACACACGATAGGCGAGTAAATTTAACATCGAGAGTAGGCATGTTTTCTCTCTCCAAGCTCCGGATGTAGCAGTGCAGGAATCACCATGGCACAGTTGGTGGACGGTGGAAGCAGTGAGTATTCATGAACCTTAATTAGACGGTCCAGAAGAGACTGCAGCGTGATCTTCCAGGAAACACCTGGAATCATGATATGTATAACTACTGCTACTGTATCTTTGGCTCTGTGAGCGCTTTGCTTCACTCAGCTGCGACTCATGTATAGAGATAAGCGATGCTCGAGGTTCGCCAATTTCATGTTCGAGTGATTTTGAGGGGTGCTTGAGACGTTCGACGAACTCGAGCTTTTTGCTAAAAGTTCGGCAGTTCGAGTTACGTTTGAGAACGGTTCGAGCACCAAAAACGTGGCTTTTTACAGTAAGGCTATGTGCACACATTGCTGTCTGCATGCATCCTCCGTCCCCAGCACAATCCCTCTCCCTTTCCTACTCACCGATCACGGGCGCCTCGCTGCACAGCTGTCACAAATCTGCGGCGTCTTTTCCTCTTTTGAAAATGGCTTCCGCTTCATTATTCAATCAGTTATTCTGTGCTTTCCCCGCACACCGGCGCCCATGATTGGTTGCAGTCAGACACGCCTCCACGATAAGTGACAGCTGTCTCACTGCAACCAATCACAGCCGCCAGTGGGCGGGTCTATATTGTGAAGTAAAATAAATAATAAAAAAAAAAAGTGCGGTTCCCCCCATATTTGATACCAGCCAGGATAAAGCCACACGGCTGGAGGCTGTTATTGTCAGGATAGAGAGCTGCCCGGAATTGCCGCATCCATTAGATTCGACAGTCCCGGGACTCCACCCAGCTCATCCCAAATTGCCCTGGTGCGAAGGCAATCAGGGTAATAAGAGGTTAATCATGACAAGCGTCTCCCCGAGACACCTTCCATGATCAACCTGAAAGTGAAAGTAAAGAAACACACAGCGAAAAATCCTTTATTTAGAATAAAAGACAAAAACATCCTCTGTCACCATTTTATTAATCCCAAAACAACAATCCAGGTCCAAAGTAATCCACACGACACTGTCAGCTCTGCTACATGAAGATGCAGCAGCACCGTAGAACACGATCGCTGTGTCTTCTCCACGTAGCACATGATGAGAATCGCGCTTTCACCTCAAACTTCAGTCTGCTTTGCAGACCTCAAGATAACCAAATCTGCCTATATTCCTCATTGGAGCCAGTGGCTGAATAGATAGAGCGGTAGCCTAAGAAACATAACTTCACGAGTTCAATTCCCGGTTGTGTCAGTAAAGACATTTTTTTATTTTAAATTAATTATTATTCTTTATTTATAATTAATTATAAAATATTATTATTTTAATTATGCACAGAGGGGACTAGCCGGACATCATATATGAGCCGCTGCACGGAATGAGGTCTCTCTCTCTTTCTCTCTCTCTCTTTCTCTCTCTCCTCTCTCTCTCCTCTCTCTCTTTCTTTTTTTTGCACTGATGCATCAGCTGATTGTATAAAAGCCATTTATACAATCAGCTGCTGTGTCGTGTGATTCAGGCCCTTGAACCTGACACATCATCTGATCGCTTTGCCTTCCAGCAAACCGATCAGATGATATTGGTATCGGATTGGACAGCGCGGGAACCTTGACCCAGGATTACTGCGGAGGGTTTTTTTTTATTTCAATAAAGATGGAGTCACTAATTGTGTTGTGCTTTATTTCTAATAAAAATATTTTTCTGTGTGTTGGGGTTTTTTTTATCTGTACTAGAAATTCATGGTGGCCATGTCTAATATTGGCGTGACACCATGAATTTCGGGCTTAGGGCCAGTTGATAATATACAGCTAGCCCTAACCCCATTATTACCCAGCAAGCCACCCGTCACCAGGGCAGCTGACAGAGTTGGATACAGCGCCAGAAGATGGCGCTTCTATGAATGCGCCATTTTCTGGGGCAGCTGCAGACTGCAATTCGCAGCAGGGGTGCCCAGAAAGCTTGGGCACCCTGAACTGCGGATTTTAATCCCCAGCTGCCTAGTTGTACCTGGCTGGACACAAAAATTGGGCGAAGCCCACGTCAATTTTTTTTTAATTATTTCATGAAATACATGAAATAATTAAAAAAAAAAGGGCTTCTCTATATTTTTGGTTCCCAGCCGGGTACAAATAGGCAGCATTAGGGTTGGGGGCAGCCCATGGCTGCCTACTGTACCTGGCTAGCATACAAAAACATGGCAAAGCCCACGTAATTTTTTGGGGGGGGCAAAAATCTCCTGCATACAGTCCTGGATGGAGTATGCTGAGCCTTGTAGTTCTGCAGCTGCTGTCTGTCTGTATGGAGGAGAGCAGACAGCAGCTGCAGAACTAAAAGGCTCAGCATACTCCATCCAGGACTGTATACAGGAGTTTTTTTGCCCACCAAAAAAATGACGTGGGCTTCGCCATATTATTGTATGCTAGCCAGGTACAGCAGGCAGGTACGGCTGCCCCCAACCCCCAGCTGCATATTTGTACCCGTCTGGGAACAAAAAAGATAGGGAAGCCCTTTTTTAATTATTTCATAAATTTCATGAAATAATTAAAAAAAAAATCGACATGAGCTTCGCCCCATTTTTGTGTCCAGCCAGGTACAACTAGGCAGCTGGGGATTGGAATCCTCAGCACAGATTGGCCTGAGCTTTCTGGGACCCTCTGCTGCGAATTGCAGTTCGCAGCCACCCCAGAAAATGGCGCTTTCATAGAGGCGCCATCATCTGGCGCTGTATCCAACTCTTCCAGCAGCCCTGAAGCCGAGTGGCTTGCTGGGTAATAATGAGTTAATACTAGCTTTGTTTTACTAGCTAGTATTACGTAGATTTTTAATGTCAGGCAAGTTTGACCCCGCCATTAAGAATCTCCAATAAAGGGTTAAAAAAAAAAAAAGACACCACACAGAGAAAAAATACTTTAATAGAAATAAATACACAGACAAACTTAGAGACTCCATGTTTATTACTCCCTGTCAGCCCTCCACGATCCATGGTTTTCTGTCTTCTTTCTCCTTCAACCCATGCAGCTCTGCTACATCAGACAGTGCTGCATGGGAGGAAGACGCTGCTGCTCCCCGTGCAGTCTATTCACTCAGTGAGTGAGCAGAGTCTGCAGGCTGTAAGCAGTGACGTCACCGCTGACAGGCGGGTTGCTATAGCAACGGTGATCTCCGTTATTGACTGGCTGTGGCAGCCGGTGAATAACGGAACGGGGAAGCAGAACGGGGAAGCTGACCATTTGCCAGAGTATTACGCCGGTACATGGAGATGCTGGAACGATCACCGTGTACCGAAGAGATGCAATGACAGGACCTAGCAATGACGTCTAGCCATGTGACCAGTCTGTAGCCAATGAGACAATAGACACGTGACTAGTCACATGCTTTTTTGATGTCATGGAAGGTCCTATCATCAGTGCTGGTTACCGGAAGGACGCAGCGATTATCGGAAGGAAAAGCGGCGGGAGACAGAGTGCAGGACATGTCGCGTGGACCTGTAAGTGTAATGGCAATGTTTATTAACTGTATGTGTACATTTATAATGTGTTTCTATGTGTTTGTGTTTGCCTGCTATTGGTTTCAATGGGGTTCGAGAGGTTCGTCGAACGGTTCGTCGAACGTTCGTCGAACGGAGCCTCCGTTCGACGAACCGAACCAAACTCGAGCCTTGAGAGGTTCGCTCATCTCTACTCATGTACCCTCCCATTCTCTGTGGCACTGTAATGATGGCTGCAGCATGATGACATTCCCACCATCATAATGGGTGGCTTCAACATCCCCACTCAGCAGCCAATTCTCCTATCCCTCACTTCATCCTTGGTCTTACACAGTCGTCCTCCTCAGCCACCCATTCCTCCTCAGCCACCTACATAGATGAACATACATTAGACCTTATCTTCATCTGGTATTGCGCCCTGTCTAACCTCAAAATCTCCCCTCTCCCTCTATCTTCACTCCACGACACAGATAATGCCACCATTACCTAGAACACCATCCTCTCATTATCTACTGCCTCGGCTGCTCCTCTCATGCATGGCAGAGTGCCACTAATCAATAGACAACCCTGGCATAATAATCTTACTAAAAAGCTTCAGCAAATGTCTAGGTTTGCTGAGTAATGCTGGAAGAAAACGCACTCGGAAGGTGACTTCACCGCATTCAAAAAAGCAATTTTCACATTCGGATTGGCACTCACCTCTGTTAAACAGGATACTTCAAAACCCTTGTATCATCTTTATCACACATCTCCATATATTCAATACTTTTACTTCCCTCGTCTGCAAACCACTGCCCCCTCCGACTTCCCTCATCTCTGCAAAAGTCTTTCAAAGATATGATCAACCAAACTAAGCATGTCTTTTCTGCTAAATTACCAGAACCCCTCTATATAACAGATCATTGCCCTTCTCCCATAATTTTCCACCTCACTATTAAGGAAGGAAAACTTGTTCACCTTCTCTCCAAACTGCTCCTCACCATTGTGCACTTGACTCCATCACAGTCCACCTCTTCCCCAACTTCACCACCACGCTTATCCCAGCCTTAACCCATCTTTTCAACCTGTCGTTAACCTCTGCTACCTTCCCTTCTGCTTTCAAACATGCAACAATCATACCTATCCTAAAGAAACCATCCTTCGATCTGACCTCTACTACTAGCTATCCCCTCATATCACTGCTCTCATTTGCTTTTAAACAATAGAATGCATGCTGAACTTTCCTCCCATCTCTCATCTAACTCAATCTTTGACAACCTACCATCCGGCTTTCGTCCCCATCATTCCATCAAAACTGCCCTGACCAAAAGTATTAATGACTTAGTTACTGCTAAAGCTAAAAGATAATTCTCTATACTCCTTCTCCTAAACCTGTCCTCTGCCTTTGACACTGTCGACCACTCTCTCCTATTACAGATCCTCTCTTCCCTTGGTGTCAGTGACTTTGCTCTCTCCTGCATCTTTTCATACCTTTTCAACTGACACTTTTAGTGTCTCCCACTCCTACTCTAAATCCTCATCCATTATGACAACTCATAAAGTACCATGGCTTCCAATACAATCTATACACTGATGGCACTAGGATCTATTTCTTTGCACTGATGTCACCTCTCTGTTGTCCAGAATCCCTAAGTTTCTATTGACCATATTCAAATTGTCTCTCCAGTAAAGGAGACAAACTCTAGCACAGCGCCACCTATTGGAAGTAGCGATCCTAAAAGTCACAAGTGGATTTTTGACAATCCTTTGCAATATGACTCAGGATATATAAGCCAGATCAGAATCCCATATTGTCCTTTTTCTCATCTTGCTTCCTAAAGCTCAATGTGAACAAAATCAAACTTATCATTTTAACCCATATCAGTTATCTCCCTCACTTGATCTATCTACAGGATTACAATAAGTGTCACCATGCTCTTCACAGTACCCACAGTCCACTGCCTTGGAGTAACCCTCGACTCTGCTGCCATCTGCTTCAAACTGCACATCCAAGCTCTCACCACTTCCTGTCACCTCCAACTCAAAATTATTTCCAGAATTCATCCTTTCCTCATCTCCCTCCTTGACTACTGCAACATCCTACTCTGTGGCCTTATACTCTAGCACCTCTCCATTATGTCCTTAACTCTGCATCCTGACTAATCTACCTCTCTCTTAGCTACTCTTTCCCCTCTCTTACCCAGCATATCCAATTCAAACTGCTAAAACTGACTTACAAAGCCATCCAAAACCTGTCCCCTCAGTATATTTCCAAACTAATCTCCCAATATACTTCCTTACGTAATCTCTGGTCCTCCAAAACCCTCCTTCTCTCCTCCTCACGTATCCGTTTCTCATCTAACTGTCTCCAAGACTTCTCCCAAGTATCTACCATCCTCTGGAATTCTGTGCCCCAACATGTCCAATTATCTGCTACACTCCCAAATTTCAAATGTGACTTGAAAAACCATCTCTTTAAGAAAGCTAACAGCTTGCAATGATCTGACTGCCACCTTGCCACTGGAGCTGCCATAACCCCCCAACCTACTGTCTCCTTCACATTAATCTGTAAAATGTAAGCCTCCAAGGGCAGTGGCCTCTCTCCCCTCTATGCCAGTGTCTGTGTACTAAACTTTATATCTGTATTTTGTAGGTCAAGGATGCTCTATAAATAATAATAATACTAATAATAATAATAATAATGATAATAATAAAGTTCTGTAGCTATTATTTGATGCATATTGGAGCTGATTTCGAAAGTGCTGGTGTTTCCGTCTTCATTTGTATTTGTGACTTACAGATACAAATACAAATGAATGCCAGGAACTTTGAAACCCTGATCCTCTCTACCACAAATATGCTAATCCGGGGAAAGGGTAAATACAGCCCTAGATTACGAAAGGAGTTGCTTGCTATTATATGCACTAAAGGCCCCTTTACGCACTGAGACTTTCTAGCGATCCCATCAGCGATCCCGACCTGGCCGGGATCGCTGGAAAGTCGCTGGTGAGCTGTCAAACAGGCAGATCTGGCCAACGACGCAGCAGCGATACGGACCTGCAGAACGACCTCGCTGGTCGTTGGGGACATGTCACACAGCAGCTATTTGCTGTTGTAACAGTGTCAAACAGACCGATGCATGCTGCGCAGCGGGAAACAAAGGACCAAAAAATGGTCCTGAAAGATTTGTAGCGATTAGCGACCTCACAGCGGGGGCCAGGTCGCTGATGCTTGTCACACACTGCAATGTCGCTGGGGAGGTCGCTATTACATCACAAAACCGGTGATGTTACAGCGATATCGCTAGCGATGTTGCAGTGTGTAATGGGGCCTTAAGTGTGTAAAATGGACCAAAGCTGTTTATGTTGAAATCTTTGGTCTGCGTTTGTGTGGAAACTAAAATTGTTTGGTGTACTTTTCTTGTGCTGTCTACTATGGACACAGACTACTTACTGATCAAAACTACGACCTACTGATCAAGTACTAAAGATCAGTTGAATTGAAAGAAGGTATAGCCAGCATTCGCAATAGAAGATGCAAAATTTTAAACATCACATTTATTGGAAAAATGGTAAAATGAGTTTGAAACAAATGTAGGTCATGATTAAGAACTTTTTAGCTTGAAACTCGTAGACCGAGTCTACATTTCTTTTTATACTCATTTTACCATTTTTCCAATAAAAGTGATGTTTAAAATTTGGGACTTTTTATTACAGAAGCTGGATATATCTTCCTTCACTTCATTTGGATTTATTCCCCAGCTAGTCGGACTAGACGTCCGTGCACTGCATTTCACTATGGAGTCTCTACGTGGGTGAGCTGATTAACTTTTCTTCTATTTTGGCTAAAGCTCAGTGGATGTCCACTTCTCATATGTTGTTGTGGATCAAATTTGGATATTCAAGTCTATGGAGATCCCTTAAATTGAACTTGCCATACTGACGTATGCTTCAAAATCCATAAGCAGCATGAATTAGCTTTATTATCTTAGCCAGGTATGTGGTGCTGCAGCTAAAAAAGCCAAAAGAATTCTGGAATATATCAAGAAAAGCATTGAATCTAGATCAAAAGAGGTCATTATTGCCCTATACTCTGCCCTGGTCAGACCCCACCTGGAATCCTGCGTACAGCTTTGGGCCCCCCAATTCAAGAAAGACATTGATATACTGGGGCAAGTCCAGAGAAGAGCAACAAAGATGGTAGAAGGTCTGCAAACCATGTCTTATGAAAACCGGCTAAAAGAACTAGGAATGTTTAGTTTGCAAAAGAGAAATCTGAGAGGAGACTTAATAGCGATCTACAAATATCTGAAAGGATGTCACAGTGCAAAGGGAACCACCCTATGCTCATAGCACAAGGAAATACAAGACACAATGGGATGAAACTGAAAAGGAAGGAGAATCAGATTAGACATTAGGAAAAACTTTCTGACAGTGAGGGCAGTCAGAGAATGGAACAGGTAACCACAGGAGGTGGTGAGGTCTCCATCAATGGAAATGTTCAAGAAGAAGCTGAATAAACATATAGCTGGGAATAATTTAGGAAAACGTGCACTCTCAAGGGGATGAACCAATGGCCCTTGATGTCCCTTCCAGCTCTATCAGTCTATGATTCTATGTTTAACTCTGAAATGCTGTACTGCTTCAGAGAAAAACATACTTTAAAACCCGGCGGGGACGAAGCTGTGCTGAAAACTAATCAGACAGGCGGGTCCATGGCACTTTCTCTCTGCCCACTGCTCTGGATTGACAGGTCTATGCCTATATGTGCATGTAGGCAGAGAAGTGTCAATCCAGGGCAGCGGGCAGGGAGAAACTCCCGGGGACCCACCTAGTTCCAGTAAGGCTCGGTCCTCAATGGCTTTTAAAGTCTGTCCGGATCACTTTAAAAATAATTTAAGGCAGGAATATTTTATCTGATCCATTGTCGAAAGGTTTAAATTGCTGAGTAACAATGAATTGCTAAGTACTTCAATTTATAAAAATAGAAATAAAACTGATAATACACTGGAGTAAAAAATCTTCACATTTTGAGGATAAAAAACGGAAAACAATGCATTAATGTTCCCTTATGAGCATTTATCATAATACTGAGTGATAATACATTCTATATATATATAATTTTTTGCATCACTATTTACAGATATCTATGACTGTCTATCTAAAGTCTTCTTGTACTCTATAACAATGTGACTATGCTTCTTTATTTACATGAAGCAAAACTAATTGTCAGCAGACACAAAGTTGACCTTAGTGTGGTGTTAGTCTGACTCTGTATATTATCTCTGCTGGAGCCGACCATCTGTGCTCTCTGTAAGCCTGCACATTGCACGCAGAATAAACACTGGGTATCTGTCACGCTATAACAGCTCAGATCTGTGAACACTGCAGTCTGTACCTGCTGTAATATGAAAGGAATCTGGCCAGCAATGTGTGAACATAGTGGGAACAGCCACAGGGCTCCAACCCCAGCAGAGCTACTGACCTGAACAGAGTTGACTCTACACAAACGTCAACGACACTTAAATAATGCTAGGACATTTGAGTTCATCTCAATTTTATCTTCTGGAATATTATCGTCAGTTAATAAATACTCGGTCATAAATCTAAAAAGCTTTGGGTAGATACCAATTTGCTATTTTATATGCACAGACACACGACAAACGTTTTAAGCAGGTGAGGAAAGAATGCTGCAAATTATGAATGCTTTAAAAAACAGATGGTGTCAATAATTTATCATTACCACTTAGCAAAATGAATGAACAAAATCAATCTAAAAAAAATGAATATATGGTGTGACCAACCTTTGCCTTCAAAAAATCATCAAAGCATCAATTCTTGCAGTTTTTGAAGGAACCCGGCAGAGAGGTTGTTCCAAACATCTTGGTGAAATAACCACAGATCTTCTGTGGATGGTTTGTGCAAATCCTTCTGTCTCTTCGTGTAATTCCTGACAGACCTGATGATGTTTTGCTTCGAATTTCCTTCAAAAGAGCTTGAACATCACATTTTGAAACCCCAGGCTGCTTTGAAATCTTGCATGGGACAGTAGAGACCTTGTTGATGCAGTATAACTACCTTGTATCTTGTTGCTGTCATTAGTCTTGCTATGGTGTATGACCTATGACATGAAACTGTCTTACACAACCTCTCCACATTGTAATAGAGTTTGGTTGTTCCTCACCTTTTTTTAAACCTCCTACACAGCTGTTTATGTTTAATTTAATAACTGTGTTTAAACCTATATATGAAAATAATGATCATTTATCACCTGTTTGATATAATTGGTTACTCATACACCTGATGAAAATCCTACAAAATCCCTGACATTATTCACGAGTAGCCAGAGGAGTTTAGAGTGCTGCATCAGATGACATGTGTAACGGGGAGATAAGGATGGTACTGTGGACTAAGAATGGGATCCCTGTGCTGTCCCTTATCCTGATAGTAGACTTATTGGTAGTCAGGGTCGAGTCTCCAATGTGGCCTTGTTTCCTGTCCTGGCCCTGATGACTAAGTCCCCAACACCCAAGGAACCGACCTGGACGGAGATACCACAAACCCATCAACAAGGAATGACACACAGGGGACAAACAAAACTCATACACACCAAAAAACCTGCACCAAAGGATAACCAAAGGTGTATGGGTAAGGGTACAAAGAAAAAGGGGTAGTAGAAACTACAACAATCACAGCAGATAGCAGCAGCAGAAACTACATGTCCTCTCTGCTCCCTGGCAAGCTCCTAACTGAATAGAATAACCAATAACCCCTCCAGGAAGCAGAGGGATTAAATACAGCCCCGAAGTGCTCAACTGACCATGGACGTTTGTTGCTGCATCAGGGAAGGAATTAACCCTAAAATGCCCAAAGGAAAAAGTAACATTTAAATCTGCATGGTCTAAGATGGTCTCAGATGGTAAATGAGAAAGATAACCCTGAGCCTGACCTAATACACGTGACATCATGTTCTCCACAATCCAGAACTACAACCCAGTTGAGATAGTTTGGGACAAGTTGGACAGCAGAGTGAAGACAAAGTAACCTACAAGTGCTCAGCAACTCTGGGAACTTCCTTGAAGACTGTTGTAAAGCTACTTCAGATGAGTAGCGGTTAAAAGGGGTAAAGTTGTCATTAGAGTACAAGGGAGGTACTTTGAGAACTTCAAAGTTCAACACATTTTCTGACTTGTGGTAAGTGTGTTTATTCACTTCCCGCTTCTGTTTGTGTTTCTTTCTGGTTTTGTTGGCTTCAGTCTTAATCTAGAATGTGCACATTTCAATAAAAGGGAAAATCATTGCATGACAGTTTCTGCAGTTGTTATGAAGAAGAAGGCGTTTTCTACCATTAGTCAAATTCTTTTCCTCATGGGTATTGTTAACCTGAATATAGAATGTATTACTAAGCTCAAATAAAAATAGAATAAAATGGGTCATGATGTACTTGAAAGAGAATTTGTATTAGTAGTATATAGGGTCTTCTGATCTCCTAGATGGCAAATGCCTGGGAAAAGAGGGACATGTAATGTTAAATTTCAACATGGACAATCCATTTCTCCTCCCTCACACAAGATATTAAGTTTCTAAGTGTTTGACAATGTTTTACTTTACTCTCCCCAGGACCTCTCACCAATTTTTTTGGGGTGTTGAACCAGACACACGAGTAATAGTGGTTGCAGAGTGGAATATACCTTTTAAAAAAAAATGAAATATTGCCCCTGCATTGCAAATATATTGTGACATCTGTCCAGGACCACAGGCACAGGGTGACTGTCATGGACAGACTAGAGACAAGCTGCCCGCTCAGCAGCATCCCATGAACCCCGACACCCTTAAACACCTACAGGGATCTGGAATTACAACAAGGTCCAGGAGATCATTGCCTATGGAAGGCTGCAATCCAAAGAGGAATGGTCGTCAGGCAGGATCAAAATCAGGAGATACAGAAGAAGCAAAATCAGCAGGCAAAAGGGGGGGTCAGTAAGTAAGGCAGTGAGGTACAAAAACGGCAGGCAGGTGAATAGTTAGAAATCAGGCAGAGGTCAAAAACACAGGTAGCAATAGTACAAGGGCAAGGTGAACCAGAGATGCAGAAGTGAAAATACAATGGCTATATCTAGCGGTGACCAGCAGACTGGAGGAGGAATAAGAAGGGTGTCGTGCCTTCCCATTGGCCGTAGCTGAAAAGTGTTAGTTTCAGCTGGAAGGCACCCCTCCCCACAGTCAGCCAGTGGTACTGCAGGTCCCAGGGAAACCAAGCTTAGTGGATGGACAGATCCTGTGCCCACCAGAGCCACTGGTACTGACTTCTCCCCTATCACTAACAGTGCCCACAGCGAGAATATGGCAGCCCCTGATGACCGAAGCAGAAGTTGCAGGATCTGGTGGAAATGTGACATATATTAGCACTCAAAGTATTAGTCACCTAATGAGTTAACTTTTGTCATGTCCAAGTGGGTGTTATTAGATAGCAACTCATACATAGAAAAGAAGTGAAAACTATCTGATAATACCCAACTGAACTTAACTAAAGTTAATCAATTATCTGCCAAATACTTTTCTAATATCTCAGTAACGGAGAGGGAAAAAAAACAACAGAAAACCCCAAAGAAACAATAATAATAAGCAAAAAAAACAAAGCAAAAATAAACAAACAGGTTTTATTCCGCTCTCCAGCTACTATTCAATCATGTGTCTAGATCAACATGTAAAATTTGCCTGGCCAATATCTTAATCTTTTTTTTTTGCTGCCTTGAACAGAGTGTTGTAAGAAATAGAAGGGATGGAATGGCATAAATAACTCCAGTGGACGACCCATTTTTACTTTTGCTTTGAGCCCCTCTAGCTCCTCTGAACGTAGGTTTGATTAATATGTATGCATTTTTCATCAAACGAGAAAATTAATTTGTACATTTTTCAATTAGATTGGGAACATCTATTACAAATACAATATGTATAAACTGCTAATGTGTTATATGTTAGAATGTCAGAACCGTGAAGCAATGTAAACTATATGCATTGTGTAACAATTATTTTAGTAAATTTAATTAGTTTGATAAAGTCAAATGTAGCCAACACGAGAAACCAATACAGATTACAAATCAATTTAAACACTCAACCGCATGCGTCACACCTAACTCCTATTAACTCAGTCAATACAGTTCTACAAATTTAATTAGAGAGAACATAATCGTGAATTATAAATAATTGAGTGTTTTCCCAGATATAATTATTTTTGTTAACATGCCTACTTCATGACCAGATTATGAAGGCTCCTTAATATTGTATAGCATCCATAATGCTCTAGCTCAATAACTAATTCTAAAGCTTTAGGCATTAGCACAGATTTGATCATCCTTTTGTTGGTCTGCTCTTCTGAGAAGATTCTCTATCTTGCCATCCTTGCAGGTGACATAGTTTTTTCCTGCAAAATTTAAGTGATTGTGCAATTGGATAGTGAAAATATAGGATACTGTTTTTTCATTGCTCTTCAGTGTGACTGCTGTGTTAAAGGGAACCTGTCACCAGTTTTTTCTGTATTAAACCAAAAGTATCACCTTCTGCAGCTCCTGGGCTGCATTCTATGAAGGTGCACCTTGTTGCTGACTCCTCTTGCAAACCCCAGAAATAAATTTATAAAATCTGACCACCACGTATGCTAATGACCTGTTTGGGTCAGATGGGCGTGCTCATTTTTGTCTCCTGTCCTTCCTACTGGGCTTGTTCGCCATCCTCCCTTCATTATTGACGTGGATGATGCCTCCGTCATCATCCACATTGCTCTGCCAAATCGCAGAGTCATTCCCAGCTCGCGAAGGCGCAATTTGCTCTGCCCCATCACGAGCCAAGCCAAAAACATAGTTGCCCTCGCGTGAGCTGGTGAGGTCTTTGTGCAGGCGCGAGATTACAGTCTGCGATGTGCATGACCATAATCTCGCGCCTGCGCAAAGACCTCACCGGCTCGCTCGAGGGAAACTATGTTGCATGCCCATCTGACCCAAATAGGTCATTAGCATACATGGCGGTCAGATTTTATAACATTATTTCTGGGGTCTGCAAGGGGAGTCAGCAACAAGGTGCACCTTCATAGAATGCAGCCCAGGAGCTGCAGAAGGTGATACTTTTGGTTTAATACTGAAACTAACTGGTGACAGGTTCCCTTTAAACTGAGAATCAGGCCGATTGTGCAAAGAACACTCCGATCAAACTCTGATCACAGATTGATCAGAGTGTCAGCATAATGTGTTCCGATTCTCTTGGACGAGAGCGGTCCCATAAACTTAATTGGTTCAAGTGTGAAACAATGTTTTGTCGGTTCGCACTCAGACCGAAAATATGGCCAACTGCCACTGCCCATAGGAAAAGCCATCAATATCAGATCTATGGGTATCCAACACCTGGTACCCTGGCCAATCAGCTGTTACCAGGTCTTACATCCACCTGTAGTGCACGGTGTATGGATCTAGAATGTCACAGCGCTGTGCACTGTTGCCAGTTCTTACTGTAGGTATTGCACTTCTTCTCCTATTGATGTGAATGGGAACAGAGCTGCAGTACTTTAGAATGATCTTTATAGTTTTATGGCTTTATACACTGTGTAACTGCGGTGACTGTTACACGTGGTAAAAGCTGTTCGGAGGGGGTTTGGTTTTCATAACCAAAGTTCTGTACAACCATTTTAACTCCAATTATTACATTCCTTATAAACAAAACAAACTAAACATGTAGCATTGCCTCTAAAATCATTTAATGATTTTACAGCACTACAATAGACACGAGGGCCCAGGTATGGCTTCAATTGCTGCATCATTTTGCGGTGATGATTATTTTGAGGTCACAAGCGGTTGCCATAAAATAAAGCATCAAAGGAAATCTAAGAACAAGTTTTTACAACCTCATCTGAGAGCAGCATGATGTAGGCAAAGAGGCCCTAAATCTAACGATGTATCACTTAGATTACTAGCTGCATCCGTTCTCACACAATCACAATTTTTAGATTTAGCATGCAGGGAACCTGAGAAAGTCATGTCCCCACCAACAACAGGCTCTCTCTAGAGATTGAGCATTGATAATGAAGTTACAATCACAGGAGGGGGCGTTCCGAACTGCCGTGCACGTGACATTGTGGTTCGACCAATGAAAAATCCTGCTGTGTCCTGCTGATTAAATAAACATCTCAAATAAATAACAGATTGGATCTTGACAAGACAGGTATCACTGAATTCTATGTTTCAACCCTTGCAGCATGCTGTCTTCAGCTAAGGCCCGTTTCACACGTCAGTGAAAAACAGTGACGTTTTTCACTGGCGTGTAAAACACGCACATGTCACTGCGTGTGCCATGATTCACGGCACACGTGGGTTGTCTAAGTGCAATCCGGGCTCTGTTCTCCGTGGCCCATGATTGCACTTAGAAAACAACTCACCTGTGCGCGCTCCCGCTGTCCATGGTGCTGATCGCTCCCACGGTGCAGCATCCGGCCGGCGCTGACCCCCGCAGCAGCTACTTCCGGGTCGGCTGTGTCGCGCATAATGAATATGCGCGACAATAATGAGCCGGCTCAGAAGCAGCAGGGAGAACGGGCTGCAGAGGACATCGCTGGACGCCGGGTGAGTAAAAATGATATTTATTTTAAAAGCACGTTTTTTTCTGGCACGTGTTTCACGGACCACACCACTGCGTGGTCCATGAAACATCAGTGATGCCAGAAAAAAATGGACATGTCTCCGTGCGGCAATCACGCACACGCGGGTATGCCGCACGGAGACACGTGCAGTGAAAAATCACTGACGTGTGAGTAGACCCATTCATTATAATGGGTCTGCGTATGTCAGTGATTCTGGTACGTTTTAAAAAAAGCACAAACGTCCCAGAATCACTGACGTGTGAAAGGGGCCTTACATAGCAAAAACCTGCTGACAGATTCCCTTTTAGGCATCATTATTCTTAGAAGGGTAGTTTGAAAAATCAATCTCTGTTAGGGTATATGCACATGTAAAGTATTTGCAGCAGAAATGTCTGCAGCAAAATTACATCACTTGGCAGGAAAAATTAAGCGTAAACTCTGCTCATTTTCTAGGTGTTTCTCATGCGTTTCCCCCCCCCCCTATTCATTAGGGTGAAAAATGCTGCAAAGACTCTGTAAGAACTGAGATGCTGCAGATTTTGAAACTGTTTTAAATATAAAGCGAAAAAAGCAGCATGTGAATGAGATTTCAGAACTCTCATTCCCTATGCTGGCTTTATAAACTGCAGCATTTCAGTGCAGCAGTTTTGGTGCAGAAACTTCAGCTGCAAATACTTAAAGGAAACCTCTCAGGTCCTGTTTGCACCCAGAACCAAGAGTAGTTCTGGGTGCATATTTCTAATCCCTGCCTAACCGTCCCATCATCTAGTAGCATATATAAAGAGATCTTTAGAAAAAATATTTCTAAACATCCTTTATGATATGATAATGAGTGCAGGGACTAGTCGCAAGGGCGTTACTTCCTTTGGCTAGTCAGCCCCCTTAGCAAGTAAGCACACCCCTGTGGGTGTGCTAACATGCTAATGAATGCGAAGCATTAGCGGCATGGTCGCTCTCATCTCTCTGCTGCTTTTCGGCTCAGTGCACATGATCAGAAGTACCCGTACTTCCGGTCATGTGCACTATGAAGCCGGGTGTACATATCCTGGTTGAGAGAGGTCTAGTACACATGACCGTGAGTGACGTCTGATCATGCGTACTGCCTGGTGTCTGATTGCGGCTCACAACGGACACAGGTATGTGTGTCACTGCTGATGACGCAGGGCAATGGCCTTGAAAAGCATGTTATTATCACTCCCCTGTGGGCACGCTAACATGCTAAGAGGACGGAATGAGAGCAGGAATTAACACCCTTGGGACTCGTCTCTGCGCTCATTAGCATATCATAAAAGATCTTTAGAAATACTTTTTATAAAGATCCCTTTATCTATGATACTAAAGGATGGGACTGTTAAGCAGTGATTAACAATATGCACCCAGAACTGCTCGTGGTTCTGGGTGCATACTACACCTGACAGGTTCCCTTTAATATGTACACATACTCTTAAGGGTGCTTTACACGAGACGATCTATCGTGCGATAGATCGTCGGGGTCACGGTTTTTGTGACGCACATCCAGGATCGCTTGCGACGTTGGGCTGTGTGACACCTCCGAGCGACGCAGTATTGCTCACAAATCGTGAGTCGTGTACTCGTCGCTTGGTTTCATAATCTCGTTTAATTAAAATGGCGCCGGTTGCTCATCGTTCCCGGGGTAGCCCACGGCGCTCCATGTGACACCGCAGGAACGATGAACAGCAGCTTACCTCTGTCCCGCGGCACCCGCCGGCTATGCGGAAGGAAGGAGGTGGGCGGGATGTTACGTCCCGCTCATCTCCGCCCCTCCACTTCTATTGGCTGGCCGCTGTGGGACGTCGCTGTGACGCCGAACGTCCCTCCCCCTTCAGGAAGAGGCTGTCCGCCGCCCACAGCGAGGTCACACATCAGGTAAGTACGGGTGACGGGGGTTAATGACTTTGTGCGCCACGGGCAACTAATTGCCCGTGACGCACAAACGAGGGGGGCGGGTTCGATCGATCGTGAAATTGCATGATAGATCGTAACGTGTAAAGCAGGCTTTAGAATATGTTCACAAGAGAGCTATTCATAGAAACAGCACTAGGACCAATGTTATTTCATAAGACTCTTCAGATTAGATTTTTTGTTACACAAATTGAATATCTGCATGAAAAATTGGTTGCATCCACTAGTTTCTCTCGTAACACGGATGATACTCTTACCTATTCAAGTCTATGTGTGTGCAAAAACACACTGCAATTCTTAATGTAGGAAGCTGTTTTTGGTCTTGGACATTTTATTCACTGCTAACATATGAAAATAGATGCCATAGGGAGAACAGTATAGAAAAAGAAAAAAAATCTGCATGAAAATCAGATTAATTTTATTCAACCATGTGAAAGTAGCCTAACCGTGACCTAACCGTCACTTGGCATTTAGCGTAATGATGTTTCCTCATACGACAATGAAGCCATTGGGTCCTCTTCGGGTTTTTGTATGCCTATAGGTATATTTATATGTTGTTTGTTGAAATATTTGTGACTGTTTTATACATCTGATTGTCATTGCTTCTTTAGCAATGGAATTGAATTTTACAAATCTCATTCAGATGTATAGAACAGTGGCAGATGAGCCCGACGTGAACATACTCTTAGGCAGGCTTTACACGCTGCGACATCGCTAGCATCGGCTAGTAATGTTGAGCGCGATAGCACCCGCCCCGTCATACGGCGGATATTGTATGATCGTTGCCGTAGCGAACATTATCGCTACGGCAGTGTCACACACACATACCTGCTCTGCGACGTCACATGGCAGGCAACCAATAGAAGCGGAGGGGCGGAGATGAGCAGGACGTAACATCCTGCTCACCTCCTTCCTTCCGCATTGCCGGTGGCGGCAGGTAAGGAGATGTTTGTCGCTCCTGCGGTGTCACACACAGCAATGTGTGACACCGCAGGAACGACAAACAACATCGCTAATAAACAGAAAACGATTTTTTTGTTTCAGGACAACCTCTCCGCGGCAAATGATTTTGACCGCTTTTGTGATCGCTTAAGGTCGCTCATAAGTGTAACACGCTGCGATATCGTTAATGAAGCCGGATGTGCGTCACAAACACCGTGACCCCGACGATAATTCATTAACGATATCGTAGCGTGTAAAGCCCGCTTTAAGGCCGCTTTACATGCTACAACATCACTCAAAGAATCTCATTGGGGTCACGGAATTTGTGACGCACATCCGGCCGCTTTAGCGATGTCGTTGCGTGTGACACCTATGAGCGATTTTGAATCGTCGCAAAAACGTGCAAAATCGCTAATCGGTGACATGCCCCCCTATTCCCAATTATCGTTGCTGCTGCGTGTACGATGTAGTTCGTCATTTCTGCGGCAGCACACATCGCTATGTGTGACACCGCAGGAACGAGGAATCTCACCTTACCTGCAGCCGCTGGCAATGCGGAAGGAAGGAGGTGGGCGGGATGTTACGTCCCACTCATCTCTGCCCCTCCGCTTCTCCTGGGCGGCCGCTTAGTGACGTCGCTGTGACGCCGAACAAACCGCCCCCCTTAGAAAGGAGGTGGCTCACCGGTCACAGCGACGTCGCTAGGCAGGTAAGTAGTGTTATGGGTCTGAGCGATGTTGTGCGCCACTGGCAGCGATTTGCCCGTGTCGCACAACCGATGGGGGCGGGTACGCACGCTAGCGATATTGGTAACGATCTCGCAGCGTGTAAAGCGGCCTTTAGGCTCTCAATGCCCTGGTACAAGTGCAGGCCTCTTGTATATTTATCACTGGATACACTTCCTCCTATGGGCTTTTCTTTGTCCTTTTGTGAGTCCTATAGTAGTAACTGAATATAGTATTTGTGACTAACTGTGATCCAACTATGTTATTTTATTCAAGGGAGATAGAAATTATTACCCACATTTGTTAGATGATTATTCTCTTTAGCCCTACTCAGTTATCATGGTAGAAAATAACTGGATCTACCCACTGTACTTGCTTCCTTGTAAGCAAACTCAAACTATAATTTGGATACTGCTGAGGCCTGGTTATACGCCTATTTCTATAAAAAGAGACTGAATTGCACAAAATGTTAGAGAAAACAGGAGGATATAAACTGGAGATTTCTTAAGTGTGATCATGTCTGGTTCTTCTTAGTAATTTGCTGATGCATCTTTATAGGAGCTGGCTAGAGGAGTGCATTCAGGTGCATCAATAAGTTTTATATGTTCACTATGATTCTTTCTACACAAATAAGGCTTAGGTGTTTAGGTTTCGGTGTTTAGGTGTTAGGTGCTTACCCTGTTTTTCCAAAAATAAGCCCTAGCAGGAATTTTTAGCATTTTCAGTGTAAGGCTTAAATATAAGCCCTACCCCGAAAATAAGCACTAGTTGGGGTTGAATAATGAAATGTTCATACAACTAAAAAAGTTAAAGAATACTGCAGGACACTTCATTATAGAAAGCAGACACCCCCAAAAGAGAAAAGAAGAAGACCCCACAATCATACCAGATGCCAAACGGGAGGACCTGCAGTGATCGCCTACCCACACACATCAGATCACACACACATTCACCAGATCAGGCGATAATGATTTCTTCTGCCCGGCCAGAGAATCCTGGGATGCAGTGTGGTAAAATGCATAGAGGACCTGTGGTGGAATGCATCGATGCCTTCCACCATCGAGTCCTTCATGCACTCCACTGCAAGTCCTCGCGTTGTACTGCACTGCGTCCCATCTTCCCCTGCTGGCCAAAAGCAAGCCGTATCACTGGATGTTGTGAGTGAATGTGCGCAATCTGATGTGTGATTGTGTGGGTGACCTGATGTAGGTGAGTGTGTCCACCAGAAGCAGGGGAGGACCGCTGTGAAGCATACCAGCTGGGAGTGACCACCGAAGATCGCAGGAGGACCTGGGAGCCACGCAGACATCCGGTGTGTGGTAAATATGATTCTCCTGGGAAGGGGGTTATATTTTTTTTGGGGGCGGGGGGGTAAACTTATCACCAACTTTGTTTCCCCAAGAATAAAGCTGGTGTCACACTAAGCGACAGCGACAACGACGTCGCTGTTATGTCACCATTTTCTGTGACGTAACAGCTACCTTGTAAGTCGCTGTTATGATCGCTGCTTAGCTGTCAAACACAGCAGAAGCAGCGATCATAACGTCGCTGTGCTACATGTGCAGAGAGCAGGGAGCCGCGCTTAGCGCTGGCTCCTTGCTCTCCTAGGTACAGTACACATCGGGTTAATTAACCCGATGTGTGCTGCAGCTACATGTCACAGTGCAGAGAGCAAGGAGCCGCGCGCACTGCTTAGCGCTGGCTCCTTGCTCTCCTTGCTACAGTATACATCGGGTTAATTACCCGATGCATACTGCAGCCACATGTCACAGTGCAGGAGCCGGCACTGGCAGCAAGAGCGGAGGCTGGTAACCAGCGTAAACATCGGGTAACTAGGGAAAGGTCTTCCCTTGGTTACCCGATGTTTACGCTGGTTACAGCTTACCGCAGCTGCCAGTGCCGGCTCCTGATCGCTTCATTTCGTCGCTCTCTCGCTGTCACACACAGCGATGTGTGTGTCACAGCGGGAGAATGACGACCAAAAAATGAAGCTGGACATTCAGCAACGACCGGCGACCTCACAGCAGGGGCCAGGTCGTTGCTGGATGTCACACACAGCGACAGCGACGGGACGTCGCTGCAACGTCACAGAAAATGGTGACGTAGCAGCGACGTCGTTGTCGTCGTCGTTATGTGTGACACCAGCTTAAGACCTACCCGAAAATTTGCTCTAGCGCTTTTTTTATGGGGCAAAAAAAGTATAAGACAGTGTCATATTTTTTGAAAAAATGCGGTAGTATGAAATCTATATTACTTTCTATTAATTGTTCAAGTTTTAGTTTTAAAAATTTAGTTTGTGAAGGTGACAATTTGGAAACAACCAAAAAAACTAAACTAGAATGATATCAACTTTGTTCTAAGTGAGGCTTCACCTTGGAGCGACTCTAACTATAAAGTACAACATTAGCAGCAATTACTGCACTGCTATTACAAGGGACAGTAATTGGGATAATAATGCAAAACATCTATTAGTTCCCTTTAAAAAAATCAAAAGATGCATACAAGAAAGACACATCAGCTTAAATAGAAAATCAGGAGTTGAGGATCACGAACAGCAAAAAACTCAAATGAACAGTAAGGTCGTTCTAAGAATTATACAAAGCATAGAAGGGAATAAAGACTAAAGCCTGCTTTACACGTTACAATTACACATGCGATCTCGTATACGATCACACATGCCCCCATCGTATGTGCGGCACGTTCAATTTGTTGCCTGTGTCGCACAAACTATTAAATCCCGTCACACGTACTTACATTCCATACGACCTCGATGTGGTCGGCGAACAACCACTTCCTGTAGTGGGAGGGACGTTCAGCGTCACAGCGACGTCACACAGCGGCCGGCCAATAGAAGCGGAGGGGCGGAGATAAGCGGGAAGTAAACATCCCGCCCACCTCCTTCCTTCTGCATTCCAGTCGGGACGCAGCTAAGATGTGTTCATCATTCCCGGGGTGTCACACACTGCGATGTGTGCTGCCTCGGGAACAATGAACAACCAGACGTTTAATTTTTAGTAATTGAACGACGTGTATGCGATCAATATTTTTTCATTTAATCGCAATCGCACGTAGGTTTCACACACAATATCACTAACGATGCCGGATGTGCGTCACTTACGACATGACCCCGACGACACATTGTTAGATATATTGTAGTGTGTAAAGCCCGCTTTAATGGAATGTAGGTAGAGGTGAGTAAAGTGACTCAATGCAAATGGAACTTGTGTCAGATTTTTGGGAATTCACTGAACCTGGCGAATTTCAACATTTTGCCTAAAATGGTTTCCATTTTACGCATTGCATTCTGGCAGACCCCCCTCTAGGAGAGCTAAAGGGACCAGAAAATAGCTGAAATGGGGAAGACGCTTGGACTCATCTGACTCTAGGTTGCTATTGGTAAATTGGTAAATTAAATAATTGAAAAAAAAAAGCGAGGGGTCATTCCCTTTTTCATAACCAGCTAAGGTGAAGCAGACTTTTCTTTTTACCTTGGATGGTTAACAAAACAAAGAGGGGACCCCAGGCCATTTTTTTTAATTATTAATTTATAAATATATAATTTAAAAAAATCACCATGGGGTTGCCCCCATTTTTGATAAACAGCTAATGTAAGGCCATGTGCGCACGTTGCACTTTTTCTTGCGTTTTGGTTGCGTTTTATACTGCGCTTTGACAAAATTCATGCGTTTTGCTTCACCAGCAAAGTCTATGATAAATCAGAAATTCCATCCTAACGTTGCTTTTCTTTAGGCAGCATTTTGATAGACAAATATTTGTCAAAATCGTTGCCTAATAAAAATCAGCATGACATTTCTTCATTGTGTTTTGTGAACATTTTCCACCCATTGAAACGAATGAGGTGTGTCAAAACGCAACCAAAATGTTTAGCTGTGCATTTACACTGCGTTTTGGTTGCATTTTGGATCTGTTCTTGTCAACAAAAACGCAGGTCACCAACTTTTCTCCATTTTTTCTCTCTCTCTCACTCTCTCTCTCCACTTTATACTCACCAATCACCGGCGTGGCGCGGCTGTAACACTGCTCCCGCGGCCTCTCCTGCTTCTGAAAGTGCAGGCCACTCAATAGGCTCATCTCATATTAACTGCTTCCCTCGCCCACCGACGTCTATGATTGGCTTCAGTCAGGCACGCCCCCATGCTGAGTGACAGCTGTCTGGCTGCAAGCAATCACAGCCGCTGGTGGGCGTGTCTATATAGTACAGTACAATAAATAAATAAATTATTTTAAAAAAACAGCGTGCAATGCACCTCAAGTTTGATACCCAGCCAAGATAAAGCCTCACAGCTGGGGGCTAGTATTCTCAGGCTTGGGAGACCCATGTTATTGGGAGCCCCCCAGCCAAAAATTTCAGCCAGCAGCCACCCGGAATTGCCACATCCATTAGATGCGACACTCCCGGCACTTTACCCGGCTCATCCGATTACCCTGGTGCGGTGGGAATTGGGGTAATAAGGAGTTAATGGCAGCCCATAGCTGCCACACGTCTATGAGACACCCTCCATCACTAATCTGTAAGTGAAAATAAATAAACATGGATACTCAAAAATCCTTTATTTGAAATAAAAGACAAAAAAACACCCTCTTTCACCACTTTATTAACCACCAAACACTCCTCCAGGTCCGACATAATCCACACGAGGTCCCACGATGCTTCCAGCACTGCTACATCTGACACTCACAGCGAGCGGCCATAGAGCATGACTGCTCGCTGTGAACTCCATGCAGCAACTGAAGTGAGTCGCGCTATCGGTGGTGACGTCACTCAGGTTAGCCGTTGCCACAAAAGGAGTCCTCCACCTGTGACAGCAAATCACCCGATTGACTGAAGTGAGCCGCGTTATCTGCGGTGCTATCACTCAGGGGATTTCTGGTCACAGCTGGACTCCTTCACCTGTGACCGAAAATCAGGCCACAACACAGATAGAGCCGCACGATGAGAATGAACTTGGGTGAACCTCTGACGTCACAACTGTGGACCCTGCACCACTGCCTGTGTTGCGGCACTGACTTCAGAGGTTAACCTGAGTTCATGCCAACACACAGAGACAGAGCCGCACAATGACAATGAACTCGGGTGAACCTCTGAAGTCACAGCTGCAGGCCCCGCAATACTGCTTGTGTCACGGCACTGACGTCAGGGGTTCAGCCGAGTTCATTCTCATGCGATGGCTCTGTCTTTGTCTGCTGTCAGTGGCCAGTCATGCTCTATGGTGCTGCTATGACAGGACAGGGATGTAGCAGAGCTTACTAGCCATGGGACCGCACTGTCAAAAACGCCTACAAAACGCATCCAAAACACATGCAAGAACACAGTGTGTGGACATACCCTTAAGCAGACAGCTACAGGTTGGTATTATCAGACTGAGAGAGTCCTTGGTTATTGGACTCTTCACAGTCTAAAATAACAGCCGACAGCAGCCCCAGAATTGAGGCATCCATTAGATGCGCCAATTCTGGTGCTTCACCCCAATTCTTCCCGATTACCCTGGTGAAATGGCAGTTGGGGTAATAGTTAACGGGGTTGAAATCAGTTGTGTAAAGACAAAAAATATTTTAAAAAAAATGCCAAAAAAGGAAGGACATACGGGGAGCACTTTCACACTGGTAAACCACTTGCATTCTCTGTGCCAGTCTACTTACCATGCTGTTTCACTCACCCTCAATTGTGCATGCTGAAACCCCTTTTTGCAGTTCTTCCAGTCTGCTCCTTTACCCTACTGTCTTCAACTGAATGTGTGGCCGGATTCTGCAGAAATTTTACCCTGCTTTATCCTATATCCTATATCAAATATCATTTCTCCAGTTTTTGACCCAGCCTGCCATTCTCATTTTCTGACCTCTTCACTCCTGATTTCAGCTCTGTATTATGACCCTTTACTGCCTGCCTCAACCTTTGATTATGTCTTTGCCTGTGCTCTGTGGATCTTGTACTGTTGCGTTGACCCATTGTCAGCTGCTGCAGGTCTGGGGACTACCCTGAGAGTGGTATCTTGTGTCTATCTGCAACCCAACCTATTCTCAAGATTTGAGAATCTAGAGAATAGATCTAGTGAATCTAGAGAAGGCTGTAGTGAATACCAGGTAGCTGCTTAGTCATGCCCCTCCAGAGTAAGCCCGGACAGTGGTGCAGTTGGTCCACACCCACCCGCTGTCACAAGCTGAGAAAACAGGGTGAGGGCAGAACATTGAACATTTTACCCCTGATGAAGGAATTGCCTTGCTTCAGCAAAATTAAAGCAGTTTTCATAATCCACTGGGTTAACCATAAATGTCTGACTTGTTGGGTTTGACTGCATGGATCAACACATACACTAAAAATCAAGCTGTCAAATTCTCATATTGGGTAGAGAAGCAGCCACACATATGATATGTCAAAGATATAGGAATAGCTACATGTGCAGGCTTGGCTGTCATAGTACACAAGTGTTGCCATTACCTAGTGGACAAGGGTTATTGGTATCAACATTCTTGGAAAAAAAAATAGCAGAAAAAAGGCAGCCATATTTACCACCACTGGTCACAAAACTAATCCACTACAGGATGCAGCAGGCACGCTTGACAAAGATGGGGGCAATACAGGTACAACATACTGATGAAATAAACGCTTACAATCTACCAATTCATGGAGGCAGTAGTCACATTGTTTTTGAATTGAACACAAATAAGGTGTGTCAACTACACAGATATAGTATACAATGTCTGGCTTACAGCCTATTAGTGACGTCCATACTATTAGATTAGGTGGGCTACCCAGCATTATATCAATACGTCCCACCAGGACAGGCTTGGCTTAATCCTCTTTAAAAGTAAAAAAATGTACAGTAAAATGTAAATAAGATGTATGAAGTATTGGTCAATATATTGGCCAAAATTTTGTAAGATCACAACCCACATCAAGGGTCCTCATTGTCTTGCAAGTCACTAAGCAAAAACAGCAAAAGGATAAAAAAAAATAAAAAAAAACGCAGAAGAAAAAACAGCCATATTTCCCAACACAGGTCAAACAACAAATGTACTTACAGGATTCAGGAGCCCCTTTCATAAAGGCGGAAGCAAAGAAGCGATAACTGAGGGCCCTCCGCTATGCAGAGCAAGTCACGGGATCAGACAGATTAACGGATAAACCAGGGAAAATGTTTATTTATAGCGAATAACAAATGCAAGCTGCCGAGCAGCGGGAGGGGGAAAAAGGAGTAATGGAAGGAAAACCACCCACAGTACAATAGTATACTCTTTAGCCAAAGCGACTGTCTAGGTCGCCACAACTAGAACAACATAGTTTTAACAGCAGTACAGCGATATGCATATGTTCAACGTTAAACAATTCTGCTCTGTCCTCTATCCTAACTGGTCTCCCCTAAAGGGACCAAGCGGATACCGCACTCTGACTATGGAGGCCTAATATCATTCTCTAACTGCTACGACCGGGCAAACACTCTCGACACTGTCCACAGGATCGGTCCACTCTGAGGCTTGACGGAACGGTGGTGTGCACTTCACTCTGGGATGGTGATGCAGGACTTTTCTTCCTTCGATTCATTGGGCAGCTGGGCTTATCCAGACGGCATCTTCTAGCAGGCCAAATACCGACTCTCATGTGGGCGTCTCTCTGCACGTCCTGGAACTCTCTCTCTGTCTGCCACTTCCTGCTTCTTTCTGGACTTTTTCTCGGGACTGACCAAAGACACACAGCAGCAGGGGAGATGTGGGCCATTCCATTGTGTTCAGCAGGGAAGCCAGTCTCTTAAAGCCACAGAACAACAAAGTCTTAAGTCACATCCTTAGTAGCGACTGCACTCCCCAACACCAACACCGGTGCAAAATACTTTATTTTTTCATTTTCTTATCCCCGTTTCTGGAGCAATGAGGTCCTTGCTGTGAGACCTCTACTGACAAATCATTGTGCATTCTGCAGATCTGCATTTCTTGCATTTCATGGAAGTATTTCCTGTTTGACATCAGACATAATACATGCATACATGCAGAACACTGACATCCTTTATATAATGTAGCCTCATGTTTTATCAAATATTTATGAATATTTAGAGTAAAATAAGTTATGTGTTAAATATAGAATATTGTTCTCTGAAGAGTTGTGGAGGCTGCTTATCCTCTGTATCTGACAAATTCACTTATTATGTCCTATCATCTTTATTATTGTGTAATCTTTATTACTTATTCATGAAATGCAAACTAAACAAATACAGAGTAGAAACAATTGAGATGAGGTATAAAAACATGAGAGAAAGGTGGGGGCACTGTAATATATATTCCGAAGCTGAAAAATTCCCCGAAAAGGTATATTCACTGCATCTTATGTTATTGCAGAATATATTATTGTGTCACTCTGAATATTCCTATGCAATAAAAGTTATGAATATTCTTATTATCATGTGCATTTTTACCCGTTATTTCGTGTTTACACACTGCAGTTGCAATGCTTTCACATCTGTGTTTGTTTCCAAGATTGGGGAAAAAAATACAGCAATAAGACACGTTAAGACCTCAATTGATCTATCAAAAGAAGTCTTATTAACTAGAGATGAGGGGACCCTTGAAGTTCGCGTTCAGTTGGACTTTAGATAAAGTTCAGTTCGGGACCCGACTTGACCTTAACCTCAATGGAAGTCACTAATTGGCCAGTTCGGATCTCCGCCCACATGCAGCCAGCCATGAACAGATCACTTCCGGGGGAGGGTGGGGTTAATTTTTTTTTGTACACGCTACAATAGATAATGCTGTTTTTATCCTCAATGTGAGCTAATCAAACACTGCAGGCGCCTTGCACTGAGCGGAGCACCGAGCATATCCGAGCACACCAATGCTAAATTGAATAGTTAGAATACTGTATGTAAAGCACCGAACACCAAACTCAAGCACTGATTTTTTGCAAAGTCTGTCTTCAGTATGGACACTGAGCTTTACTGTTTGGGTTTGTTGATCTCTACCTCTAGCAATAAATGCAATACCCGGCATTACCAATCATACAGTCCAGTCGCTATTCTCAAAGGAGCACTGTGGCTTCTTCATTGAGTTGATACTAGAAGTCTCAGAGGTTGATGAACATGATGGCTAATCCTAAAGCATCTCCTTTAAAGGGGCTGTCCTCTACTTTGATATTCATAACCTATTCTTACAATAGGTTAGTATCACAGTGGAGATGGGCAGCACCCGGCACCTTCAGTCCTCAGCTCCAGGTTTAAACAGTTTATGGAGTAGAACAACACAGTTCCATACAATGTTTATTTGTTATTAGTTACCTGAAACTGCATCTCACTTCTATACAATAGCTGAGGGTGGGAGTGCTTGGTGTCAGATACACCCTGATCTGAAATTTTTAACCTACACAAAACAACCATTTTCAATATTCGATCATCCCTAGTAACAATGCTTTGAACTTTTCAGGCTCCATATCCCCCCATCCACTACAGCTTTGAGCGTGAGACTAACTTCATTTTATAAGCAATCATCTTGGTTATCTCATACATAGATTTGACTTGCAACTATTTAGCAAATGATTAGTTATGCAGTTTCTTGTCATGTCACTGCATTGTTACTGTTTTGTATCTAAATTTTAATTTTTATTATTTTGTTAGAATTTTGTAAGTCCACCTTTGACTTTCAACACTGCCTGAATCCTGTGGGTCATGGTCTCCATCAGATTCAAGCAAGCCTTGACCGAAATATGATCCCAGGTCTCTTCTACATGTTGCCAATTTTGGTGCATGCTGGTCAAATTTCTTAGGTATGTATACAGCTTTTTCTTAAACTCTATTCTAATTTTTGATTGAGTTGAGCTCTAGGGACTGTGGGGGCCTATTCAGCACCTCCACTTTATTTTCATTGAACCATTTCTTCCTCAATCTCTATGTATGCTTTGGATCATTGTCCTGCTAGAACACTATGTCATCCTTTTCACACCCATAGTACTTGAGTGACAGTTTCTTCAATTTCTCAATCCATTAGCCTCTTTGTCCTTGTTTCTTCCAGACCCATTTGCACTCAAAAGAGCCAGATCTACTGACTTTCATCTCATCGCTTCAAATCACCCGTTTCCAATCTTCTACTGTCCAATTTTCGTACTTTTTTGCAAACTCAAGCCAACACTTCTTATAATGATATTGAAGTTGGGACTTTCCCAACTTTTTTGGGCCACATCTCCAGACTTGTGTAACGAGCGTTGCACAATGCCTGCATGGATGTCTGTGATCTTACTATTATAAAGTTTACAAGCTGTCTCCACTGCCATATTTGGTGCGCCAGAACGAAAAGATCTTTTACTTGATCATTCAGCTCTTGGCTTTTGAATGGGCGGAATACATTTTGAATATTTCCAACTGTCATGGCACTCACACGATGCAGATTGGCAATGTTTTCGGCCGCGAGACCGCTATCAATGAGCTGGTTGATGATGTTCCTTTTTTCTTGGGAAATCTTCTTCATGGCTGCTCCTCGATTCAAACCAGTGACTTTAAATTGGGAACAAACTAATAACACATTGAGCTAATAGGGAATGTGAGAACAGGTTGTAATTTATATTATACAGAAAGAAAAAGATTTTTCCACCACTAGAAGCAAAATGGTAACAATGCAGTAACATGACAAGAATCTATATAACTACCTACTGTATATGCTAAATAGTTGTAAGTGAAATTTATGTATGAGATAGCAAAGATGATTGTCTATAAAATGAAGGTAATCTCACACTCAAATCTATAGTGGATAGTGAGATATGGAGCCTTAAAGTCAAGCGTTCAAAACATTATCACATTTTGCTTGTCACCGTGTGTTGCACTGTTGTTCTGATTTTCACAGTCACTCCACCAAGGAGATCTAAAACTGGGAATAGTATACAGTTGCACCAGCATACAACGACAACCTCAAACATCCAAGTATCATATTTTACATATCATGAGCGCTCAATTTGCTAGAACCTCTTGGAAGAAATATAGTGAAGCACCATTAGCCTGTAACAGGCATTTCATTAGGACATTAGGAAGATGGGACCTCATATGACTAAGTAAGTAAAGACTAAAGTTATAGTATATTTAGCTTACTAGTTGCAACAGCGTTCCATGGACCAAAAATCGTTAAGCTAATATTAACCCCTTTAATCCCTGGCGATTTTTTTTTTTTTTGTTTTTTGTTTTTTTGTTTTTTTCTCCGATTTCTTCCAAGAGACAAACCTTTTTTGATTTTTCCAGCCATCTAAAGGTTTGTTTTTTGCGGGATGAGTTATACTTTTGAATTACACCATTTATTCTGCCCCATAGTATATTGGAAAAAAGGAAAAAAAAAATCCATGTGCAATGAAATTGAATAAAGTGCAACTCTATAATGTTTTTTGAATTTTTTTATTTAAAACGGACCTAGCAATACAATTCTTGAAGTCAGTACGAGTACGCAGATACCAAATATGTATAGTATTTTTTTTTTTCAGTGGTGAAAAAAAAAATCAGAAATTTGTCAAAACATTTTTTGCTTCTGTTGACATTTCTTGAGACACAATGTTCTCATTTTTCAGAATTCGGGGCTGTGGGAGGGTTTATTTGTTGTGCCCTGAGGTGACTTTTTTACTGTTACCATTTTGGGATAAATACCATGTTTTAATTTTTATTGCATTTTATTGCGATGTTCCTGCAACCATTTTGATTTGTTTTCTAGTTATGCCGATTACCAATCAGATTAGTTTATTTTAGATTTTGATAGGTCAGACATTTCTGAACTTGGTGATACCAAATGAATGTATTTTTCTATTATTTTAATTGTTTTATTTTTAATGAGGCAAAAAGGTGGTGATTTTAACTTGTGGGGTTTACATTTTTTTAAAAAACTTTTTTAAAACTTTTACTGTATTCAATAATCCCTTTAAGAGACTTCAAGTTGCAATTGTCTGATGATTTGTGCTCTGTATAGCAAAAATCACTGTGTCCTATAAATACCGGCCATAAGCTGGCCTTCAAAGGAGGATTGTGATGAGATGCATGGGGGTCATCAGCAGATACTCGGCTGTCATAGCAGCCCATCAGCACCCCGTGATCACGTGTCGAGTGTGCGAATGGGAAGGATCAATGATGTGTTTCTTGCCTGAGCATGTTAAATGTCGCTGTCAGGGATTGATAGTAGCATTTAATTGGTTTAAAGCTGCAGGCGTATCTCTGGTCCACCTATGCCTGTTATAGGCAGTTAATGGGTGATTAAATCAGCCATCGAGAGTGAGAAAAGATGCAGGCTAAGGCCAGTGCCACATGGGGACTAATGTGATCCTCGCATGACACTCGGCTCGCGCTGGCAGCACAGCAGGAGCCGAGTGTCACTGCGACTGAGGTCCGATCATGTGATCGGACCTCAGCTACGGGGGACGGGCCGGCACTAAGGATGGGCAGGCCAGCGCTGAGGAGGAACAGGCTGGCATGGAGGAGGAGAGGGAGGGATTTATCTCACTCTCTCTTCTGTAGCCAGCTATTGCCATTCTCGCACTGCACTCACGGTACACCGGTGTACTGCGAGTGCAGTGCGATCTATCTCTTGCCCCTAAAGGGATATGTCGTTGGGGGTCACGGAATTCGTGACGCACATCTGGCATCGTTAGAGATGTCGTAGCGTGTGACAGCTCCGAATGACTGTTAATGAGCAAAAATACTCACCTTATTGTTGCTCGTTGACATGTCGTTCATTTTCATAATGTCTTCCTCCTTCTGTGCGCCGGTTGTTCGTCGTTCCCGAGGCAGCACACATCACTACGTGTGATACCCCGGGAACGACGAACACAGCTTACCTGCATCCCGCCGGCAATGCAGAAGGAAGGAGGTGTGCGGGATTTAACGCCCCGCTCATCTCCGCCCCTCCGCTTCTATTGGGCGGCCGCTGTGTGACATCGCTGTGACACCGAACGTCCCTCCCCTTCAGGAAGAGGATGTTTGCCGCCCACAGCTACGTCGTAGGGAGGTAAGTACGTGTGACGGGGGTTAACGTCATTGTGCGCCACAGGAAATGAATTGTCCGTGATGCACAAACGACAGGGACGGGTGCGATTGCTCATGCGATTGCTCGATATATCGTCGCGTGTAATGCTGCCTTTAGACTTGAATGGGTGTGAGAGAAAGAGTCTCGCATTACAATCGCAGCATGCTGCGATTGTTTTCTTGGTCCGATTGGGTCCGAGAAAATAATCGCTCATGGGTGCTGACACACACGCTAATATTGGTCCGAGTGGAATATGATGTTATATCGCATTCCACTCACTCTGATTTTCATGCCATGTGTCTTAGGCCTTTGCATGTGAGCCCACATCAAAGACAGGGACATGGCCGAGGACATAAATATATGTAATTGGTTAACAGTACTGTTGGTCAACTTTTTTAAATAAAAAAGGTAAAATTGATACAAGGTATTATTAACCCCTTTATGACCAAGGATGTACTGGTAAAAAAGGTAAAATTGATACAAGGTATTATTAACCCCTTTATGACCAAGGATGTACTGGTACATACTACCTTTGAATATCACGGGCTCCAGTTGCAAGCCCAGGGTAATCCCCGCACATGCCTCTTGATCTGATCAGCAGTCATGTGTGGCTAACAGACACAGGTGGATCAAAGATCAACCCGCGCCTGTTGACCCCTCAGGTCGTGCTGTCAAACACTGACAGCATGATTTAAATGGCCGCAGCGGGGACCGTGTTGTTCCCCGACATCCATTGGTTGCCTTTTGATGCGATAATGGGGCTGATCTGATCAGCAGACATGTTTGGCTAACAGCCACAGGTAGATCAGAGATTCACCCGTGCCTGTTAACCCCTTCAAGTCGTGCTGTCAAACACTGACAGCATGATTTAAATGGCCGTTGTTTCTCGCCGCCATCGGTGGCCCCTTGATGCGATAATGGGCTGCTAATGTGTTGTCATGGTAGCGCTGGGTTAGCTGATGACCCCTGACACTGCCATAACTCACTTCCTGTGAGAGCCAATAAATCACTGCACTCACAGGAGATGAGCAGTTCTGCTGATCAGAGCAATGCTGCTCTGATCATCAGAAATGCACAGGCAATCGGATAGTGCAGCATAAAGTCCCTTAGGGGGACTAGTGAAATAAATAGAAAATGTAAAAAGAAAAAGTTTTAAAAAATATGAAAAAACCTCTAAAAGTTCAAATCACCCCCTTTCGTCCCATTGAAAATAAAACTTTAAAAAAAAAATGTAAAAAATACACATATTTGGTATCACCGCATTTAGAAATGCACGATCTATCAAAATATAAGATCAATTAACCTGATTGGTACACGGCAAACAATTCCAAACGGCAAAATTATGTTTTTTTGGTCTCTGCAACATTTCTCTAAAGGGCAATAACAGATGATCAAAACATTAACTCTACACAAAACTGGTGTAACTAAAAACGTCAGATCAAGATGCAAAAAATAAGCCATCACTGAGCTCCAGATCCTGAAAAATGAGAACGCTATGGGTCTTGGAACATGGCGACAAAAGCGCAATTCGTTTTTTGGACAAACTTCTGAATTTTTTTTCACCCCTTAGATAAAAGTATAAGTATACATGTTTGGTATCAATTAACCCGTAACAATGTGAGGCATCATACTGACATGTTAGTTTTACTATATAGTGAAAATGGTAAATAAAAGTTCCCCAAAAGCAATCGTGCAATCGCACTTTGTTTTGCAATTTCACCACACGTGGAATTTTTTTTTCCCCATTTACCAGTACACTGTAAGGTAAAACTAGGACAAGAAAATTAAATGGGAGGACACCACCCCTAAGTGGGATCTCCTAGGTACAAAACAACATGTGGGAACAATAGAGAAAAAAAAGAGTGTACTTAGAAAATTGGGATCACCCCTAGAATATAAATACAACCTGATGTTTTATTGATGCAAGGCAAACCACACATAGTAAACACAATACAAAACACAATGGACAGTAACACCTCTAAAAACCTTTAAAACCAATGACAAAAAATGAAAGAAAGTGACTTACTCAGTATGCAATAAATAGAAAAATTCAATGATTAGAAACTCAGTCCATGCATGATAATGTCACCCTCAAGGGTGCTTTACACGCTGCGACATCGCGATAGATAGCGATGTTGTGCGCGATAGCACCCGCCCCCGTCATTCGTGTGACATGTGGTGATCGCTGCCGTAGCGAACACTATCGCTATGGCAGCGTCACACGCACATACCTTTCAGCGACGTCGCTGTGACCGCCGAACAATCCCTCCTTCAAGGGGGAGGTGCGTTCGGCGTCATAGCGACATCACTGCAGCATCACTAAGCGGCCGCCCAATAACAGAGGAGGGGCGGAGATGAGCGTCTGGAACATCCCGCCCACCTCCTTCCGTTTTCATTGCCGGTGGACGCAGGTAAGGAGATGTTCGTCGTTCCTGCGGTGTCACACATAGGGATGTGTGACGCTGTCGGAACGACAAACAACCAGCGGCATGCACCACCAACAATATTAGGAAAAGGAGCGACGTGTCAACGATCAACGATTTTTTACGCTTTTGCGATCGTTGATCTTCGCTCCTTGGTGTCACACGCTGCGATGTCGCTAACGGCGCCGGATGTGCGTCACTAACGACGTGACCCTGATGATATATCGTTAGCGATGTCGCAGCGTGTAAAGCACCCTTTAGTCCCTGAATGTATTAAAGAGGATCCAGTCACATATCCCTGAAAGGCATATAGAAAATTGTGCCAAAAACTAATGATGGAAATACACACTGAGTGCAAGAAATGCCAACACTTCCAAGAGAAATAACTTGGTTGAGCTGATCATCACACAAAAAAAACAAAAAAAACCCAAATTGGTGTGGATCAAAGTGTGCCAGGCAATATGGTGCGACCATATAGCAAGATAACCTGCCCCCCCCCTCTCTCTCACCTGACCCTGTAGGGATCCTGGAAGGGGAAGGAGGGGGGAGGGGAGGAAGTGTGATGCCCTGGCCGGCCAGGTAGTCACAGATAGAGCCCCGCATTACACCAGTCCCCTAACAAGGCGACAGCAGCCAAACTCTTAAAACCCTAGTCACCCCCCTCAGTGCTTGATGGACACACCAGGGGGTGGAACCAGGCAGTTGGAAGACGCCCACTGAGGAGTCTCAGACAGCATGGGGCAGGGAAAGTTGAGTGTAGTGGAGAAGTTCAAGGCTAGAGGTCAAGAGGAGAGGTGTGTGCTGGAGCTGTGTGCAGCTCCAGCAAAGGAAAGACCCAAACTGTACCGGTGCCAGGGTAGGAGCCCTGGTACTGCTGGCTAGGAGGCAGATGGAGGCCTCTGTCTGCAGGAGCCTGGAAGATGGCTCGGTGGAACTGAGGTGGACCGGGACAGGGTAGTAGCCGACTCGGAAACCAGAGCACAAAGGGGGGTACTCAGACCCTGAAGCTAGGTCCAGAAGCTACTGGGGGCTAGCTAATTAACTAATTGCGGCCAGGACTATAGGTCCTGTCCCACCCAAAGTCCCGACTGAAGGCAACAGCAAACGAGGGGGATAGAAAGCCACCGCCATGGCAGAGAGATCCCACGGGCCAGCGTCTGCGGGCAAAGGGCTCCCCTCAGGCAACCACAAGCCGGGAGCGGACTCCTAAAGTTGTAAGCGCAGGTAGTCCATCATCACAAAACAGGTGCAGGAGAAAGGCAGAGACCACCAACCGGGTGGGGGACCAGACTGCAGCCAGCTATGGGCACCGACCACCATCACCTTGGTTTACCAGAGACTCGTGTGTTTACTAATCGTGAGTACCTCAGTGCCCTCCGGCCACCCATCTCCCTGCACCACCAAACACTCCCAACGGGTCCCTGGGCCACATCCCTGCCCACGGAGGGGTTAACAACTTGCACAACATTTCCCCCGGGTGCCACGTAACTGCAGCGGTGGTGTCTACCTTCACCACATCCCGTGGGTGGCGTCACGAACTTAAACAAGGCTCCGGCCGTACACATACATCCGCAAACCCCTTTTTGATCGACGTGACCGCAGGACCCCCGGGTCCGGAGACCCTCGAGCCACCCACTGAAGGTCCGGATCCGAGCGGCTCGGCAGCCGAGCACGGGGCGGTACAGAAGCAAGAAGGAGAAGGAATTCTCCACAATGAAACAAAACCTCCTGAGGCTATGTGTGCACGTTGCGTTTTTTCACACGTTAACGCTGTGTTTTGAACTGCAGCATTTCAGTACCAAATTGCATGCATTCTGCTTACCCAGCAAAGTCTATGAGAAGTCCGTAAATTCAATGTGCACGCTGCATTTTTAAACGCAGCCTTTTGGATGCCAAAAACCGCTGCGGAAAAAAAAGCAGCATGTCACTTCTTTTGTGCTTGTAGCTGCGTTCTCCACCTATCAAAATCAATGATGTGGGTCAAAACGCAACCAAAATGCATTTGGACTGCATTTTTGTTGCATTCCGCATTCTTTTTTGACAAGCAAATCTCTCTCTGTCTGTCGATGTTGGTTAATCTCCCTCTGTCTGTCGGTCTCTTTCTCTGTCAGTTGGTCGCTCTGTCTGTCCCTCTCTCTGTCCGTCGGTCGGTCTCTCCCCCTCTCTCATACTCACCGATCACTGGCACAGCGCTGCACTGCTGTCACAGAGCTCCGGCGGCTTTTCCTCTTTTGAAAATGCCGGCTGCTCATTATTCCATCTCGTATTCCCTGCTTTCCCCGCTCACCGGCGCCTATGATTGGTTGCAGTCAGAGATGCCCCCACGCTGAGTGACAGCTGTCTCACTGCAACCAATCACAGCTGCCAGTGGGTGGGTCTATATCGTGCAGTAAAATAAAGAAATAAAAAATTTTAAAAAATGACATGCGGTCCCCCCCAATTTTGATACCAGCCAGGGTAAAGCCACACGGCTGAAGGCTGGTATTCTCAGGATTGGGAGCTCCACATTATGGGGAGCCCCCAGCCTAACAATATCAGTCAGCAGCCACCCGGAATTCCCGCATCCATTAGATGCGGCAGTCCCGGGACTCTACCTGCCTCATCCCGAATGCCCTGGTGCGGTGGCAATCGGGTTAATAAGGAGTTAATGGCAGCCCATAGCTGCCACTAAGTCCTAGGTTAAACATGGAAGGCGTCTCCGCGAGATACCTTCCATGATTAACCTGTTAGTTAATGAAAATAAACACATACACCAGAAAAAAATCCTTTATTTGGAATAAAAGACAAAAAAACACCCTCTTTCACCACTGTATTAATCCCCAAATACCCCTCCATGTCCGACGTAACCCACACGAGGTCCCGTGACACATCCGGTTCTGTTACATGAAGCTGACAGGAGCGGCCACAGACCAAGACTACTCTCTATCAGCTCCACGCAGCAACTGAAGTGAGCCGGACGATCAGCAATGACATCACTCAGGTTACCCGCGGCCACCGCTGGATCCTCCAACTGTGACAGCAAGTTGCCCGGGTGACTGAAGTGATCAGTGGTGCCGTCACTCAGGTTACATGCGGCTACCGCTCTCAGGTGTAGGACTCTAGCTGTGGCCGTGGGTAACCTGAGTGACTGCAGCGCTGATCACGCTGCTCACATCAGTCACTCAGGGGATTAGCGGTCACCTGTGAGTCCTTCACGGGTGACCGCTAATCAGGATGTGACACACAGACAGAGTGGGGGATGACAATGAAGTCGGGTGACGTTCATCCGAGTTCATTCTCATTGCGCAACTTTGTCTGTGTCTGCTGTCAGCTGGCATATAACAGAGCTGAATTGCCGGGGGAACGCACTGTCAGAAATGCATTCAAAACACATAGAAAATGCATCCAAAATGCATGCGTTTTGGATGCATTTTTTTTTACAAACGCAGTGTTTACATTTGTCCAGTCTGCCAGAGGGTGCGTTCTTTTCCGCACTGCACAGAACGCAATGTGCGCACATACCCTGAGTCTGAGAGCAATCAGATGGACCAGACATGTGCTATCCAAGGAAGGACAGGGTGGGATGGATGGACCTGGAGTGAGTCTCAGACCAATATATGGTAAAACTAATGGTTTAATTCAAAAGTACAACTTGTCGCACAAAAAAATAAGCCCTCATATGGCAATATTGATGGAAAAATAAAATGTTCTGGCTCTCGGAAGAAGGGGAGGAAAAAACGAAAATGAAAAACGGATGTTAGAAAGGATGTTGGGATACATATAAAAAATAGAATATATAGAGGAGTAGGTGAGTATAAAGGAATAAAGAGAATTAGCTAAACAATAAATCAGTTTTAGTCCTATAGAAAATTGCTAGTCTACAATATAAATAAATATATTAGCGAATCCGTAACAATAAACCTCTTCCAGCAGTTAGCCTGGCTCTTTTGTCAATTTCTAAATTCTTATGCTAAGTTTTTAGATTGTTTTATGATGGATTCAAAGATTGAAGCCTTAATGGTTTCATACACAATGGCTAAATGAAATAATACTGTTTACACATAGGATAATGATAAGTACATACAAAACACACGATACCAAAAGATTTACAACTTATCAAAAGATATCATCTTCAACAGCTGCATAGAAGGCAATAACAATAAACATGTATTAGGATATGTGCAAACATTTAGTATTTGCTGGCAAGAAAAACACTGCATTTTTTGTGTTTTATTTCTTTTTTTCCCTCTTTATTTAAATGGGTGAAAAATGCTGCAAAAACACTGAAGGAATTGATGTGCTGCAGATCTAAGAAACGCGTGGAAGGTTAAATTCTGTATTCTCATTCACTTTACTGGTGCTGTAAAACAAAACTTTTTTTTTTCCCCATGGAAAAAAAATACAACAAAAAGGCAACATGTTAATAAGCCCAAGCCCTTAGTCAGCCTCCATATCTTGGGGAGTCCTTGCTATACAGCAGCCCCAGGATGAAGAGAATAACTTTCCTGCTGCTATAGGAGGGTGTACTGTGACCTGCAACCCCCTGAAGATCTCATTGTGGATGTGTATTTGAGTGTAATAGAAGTAAGTTTTGTGAAATTTCCCACGTGTGCCATGGGGTGCAGTGCTATCAGCTTCCACCAGGTGTCACCGATCATGGGCTCCCTAGCTGGAAGGGGAAGCTTGGGTCTAAGGTATCGTGGCAGAGTTGAGAGGGTTAAGCTAGAAGCTGGCCCACAGTGAAGGCAATATAGTATTGAGTACTTCATGGGTTTAGTCAGATTGGGGATAGCAGTGAAACGATATAGCAGAGTAGATAGAGTGGTGTGGAGAGGAACCGGCAGAAGTGTGGGCAGGAGGAAGCAATGGTGACCATAAGACGGATTGAAGCATGCAGCTCAATTGAGGTGAAGTGAGGGATTTGAGAGCGCCCCCCCCCCCCCCCCAGTAAACAGGCGACTGTGAACAGTGCGGTCAGTGAGAAGGCTATTGTCAACAGCACTGCGAGACTGAAACGTTTTCAACATCATCTCAAAAAGTAGCATAGCCGTGCAGGGCACTCAAGCTACAGTGTTACACATAGACCCATGTGATTGGATAGCCAGGAAACAGCAAAGAGCCCAACTCCAATCCTACTTTGTAACTGGTGTGAACTTGTCTGTATCCATCATGGAAGGTCTGATATGTACCAAAATGTCAATGTCTGTTGAAGAGACATTTATACCGGATGTTAACTCTGGTATAAACAAAGTGAACTGGTGTTTGCAGTCTGTTAAAAGTAAACTACATGTGGTTTTTAATTAGTGAGAATTTATCCTTAGCAACTCTTTACGTAGAACTGCAAGCTGTGAACCTGACGGCAAGAACTGGGCTTGTAGCCCAGAAGCACTACTGCTCCCACGAAACACTACACACACCCACACTATCTCTAGTGTCTGTAGCATACCGGGGTGTGTGGATCAGAATATGGGGCAGCTCCGGTACTGAGCATTTCTGGCTGCTTACTGCCTCCACCAAGAACAGCTGATCGGTGGGGGAGCTGAGTGTCAGACCTCGGCCGATCAGACATTGATGACTTATCTTAAGGATAGGTCATCTGTAAAAGTAGTGGTTAAGCTCTTTAAGCATTACATTTCTCAACCTAGACAGTAGGATATTTGCTAGTAGCACTGATCTACTGGGCGTGTGGACGGTGTTTAAGACGCTGAGGCACATTTAATAAAATTGTCTTAAAATTAGCTAAGAACCAGAGTACATGCACCATGTTTTTAGCTAACTGAATGATAAATCTAGCACATCTTGATACTATCTAGTCAAATGTATTTGTGCAATCTGGAACATTTTAAACACCACTTTTTTTAGGTACATGTCAGATATGGCAAGAAACGTGTCTAAAAGAATTTAAAAAATTTAGGTCATGCCACATCCGCCAGTTCCTAGCTCTATTTATACCAGAGTTCAGGCACATTTATCAAAACTATCTCATTTTTACAGTGTTCAGCATTAATTAGTGCACCACCATTGAAAAGAAAGATTTTAATCAATTTCTTTTTGAAAACAAGAACAATTTCTACAATTTTTACAAGACCGAGTTTCATAGAACATTTTTATAACTCGTAACATGAAGGTCAGGTTAATAGTATAACTTTGTAAAGTAGTGGCTAACCCTTTTAAGACGGTCTAGACTAAAGGCCGCTTTACACACTGCGATATCGGTACCGATATTGCCAGCGTGCGTACTCGCCCCCATCGGTTGTGCGACACGGGCAAATCTCTGCCCGTGTCGCACAACATCGTCCGGACCCGTCACACGTACTTACCTGCCTAGCGACGTCGCTGTGACCGGCGAACCGCCTCCTTTCTAAGGGGGCGGTTCGTTCAGTGTCACAGCGACGTCACAGCAGCGTCACTGAACCGCCGCCCAATAAAAGCGGAGGGGTGGAGATGAGCGAGACGAACATCCCACCCACCTCCTTCCTTCCGCATTGTGGCCAGGAGGAAGGTAAGGAGAGCTTCCTCGTTCCTGCAATGTCACACGGAGCGATGTGTGCTGCCGCAGGAACGAGGAACAACTTCGTTACTGCTGCAGTAACGATATTTGAGAATGGACCCCCGTGTCACCGATGAGCGATTTTGCACGTTTTTGTGACGATGCAAAATCGCTCATAGGTGTCACACGCAACGGCATCACTACAGCGGCTGGATGTGCGTCACAAAATCCGTGACCCCAACGAGATCACTTGAGCGATGTCGTAGCATGTAAAGCCCGCTTTAGTTTATACCACTTATTAGTTGGATTACTAGTTAAAAAGGGCTAGAGAATTTTCTCACAACAAATGACATTGTGGGTTATAAATAATCTAGCGGTAGAGAATGTATAACTGATGGAGAAAGTGGAGAAAGATTGAACTTGATGGACCAGTCTCTTTCTTCAACCTATATAACTATGCAACTTTTTGCCAGAAATCCATAAATGTATGCAAAAAATTTGGCAATTTTTTTTTTAGTTGTGATGCTTGTTCAGACATGCCCCTTTCCAATATACCTCACACATTTTCAGCAAGACCATGTCCCCTTGTTGGACATGTTGTAAAAAGAGTTTCAAACATAAAAAATTATGGAACAAGTCATCAAAGACAGCTTTTTGACGCAACTTATGCCAGAATTCTGATGTATTACTTTGATAAATATTCCACATGTTTAGTAAATCTGATCCATTATGTCAGATGTCAAAATCAAAAGATTTTATGTTGATAAACTTTGGATCTTTTGTAAAATACTGTTCTGGTGGCATGGTGTACCCCTTACAAAAAACCTTCAAATGTTGATCAATGTAGAATACATTATTTCTGATATAAGCAAGTGACCATACATTTTTCTCTAGTTTTGATCTCCAGTGTATATATGAAACAAATAACCAAAAAGCAGAAAAAATCATGTAAATATAATTGATGAGAGTGTGGTATACTCATCTGGGTGCACATACCATTGGTGCAAACTGTGTGGCCGAACAAGGATCCAAGAGGTAGGGAGCCACTACCACCGTTAAAGGTGGAATTGTGCATTATGAGGAGCTATTGGACAACAAAGGACCCATATACTGTTTTAGCACAGGGGCCCTTTTCTGTGTTCATCAGTTAGATACTCAACTAAATAACATACAATTTAATGTATACATATAGGCTTCTAAACAAGCATACATAATATTCCAAAGCAGTAAAATTACTAGGGTAAAAAAAGTGCAGGGGAATAAATGAATAGTTACAAAAAGTGTCAAGTGCTTAAAATTCAGCTAAAAATGTACTACATATGCATATAAGTAATTAAAATTTAATTATCTCTATACCAAAATGTAAGATACTAGTATAGTGCTATAAGGTATAATGACCTAAAAAATAAAAAAGCTTACTGCAAAAATAAATACCAATAGTTGAAAACCTCAAAATGTATGCAGGTACACTTTTAGGTGTAATTTAAGCACTTGGCTCTTTTTGCAGCTATATCTTTATCCTCTTCTACTTTTTAATGCTGCTTTAGTAGCTTTTTTATATGCACATGAAATTGTATGTTATGTTTAGACTAGTGTACCATGCCCTTGTTGATGATATTTCCATGAAACTTTCCACTTTAAGTTTTTTTTATTTGTATATTATAAATAATAAAGATACACTTATCTTACCAAATATATGGTGTCAGTGAAATACACTCCTTCTATGCCATTTGAACTCCAATTTAGGCCTCTTTCACATGTCCGTGGAAAAGACACACGATTTTCGCAGACGTGTTGAAGGAACGTATGGCCATCCATGTGCCGTGATTTTGGCACACGTGTGTTCTCCATGTGCTAGCCATGATAGCACACAGAGATCAGGAACTTGTTACTCACCTGTCTCCGGTGCTGCTGTCCGTGGTGCTGATGGCTTCGGTGCTGCTGCTTCCGGGTCCGTGGTGCAGTTAATATGCATGAGCATAATCAGCGGATGCTGAAGCAAGTGACGGCAGCGCCGAAGAGAGCAGGGCTTGAGACAGTTGAGTATAGAAAATAATTTTACTTCAAAGGCACGAGTTTTCTCCGGTACGTGTCACATGGATCACACCACTGTGTGGCTTGTGACATCAGTGCTGATGGGGAAAAACAGATTTGTTTACATGCGGAACACACAGACATGCATGTGCTCCAGACAGGCACACTGTCCTTGTGAAAACACTGGTGTGTGCCAAGGCCCATTGCTTTGAATGGGTTTGCATGTGTCCGTGTCTCTGGTATATATGAAAATGGATGTCATACATAGAGTTGAGCGCGGTTCGCGGTTCGAGGTTCTCCAGTTCTAAGCTCGAGTGATTTTTGGGGCTGTTCGAGATCGAACTAGAACTCGAGCTTTTTGCAAAAGCTCGATAGTTCTAGATACATTCGAGAACGGTTCTAGCAGCAAAAAGCAGGGCTTTTTACAGCTACAGTGTGCAGGAGCCATTGCTGGCAGCTTGCCAGAAGCTGGTAACCAAGATAAACATCGGGTATCCAAGCAAAGCGCTTTGGTTAGTAACCCGATGTTTATCTTAGTTACGTGCAGGAAGCCCACACTTTCCCGCTCAGCTCGCTCCGCCCCCTCCTGCCCGCAGCATGTACACATACATACACACACACACACAACCCCCCCCCCCCCCCCGCTCAGCTTACCTGCGGTGATGAAGTCCCGCCATCCCGACCTCAGCGCTGTCACTGTCCTCCATGGTCCATGGCCGCCGCCCGCTTGTCACATCACCTTCTCTCGCTTCCGACCCGAGACTGACTAGCGGTGACGTCACGGACCTCTCGCGATACTTGAGGGGAAGGCGCCGGTCATTGAACTCAGTGGGGCTGTCGGCAGTGCTGGAGATCAGCGCAGGTAATGTACCTCGCTGACAGCAGCACTTGTCACCCCCCTGCAGTGACCTGGGCTGACCCATTGATGTTAGCTCAGGTCACTGCAGTGCTCTCCCAGCCAATGGGGAACATCCTGCTCTTCATTGACTGGGACAGTGTGGATCGTCATGGCAACCCCTTGGATTACAGCAGACCTGGATTTGTTTTTCAATCTAATAAATTGGTTAAAGAGGGAATGTTTTGGGGAGTGTTTTTTCAAATAAAAATGTGTTTGTCGTCTATTTTTTTTTATTACTGACTGGGTTGGTGATGTCGGGTATCTGATAGACGCCTGACCTCACCAACCCCAGGGCTTGATGCCAGGTGACATTACACATCTGGTATTAACCCCATATATTACCCCGTTTGCCACCGCACCAGGGCGCGGGATGAGCTGGGGCGAAGCACCAGGATTGGCGCATCTAATGGATGCGCCACTTCTGGGGCGGCTGCGGCCTGCTATTTTTAGGCTGGGGAGAGTCCAATAACCATGGACCTCCCTAGTCTGAGAATATCAGGCCCCAGCTGTCTGCTTTACCTTGGCTGGTGATCCAGTTTTGGGGGACCCCTACGTGTTTTTTTTTAAAAATTATTTATTTAATTTAAAATAACAGCGTGGGGTGCCCTCAGTTTTGGATTACCAGCCAAGGTGAGGTTGCCAGCTGTGGTCTGCAGGCTGCAGCCGTCTGCTTTACCCTAGCTGGCTACAAAACTAGGGGGAACCCTACGTCATTTTTTTTTCATTTTTTTTGCTAAATACAAAGCTAAGCACCCCTTAGTGCCACATGAAAGGCACCAAAGGGTGCTCCACTTTTTCTCCACTTTTTCTCCACTTTTTCTCCACTTTTTTTCCATATTTTTCTCCACTTTTGCTCCACTTTTTCTCCATTTTTTCTCCACTTTTTCTCCACTTTTTCTCCACTTTTTTTTCCATTTTTTCTCCACTTTTTCTCCACTTTTTCTCCATTTTTTCTCCACTTTTTCTCCATTTTTTTCTCCACTTTTTCGACACTTTTTCTCCACTTTTTCTCCACTTTTTTTCCATTTTTTTCTCCACTTTTTCTCCACTTTTTCTCCACTTTTTCTCCACTTTTTCTCCACTTTTTCTCCACTTTTTTTCCATTTTTTTCTCCACTTTTTCTCCACTTTTTCTCCACTTTTTTTCCATTTTTTTCTCCACTTTTTCTCCACTTTTGCTCCACTTTTTCTCCATTTTTTCTCCACTTTTTCTCCACTTTTTCTCCACTTTTGCTCCACTTTTTCTCCATTTTTTCTCCACTTTTTCTCCACTTTTTCTCCACTTTTTTTCCATTTTTTTCTCCACTTTTGCTCCACTTTTTCTCCATTTTTTCTCCACTTTTTCTACACTTTTTCTCCACTTTTTCTCCACTTTTTCTCCATTTTTTCTCCACTTTTTCTCCACTTTTTCTCCACTTTTTTTCCATTTCTTTCTCCACTTTTGCTCCACTTTTTCTCCTTTTTTTCTCCACTTTTTCTCCACTTTTTCTCCACTTTTTCTCCACTTTTTTTCCATTTTTTCTCCACTTTTTCTCCACTTTTTCTCCACTTTTTCTCCACTTTTTCTCCATTTTTTTCTCCACTTTTTCTCCACTTTTTTTCCATTTTTTCTCCACTTTTTCTCCACTTTTTCTCCACTTTTTCTCCACTTTTTCTCCATTTTTTTCTCCACTTTTTCTCCACTTTTTCTCCACTTTTTCTCCACTTTTTCTCCACTTTTTTTTCCATTTTTTTCTCCACTTTTTCTCCACTTTTTCTCCACTTTTTCTCCACTTTTTTTTCCATTTTTTTCTCCACTTTTTCTCCACTTTTTCTCCACTTTTTCTCCACTTTTTTCTCCACTTTTTCTCCATTTTTTCTCCACTTTTTCTCCACTTTTTCTCCACTTTTTCTCCACTTTTTCTCCACTTTTTTTCCATTTTTTTCTCCACTTTTTCTACACTTTTTCTCCACTTTTTCTCCACTTTTGCTCCACTTTTTCTCCATTTTTTCTCCACTTTTTCTCCACTTTTTCTCCACTTTTTTTCCATTTTTTCTCCACTTTTTTTCCATATTTTTCTCCACTTTTGCTCCACTTTTTCTCCATTTTTTCTCCACTTTTTCTCCACTTTTTCTCCACTTTTTTTCCATTTTTTCTCCACTTTTTCTCCACTTTTTCTCCATTTTTTCTCCACTTTTTCTCCATTTTTTACTCCACTTTTTCTCCACTTTTTCTCCACTTTTTCTCCACTTTTTCTCCACTTTTTTTCCATTTTTTTCTCCACTTTTTCTCCACTTTTTCTCCACTTTTTCTCCACTTTTTTCCATTTTTTTCTCCACTTTTTCTCCACTTTTTTTCCATTTTTTTCTCCACTTTTTCTCCACTTTTGCTCCACTTTTTCTCCATTTTTTCTCCACTTTTTCTCCACTTTTTCTCCACTTTTGCTCCACTTTTTCTCCATTTTTTCTCCACTTTTTCTCCACTTTTTCTCCACTTTTTTTCCATTTTTTTCTCCATTTTTGCTCCACTTTTTCTCCACTTTTTCTCCACTTTTTTCTCCACTTTTTCTCCACTTTTTCTCCACTTTTTCTCCACTTTTTCTCCACTTTTTCTCCACTTTTTCTCTGTTCTTTTTCTATGGTCGGTCTACCCATTAGCTCTGCCATGCATACTGTAGCTCTACACCTACTGCACATGTTACTTTATGATTGACATCTCTTTCGTACCAGAGCTGTCTAAGTCTACTCTGACCCCATATTTGTCATTACTATATTGTCCTTGTACTGTATTATGACATTTGTATCATGTGTTTCATTTCTTGCTGTGTTGCAATTTTTTTGCTGCTTCCCAATTGTACCTCTACATTGTTCTAGTTTATGTTATTGTTCTCTCACTCTTATGTGATACTGATTATTGTCATTTTTCATGATTACATGCAGATAAGTCCAATCTGACGAAGGCTCAGGCCGAAACGTCATTTGTAACTTGTTTTGGACAAAAACATATATGCTTATGAAAAAATTTTTTTTCTTAATACGGACCAATAAAGAGTGATTTTGCATTACTATCCGTTGTGACTTACTGACTTAGTCTGGGAGATTTAGAGTGCCGAGGTTACTCACTAATTTTATCTATTATTACCTCTGAGCACCTATATACCAGTGAGCAGAGCTTCCTCTACAGTAGTTCTCCTGATTAGGCATGCCCTTACCTCATGAGCAGGGCATTGCAGCTTTGGTAGCAACCATTACGACATGGACTCTGCTGCTGTGGACCCGGGGAGAGTGAGTGCAGATTCATTGCACCCACACTCCTCACATGAAGGGTCCGCACTCCTAGAAAGTGGGGGATACGTTCCCTGAGTGTCTCCCCCCCATATTCTAGATGGTCCAGAGTCGTCGTGGGACCCCTTTATTTTTTTTCTTACAATAAATTGGTGAAAGAGGAAATGTTTTGGGGACTGTTTTTTCAAATACATTTCTTTTGTCGATTTTTTGTTTTTGTTAGTACTGACAGTTTATGATGTTGGGTATCTAATAGACGCCATGACATCACAAACTGCTGGGCTTGATCTCAGGTGACTTTACAGCTAGTATCAACCCGATTTATTACCCCGTTTGCCACTGCACCAGGGCACGGGATGAGCTGGGGTGAAGCGCCAGGATTGGCGCATCTAGTGGATGCGCCACGTCTGGGGTGCCTGCGGCCTGCTATTTTTAGGCTGTGAAGGCCCAATAACTATGGACCTTTCCACCCTGAGAATACCAGACCACAGCTGTCCGCTTTACCTTGGCTGGTGATCCAATTTGGGGGGGACCCTACTTTTATTGTGTAATTATTAATATTTATAAAATAATTATAAAAAAGAGCCTGAGGGGACCTCCACATTGGATCCCCAACCACGGTAAAGCTGCCAGCTGTGGTTTTCAGGCTACCGCCGTCTGCTTTACCCTAGCTGGCTATCAAAAATGGGGGGACCCAACGTCATTTTTTTTTTAACTATTTTTTAAATAGAAAAAATTAATGGGCTTCCCTGTATTTTGATTGCCAACCAAGGTAACGGCAGGCAGATGGGGGTGGCAACCCATAGCTGTCTGCTTTATCTGCGCTGAGAATCAAAAATACCGCGGAGTGCTACGTCATTTTTTTAAAGATTTATTTTTACAGCACTGTGATGTCCAGCAATCAAAATACAGGGAAGCCCATTTTATTTTTAGTTATTTAAATAAATAATTAAAAAAAATATATATGGGCTCCCGCTGCATTTTTTGTATTGCTAGCTAAGGGTAATCCAAGCAGCTACTGGCTGCTAACCCCCACTGCTTGGTGTTACCTTCACTGGCAATGGAAAATCCAGGGAAGCATTTTTTATTTTTTTTGCCAAAAAACTAGAAAAAAAAGGACGTGAGCTTCGCCATATTTTTGTATGCTAGCCAGGTACAGCAGGCAGCCACGGGCTGCCTCCAACTCCCAGTTGCCTATTTGTACCCGGCTGGGAACCAAAAATATAGGGAAGCCCGTTTTTTTTTAATTATTTCACTTATTTCATGAAATAATTAAAAAACAAATGACGTGGGCTTCGCCCCATTTTTGTGTCCAGCCGGGTACAACTAGGCAGCTGGGGATTGGAATCCGCAGCACAGGTTAGCCCGAGGTTTCTGGGCGCCTCTGCTGCGGATTTCAGTCCGCAGCCGTCCCAGAAAATGGCGCTCTCATAGAAGCGCCATCATCTGGCGCTGTATCCAACTCTTCCAACAGCCCTGGAGCCGGGTGGCTTGTTGGGTAATTATGAGTTAATACTGGCTTTGTTTTACAAGCCAGTATTAAGCCAGAGATTCTTAATGTCAGGCACATTTGACCCGGCCATTAAGAATCTCCAATAAAGGGTTAAAAAAAACCACCACACAGAGAAAAAATACTTTAATAGAAATAAATACACAGACACATTAGAGACTCCATCTTTATTACCCCCTGTCAGCCCTCCACGATCCTGCTCTTCTGTCTTCTTTCTTTCTAGTGTAGTAGTAGTGACGATTGTAGTGAGGATGAGATTCACCAGCCCATCACTTGGGGCTGGGGAACCTCCATCCTCACTACAATCCTCATTAGTGTAGTAGTAGTGACGATTGTAGTGAGGAAGGATGAGATTCACCAGCTCATCACTTGGGGCTGGGGAACCTCCATCCTCACTACAATCCTCACTAGTGTAGTAGTAGTGACGATTGTAGTGATGAAGGATGAGATTCACCAGCTCATCACTTGGGGCTGGGGAACCTCCATCCTCACTACAATCCTCACTACAATCGGGAAGCAGCGTGCAGCCTTCACTCCGTGAGTGATCACTGCTGGCTGTCAGCGATAACAGCGGTAACGCTGACAGACGCGTTACCATAGCAACGGTGCTCTCGGAGCCGCGGTTAGCGGTGACGTCACCGCTAACTGCGTTGCTATGGCAACGGTGATCTCCGTTAATGACCGGCTGTGTCAGCCGGTCCCTAACGGAACGGGGAGTTGACCGTGTGCTAGAGCATGTCGCCGGTACACGGCGATACACATATGTGCACCGTGTACCAGAGAGATGCACTCGCAGGTCCTACATGACGTGTCATAGTCATGTGACCAGTCTGTAGCCAATGAGATAATAGCCACGTGACTGGTCACATGGCTATTTTGACGTCACGATAGGTCCTGCATCTCTGCTGGCAGTGCAGGTCACCGGGAGGATTCAGCGATCATCAGATGGAATAGCGGCAAGAGACAGAGTGCAGAAGGGATCGCGAGGACCGGTAAGTGTTATGGCAATGTTTATTAACTGTTTGTGTACATTTATAATGCATTTTTATGTGTTTGTGATTGCCTCCCATTATAGCCTATACGTTCGAGTTCGGTTCGTCGAACGTTCGACGAGCCGAACTCGAACGGGACCCCCGTTCGGCGAACCGGCCTCGAGCCGAACCGGGACCGGTTTGCTCATCTCTAGTCATACATACCGGAATCTCTGATGTGTGAAGTGGGCCTTGATAAGATTTGTTTTACGAGTGCTTGGGAAATCATAACAGCACAGCCTAGTATGATGTACTGAAAACGTCTATTTTATTAGCAAGTGACCAGTTTAAATAAGGTCACCGACAAAGAACATGGTCCTCCTGAACTATGTACCAAAAAGAACAGTAGGGTTGCGAATAAAAATGTGAAACGTCCCCACCCATCAGTGCCACCTGATCTCCATAACATCATAAAGTTATGAGACAAGATGGATACCATAAGAACCAAATGGATTCTGCTCTCTCACATATGGTGTAAGTAGTCATTACTGGGTAGGTTTTGTATTTTGATCTATGACCATACCCCTATAACTTTGGCACTATGGTTTTGGTCATTTTTATTAGGTATGCAATCTTTATTTTTCTAAATATGTTTCCTTCTGTCATGATTGACTCCTGGCTCAGATGGAGCTGACCCTTTTTTTTAGTTTCACTTCTGATGCAGGTCACGTTAGGGGTTAATCCTTTCTGCCTCGTTCTGGAGGTCAGGCTGCTTTATTAGGGCACTGTTTCTCTTGGACTTCGCCAGTGATACTTCTGGCTCTGCTGTGTTCTGCTCTTGAGTGACCTGTTGTCTGCCCTGCCCCCTCCTGACCTCCGTGTTCACCTGACCTGTTAACCTCCTCTGTTGTCTGTTTCCATCAGTGTCTCTCCCGCTGTCTCCCTGTTCGTTCCTTATCTGTTTACCTTAATTCTGTCTTGTCTTCCCACTCCCCCTCGCTTCTAGGCTCTGATTTCCCGGCTACTGACCATTTGCTTCCCTCTGACTACGTTTAGACTTTGCCCTTCTGTACTTACAAGACCTCATGTTGTGACACGGCTTTCTGACGATTCTACTGCCATCTGGTGGGCTTGACTAGTATTACCTCTGCTAGGGAATTCCCTGCTCATACGTTTCCTCCACTTTTACGCCCCCTAGTGGTTTACCAGCTAACTACCTTCTCAGATAGTTTCAGGAATCCTCTCAGTCCCACATTACTGCGCTGTACTGCTATTGTACATCTTAGAGTACAGCGTGACATCTTCCTAATAAAGTAATCCCAGTTATAATGGAAAGCTTGAATGATTGAATGATAATTTTGGCATATATCCCATAATGCAATCTTCATCAAATCTGCCAACTTTCTGACTCCAATGCAAGTCGGAGACCATATTTTATATCCTATCCACATGCAGCGGAAACACCATAAACAACTCTTGTTGCAGATTACACCCATAAGACCTACTGATTAGCCCCATACAGATTTCCGATGTATTAGCAGAATGTAATTCTCAGATTTCTGCTACAGATCCTCTTATAAACTCTCCTTGGATGTGTGAACATACTGTACTCTTACATCTCCATCTTAGACGATCTGATCCAACTATAAAGAAATACCTTGCAACTTTCTTCTTTGGGGGATCCTAGAAAGTTTGCAGCACTTTTCCCTTATGGATCTATACCTTACAAGGATACATCACTATGGTACAAACAGGATGAGTACATATATCTTTATTAGAAAAAGTATTCATGTAAATACATAAAACACTTAAATTCAAGGCAGTGAAAAATGAAAGGATCACAATGTAAAACATATTAGAGTGTACATAATTGTACTTTCTGATTATGCTGTTAGGAAGGGATAAGATGCAATGAACAATAAACTACAAGAATGGAATTAAACCATTAGCGTCAGAGGGACATTTAATGCTCTGGAACTGAAGGGATTATCTTTTCTGTATTAAAGGTTCAGCAGAAATATGAAAGAGATAAAGACAGCAGTGCTGAGGATGCTGAACGCATATAAAGTAACTTTTAGGCTGTACGAGACGCTGAGAAGAGTTTGTCGAAATTGTCCTTGCTATTGTACATAGATTAGTTGCTAGTACGGACCTGTCGACAATATTTGCTCATTCATCCTGGAAATAATTTAAAAAATACAGTATAATATATAAAGTATTCTACAAAAAGTATAATCATATCTCTATGCAAAATGTATGAGCAAATGGAAATTCTGTGCAAGTGAAGACGAAAGACAGGAAAGCAAAAATCACATTTCACTGATCACTGCATGTGTACATTATTTTTGTTGCAGTGGTTAGTGATGAGCGAATATACTCGGCACTATTTATTACTGGCACGAATACTAAGGTATTTGCAATATGCGTTACTCGTCGAGCGTTCTGGTATTCGCCTCATGACGTTCAAGATGCTCCCCACATGTTTGGTGCCGGATTTTCAGCCATTAAAAATGCTGAGGTTGCTTGCCAATCACAGTAATGCCATAGTCATTTTTGCTACTGGCATTTCTGTGATTGGGCGGCACGGTGAAAAAAAAAAAAGACGACTTCCGGTCATTAAAGCAGGAGAATTATACTTACCGAGTTTCCCAGTCAAGCTGCTTCTGGGTCCAATCATTAAATCATATGAATATGCCTGGCTTCCTCCTCCCTCCCTCTGCACCAGCGTCTATGATTGGTTGACCTGACACTAGCTGTCTGGGTCAGAAAACTGAGTGTAAAAATAAATAAATAATTGGAAAAAATGGCAAAGAGTCCCCCATAAATTCATACCCAGCGCAGATAAACCATACAGATACAGGCTGCAACCCCCAGCTGTGTGCGTTATCTTGGCTGTTTATCAAAATTCAAGGGACCATATGGCTTTTTAAAAAATTATTCAAATAAATAATTTTAAAAAATGACGCGCAGTCCCCCCAATTTTAATACCTAGCAAAGATAAAGCAGATGACTGGAGGCTGGTATTCTCAGGCTGGGGACGCCCAAGGTTATTGGGCCCCCAGCCTAAAATTAGTAGCCTGCAGCCGCCCCACAATTGGGCATCCATCAGATGTGCCAATTGTTGCACTTTACCCAACTCATCCCAATTGGCCTGGTGCAGTCGAAATTGGTTAATATAAGTAGTGATGAGCGAGTACTAAAAAGCTCGGGTGCTCGAAGCTCGGGCCGAGCCTCCCAAGATACTCGTGTACTCGGCCCGAGCACTGAGCCCAATGTTATCCTATGGGAGACCCGAGTATTTTTGTGAAATGACCCCCCGGCAGCATGTAGAAACCAAAAAAATGTCACAAAAGTCTCAGAAGAGTGCTCAAATGACATGGCATCAGCATGGGGAAGACCCCTTGAAGCATTTATCACTCAAAAGTCACAGATGTGAACAATTTTGTCCGAGTTTTACGCCATTTTTACGGACTCACCAGAAAACCTTCCAAAATGACACCAAAATGAATTTTCATGGCGGAAATGTTAAGGGCACATACCCAATAGTGAGATAGAGCTGGTGTATGTTACTTTTTGAGATTAATACATGAAAGATTTTACATGAAAACCTTGTGTGGCACTCCGATGTCCAAAACGCACGTTTTGTGCTTTTTACTAGCGATGTCGGTCATTTTTTTTTTTTTATTCTATCTCCCTCAGTCCGTCGGTCTGTCTCTCTCTGTCTTGTCTGTCCCCCTCTCACAGTCTGTCGGTCAGTTCCCCCCCCTCTCTCTTACTTACCGTTCCCCGATCACTGCCGCGGCGCTGCACAGCTGTTCAAACTCCGGTGGCTTTTCCTCTTTTGAAAAAGCCGGCCGCTCATTAAACAATCTCCTATTCCCTGCTTTCCTGCTTTTCGGCGCCTATGATTGGTTGCAGTGAGACACGCTCCCACACTGAGTGACAGCTGTCTCACTGCAACCAATCACAGCAGCCGGTGTGTGTATACTGTGCAGTGAAATAAATAATTAAATAATTAAAAAAAACGGCGTGCGGTCCCCCCAATTTTAATACCAGCCAGATAAAGCCATACGGCTGAAGGCTGGTATTCTCAGGATGGGGAGCTCCACGTTATGGGGAGCCCCCCACCCTAACAATATCAGTCAGCAGCCGCCCAGAATTGCCGCATACATTAGATGCGACAGTTCTGGGGCTGTACCCGGCTCTTCCCGATTTACCCTGGTGCGTTGGCAAATCGGGGTAATAAGGAGTTAATGGCAGCCCATAGCTGCCACTAAATCCTAGATTAATCATGTCCGGTGTCTCCCCGAGATTCCTTCCATGATTAATCTGTAAATTACAGTTAAAAAACACACACACCCGAAAAATCCTTTATTAGAAATAAAAAACACTAACAAAGTCCCTCATCACCAATTTATTAACCCCGACAAACCCTCCATGTCCGGCGTACTCCACAGTCCTCCAGCGTCGCGTCCAGCTCTACTGCATGGAAGTGACAGGAGCTGCAGAATACACCGCCGCTCCGGTCACCTCCACGCAGCTAATGAGATGAGTATAGCGATCAGCTGAGCTGTCACTGAGGTTACCTGGATCCAGCGGTGGATGCAGCGGTGGCCGCGGGTAACCTCAGTGACAGCTCAGCTGATCGCGCTACTCACCGCCGCTCCAGTCAGCTCCATGCACCAACTGAGGTGAGTATAGCGATCAGCTGCTGTCACTGAGGTTAATCGCGGCCACCGCTGGATCCAGCGGTGGCCGTGAGTTACCTGACTGACAGCAGCTGATCGCGCTATTCCCTTCATTAGCTGCGTGGAGGTGACCGGCGGCTTTTACTATTTTGAAAAAGCCGGCCGCTCATTAAACAATCTCCTATTCCCTGCTTTCCCCGCCCACCGGTGCCTATGATTGGTTGCAGTGAGACACGCCCCCACGCTGAGTGACAGGTGTCACACTGCACCCAATCACAGCAGCCGGTGGGCGTGTCTATACTGTGCAGTAAAATAAATTAATAAATAATTTAAAAAAAACGGCGTGCGGTCCCCCTCCATTTTAATGCCAGCCAGATAAAGCCATACGGCTGAAGGCTGGTATTCTCAGGATGGGGAGCTCCACGTTATGGGGAGCCCCCCAGCCTAACAATATCAGTCAGCAGCCGCCCAGAATTGCCGCATACATTATATGCGACAGTTCTGGGGCTGTACCCGGCTCTTCCCGATTTGCCCTGGTGCTTTGGCAAATCGGGGTAATAAGGAGTTAATGGCAGCCCATAGCTGCCACTAAATCCTAGATTAATCATGTCAGGCGTCTATGAGACACCCTCCATGATTAATCTGTAAATTACAGTAAATAAACACACACACCCGAAAAATCCTTTATTAGAAATAAAAAACACACACATATACACTGGTTCACCACTTTAATCAGCCCCAAAAAGCCCTCCATGTCCGCCGGAATCCAGGATGCTCCAGCGTCGCATCCTGCGCTGCTGCATAGAGGTGACCGGAGCTGCAGAAGACACCGCCGCTCCGGTCACTTCCACGCAGCAAATGAGGTGAGTAGCGCGATCAGCTGAGCTGTCACTGAGGTTACCCGCCGTCACTGGATCCAGTGACAGCGGGTAACCACAGTGACAGCTCAGCTGATCGCACGGCTGTCTTCATTAGCTGCGTGGAGGTGACCGGAGCGGCGGTGTCTTCTGCAGCTCCTGTCACTTCCATGCAGCAGAGCTGGACGCGACGCCGGAGTCCGTGGAGTACGTCGGACATGGAGGGTTTGTCGGGGTTAATAAATTGGTAATGAGGGACTTTGTTAGTGTTTTTTATTTCTAATAAAGGATTTTTCGGGTGTGTGTGTTTTTTAACTGTAATTTACAGATTAATCATGGAAGGAATCTCGGGGAGACGCCTGACATGATTAATCTAGAATTTAGTGGCAGCTATGGGCTGCCATTAACTCCTTATTACCCCGATTTGCCAACGCACTAGGGTAAATCGGGAAGAGCCGGGTACAGCCCCAGAACTGTCGCATATAATGTATGCGGCAATTCTGGGCAGCTGCTGACTGATATTGTTAGGGTGGGGGGCTCCCCATAACGTGGAGCTCCCCATCCTGAGAATACCAGCCTTCAGCTGTATGGCTTTATCTGGCTGGTATTAAAATTGGGGGGACCGCACGCCGTTTTTTTTAATTATTTATTTATTTATTTTACTGCACAGTATAGACCCGCCCACCGGCTGCTGTGATTGGGTGCAGTGTGACACCTGTCACTCAGCGTGGGGGCGTGTCTCACTGCAACCAATCATAGGCGCCTGTGGGCGTGGAAAGCAGGGAATATGAGATGGCTGTGTACAGAGCACAGCGCGCCGGCCGGTATAAAGGCTCGGTCACGCTGTGCAGGCCAGCCAATCACTGCAATTCCACAACTAACAGGGCTGTGGCATTGCAGTGGTCTGCCAGCCAATCCCTGCATGAGGGCTGGCTCTCAAAAGAGCGCCAACATGCAGGGATGAAGACCACGAGTAAAGCACGAGTATTGCAAAATTACTCGGTACCCGCCGAGTAGCCCGAGTACAGTGATACTCGTGCGAGTACCGAGTAGTAACAAGCATACTCGCTCATCACTAAATATAAGGCATTTATGACAGCTGTGATTTGTCAAAAATCACAACGGCCATCAAGCCCAGGGTTAGTAATGGGAGGAGTCTAAAGACCCCCATTAAGAACCCTGTCAGTAAAAAGAAAAACAAATACAAACACGCAAAAATCCTTTATTGTAAATAAAAAAACACACTTTTTCATTTTTATTCATTTTTTTATTTATAATAAAAGTTTTGTGTGTTTTTTTTTTCTTTTTACTTACAGGATTGGTAATGGGGGGGTCTCATAGACCCCTCCCCTTTACTAACTCAGGGCTTGATGGCAGCTGTAATTTTTGATATAATACAACTATCATTAACCCCCTTATATTACCCAGATTGCCATTGCACCAGGGCAATCGAGATTAGCTGGGTGAAGGAGCAATCGAGATGAGCTGAGCAAAGCCCCACAATTGGAGCATCTAATGGATGCACCAATTGTGGAGTAGCTGCGGGCTGCTACTTTTAGGCTGGGGCACCCAATAACCATGAGCCTCAGCAGCCTGAGATTACCAGCCCCCAACTGATTTGTAAAGCGCTGCGGAATATGTAGGCGCTATAGAAATAAAGATTATTATTATTATTATTATTATTATTATTAATAACTGTCTGCTTTTTCTTGTCTGGGTTTCAAACTTGGGGGGTGATCATTTTGCTAAATTATTTATTTAAATCATTTAAAAAAAAGCCGCATAAAGCCACTTGTATTTTGATACACCGCCAAGATAATGCACACAGCTGGGGGCTGCAAATTGTAGCCATCTACTTTATCTGTGCTGGTTATCAATATACAAGGGACCCTACCCCATTTTTTACAATTATTTATGTTTACACTCAACTTCCTGACCCGGACAGGTTGTGTGAGGGCAACCAATCACAAACGCCGGCAAAGAGGGTGGGCGGGGGAAGCAGTTAATATTTATGAGATCTATGAGTGGACCTAGAAGTAATGCAACAGCTGCTGGGAAACTCAGTAAGTATAAGTGCCCTGCTTTAATCCCAATAATACTCTGCTAACATTATTACCAGAAACCAAATAGTCAGAAATGCATCCAGGCATCTTCCCCATGCTATTCCCTTTTACGTTTCAGGACTTTTCTATTCATTTCAGCATTTTTACAGCTCTTCCAGACCTACTTCCAAAGTCCTCCAGAAAATTATTTGAGTGTCCCATTGACTTGTGTTGGGTTCATTATTCACGACGAATACACAAATAGATGTATTATTCCTCTTGAATAATCCGAACCCGAATATTTTACTATTCGTCAATCTCTAACACTGATGTATCTGTCATACAAGGCCCATCTCTATCATAGAGAACATGTAGCATGAAGGACCCACCAGAAAACATGCCTCTCTCCACTGTGGTGAAACTTCCCACTTTTATCTATGGTGCATCTCCTTTCTCCCCCTAAAACTTAAAGGGGTAGGTTAAGTTTTAAGGTTATCACATAATCTTGGAATAGAGAATAATTTGTAAATTGCTGGGTGTTCCTTTTCTGAGACCCCACCAATCCCAAAAACTGGGCCCATGTGCATGTACACTGCTGCTCCATTAATTCATAAGGGAGTGTCGAAAACAAGCTTGACAATCTCTGGCAGTCCCATTAAGAATCTATTGAGTGGCAGTGCTCATATCAATCACTGATCAATTCATACAGACCTTGTTTTTGGGATAAGGGGATCCTAGCAGTTTGACATCCAGTTACCAGGACATTATCTCCTGTCCCACTGATAAGAAATAAAGGCGGCGTTACACGCTATGATATATCTAACGATATGTCATCGGGGTCACGGAATTCGTGACGCACATCCGGCATCGTTAGAGATGTCGTAGCGTGTGGCACCACCGAACGACTGTTAACGAGCAAAAGTACTCACCTTATCGTTGCTCGTTGACACGTCGGTCATTTTCATAATGTCGCTCCTCCTTCTGCGCGCCGGTTGTTCGTTGTTCCTGAGGCAGTACACATCGCTATGTGTGACACCCCGGGAATGACGAACACCGCTTACCTGCATCCCGCTGGCAATGAGGAAGGCAGGAGGTGGGCGGGATAATCCGGCCGCTCAGCTCCGCCCCTCCGCTTCTATTGGGCGCTCACTGTGTGATGTCGCTGTGACGCCGAACGTCCCTCCCCCTTCAGGAAGAGGATGTTTGCCACCCACAGCGATGTCGTTAGGGAGGTAAGTACATGTGACGGGGGTTAACGAAATTGTGCGCCACGGGCAATGAAATGCCCGTGACACACAAACGACGGGGACGGGTGCGATCGCTCATGCGATCGAACGATATATCATAGCGTGTAACTCCGCCTTTACTTTCAAACTTGAGAATACACCTTTGATCACATTGTGCCAATTAAGGAAATAATTACCCATCAGCAGAATAGGAGATAAATTGCTAATTGCTGAGGATTCCAATGCTGGGAACTTCATTGATCCTAATAAAAGGACTTGAAAATGGGGCATTTGAATGATGCGGTTGCACTTGTGTGGCACCATTGTATGTAATGTTTATGGGACTGTGGGACATAGGGAGAAGTCTATCTCCAGCAATGAATGGAATGGCATTGCCTCAGTCAAGTAGTCTACTTAACAGCTTTGTTTTCAGTATCTGTGGTTGTCCCACTCATGGGATCGCCAGCAATCAGCAAGTTATGAAATATTCGGTGACTAGTTGACTATTTGGTAAGTTGGGAAAACTTTAGGGTAGGTAGAGGAACCCACTTTTTGGCACCTGGAACCAATTTGACCCCAAAGAAAACCACGTACAAGAGGGCAGGTAACACATTTGAGTTGTTATCACTAGTGGGCAAACCCAGACTGGAAAAGTCCAGATCTGTGCGGGTTACTGAGTACCCGTACTCCGATGCCGGGCCTGGAGTTCTCAGGGAACTCTGGGTAGTTATCCAGATCCAGCCTTCTGGAAAATTAAATAAAATAAAGGAAAAAGAAAGAAAATAACACTGTAAAATTACTTCCAGGGACGCTAATTTGCAATTTTGGTGCAGAAATCTGGTGCAGATATTTAAGCATCAAATTTGCATTTCCTGGCAGAAAAGCACACCAAACCAGCATCAAAGCTGTTTTTGTACAATTGTTTGTTAGGAGATCCAGATTTGATGCTGAAATTTATACACCAAATTCCTTCACTAAATCTGCATCTCCTGGCGAAAAATCACAACAAAACCACATGCATTATGATGCAGTTTTGATGTGATTTTTTTTTTCCCAGGAGATACAGATTAGGTGTAGGAATACGGTGTATAAATTTCAGCACCAAATCTACATCTCTTGGCAAAAAAAATGGTTTTCTGCCAGGAGATGTAAGTCTGTGATCGAGGTCACTGAGTTGAATGAGGTCACCTGAGGTCAGTTTACATGCAGTCACGGTGGGATACCGTGCGAACCTCCAGCTATGACTGCAAATAAATTGAGTGATGTCACCACTCATCAGTGCGGCTCAGTCAGGCTCTACTTGAAGCCCACAGCATGTGGATATGTTCTGTGACCGCGTGCTATGACTTCAGAATGTAGAAGAGCTGGTATCGTCTTGGGACTTCATGTGGATTACATCAGAACTGGGTGTTTGGGGTCAATTAGGGAGTGAAAGAGGGTAGGTTTTTTTGTATTTTATTTAAAATAAAGAATTTTTTCAGTGTTTGTGTTTATTTCTTTTCACTTACAGATTAGTAATAGGGAGGTCTCATAGATGCCTCCTATTACTAATCTAGGGCTTAGTGGTAGCTGTGAGTTGTCATTAAACCCTGATATTACTCTGATTGCCACCTCGCCAGGGCGGGGATGAACCAAGTTAAGTACCAGAATTGTCACATCTAATGGATTCGACAACTTTGGATGACTGCAGGCTGGTATTTTTAGACTGGGGAGGACCAATAACCATGGACCTTCCCAGCCTAATAATGCAAGTCCCCAGCTGTCAGCTTTATCATGGCTGAGTATCAAAATTGGGGGGACTGCATGCCGTTTTTCTTAAATTATTTTAAATAATTTAAAAAAGTCACATGGTCACTCTTATTTTGATACATAGCCAAGATAAGCACACGCCTGGGAGCTGCAGCCTGTAGCGGTGTGCTTTATCTGTGCTGAGTATCATAATATGGGGGGACCCTACACCAATTTTTTTATTTATTTTTATAAACAAACAAATCATGATCAGGAGGCGGTGGTAGCAGCAGTGCTGCCCCCTGGTGACGATTCATTTGAGGGCAGTCCTCTTTAAAGTAAGGAGATAGAGAAGTGATAGAAGAGCAATCCTCTTATGACGTTCCATGAGATTGCCCTCAAATGAAACCTATAGGAATTAGCAGGATAAGGAGAATGGTAGAGAATTTTATAAGAAAGCTAGTTACAAAAGTTGTTGGGCTTAAAGATAGATCGGCAATTATAGGTATCGAACAACTCCTTAAAGACAGCAAAAGAGCCTACTTGTGTTCTGTACAAGCCATTTAGGCATTACATTCATTCTATGTAAAATGACATGTAGAATACCATAATGTTGCCTATATATAGTGCAAAAAATAATGTGCTAACTTTCTATGCAACAAAACTATAAGAAGATATTCCTCCTACAAGAGCTTACAAGGTAAAAATGAGCATAGAACATTTACAAGGAGGCATATAATATGAATATTAAAAGTTTAAAAGTCTTTTCATGTAGAATAAACTGCTGTAAACTACAAATAAAACATCTTAAAGCTTTCATTTTACTATCTCTGTGTGTCAACTTTCCAACTATATTTCTTGATCGGTTTCTGTTTGACAGTCAAGACATCAAGGCAAAGTATTAATAGATGTCTTTTCTAAACACACTTATCCAGGCCACTTAGGAATAGTGCTACACAAGCAGATTTTCAGGCTGAAGTATATTCATTACATCAAAGATCCACAAATTGAGGTGCAGACAAGATAATGTATTTAAGACTAAAAAAGTCTTTTCCAGAAAGCACATGGGAATATATTTTTATATTTTCATTAAAATAAACATTTTGACTCTAGTATGATTTATTACATCTTTTTACTATCAGGCATGTGAAATAAATTGCATATTGAAGGACCAGCAGAAGGTTTAGCATTATAAAAATATCTGCTAGCTCTTACACTAAATTCTAAGAGAACATTCAAGTAACTCTCAATGAAAAGGAAAGCCGCTGCTTCTAAGGTGCCATTCCACATAATTCCATTGCTACCGGACCACAGAAACTATATATGTAAGGTGCAGAAATGAGGGAGATCAGGCACACTTCAAATTCACCTGTTTGTACTTTTTTTTCCAAAGAAATTAGATTCACAGAGAAGTCTAACTCTGTCAATCTTATGTCCCTTATGTCTTGAGATCCCAGGGCATAATAAATATAGGATGTAAAAATGTAAAAAAAATCCTTATGTTCATAAAAGAGAATGGTGAATGAAAGATGCACTCCATTGACACCTTAATATACAGTGACAAGCAAAAGGGTAACAATGTTTTGAACTTTTGGCTTTCAGGTTCCGTGGCTCACCATCCACCGGATTCTTGGGAGTGAGACTACCTTAACTATATAGACAATCATGTTTGCTATCTCATACATAAATTTGACTTGCAATTATTTAGTATATGATTAGTTATGTAGATTCTTGTCATGTCACTGCATCATTACTGTTTTGTTCCTGATGGTGGAAAAATATTTTTCATTCAGTATACTACAAATTACAACCTGTTGTCACATTCCCTAATAGCTCAGTCTTTTATTAGGTTGATTCCTAAGTGAAAGATCTCTGGTTCTAATCAAGGAGCAGCCATGAAGAAGATTTCCCAAGAAAAGGGAAACAGCATCACCCAGCTCATTGATAGTAGTCTCTCGGCTAAAAAAATTTCCAAACTGCATCATATGAGCGCTATGATAGTTGTAAGAATAAAAAATGAAGTCTGTCCTTCCATTCAAAAGCCAAGAAGTGAATGTCCAGGCAAAATATCGAAGTCAACAAGTCGGCTCCTCACAAGGTTTATCAGTTATGGTGCTTCAAATACCGCAGTGGAGGTGGCTCGTATGCTTCATAATAGTGAGATCACAGATGTCCATGCAAGCACTGTGTGATACACATTACACAAGGCTGGAGTGGTGGCCCAAATAAAGATGAAGAAACCTCAATTGCAATGTCATCATAAGAAGTGTTAGTTCAAGTTTGCAAACAAGTACGAAAAGTGGACAGTAGAAGATTATAACAGGTGATTCTGAGAGATGAGAGGAAAGTCATTAAACTAGGCTCTGTTCTGTGCAAATGGGTCTGGAAAAACAAGGGAAAATGGAGATAATGGATCGAGAAATTGAAGAAACTGTCAAGTTCGGTGGAGGAAGCCTGATGATATGGGATTGTTTCACAGCCAAAGGCGTTGGATACTTGACCAGGATCTATGGTGGTCTCAATGCTGAGCTATATATGAGTATCCTAAAAGATTAGATACTTCGTACACTCGAGTTCGATGGGTATGAAAAGAACGACATAGTGACCAGCAGGACAACAACCCAAAGAAAATGTTGAAATTGGTGAAGAAATGGTTCAATGACAATGAAGTAGAGGTGCTAGATTAGCACCACAGTCTCCAAACTTCAACACTTTGGGTAGAGTTGAAGAAAAATCTGTATACGTACCCAAGTGTATTGACCAGTATGCAACAACATTGGGAATGTATACTACAAACAACCACCTCCAGCTTTTCATTATCATTAGACTTATCTTGCAGACTCAACCACCTGAAAACACCACAACCAAGAAAAAAGGGAATCTCTGATGCAATAGTGTGTTTTTTTGCAAAAAATTAGCAATATTCACTTTATTATAATTAAAGAAACATAGTACAAAAATTGATCTCATAAAAAGCACATACAAGGTCACAGGCAAAAACTCATAGTCCAGGATAAACAGGTTCACACAAAGATATGCTCAAATTATTTTTATGTATATTTTTTGGTATAACCTACACAAATTCTGGTCTCATTATTTTTAGCACTTATTGACTGGATCCATTCTTCCAGTCATATTATGTCAAAATTAATTAAGATCTGCTCTATACAGTGAAAGATGACTGTTATATTTACTTTTCCTCAAGAGGATATGTAGGGGTTAATCCTCCATTTTATTTAGCCTGGTTATCCCAAAAAATATACATAAAAATAATTTGAGCATATCTTTGTGTGAACCTGTTTATCCTGGACTATGAGTTTTTGCCTGTGACCTTGTATGTGCTTTTTATGAGATCAATTTTTGTATAACATATACTATGTTTCTTTAATTATAATAAAGTGAATATTGCTAATTTTTTGCAAAAAAACACACTATTGCATCAGAGACTCCCTTTTTTCTTGGTTGTAACATTGGGAATGTGTAGAAGCGTCCTGGGATTAGATTTCGGTCAAGACTTGCTTGAATCTGATCAAGAGCATGCTCAGAAGGATACAGGCAAATGTTGAAAGTCATAGGTGAATTTACAAAATACTAACAAAATAATTAAAATTAAAATTTATATTTTTACGAGCAAAACAGTATCAATGCAGTGACATAACAGGAATCTTCATAACTAATCATATGCTAAATAGTTGCAAGTCAAATTTATGTATGAGATAGCCAAGATGATTGTCTATAAAATGAAGGTAGTCTCACGCTCAAAGATGTAATAGATAGGGAGATATGGAGTCTGAAAATCAAAAGTTCAAAACATTATTAACCTTTTGCTTGTCATTGTATCTGCAAGTGAATATCGCCATCTGCTGGTTGAAAAGGGTAAGCAGGAATGGAAGATTAGAGTGTGTGTTTCCTCAAGGGAAGAATGTAGAAGAGACACCGGGTCATGTTGTGGTGCAGTTGTTTGATATAAAATCCCTGGACAGTTAAGGAGGGGAGGAGTTGTTGCTAAGGCTTTGAAGAAAGAAGACATGTGAGCAGCAGAGTGCGCTTATAAACTGCTATTACCGTAGGTGTACCTGTGAAAGACCTGAGCCTGTATTTACCTGAGGTCCTGCGCAGGGCAGATCAAAGTATTGTAGTGCGCCTGTGTGGGACCTCAATGCCGGCCTGTGTGACTGATGTAATATGTGTCATGCACCCAGGCTTCAGAAGAAGGAGGACAAAGATGGCCAAACAGAAGGCGCCGCACCCGGAGAACGGAGACATCCAGTCTGCACCGTACCATCTGTTTAAGTGAGTATTAAAGAGTGATTTTAGGTTCTACACCGCGGCCTGGGTGCTTATATACAGCATGTTAGAATGCTATATATAAGAGCACAGTGGTGGTTACCCCAGCTTATAGTCAACAAATCTGGTGACAGGTTCCCTTTAAGCCACTTATGACTCCTACAATTTTGCTAATTTGTGGTTATCATAGTTGAAGAAGTTGTTTCCAGAGAAGCTCAGAAATGTTACATGTCTGGCAGGATCAGTATAAAGGATTAATAAATATCTAGCCACCCTCAGGATCCCAGCTGGTCTGGAGACTTGACTGCTCTTCTAGGGGGCTAGTGGAGTTTCCAGGACTTTTCTGAAGAAGAATCAATCATGTACTGAAGTCATGGTCTAGTTTTCTTTACTAAATGAGACCCTGACCCTGCTGATGGGAGAACATTCATTTATTTTTCCCAGGAACATTTCCTCAAATCTGTTTACCTTAGTAATACTTTTTCCTCGTTAGTCCTGTTAGTTTATAAGAGGTTATAATGAGTAAACTTTATAGGAAAGTATTACATCTATCAGATATTTTATACTCCTTATTTCTCCGTTTTCACTACGTTCAGTATGTTCGGAGGTATTTGGTATGCACAAGTAGTTTTATGTTTAATTTATTTAACTTGGGGTCTTCAATCATTAGTTCTCTGCTTTTTCTATCTTGTTAGCCTAGCTCAGCAGTTCTCCCTCTTGCATACAGCACACTAATTACAGCTGCAAATAAAAGAAGTGACATCACAAACGAGCAGGATTGTGCAGCGAGAACTACAGAAGCCATTATAAGGTAGACGCTCAATACAGTGCTTTAATAAGAAGAGTTGGAAACATTGCAGCTCGATAAAGAGAATGTTATAAAAGACAAGCGCTATAGTCAACATGACGTTACCATGCTTTTTTGGGGAGTTGGGGGGTTCGGTATTTTTATCAAATGCTATATATAGTATGTTAGCAATATGTATAGAACATATGCATCAAACAGAGATCATATGGAAGTTTTACAGTAGAACCCAAGCAAATCCAATGCTGTAAAACTGCAAAATCAAGTTTGTAGGGTATGGTCACTTTTGTTTTCTATTGTTTAATAAAGAGAATCTGTCTGCAACATCCAAACTATTTATATGGTGATGTTGTATTCTGAAAGATAAAGTAATTCACACCTTTACTTACGCTGTTGTACACTGGAGGGGTTCCTTGCCTTACAATTTTCTGCCTTGTCCACCTCTTTGAAATAAGTAGGTAACACCTCTGGCACTTAGGTCGGTTTCAGACGTCCGTGTTTCAGGTACATGTGACATCCGTTTTTAACACGGATGCCACACGTACCCATGTTATTGTGGTGCCCCTGAGGCTTCAGTCACCACAGGGTACTGCACCTCACTTAAGGTGCAGTACTCATCCTGGATCTAGAGGAGGTTGGTACCGGTTCCATTACACACCTATTCATACACATAACCAGGTTGGCCTCCCAACTGGGGATCGGCAAGGGTTAGGTCTTAAGGCAGTCACCAAACATGGGGGGCTGACACCCACTAGAGACAGGGAACCAAGGGAGGAACAGCCACCAGGGGGAGTTAGGAGGAACACAACAGTGAGGAGTTCTCCAGCAGGAGAGGAAGAGAGCAGTCGGATTTTACCAGTGGCTCTGGTGGGAAGCAGGAGTCAATACGGTCGCCGAGGGAAGAGCTTCATTGCTCCCTTGGGACCAGCGTAGAGCAGGGTGCAGAATCCTAGGGTGGATTATACTTCAGGTTGTCCACCAAAATCTGAAGGCCAAGGGGATTGCATGTCCCTCTGGCCCCCACAGTTCCCGGAGCACAGTGCTACATAGGGACCGGGGTCATGTTCAAAGGCATACGGGACGGGAGTAAAAGACTTTTCAAGAATCGGGGTCCCCAAGAAGCTTCAGGCCACGAGGATCCGCCTCAAGAAGCGCAAGGAGGAAGGGCCCTCCATCCACTATACTGGTTCTGAACTCCAACGGATCCGGGATCGACTGGGGCCCATCACGGTGGTGACCAGCATCTCCTGGGTAAACCAGGACTGTGAGTAAAGAGACCTTGAATCCACAAAAAATGTGTCCGCCTGTCCTTGCCGGCGCCGGCACCCCACGCTTCGGTACCCGCCATTACTATTGCCTTCATCATCCTCCCCAGGGCCCTTCAGCCCCGGAGGACAGCGACATCACCCTCAACCCTTATTTATTGTACACCTCGGGTCCACAAAACCGGGCAAAAGGGCCACCCGTCACATTCCCAGACCTAACATCACCAGGCCCGGTGGCAAATATTATCCCCTTGCCCCATGGGTGCTATATTATTCTATACGGTTACACGGCCGTGTTTTCACACGGACTGTGTGACCCCTTGTAGCCCCACACACACACTAGCAGACATGTGCGTTTTTTCTCCATTAGAATGGGTGTCACACGGATCGCACACTGATGCACGGATCTGCAGGACGCATCGCGGGACCTGAAAGTATAATCATAATGTTTTTTTAATAATGTGCTTTTTTTACAGCCCCTGCACCAGAACTGGACCTGAACTTTAACACAAGCTTCCCAGAAAAGCTTGTGTTCGGGATCGTGTGTACGAACACTATGTGTTTGGTACGTACCCCAAACTTTACAATTCGGGTTCGCCCATCAGTAGTCACAAGCTCTACCAATGACCACAGCCCATACAGAGAGAGATAGGAGAAATTTAGTATACTTTACCTGTATTGAAGCCAGTGAAACCAAAGGCAGATTGTATTAGTAGAGAGAGATACATCTGTACATAGTAGTGTACCTATGTACCTGTATTCTAGAGGTGAAGAAAAAGTCAGATCTTTTGATTCCTATAAAATTGCAAAAAATTATGACAAATTACAAAAATTAGATTTTTCTTTTTTTAACTCCTACCCCCGGGATTCAAACCAACAACCTTCAAGATTGTAGGCAATATCTTAATACTTGAGCTACAGTTGTGTAGCACATTCTGTTTTGACTATCCGTGGTGACCATCTGTGTGTATCTGTGTGTCATCCAAATGCCGTCCATATGTACGTGTTTATAGTATTGGAAAATTGCATAACAAAGAAATGAATGTTTTTTGTACGTTAAAATGTTCAGATAGTCCCAAAAATGATATCTGTAAAAAAACAAACAAACATAAAAAGACAGAGAAATAAAACAAGACATTTAGGGGTACTTTGCACGCTGCGACATCGCTAGCCGATGATAGCGATGCCAAGCGCGATAATACCCGCCCCCGTCGCACATTCGATATCTTGTGATAGCTGCCGCAGCCAACATTATCGCTATGGCAGCTTCAGACGCACTTGCCTGCCCTGCGATGTCGCTCTGGCCAGCGACCCGCCTCCTTCCTAAGGGGGCGGGTCGTGCGGCATCACAGCGACGTCACACGGCAGGCGGCCAATAGAAGCGGAGGGGCGGAGATGAGCGGGACGTAAACATCTCGCCCACCTCTTTCCTTCCGCATTGCAGATGGGACGCAGGTAAGGAGAAGTTTCTCGCTCCTGCGGCTTCATACACAGCGATGTGTGCTGCCGCAGGAACGAGGAACAACATCGGACCTGTCGCTGCAGCGAAATTATGAAAATGATTGACACTACATAGATCAGCGATTTACGATGCTTTTGCGATCGTTTATCGGTGCATCTAGGCTTTACACGTTGCGACGTCGTTACTGGCGCCGGATGTGCGTCACATTCGACTTGACCCCGATGACATCGCAGTAGCGATGTCGCAACGTGCAAAGTACCCCTTACTTTCGTTCACCACTTTAAAGTAAAAAATATTCCCAGCTGCTCTGACAAACAAAGTCTATGAAGCATCGTTCTGACACTCCATGGACTTTTCTTACAGGCAATTCAGGTCATGCTGCGCTGTGTGAGACCTGGCTCCTCTGCAGAGCGGTAACATCAGTAACGTTACCACTGTTCGGGGTCGTCGGGTCACCAGGTCACGCCATGCTTTGTGAGACTCAGTGCCTCGGATGAGTAGTAACATCAGTAGTAACTCTACTGATGTCACCGCTCTTCAGAGTCGCAGAGTCACTTACAGTGCAGTGTGACCTGAAGTGACCTGGTGACCAGGCGACTTTGAACAGCGGCATCGACACTGATGTCACCGAGGCACAGCATGGCCAGGAAATGCCTGTTAGCTAAGTGTCAGAACGATACTTAATAGACTTTGTTTATCAGAATCCTCCCTGGACTATGTCGGAGCAGCTGGGATATCTTCTTCTTTTAAAGTAGTGAACAAGGTTAAGTGTCTTGTTTTATTTTTCTGTGTTTCTGGGGTTTTTTGAGATACACTTTTTTAGAATACGGCAGATTTCCTGGACTACAGCAGAGCTGCATGGTTTTTGTTTTATAAAATGGTACAAGAGGGGAAGTTTCAAGGAGTGTTTATTGAAATTAATTATTTTTTTTGTGTGTGTCTCTTTTTTTTTATTACTGGGTTAGTAATGGGGTTGTATGATCGATGCCTCTCTATTAGTAACACCAGGGCCTGATGCCAGCTAACATTACACAGCTGACATCAACCACAAATACTATTACCCCAACTGCCAAAGCACCAGGGCAATAGGGAAGAGCCAAGGCAAAATGCCAGAATTGGGGCTTCTAATGTGATGTGCCACTTCTGGGGTGGCTGCGGTCTGGTATTTTTAGGCTGGGAAGGGACCAATTTCCATGGATCTTCCCAGCCTGATAATATCATCCCCCAGCCATACCTTTGCTGACTATCAAAAATGGGGGCACCCCACATATTTTTTATTCTTTTAATTAGTTATATGCTTAGTTGGTATATAGCTATAAAATCTCTCTCTCTCTATCATATTTTTACATCTTTAACACTTAAAAGTCAGTAATTCTTTGAATGCATTTAATTCTGGTACATGTCACACAAATGCCATCCGTGTACTGTACGTGTTTTTCATGGATCCATAGACTTCTATTGGCACTTCTCATCATGTGCTGAAGGTAAAAAACGGACATGTCTCTGTGTGGATCACTGTAAATGTGAAAACACGGAGGTGTGAAAATTAACACCTTACATACTGGAAACAGGGACGTGTGAAGGGGGCCTTAGTGAGCATTCCTTATAAAACAATTATGGAGCATTTTTTGCATAGTGGCATTCCTCTGTTATTTCTTCAGGAAATATATAACTAAACTGAGCAATTACTGTTATCATTCATCTGTGTATCCCTACCCAATCTAACCTTGCCTAATCATGGCTGACAGTTTCAGACTGTTTAGGGACGCATCTTATTTAGTTGTCAGTTAGGCCTAAGATACAGATTTTGCAACGCTACTGATTGATTTTAACCCTTGAACGACAGCTGCAGTTCCAAGAATTGCATATCCCTCAGTAAATGGCTTTGTACAGCTGCTGTAGCGATGTAGGAACGTTAGTCACTTAATTGTGGCTCTGCTTAGGCCTGTTGCTATACACAGATTTCCAGAGGTACGATAATAACAGAGAAACAGCACAAAAGACCCTACAGTTATTAAAGAGAACCTGTCAGCAAGATTTAGCGCTGTAAAGTAAAGCCTCGTCCCTGGTGGTCCTGTGATGTCAATTAAATGGATACCTATAGTGAAAGAATCCGATTAGTGGTTATTGAATAAACATCCTGTAAAGTTTTCATCTAATGACGTCCTCTGTGCGTCGGGGCAGGACTTGGGGGTAGGGTCTTTTACTCTGCCCCTTCACCTGCCTCCTCTGATTCTACAGGTCACTGATTATTCATTGACCTACCTCCTTTTTGAAATTCTTCGCCACTGCCACCATCACTGCGGTGTGTGGCGCCTGCGCAGTGTTACTCTGCAGTCGGTCTCCAGGTCTTCAAAAATGAGGCAGGTTACTGAATGATCAATGACCTGTAAAAGAAACAAAGGAAGCAGGTGGAGGAGCAGAGAAGAAGACCCTGCCCCCAAGTCCCGACCCTATGCACACCAATGCACCAATGACATCATTAACTACTTCACAACCTATGACATACCCATATGTCATAGTTGGGAAGAGGTTCCCGACCTGTAATGTATGTGTACGTCATGGTGATGGCACAGTTCACAGGGTCTGTGTATATGCAATCGCGCCAGGAGCTTGGAGTAAGTTATAGCCGAGCTCTGGCTGTCACAACCAGGGAATCTCCCCATGCTGCCCCTGGCTGTTTAACTCATAAATGCTGTGATCAATAGCGATCGCAGATTTTATGGAGCTGGGAGAGGGAGCGCACCCCATCATAACCCCCACAGCGAGATCACAGCGCCCTGATCATTACCATAGCAACCTGAGGTTGTGATGACGATCTCCGGGTCAGCCAGCTGTGGCATGCCTGTCATACCATGCCAGGAGCATGGTCTTAGAGGCTTGTGTCAGTGTCTCACTAACAGGTATAATGCATAATGTAATGCTGGTAGTCAGACTAATAAAAGTTAATGTCCTAAATAGGGACTGAGGAAAGAAGTTAAAAAAAATGTAAAAAAACCAAAAATTAAACTGTACTGTAGTCACATGTGGAGTATTGCCATGTTGAGGAGAAATTATGTAACACATCGTGGGGTCTTTTATACCTATTTCCCTTATGAAAATTGGAAATCTGGGGCTAAAACAACATTTTAGTAATAAAAATGTAATTATACTTTCTTCACCACTCAATAGTATAAAATCCTGAGACACATCTCTAGTGCCAATAAGGTCACTGCATCCCTTGATGAATTCATTGAGGAGTGCAGTCTATAAAATGGGGTCACTTGTGGGTGCCCTGCTTTCCTTGGCATGTCAGAGGCTCTGCCAATGTAACATGGCACCCACAGCCATTCCAACAAAAACTGAACTCCAATATATTGCTCCTTCCCTTCTGAACTTTGTACTGTGCCTCAAAAGTAGTTTTCGACCACATGTGTGAATTGTTGAACTCAGGAAGAATTGTGTAACAAATACTATGGTCCATTTTCTCCTGTAATTTTTTTTCTTAAATTAAAACTTTGGGGCCAAAACAATACTATAGTGGAACAAAATCACATTTTTTTTTTATTCACAGCCCAATATTATACAATTCTGTGAATCACTTGAGAGTTAAAATTGCTCACTATTAGAGATGAGCGAACCGGTCGCGGTTCGGCTCGAGGTCGGTTCGCCGAACGGAGGTCCCGTTCGAGTTCGGTTCGTCGAACGTTCGACGAACCGAACTCGAACCACATAGGAAACAATGGCAGGCATTCACAAACACATAAAAACACTGAGAAAACACCCTCAAAGGTGTCCAAAAGGTGACAAACAACTCACAACACAACACAAACACATGGGAAAGTGACAAGAACAAATTCTCATGCGAAAACAAAAGAGCGTAACGAGGAAAAAGAGGACGAGACACAGATATAGGCATGGCACGCCCTTCTAAAATCATGTAAAACACCGCAAGGTGAATCCAAGCGGAGTCTCCCTTTTTTCCAAAAATTGGGCCCCACACACACCCACCCATTCAGTGGCAGCATTTGTGCCCTAGTTGTACACTTCACAGCTAGATTTGCATCAAGCACATTCAAAAATACGCCATTCTTAACTGTCCCCACGATGACACCGGGGTAGGTAGCAAAGTCTTTGCTGAACCATGACTTGTTCATCTTGGCTCCTTTTAAAAAACAATGTAAGCAAGGGTTAATCCAAGTGGAGTCTCCCTTTTTTCAAAAAATTGGGCCACACAGACACCCCATCAGTGGCAGCACTTGTGCCCTAGTTGCAAACAGGATGTTTTGATTTGCATCAAGCACATTCAAAAATACGCCATAATTAACTGTCCCCAGGATGACACCGGGGTAGGTAGCAAAGTCTTTCCTGATCCCAGCTCTGTTCATCTTGGCTCCTTTTTAAGAACACTGTAAGCAAGGGTTACTCCAAGCGGAGTCTCCCTTTTTTTCCAAAAATTGTGCCCCACACACACCCACCCATTCAGTGGCAGCACTTGTGCCCTAGTTGTACACTTCACAGCTAGATTGGCATCAAGCACATTCAAAAATACGCCATTCTTAACCGTCCCCAGGATGACACCGGGGTAGGTAGCAAAGTCTTTGCTGAACCATGACTTGTTCATCTTGGCTCCTTTTAAAAACAATGTAAGCAAGGGTTACTCCAAGCGGAGTCTCCCTTTTTTCAAAAAATTGGGCCACACAGACACCCCATCAGTGGCAGCACTTGTGCCCTAGTTGCAAACAGGATGTTTTGATTGGCATCAAGCACATTCAAAAATACGCCATTCTTAACCGTCCCCAGGATCACACCGGGGTAGGTAGCAAAGTCTTTGCTGAACCATGACTTGTTCATCTTGGCTCCTTTTAAAAAACAATGTAAGCAAGGGTTACTCCAAGCGGAGTCTCCCTTTTTTCAAAAAATTGGGCCACACAGACACCCCATCAGTGGCAGCACTTGTGCCCTAGTTGCAAACAGGATGTTTTGATTTGCATCAAGCACATTCAAAAATACGCCATAATTAACTGTCCCCAGGATGACACCAGGGTAGGTAGCAAAGTCTTTCCTGATCCCAGCTCTGTTCATCTTGGCTCCTTTTTAAAAACACTGTAAGCAAGGGTTACTCCAAGCGGAGTTTCCCTTTTTTTTCCAAAAATTGTGCCCCACACACACCCACCCCTTCAGTGGCAGCACTTGTGCCCTAGTTGTACACTTCATAGCTAGATTGGCATCAAGCACATTCAAAAATACGCCATTCTTAACCGTACCCAGGATGACACCGGGGTAGGTAGCAAAGTCTTTGCTGAACCATGACTTGTTCATCTTGGCTCCTTTTAAAAACAATGTAAGCAAGGGTTACTCCAAGCGGAGTCTCCCTTTTTTTCAAAAAATTGGGCCACTCAGACACCCCATCAGTGGCAGCACTTGTGCCCTAGTTGTACAATTCACAGCTAGATTTGCATCAAGCACATTCAAAAATACGCCATTCTTAACCGTCCCCAGGATGACACCGGGGTAGGTAGCAAAGTCTTTGCTGAACCATGACTTGTTCATCTTGGCTCCTTTTAAAAAACAATGTAAGCAAGGGTTACTCCAAGCGGAGTCTCCCTTTTTTCAAAAAATTGGGCCACACAGACACCCCTTCAGTGGCAGCACTTGTGCCCTAGTTGTAAACAGGATGTTTTGATTTGCATCAAGCACATTCAAAAATACGCCATAATTAACTGTCCCCAGGAAGACACCGGGGTAGGTAGCAAAGTCTTTCCTGATCCCAGCTCTGTTCATCTTGGCTCCTTTTTAAAAACACTGTAAGCAAGGGTTACTCCAAGCGGAGTCTCCCTTTTTTTCCAAAAATTGTGAGGTGGAGGAGGCAGAAGCAGTGGCAGAACTTGGAGAGACAGAGGATTGACACACAAGTCGTGGGGACGGCAAGACTTGTGCAGCAGACCCTTCACCATCTATCACCATAGTTACCCAGTGCCCAGTCAGCGACATGTAACGTCCCTGTCCATGCTTACTGGTCCAAGTATCGGTGGTAAAATGCACCCGTTCACACACAGAGTTTCTCAAGGAAGCGGTGATGTTGTGTGCGACATGCTGGTGTAGCGCGGGCACACCTTTCTTAGAGAAGTAGTGGCGACTGGGCATCTGGTACTGGGGCACAGCGACAGACATAAGGTCTCTAAAATCCTGTGTGTCCACCAGGCGGAAAGGCAGCATTTCGGTAGCCAAGAGCTTACAGAGGGAAAAAGTCAACCTCTTAGCTTTGTCATGGGTCGCAGGAAATGGCCTTTTATTTGTCCACATCTGAGGGACAGAGATCTGGCTGCTGTGTGTAGACGGTGTTGAGTAGGGTGTCCCTGGAAAAATGCAGGTTGGTGAGGAAAGTGCAGTCGGAGACATGATGTTGCCTTCATCCAACGTTGGTGCTATCGATGTCTGAGAGAGCTGAACACATGCACTTGTTTCCCCTTCCAAACCAACTGACGACCTACCAAGCAAACTGCCTGTTGCGCTTACAGTGGTGGAAGTTGTGCGTGGAAAACCAGGTGTGACAGCTGTCCCCACAGTCCTAGAAGATGAAGAGAGTGCGGATGCACTGGAAGGGGCAGGCGGTGGATGGTTCGCTCCGCTAGGCCGCATTGCAGCACGGTGAGCTTCCCACTGGGACATATGATATTTATTCATGTGACGATTCATGGAAGAAGTTGTCAAACTGCTGAGGTTTTGCCCTCTACTAACAGAATCACGACAAATTTTACAGATCACATAATTTGGGCGATCTTTTGCTGTGTCAAAAAAGGACCAGGCTAGGCAAGGCTTAGAGGGCATGCGACCTGCTAAGCCCCCCCGACTAGTGCTCAGAGGCAGAGTGGTGGCTGATGATGCAGTTGTAGACGTGCTACCAGTGCTCCGACTCTGTCCAGGAAGGCACAAGGTAACTTCGTCGTCGGTTGCATCCTCCTCCACCGCCTCTGTTGACCTCCTCAAGTGCCTGACTGTGGGTTGACAGTAGGTGGGATCTAGAACTTCCTCATCAATTGTTGTGTTTGCACTCCCCTCACCCTCAGACCGAGCCTCTTCTTGCCCTGACCGAATATTTAAGTTGTCATCCCAATCTGGTATCTGCGTCTCATCGTCATCAGTATGTTCCTCATTGTCTATAACCACAGGTATTACAGTTTGTGACAAAGGGTCAACATTATGCTCTGAAACTTGGTCCTCACGGCCTGAATCAGAGTCACAAAGGTTCTGGGCATCACTGCAGACCATTTCCTGGTCTGTACTCACTGTAGCTTGGGAGCAGACCTCTGATTCCCAGGCTATAGTGTGACTGAACAGCTCTGCAGACTCAGCCATCTCAGTTCCACCATACTGTGCAGGGCTGATGGAGACTTCAGAGCTGGGAGAAAGCAAGTTTGATTGGGATGACAACTCAGAGGACTGGTGTTTTTTGGATGCGGTAGTTGAGGGCACTTGTTGGACCACTTGAGATCCATTCAAGCATTTTCCTTTTTTGGCCATCATCTACCTTTGTTCCTGTTGTTCGTGTCCGTAAAAAAGGGAGCACATCGGATTGTCCACGGTAAGTAGTAGACATCTTACTTTTGCTGGTAGATGGTCTATCTTCAGCAGATGTTAATGGAGCTTTGCCACCTTCCCGACGGACAAACCCTTTTTTTCCTTTTCCACCACGCCTCTTCCCCTTTCCACCAGCATCTGTCATTTTGCCACTCATGTTGATTGCGACAAGATTGTGCACTTAAAATGTGGTAGTAAAAATTGAGAGGTGGTGTAGATTGCAGTGGTGGTCTAGCTTTATTAACAGCATAATAATAAAGAATAATTATTCCTGACAATGCAACTACGGCCCTTAAACTGGCAGCATAAATTGCTAGTATAATGGCTTAGTAACAATGAGTTTGAGTGTGCAATGCAGGCAGACGTGCTGCAAATATCTTTGCACTTGTGGGACGATACAAAAGTCCAACAGCCACGTTTAGGATGCCACTAAGTTCACTCAGTGTTTGCTAGTATAATGGCTTAGTAACAATGAGTTTGAGTGTGCAATGCAGGCAGACGTGCTGCAAATATCTTTGCACTACTGGTGCAATACAGCAGTCCAACAGCCACGTTTAGGATGCCACTAAGTTCACTCAGTGTTTGCTAGTATAATGGCTTAGTTATAATGAGTTTGAGTGTGCAATGCAGGCAGACGTGCTGCAAATATCTTTACACTACTGGGGCAATACAGCAGTCCAATAGCCACGTTTAGGATGCCACTAAGTTCACTCAGTGTTTGCTAGTATAATGGCTTAGTAACAATGAGTTTGAGTGTGCAAAGCAGGCAGACGTGCTGCAAATATCTTTGCACTACTGGGGCAATACAGCAGTCCAACAGCCACGTTTAGGATGCCACTAAGTTCACTCAGTGTTTGCTAGTATAATGGCTTAGTAACAATGAGTTTGAGTGTGCAATGCAGGCAGACGTGCTGCAAATATCTTTGCACTTGTGGGACGATACAGAAGTCCAACAGCCACGTTTAGGATGCCACTAAGTTCACTCAGTGTTTGCTAGTATAATGGCTTAGTTATAATGAGTTTGAGTGTGCAATGCAGGCAGACGTGATGCAAATATGTTTGCACTAGTGGGACGATACAGAAGTCCAATAGCCACGTTTAGGATGCCACTAAGTTCACTCAGTGTTTGCTAGTATAATGGCTTAGTTATAATGAGTTTGAGTGTGCAATGTAGGCAGACGTGCTGCAAATATCTTTGCACTAGTGGGACGATACCGAAGTCCAATAGCCACGTTTAGGATGCCACTAAGTTCACTCAGTGTTTGCTAGTATAATGGCTTAGTAACAATGAGTTTGAGTGTGCAATGCAGGCAGACGTGCTGCAAATATCTTTGCACTTGTGGGACGATACAGAAGTCCAACAGCCATGTTTAGGATGCCACTAAGTTCACTCAGTGTTTGCTAGTATAATGGCTTAGTTATAATGAGTTTGAGTGTGCAATGCAGGCAGACGTGCTGCAAATATCTTTACACTACTGGAGCAATACAGCAGTCCAATAGCCACGTTTAGGATGCCACTAAGTTCACTCAGTGTTTGCTAGTATAATGGCTTAGTAACAATGAGTTTGAGTGTGCAAAGCAGGCAGACGTGCTGCAAATATCTTTGCACTACTGGGGCAATACAGCAGTCCAACAGTCACGTTTAGGATGCCACTAAGTTCACTCAGTGTTTGCTAGTATAATGGCTTAGTAACAATGAGTTTGAGTGTGCAATGCAGGCAGACGTGCTGCAAATATCTTTGCACTTGTGGGACGATACAGAAGTCCAACAGCCACGTTTAGGATGCCACTAAGTTCACTCAGTGTTTGCTAGTATAATGCCTTAGTTATAATGAGTTTGAGTGTGCAATGCAGACAGACGTGCTGCAAATATCTTTGCACTAGTGGGACGATACAGAAGTCCAATAGCCACGTTTAGGATGCCACTAAGTTCACTCAGTGTTTGCTAGTATAATGGCTTAGTAACAATGAGTTTGAGTGTGCAATGCAGGCAGACGTGCTGCAAATATCTTTGCACTTGTGGGACGATACAGAAGTCCAACAGCCACGTTTAGGATGCCACTAAGTTCACTCAGTGTTTGCTAGTATAATGGCTTAGTAACAATGAGTTTGAGTGTGCAATGCAGGCAGACGTGCTGCAAATATCTTTGCACTTGTGGGACGATACAGAAGTCCAATAGCCACGTTTAGGATGCCACTAAGTTCACTCAGTGTTTGCTAGTATAATGGCTTAGTAACAATGAGTTTGAGTGTGCAATGCAGGCAGACGTGCTGCAAATATCTTTGCACTACTGGTGCAATACAGCAGTCCAACAGCCATGTTTAGGATGCCACTAAGTTCACTCAGTGTTTGCTAGTATAATGGCTTAGTTATAATGAGTTTAAGTGTGCAATGCAGGCAGACGTGCTGCAAATATCTTTGCACTTGTGGGACGATACAGAAGTCCAATAGCCACGTTTAGGATGCCACTAAGTTCACTCAGTGTTTGCTAGTATAATGGCTTAGTAACAATGAGTTTGAGTGTGCAAAGCAGGCAGACGTGCTGCAAATATCTTTGCACTACTGGGGCAATACAGCAGTCCAACAGCCACGTTTAGGATGCCACTAAGTTCACTCAGTGTTTGCTAGTATAATGGCTTAGTAACAATGAGTTTGAGTGTGCAATGCAGGCAGACGTGCTGCAAATATCTTTGCACTTGTGGGACGATACAGAAGTCCAACAGCCACGTTTAGGATGCCACTAAGTTCACTCAGTGTTTGCTAGTATAATGGCTTAGTTATAATGAGTTTGAGTGTGCAATGCAGGCAGACGTGATGCAAATATCTTTGCACTAGTGGGACGATACAGAAGTCCAATAGCCACGTTTAGGATGCCACTAAGTTCACTCAGTGTTTGCTAGTATAATGGCTTAGTTATAATGAGTTGGAGTGTGCAATGCAGGCAGACGTGCTGCAAATATCTTTGCACTAATGGGACGATACAGAAGTCCAATAGCCACGTTTAGGATGCCACTAAGTTCACTCAGTGTTTGCTAGTATAATGGCTTAGTAACAATGAGTTTGAGTGTGCAATGCAGGCAGACGTGCTGCAAATATCTTTGCACTTGTGGGACGATACAGAAGTCCAACAGCCATGTTTAGGATGCCACTAAGTTCACTCAGTGTTTGCTAGTATAATGGCTTAGTAATAATGAGTTTGAGTGTGCAATGCAGGCAGACGTGCTGCAAATATCTTTGCACTTGTGGGACGATACAGAAGTCCAACAGCCACGTTTAGGATGCCACTAAGTTCCCTCAGTGTTTGCTAGTATAATGGCTTAGTTATAATGAGTTTGAGTGTGCAATGCAGGCAGACGTGCTGCAAATATCTTTGCACTACTGGGGCAATACAGAAGTCCAATAGCCACGTTTAGGATGCCACTAAGTTCACTCAGTGTTTGCTAGTATAATGGCTTAGTAACAATGAGTTGGAGTGTGCAAAGGGCAGGAGGGTACAGTGGCAGGATTGTGGGTACTCTGGGTAGAGGAAAGGAAGCCTGCCTTTCTATCCCTCCTAATGGGGAAATGCAGCGAGGAAATCCCTGACCTTAGCTACACAGACGCTGTCATCTTGTGTAGCTGTTAAACTCTGTTTTCACGGACCTGTCACCTTAACTCTGACCCTGCCGGTATGAGCCCTTAAAAGGACTGATAGAAAGTGCTATCCCTATGCTGTCCAGCGCTGTGTATGGACCGTATACAGCAGTATCGGTGATAGGAGCTGCGCCAGTGATGTCTGACACCAAGGACGCAGAAGGCAGAAAATGGCGTGCTGGAGGAAAATGTCCGGTTTTATAATGCAGGGACATGTGACATGGACATCCTATCACACATGCTGTTGCTTCTCTGGCTAAAAGTCCACTTAGCTGTGTGTGTGTCTGGGATTGGCTGACATGCTGGCCCGCCCCACAACACGCGTGCGCTTAGGGAAGGAAGACAAGGAAAAAAAAAAAAAAATGGCGATCGCCATTATACATACAGCAGTGATCTGAATGCGCTGTTCCCGCACACTATACACTGAAATGTCATAATAGTGTTAGTCACAGAGTGACTTACACTATTACAGCGGAAAGCCAGCTAGGAATTAGCTGTTTTTTTTGCTGCCAGAACCGTTCTCGAACGTATCTAGAACTATCGAGCTTTAGCAAAAAGCTCGAGTTCTAGTTCGATCTAGAACAGCCCCCAAAATCACTCGAGCCGCGAACTGGAGAACCTCGAACCACGAACTGCGCTCAACTCTACTCACTATACCCCTATATGAATTCTTCAAGAGGTACAGTTTCCAGAATGTTTTCACTTGTGGGGGGGTTTCTGCTGTTTTGGCATGTCAGGAGATCTTCAAATGAAAAATGGACTCTGAATCTGTGCCAGCCCAAATAGCACTCCTTCCTTTCTGAGCCCTGCCGTGTGCCAAAGCAATAGTTTTTCTTCACATATGGGTTATCCCTGTACTAAGCAGAAATTTCACAACAAATTGTATAGTGCACTTTCTCCTTACTCTTGTGAAAATAAAAAAAATTGGGATTAAATCAACATTTTTGTGATAAAAATGTATTTTTTTCATTTTCATGGCTTAACATTATAATATTCTGTGAAGCATCTGTGGGTTCAAAGTGCTCACCACTTCTCTAGATAAATTCTTTGATGGGTATAGTTTTTAAAATGGGGTCACGTGTGTGAGGTTTCCATTATTTTGGCAGATAAAGAGCTCTGCAAATGCGACATGGAGTTGGCTATCTATTCCTACCAATTTTGCTCTTCAAAATTCAAATGGCGCTCCTTCCCTTCCCAGCCCTGATGTGTGCCTAAACAGTAGTTTACCACCACATTTAGAGTATCCCTGTAATCAGGAGAAATTTCACAATCAATGTAGGGTTTATTTTCTCCTATTAGCCTTGTGAAAATTAGAAAATGGTGGTTAAAGCAACATGTTTGTGTGAAAAATTATATTTTTTATTTACACGGCTCAATCTTTTAAAATTCTGTGAAGATTCAAAATGCTCATGACACAATGAGATAAATTCCTTTACGAGCCTGGTTTCTAAAATGGGGTTACTTGTGGGGGTTTCCACTGTTTAGGCCCATTAGGGGTTGTACAATCTTGACATGGTGTTCGCTAACGATTTCAAAGAATTTTGCATGCAAAAAGTCAAATGGTGTTCTTTACCTTCCAAGCCCTGTCATGCGACCAAATAGTAGTTTTTCGCCACTTATGGGGGATCCCTGTATTCAGGAGACAGTTCAAAACAAACTATATGGAGCAGTTTCTCCTGTTACTCTTGTGACAAACAAGAATTTGGGGCCAAAACAACATTTTTGTGGGAAAAATGTGATTTTTTTTTATTTTCATGGCTCAATGTTATAAAAATCTGTGAAGCACCTGGGGGTTTAAAGTGTTAACCACACATCTGGATAAATTCTTTGAGGGGTATTGTTTCCAAAATGGGGTTACTTGTGGGGCTTTCCACTGTTTAGGAATATCAGGGACTCTGCAAATGCAACATGGCATCCACTACCTATTCTATACAATTTTGTGCTCCAAAATCCAAATAGTGATACTTCACTTCCAAGCCCTGCCATGCTTACTAATAGTAGTTTTCCACCACACCACAAATGGAGTATTTTTGTACTCTGAAGACATTTTACAATAAATGTTATGTTCTATTTTCTATTGTTACCATTGTATGGAAAAAAATTGGGGGGTAAAAATGTATTTTTTTTTATTTTTACAGCACATTATAAAATAGCACCTGGGGGTTATGGGGGTTGTGGTTTCCACTGTTTTGGCATATCAGTGGCTCTACAAACTTGATATGGTAATGCTAATGATTCCAGCCAAGTTTTCATTCAAAAAGTCAAATGGTGCTCCCTTCCATCCGAGCCCTGCCATGCGTCCAACCAGTATATTCCCACAACATATGGTGTATCGGCATATTCTACAGAAATTGCCAAATTGTATGGTGCTATTTCTCCTATTACCCTTGTGAAAATGCAGAATTTGGGGTTAAAGTAACATTTTTGAGGGAAATAGTAACCTAGTTTTTCCTTCCACATTGCTTTAGTTCTTGTAGCACTTGAATAGTTAAAAAACTTCTTGAATTTGATTATGAGCACTTTGAGAGTTGTCGTTTTTAGAATTGTGTCGCTTTTTGGTATTTCCTGTCATATAGGCCCCTTAAAGTCACTTCAAAATGTGATGTGACCCCAAAAAAAGGAATTGGTTTTGTAAGTTTTGCTTGAAAAATGAGAAGTTGCTGATAAAATTTGAACCCTTCTAACGTCCCAACAACATAACTCAGGGCATAACTAAGGCATAACAATTCAAAAATTTAAAATTTTTACATTTTTAACAATTTTCTCATTTTTCACAAATAAACACTAAAAAATAACCTAAATTTACCTCTGTCATGTAGTACAATATGTCAGGAAAAAAAAATCATCATGGGATCCATTGAAGCGTTCCCGAGTTATTACTTTATAAAGTGACACTGATGAGAATTGAAACATTTTTCCTGGCCAGGAAGGTGAAAACAGGCTCAGAACGTTCACAGCAGGTTTCCTTTTTCCTTTTAATCAACCTACAGCACCTTTATTGCTTTACTTTATAGTGCTAAACCCTGCCGACAGATTCTCTTTTAGTTATCATTAAGCATCCGGACTTCATAATGTATACATATATATATGTATATATATATATATATATATATATATAGATATATATATATATATATATATATATATAGATAGATAGATATATATATCTATATATATATATATATATATATATATAAAACAATCACAGAAAAAATACTGAGCTATGTCAGCAATACAGATCACTGAAAAATCACTGATATTGACCTACATGTCTTACCTGTAACAAATAAAAAAAAAAAGAGACACTAGCCGCCCACACAGAACTGACACGAGTCTTAATCAGCGCTGACCCAAAAACCCAGAATCATCGCTAAACCTTTATATAAAGTAAAATATCCACTGCCACGAATGCGCAGACTATTTCATTCATTATATAATGACCATAACAATAAATATGTGAATTCAGAGTTGCTGAATCATGTCGGTGCCTTCAGGGAATATTTACACAGTGCGGAGATTATCTTTTGATGCATTCATTTGAATAGATAAAAAAAAAATGCATCAAAAATGCTGAAAGAATTGACTTGCTGCAGTTTTAAAAAAACACAAGTTAGCTAAAAAAAACAAAACGCAGGAAAAATAACACTGTGTAAAGAAAATATGAGTTTAGAAATCTTTTATTTTACTATTACTGTAAAATAATGCATTTTTTACGTATGAAAAAAGCTGGAGAAAAAGCTATCCGTGAACTAAACCTATGCGTAATCTAATTTCTTCAGTGTCTTTTGTTTTTCTTTATGCACTTTAGTAACTTTAAGAAACACTATACTCACCCCATAATTTGTCTAGTAAAAAATATTAAACCATATGTTCCAATATAGTAAATACATGGCAGATTTGCTGGTGAGTTATTAGTTGTATAGAACAGGATCAGCATTGCATTAGTGATTTGAAAAAAATAAATAAAAATCATGTAGTTGCTGCATAACGAAATAAAACCGCAGCCTAAACTGACCTGAAGTATAGATTTTCTATCCACAGTCTATATATTTATGTTGTGGATTTTCACAGCTAACTTTTGACTGTAGTGGTTTATAAAATTGAAAAAAACCCAAAATGTCATAAGGGTATGTTCACAAGTTGCATTTTTGCTGCGGCAAAACCTGCTCCCTTAGCAGTCCAGGGTCAGGCAGGGAGAGGTATCGTGCTTGGCGCATAGGTGCGGAACCTATCTAGGGATGTCAAGGGCCAGCAGAAGATTTTATCAGGGGTCATCATCTCCATCTCCTCTAGACTCAGGGTCTCCCTCTACCCTTCCCTCCCTTTTCACTGTTCACTCGGTATTTCCCCAAATCATGACAGTAATAATGTCTCAATTGTGTATCTACAAAGCCATAGTACCATTTTGTGTCTCTGTATATTAATAGTACACATTGTGCTTTCATATAGTGCTTGATTCTCCTCTTCTATAATTAATAATATGCCCCTCTATGTCTCCAAATAGTAATAGTGCCCCAACTATTCCTCTATATCAGGGATCATCAAGCTGTGGCCTGTGAGCCACATGTGGCTTGCAGCAGTCTGCCAGCTAGGGGCATTAGTAATCTAATATATAAAGCTGAGTGAGTGAGTGTGTGTGTGTGTGTGTGTATGTCCGCTATAGGAATCCGCACCGTCGCATTTACAATCATGAAATTTTGCACAGACACTCTATGTGACCCAGGGAACGTCATAGACTATATTTTGATGGGAAAAATTCATCTTCATCAGAAAAATTCATTCATTAATCTGAATGGAGGTGGGAGAGACGGGCTATTAATAGCAACTGTCAGTGGTTGATATAGGAACAAAATAAACTGTTAGTATAAGAAGCTTATGTGTGAGTGAGAGACAGAAAAAGACAGACAGAGACAGACAGACAGGGAAAGAGACAGAGAGATAGAGACAGAGACAGACGGGCAAAGAGACAGACCTGGAAAAAGACAGACCTGGAAAGAGACAGCTGGGCAAAGAGACAGCCCTGGAAAGAGACCGCCCTGGAAAGAGACAGCCGGGCAAAAAGACAGCCCTGGAAAGAGACAGCCCTGGAAAGAGACAGCCCTGGAAAGAGGCAGCCCTGGAAGAGACAGACGGGCAAAGAGACAGCCCTGGAAAGAGACAGCCGGGCAAAGAGACAGCCAGGCAAAGAGTCAGCCAGGCAAAGAGACAGCCCTGAAAAGAGACAGCCCTGGAAGAGACAGCCCTGGAAAGAGACAGCCCTGGAAGAGACAGACAGGCAAAGAGACAGACGGGGAAAGAGACAGCCCTGGAAAGAGACAGACGGTGAAAGAGATAATCTTGGAAAGAGACAATCTTGGAAAGAGACAATCTTGGAAAGAGACAGCCGGGCAAAGAGACAGCCTGGGAAAGAGACAGACTGTCAAAGAGACAGATGGGGAAAGAGACAGCCCGGGTAAAGAGACAGCCCGGGCAAAGAGACAGCCCTGGAAAGAGACAGCCCTGGATAGAGACAGACCTGGAAAGAGACAGACCTGGAAAGAGACAGACAGGGAAAGAGACAGACGGGGAAAGAGACAGCCCTGGAAGGAGACAGACAGGGAAGGAGACAGACAGATAGAGAGAGACAGACAGACACAGACAGACAAAGAGAAAAAGAGAGACACAGAGATAGAGACACAGAAAGAGAGAGACAGACAGAGAGACTGATACAGAGACAGACAGAGAAACTGATAAAGACAGAGACAGAAACACAGAGACAGACAGACAGAGACAGACAGAAACTCGAAGAGAGATAGTTACTATCCCGGGCAACGCCGGGTACTACATCTAGTCAGCTATAAAGAAAAGATGTCTAGATGGTGAATTCTCTGAGTAACCCCGCATAGAAGTGCAGATCTGTATTCACATATACTGGGTGGGGGTGTGGTAGGGTAAAAATGATAAGCTGAGATAGAGAGGTGCTGTCATGCAACAAGCGTCGCAAGCAATTTAAGACCATCTGAAGTCTGACGCGCAACAAAAAACACAACTCAAAAACACCACAGACAAGGTGGGGGGGGCACTGGAGAAACAATAATAATGGTAGGCCCTGGGACTAGTGAGAGCGTAGGTGGGCACCTCCTAACCTCACCTGTAGCTGTCCCTACTCTCCTAGCCAGTCCCTATACAGTCCTTGCAAAAACCCTATAGATCCCCTGACTAGTGAAAGGCCAGTGAGGTTCACTAGACCCACCATTGCACTAAAGAGACAAGAGGGTAGGAGAAACAAACAGGGGATAAATAACCAAAATGGAGAGGATACAACTTCAGGAGAATCCACAGCAGCTCCTTCCACCAAGGCATCTCTCGTACAAATGGCTTTGTATAGTCAGCAAAGCTGGCTGAGAGACCTGGCTAATTAAGCACAAGGAGGTGTGGCTACAAAGCAGGTACAGCTGACCTTATCTGCAGGAGAGCTGCTGGCAGAAAAACTGATATTTAACTACTTCAGTACCAAAGGACATGAAACAACATTTAAATGCAGAGTCCCAGATAGAGATAAGGAGCTCCAGTCCTCAAGCTACTGCTAGTCTCCAAAAACAGAGAGACGACCATGACAGGTGCTTGAAGTTAAATGCAAAAGTGTATTGCGTGTGCTTGATGCTGAAAGGTGTAAAAAGGGTACTTTTGGATGTACGTATACTACCTATTAGGGAGAGGCAAAACCAAAGATATATATAAAATGAGAATATACTCTGCTGTAAATAAATAAGTATAAATCAATAGTACAAAAAATAAATGACATAAGGTACTTAGTAAACACTGTTTTTTGATCAAAAAAGCATAAAAGCCATCCCAGCAAGACAAGGTGTATCCCAATCAGGATGGTCCTACACTCTTTAATATTACACCTACACTCATTTTCTGGGGATTTGCTGATGTCACTTGTGTGTAGCCCAAAAAGGGCCTATGGCTTGGTGTCCATAATATTCGTGCGAGTAACGAATAGTGTGAAATATATTCACTTATCACTACTTATTAGGGTATGCTGCAGAAAATGTATGCACCCTGTGGCTGAAAAACACATCTTCTAGCAGAAAAATGCACCCAAAACTGCAAGGAAGAAAGAAGCAGTTCTCATAGACTTTGCTGGGAGGAGGGACATGCAGTTTTAGGCAACAACCTGCAACAAAAACGGCGGCAAAATTAATTAAAAAAATGCAGCGTGTGCACCCAGCCTTAATTGCCGTCTTACACATATGAATCTATTCATGTATGCTGTAAATGCCCATATATACTATTTATGCACTATTTTGCACTTTACAACACTTATATACAATATATACATTGTATTTGCTATTGGACATTTTATTTTATGAAATGTAGATTATATTGTATGTAATTATACTAATGCACACTTGATGCCATTTATACCAATCTTGTATTTATTATTAAAAAATGAAAATCTGAAATGATGAATCCACATTTTGGAGTAAATTTCTTTTTAATTGGTTGATTTACATGTTCAGAAAATGTCACATGATAATTTATGAGTTTGTAGCAATTTAGACTTAAAAAAAGCCTGCATAATAGTGTCATCTAGTAAATAATTCTACTGATGTGACATTGCACCTATAATGCCATGTTTCCACGTTGAGTAAATGCTGCATTTTTTTCTGCTGTTTATTGTTGCACTCTGACATCAGCGGCAGGCTCCTGCCCCAGCTGTAAAAGATCATGACCTTGTGGCATGGGCTCGGAGAAAGGTGAGCAGATGAGATAGGGTATATGGAGACAGTACAGGGGCCCCTAGGCTGGCCCCAAGACTTGTGACCCTTCACTATTCCTTATCTCAAAGGTAGGTTTGATTGTACCCAGGTTTGAGCCCCCAGGATGACCCTAACTCCTGTCCGGACCCTGATCTTACTCCCCCTATCACACACACTCGGGGCAGCTGGAAAACACAAAGACAAAACCCCATAAATGACATGGACAAGAGAGAACAGAAACTAGTACACACAGCAATGAAAACACACTAGAGACAATATGTGTGCTGGGGAGTAACGAAAAAGGGGAGAAAGTAACACCACTCAGAAGCGCAGCACAAATCACCATAAACAGGAGCAACAGTAAGACCGCGTTTGCAAAAGCTATCATTGGCACAAAAAGGAAGAAAGGTGTGCTTAATATAGGGAGGAGACGACTGGACACGGCAATCAGCAACCTGAACATTTAGGTCCTGCTCACAAGTCTGCAGGAATTAACTCCTGCAGTGCTGTGGACCAGAACTAGCTGATGCCTGGATCTGGCTGAACACTCTAGATGCCTAAGGTTGTTTGTCAGACTCTGCAGTGTGAACAGAGTCTGACGCCACAGTGCCAGCAGGTGTGTACAGAGCTGAACATCGCATGACAGTAGAATTGTTTAGATTTTTATGTGTTAGATAAAAACGGGTCATATTATCCCAGGGATAAGTCCAGCATGGGGCACTTGAAACAAGGAAGGTGACAACGATGATGTACATTATACCAGGATGGGCCACATTAAACCAGGGATGAACCCAAGATGGGCACATTATACCAGGTTGGCGCACATTTTACCAAGAAAGTGACCAGGATAGGGCATAACATACAGAAAAGGAACTAGAATGGGGCACATTATACCAAGAAGGGGACCAGGACATAGCACATTATACCATGAAAGGAACCAGGATGTAGCACAATATACCATGAAGAGGACCAGAATGGGGCACATTATATCATGACATGAAGGAGACCAGGAGCGGGCACATTATTCCAGGAAGGGGATGAGAATGGGTCATATTATACCAGGAAGTGGACAAAGATGGAACACATTATACCAGGAAGTAGCCCAGGTTCAGAGACACTATTCCAGGAAGAGACCCAGTATGGGGTACATTATTACTAGAAAAGGCCCAGAATTGGGGAAATTATACCAGAAAAGGTCTCAGAATGAGGGACATTATACCAGGAATTTACTCAGAATTGGGAAGACTATTATAGGATGGGGGACACTATACCAGAAAGGGGCCAGGATAGGGGACATCACTATATAGGGGCAAACACATGTGTCTTTATAGAATCTAGAACATTAAAAGGGCCAATACAGACTAACATGTAGGTAGGGGATAGGTCCACATTTTTCTAAGTAATAGCCTAATTTAGTAATGATGCTATCCGGGACTTATAATGAATGTGTGAGTGGGGGGGACACAGGACAGGAACTAAGACTGTGGTCATGCTCAGGATTTGCAGCAGAAAATTCTGCTGCAAATCCTGATATGTTGGCGGAAAAAATGCAGCTTTGAATACATAATTTCAGTTATTTTTCCCAACAAAATTAAGCAATGTGTGCATGAGATTTCAGGAATCTCCTTCACTTTTCTTCTACTAATAAAACTCTGCATATTTTTTGTAACAAATTTATGTGGAAAAAATGCAACATAAACGCAGCGTGTGAACATAGCTTTCAAATGAACTGGGGTGAGTCACAGAGAGACTGATTAGTTTATATTCATAGCATGGCAGAAATTGTAGTTATTATTGGCCACAGTGCTGGCTTATCAATTTATATTTTGAATGGTGAATGGCCATATTAATGGTGGGAAAGATATTAGTATTCGGTGGCGCAAGGTGGGGGATTTTTTATTCAAAGGACAAATGTATATACACAATATATGTGACCTTGTTATTTTCAGGGCTGCAGTGATCAGTGTGACAAGACAAGTTGTGGCTGGAAGATGTCAACATGAAGGTCTGACCAGATGGAGAAGAAACAACCGAAAGCTACATCAGATGAGACGTCAGAGGTAAGTCTCTTAATGTAAAAATCGGTCAGCACACCAACACTTCACACAGATTCAGGAATGTAGCCTTATTATTAATAGCACAGTTCCTTAGTATATAGTATACTGTCTTGTGAAATGCTGCACTGTCCTTAATTACATAATTTCCTTTTTTATTATAATAAATATATATAACACTTATTACGTAGCATTCCCTCTAGGTATGTATGATGCCGTCCATTATTATATGGCATCCTCTCTTGCTATGTGTAGCACCATCTCTTACATGGCATAGTCTCGTTATTTTTGTTATTCACAGCACCCTCTCTGTTCCATAATCCTCTCTTGTTAGATATAAAATGACTGCTGATGGAGCAGCATCTGACCAGAAGACCAATCCTTCAGCCTTCTCAGCTGGAAATGAAGATTTCCAATGTTTCATGAGCATTTCATTTTGTATCTAACAAAGGAGGACACTGTGAAATAAAGACAAGGTGGTATAAATAACAAAAATAAAAAAGTAATCCAATATGTAAGGTACAGTGCTGTACATAACAAGAGAAGGCACTATGTAATAAGGGACGGTAATATACATATTGAGAGGAGACTATGTAATATAAATACACACACAGTATACAGTATATAATCTGTAGCTTGGTCATCATAAAAGTAGGGGGGCCAAATACCATTCTTGCACATGGGCCCAAACCATCTGTGTCCACCCCTGGAGGGCAGTAATATCATGTGTGAACCCTAGGCAGCTGCACAGGGACCCTGCAGACAAGACCCCTTTCAACACCTTAAAAAGAAAATAACAAGGCTTCCAATTTTCTTCTACTAGACTACATGAAAGAGATTGTATTAATGATTCCCATGACTCATTATTGCTGATCTAGAAATCCTGAGATGTTGGCATTCCAGGGAAGGATTTGCTAAAGAATCTAAAGATAAGAAGGATATGTCAAGTTTCTTGCTTTTGACAGATATATCCACTTATGCCCTGCCCACCATATTTTACAATATGGTAGAAATATCGGACACTTTTGGCTCACAGCCAAGTACTGTAGTTCAATGGGCAGGCTGCCTATACACATAAGCCATTATAAACCTGACTGCCGCATTAAAAATAGGCCATCAGATATGACATTGCTCTAGTGTCTTCTCTGCACAGAATACAAGTATATCCTGTGAGGAGTTTTTTGTCAAGTCCAAGGGCAGAGAAATTCAATTATACCATATGACATAACTAGGACAACACAAACAAAAGAAAAGAAAAAGAAATGTAAATTTTGTAAAAAGTTTCAAGAACTAATTAGTCATTAAATTAAAGTCAATTGAAGATGAAAAAATACTTTTATCAAGATTTCATTGTATTTTCATATCAAACGCAGAGCAGTCAGCCTGGATTTCACGTTTCAGGTTTACATGTGCATATTCAAATACAGAAGTACAGAACTTTGCCCTAAATAATACTTTTAACCAGCATCAATTACATGATATATTCAGGCATTATTTGAAAAGTGAATTTGGCTGCATCAAATAAGGTTCAGTTACAGCGATAATACAGATATTAGTGTCATAGTCTGAATGCATGGATATTGCTGCAGGCAGTGTAGGCAGGAAGAAGCAGTTTGCAGGCAGCTCCGGAGCACTTTAGTCATAGCCTGAAACCCCTCTAGGTAAAAAGTATTAAATTGGTCCCAATGTACAGTACTTTCTGTATTCTATACGACATACGGTATGTATTCTTCCCAACTCAACCATGGTGAGCTGTAAATGACTTTTTTCTTAATCTTATAGGACAGTAATATTAGAATGCTTCACATTTATGCTCAAGTCACATAGATATACATAGTATGGTAATATTTGAAGAATACACTTTTGTAACTGGGTTCCCTAATCATAAACTGATTATGGTTCTTACCAACTAAGTTGTAATTTGTGTTAAAACTACTGTCAGATTTCACTTCAGAGAAGGCATCAGCATCTAGGCATCCTCATCCTTTAAATGGAATCTGCCAGCAGGTTTTTGCTATTTAATCTAAAGCGGGCTTTACACGCTACGATATATCATACAATATGTCGTTGGGGTCACGTAGTAAGTGACGCATATCCGGCATCGTTTGATATATCATAGCGTGTGACAGCTACGAGCGAGTGTGAACGAGCAAACGTACTCAGCTTATCATTGCTCGTTGACACGTCGCTCATTTTCTAAAAATCGAACGTCTGGTTGTTCATTGTTCCCGTGGCAGCACACATCGGTCCGTGTGACACCCCGGGAACGATAAACACAGCTTACATGCGGCCGCCGGCAATGAGGAAGGAAGGAGGTGGGCAGGATGTTACGTCCCGCTCATCTCCGCTCCTCCGCTTCTATTAGCCGGCCGCTGTGTGACGTCGCTGTGACGCCGAACGTCCCTCCCCCTTCAGGAAGAGGATGTTCGCCGCCCACAGCGAGTTCATTTGGAAGGTAAGTGCGTGTGACGGGGGTTACGATTTTGTGAGACACGGGCAAGAAATTGCCCGTAACGCACAAACGATGGGGGCGGGTGTGATCGCACACGCGAACGCACGATAAATCTACACATGTAAAGCGGCCTTTACTCATCCAGATCCGTGAGATGGGGGAAGATGGGGGCGGGTGCGATCGCAAATGCACGAGAAATTGCAGCATGTAAAGCAGGGCTGCACAATATAGGGCACAAGATCCTGACTCCAAGGATGTGTCCATTATCAGGCTGCATGTTGTAGTTTCAATGCCATCAGCATTTTCCCAGCAGGAGAATAAGGCTATGTGCGCACATTGCTTTTTTTTTTACACTGAGTTTTTGTGTGTTTTTTGCCGCTAAAAACACACAAAAATGCATCCGCGGCAAAAACGCACTGCACTTTACCATGTTTTTGGCTGCATTTTGCAGCATTTTTGATCACTGCGTTTTGCTGCATTTTTCCAATGCATTGGATGTATGGAAAAGCGCAGGAAAATGCAGAAAAGAATTGACATGCTCATTTTTTATTCTGCACAAAAACGCAGCCAAACAAAACTGTACTGTGCGGACAACAAAAGTGAAATCTCATAGCCTTTGCTGGAGAAGCAAAGTCATGTAGTTTTGAGCCCAAAACCGCACAAAAATGCACCGCAAAAAAGCAGTAAAGAACGCAGCATGGGCACATAGCCTTACCATGCAGGATTACAGCTCACAGGAGAAGAAGTCAGCCTGATCTGTGTATCACCATCACCACTGATTAGCAGCTGGCTGATAATTCACAGTGAACACAGGAAGCTGCCAGTCAGTGCTGTGGGCAGGAGTAAAAAATGGTAAAAACAGACATGTCTCTGTGACGCCCTGACCTATCAGGTCGTCACAGGAAATTGTGCAATCTGCCCTTCTGCATGTGTAACTCCCCTGTAAATGGGTCGTTACAGGGTATTAAATGTTACCCCATTTTTCCCGGGCAGGAGGAAGAAGAGTCCCCACAACACACACTCACATCACACTGGCAGGAAGGAGTTAATAGCTTTTGCAGCATGAAGTTTTGAGTCCATGACTCATCCTGTCTTGTTAATGAGCAGGTGGCTGGACACAGGCAGGTCCACATAACAACTAAGGAGAGGGGGGCCTGAATAGGAGTGAGTTTAGTGCAGAACACACAGAAAGTTTATCAGAACGTCAGAGGCTGCAGGAGAGTGCAGACTTACACAGGAGAGCTCCCTGCTGAGGAGATGCCACGAGACCAGGGCTGATAACACCTAGAGGAAGGGAATGGAGCTGAGGACTGGGGATCCCTGGAGAAAGTTGTACCCGGTGGCGGTTGGTGTGTGTCCGCTACTGGAAGAGAGACAGACAGAATGGCGGCGGGTCCCCAAGATGCTCCATGACACGGGGATAGCATTATCGCACCAAAAGAGAGAGGGACCCCCAGATCACTCCACCGGCCCCTTCGTCCTACCTGCCTGGGACCGACCAAAGGCTACAGGCGGCGAGGACCAGCACCCGGGTGCGATGTGGAACAGACTTTAAATAAAGAACAACTGGAACCGCACTCCGTGACTGCTGTGAGTAATGCCGCCGCCCTGTGCCCCCGGTGTCCCTGAGGACTGTTGCCCTGGGTCTCATAAACCTCCCGGGGCCACCCCGCTCCACCCGTGGGGAGCGATTCCATCCGGCTGCCCGTAACACCTGCCCCGGAGAGAGACTGTGCAGCAGCGGCTGAACACCTGGCCGCAAACTACGGGTGGCACTGTAAGCATCCCCCGTCCCCGTCCCGTATCGTTTCCTGGGGGAGAGTGATGGCAAGCTCTCCAGGAACCCCGTTACCCTCCTTCCATCCCTCTTGTAACACCGGACTGACTGTCGGACTCTCCTTTTATTGAAACCTGCCGGGGGTCATGGAAGTCGGGTTGGGCCACTCACAGCCTGACCCCGAATACCACCGGCCCAGTGACCGTGAGAGCCCTGCAAGCCTCGGCGCGGGAGTTTCAACTTGGCGCTGCGAGCAGGGTCCGGACAAGACCCGGTAACGCCGGGTGACGCGTGCCTTGTGTTTACTATCTGCAAAATTGGATTGTCTAACATTTATTTTGGTGCCCGCGGCTGCGGGTATGCGACAAATGGACTTGGACTGTACAATGGCATCCATTGAGAATGGGATAGGTGCCATGCGTACCAACAAGGACTGGACTTGCCCGCCCTTCGTGGGTGGGGCTGCAGCGGGTCACGAAAATCCGTGCCCGCCCCTTTGTTGGACACTTGCTAGGAGCCAGGAACCCTGCCTCCCCAGGCCCAGGAGAAGATGGGGAGATGATATGGACTGCCCGGGTGTGAGCTTTGGCGAGTGGTGGCCAGAGGGGTGAGCCCGGCACCGCAGCCCGTACCGGGATTTGGACTACCGAGTTTACTCCCTAAACCTGGGTACCTGGAGGGCCCTGGAGCGTCGTAAGGAGGCCTGTTCCTGAAAGTTTAAATGTTTTGACATATGCAAATGTTTCTTTTTCCGTGCTTTTCTTCTCTTTCTTCTTCTTTTTCCTCCTGCCTCTTCCTATCCTTTATTGGGTCCCGGTAAAAGGGACGTGTTAATTTGTTTATCTATGAAAAGTTTTTTTTGCGGTGTTGTTTGTTGTCGCAAGCCTGGAGTGTTGCATGTTTGGTCTGGAGGAGTGTAACGCCCCTGTAAATGGGTCGTTACATGGTATTAAATGTATCCCCATTTTTCCCGGGCAGGAGGAAGAAGAGTCCCCACAACACACACTCACATCACACTGGCAGGAAGCAGTTAATAGCTTTTGCAGCATGAAGTTTTGAGTCCATGACTCATCCTGTCTCGTTAATGAGCAGGTGGCTGGACACAGGCAGGTCCCCATGACAAACAAGGGGATGGGGGCCTGAATAGGAGTGAGTTTAGTGCAGAACACACAGAAAGTTTGTCAGAACGTCAGAGGCTGCAGCAGAGTGCAGACTTACACAGGACAGCTCCTGCTGAGGAGATGCCAGGAGACCAGGGCTGATAACACCTAGAGGAAGGGAATGGAGCTGAGGACTGGGGATCCCTGGAGAAAGTTGTACCCGGTGGCGGTTGGTGTGTGTCCGCTACTGGAAGAGAGACAGACAGAATGGCGGCGGGTCCCCAAGATGCTCCATGCCACGGGGATAGCATTATCGCACCGAAAGAGAGAGGGACCCCCAGATCACTCCACCGGCCCCTTCCTCCTACCTGCCCAGGACCGACCAAAGGCTACAGGCGGCGAGAACCAGCACCCGGGTGCGATGTGGAATGGACTTTAAATAAAGAACAACTGGAACCGCACTCCGTGACTGCTGTGAGTAATGCTGCCGCCCTGTGCCCCCGGTGTCCCTGAGGACTGTTGCCCTGGGTCTCATAAACCTCCCGGGCCACCCCACTCCACCTGTGGGAAGCGATTCCATCCGGCTGCCCGTAAAACCTGCCCCGGAGAGAGACTGTGCAGCGGCGGCTGAACACCTGGCCGCAAACTACGGGTGGCGCTGTAAGCATCCCCCGTCCCCGTCCCGTACCGTTTCCTGGGGGAGAGTGATGGCAAGCTCTCCAGGAACCCCGCTACCCTTCTTCCATCCCCCTTGTAACACCAGACTGACTGTCGGACTCTCCTTTTATTGAAACCCGCCGGGGGTCACGGAAGCCGGGTCGGGCCACTCACAGCCTGATCCCGAATACCACCGGCCCGGTGACCGTGCGAGCCCTGAAAGCCCCGGCGCGGGCATTTCACATGATGTCCACCTCCTCCTTGGTTACGGGTCCCTGACCTTTGGTGTTGCTAACAACAAACTAATCAAAACCCTAGGAGCACCACACCCACCAGACACACCAGTGGACGGCCTGAAGGGAATAGGGCTGGCCATTTGGGGGGTTGGTTAAGGGGAGGTCAGGAGTGTTAGGAGACAGTTAGTTGTGTGTGGTGACTCTCAAGAGGATAGGTCGCAAGTCAATAGCTAGTGACTCTCAAGAGGATAGGTCACGGAGCGGCGAAGTGTTGGAGGAGAAACGGAGCTGGGCTACTTGAGACTACTAGGTAGCAGACGTTAGTCTGGGCCTGGTAGGAGCTGGAACCCCGGTCACAGGGGATCGTGACAAGGGGCACGGACTGTCGAGAAGGACAGCCGGTGGCCTTGTGCCATCACCGGGCAGGGGCCAGGGCACGATGGGGTACGTGGACCCCAGGCCAGGAAGTAGATTCAGGCGTCCTGGTAATTCACCCGACGAGGACGGAGCCTTCAAGATCCATTCTCCACCTCCAAAATTGGGGTATTAGCACAACGAGGGGGATAGGATTTTCCCACTGCCTAGTCCAGAAAATCCCAAGCATGAACCCTGAGTGCAAACTCACTCCGTTAGCCATACGGGTGAGCGGGACCCATTTAGTTCTAAGCTAAAGGGGACCAACTGCAGAAAAGGTGCCAAGGTCAAGGCCACAGGCTAACAAGCGACACCAAAGGGCGCGGGATCCCGGCATGCTCCCTCCTTGCTGCAATGGCATCAAGAACTTTGGTTTACCACGGTTGTCAGCGTCAGCGTTATTGGACTGAATGAGTACGCAGTTAACCTTTAACGGCCCGACGGCACCCCCGACACCATAACCAAGTCCCGGGGCATCCCCCCTACCCGTGGAGGGGTTAAACACCTGGCTGCCCACACCATCGCCACCGGGTACTCCTAGCAGCAGTGGTGGTACCTCTTCCTTACCACACACCACTGGTGGCGTCATGAACTTTAATCAAACTGTCCCCTGTATATATTCCCCTTTTAATTCAAGCGGCCGCACGACCCCCTCCCGGGTCCGGACGTCCCTCGAGCCACCGCGGATCTGCATCCGAGCAGCCCGACTGCTGACGCGGGGGCGGCACATCTCCATGTAGATCACATAGGTGGATCACATGTGTGGATCACATGGTCCATGTGAAAACACGGAGGTGTGAAGATCAACAGAGATTTTATAGAGTATGTGTGTGAATGTCTCTCCAGTACATAAGAAATCGGACACCAAACGTCCTGGAAACATGTTCATGTAAACGGGTCCATAGAAATACACTGCTGTGTACAGGGTGGCTCAGTGGTTAGCACTAGAGACTTGCAGCACAGGAGTCATTGATTCAAATCCCACCAAGGACAACATTTTCAAGGAGTTTGTATGTTCTCCCCATGTTTGCGTGGGTTTGCTCTGGGTACTCCAGTTTCCTCTCGTACTTAAAAGACATCCTGACAGAGAATTTAGACTGTGAGCCCCAATGGGGACAGTGTTTCTGATGTATGTAAAGCGCTGAGGAATATATTGGCGTTATATAAAAATAAAGATTATTAATATTATATATATGAACAAGAAGAATATAATAAGTCCTGCACCACTAGTTCACTACTGTTACCATGTGCTGACTCACTAGTACGGGAGGTGTAGCTCCAGCATGTGCTGTTCTTTGGCTGCAGGGTGCACGTCAGAGAAGAAATAAGTCAGGAATATCCAAGGTAAGGAAAAACAGACTGCACTCCAATGCTGTGCCGATGAAGTTTATTCCATAAAACGGTGCAGGGTAAAATGGGCGAGAGGAGACCTGGATGCGGGTTCCTCACAGAGGACGACGGCCGTTTCGCCTGCCAATCAGGCTTCTACGGGTCCACGGTGGTTAGGTTAGATTCACGGATTACAGAGATTACCTTGCCATTGGCTCCTGAGCTTACATGCATTGGTCAATACATAAACCAAATATCTCTTTTTTCATATATTCCTATAGTAGTAATGCAGTACCAAAGTTCCCTTTATAGATTGTTGGCTTTTTAGTGTGCAGCTGTATGCATTTTCTAGTTACTATGTTTTTTTCAGCCAGCACATATACACACTTGCTGGATGTGCGGGTCAGTTTTTTTCAAATATTCCTGAGGGACTGGACTGTGGGTGGCATTTCACCGCTCATCACATCCCAGTGCCACAGCGCAGCATGTCACACGTGCTCTCCTTCACTGCAGAGCGCCGTAAGCAGGATCGATGCTGGGCTGTGATGAGTGGTACAACCTAGTCACTCAGGGAGACTGGGGCCAGCCGCGGTGATTTCAGGTCAACTGGAAGTTGACCTGACATCACCAGATCTCAGAGGTCACGGAGCCCAGGGGGGTCACTTCATGGAAATGAGAAGACCAGACTGCAATAGCGCCACTCAGAGGTAGAATTGGATGAACAAGGTATTTAGAAAAAGCCTTCCCTGTCAGTTTTACAGAGATGTGGCCACCATTGCAGAGTAGTGAACCACCCCTTTAAATTATATTGTTTAATTCAAATTTTCTCTTATTAAAACGTGATTGTCTCCAATTATGTCACATCCATAGTTTATAGTGTAGGAGGATTTAAGCTAGTGTCAGCTGGAACAACAGGTCGGTATTCAGGCCAGTTCATCTTCTGACAACAAGCAGAACATTACGACCCCTCCACCCACTACGTCAACCTTCCAGCTGCTTGTGGCTTTGTTGTGCTCTCTTAATGACATCTCTGAGGACGCAATTGTATGAGCGATCCTCATATTCTCCTCCAGCTGCTAATCCACACAATAAATAAATAAAAATATTGTTCGGAACCTTTCTTCCTGTGCCTATAGATAAACCATATCCATAAGCTGCCTGTGTGTGCCTGGCTTCTTCCGTTGCCATGTTAAGCATACAGTACAACTTTGGAAACTTCCCCAGAGCTAAAGTCTATTTATACAGCAACACATGAAAACCTCTTTACAAAGCAGTATCTGCCCTTATAGATTAACCGGCCACTTTACATTTAAGTGGATTTAAATGTCACTGTACAAAATTCAGAAACATTTCCGATGCAGTAACTTGCGGATTCACAAATTTCTCCTCATTAAATGGCACAAAATTTAAATTAGTGCATAATTTAGCGGTTCTTTAATGGTTGTTCCCACATCCTCAGGGAATCACGTGCTTATTTACTTCAATTATATATAAAAAAAAATAATCCACATTTCATAAAATTTTGTGTGAAGAAAAGGGCTTTTTTTTTATTTTTTTTTATTCTCACCAAAGACATTGCATGGTAATTATTCATGCTCAGAATAAACCCAGAATAGGAGAAAGCAAATTATTTATACAGCTATATTTAGACGCTCTTAGCATTTGTGATGCTGATGTGAATCACGGGTTAAAGCAGGCACCTTGCATTATTATAGAGACTTAGCAATTAATGCTGTAAAGTAGATGATGCTGAGGCTCAAATCCAGTTGAGAACTTCATATCTGTCAATCAATACGTGAACATCAGGACTTGACGTGTTTGCAGTTATCCTGCATTTTTCAAAAATTCCAATGGATTTTCAAACTATTTTGGAGAATTACAATATTCATAAGCCTTCAATATGATTGACAGACTATTGTTCATCTGCCAGAGTAGTTTAAAGAAAATATCTTCTCACTATTCTATGCTTCAGATTTACATGCAATACTTGTGGTTAACTAAGTAACGTGTAAAATTAAGTTGTTTTTCAGCCACTATAATGTACTGTACATTGACCATACTAAATACATTTATTGGAATACTGCTTTTAAAGGGACTCTATCAGCAGGTTTCTGCAATGTAACCTGAAGACAGCATGCTGCAAGAGTTAAACAGAGAATTCAACCCTGCATTTGTTATCTTAAAGTATTTTTTTGCTTATCTGCATAGTTAGTTTAAGCCTTTTATCTTTATCATTAGTGGATCTCAGCAGCACCTAAGTTGTAATCCGACTCCGCCCCCTCTGTGATTAGTAGCTTCTGTCTATGGAAATGTACACTGAAAGCATGGTGTGGGCTGGGACAGCTCTCCCAGCACTTCTATAATCTTTCACTGTGTGTATGTGATACATCGTTGAACTCAGGGCCTCTTTGCCTAAATAATGCTGCTCTCAGATGAGGTAGCAAAAACCTTCTGACAGATTCCCTTTAATTAATTGCAGTATACATTTAACATGTTAAAAATGCATGCACTATGGGCATTTGCATTATATTAAGTTTCTTTTTCTTATCTTGTGGTATTCGCCGATGTTTCTTTGCACCAAATTCATCAACATAGCACACATGGTTCATGAATTTTGTGTAAAGTTAAAATATTATCTGTGACTATTTTTTGTTGTTGCATGTCTGGCAAAATGTTGCAAACATTGCTAATAAAAAAAATCTGGAGTGCCTAAAATCACTCTGGGTGAGTGAAGTGGAGAACTTTTGAGACAAAATTTCTGACTTTTTTGAAAAGTTGCAATTGATGAATCAGGCAAAAACATTTGGAAACCTAAACACACCAACAGTTTCGAACAAAAAAAAATGTCTGTTAAAAAAGGCACAAATTGAAAGATGAGTGACAGCTAGAAATGAGTGAACGGTTGAAGTTCGGGTTCTGCTGGTCCAGAGAGTTAAAGTTCAGTTTTGGACCTGGACGTCAGCTGAACTTCATTAGAAGTCACTAATTTGCTGTTCGGGTCTCCGCCCACATACAGCCTGCCATAAACAGAACACTTCCAGGGAAGTATGGGTGGGTTTTTTTTTGGGAGGGAGGATACACACTACAATTGATCACACTGTTGTTGCCCCCAATGCGAGCCCTTCAAACACTGCAAGCGGCTTGCACCGAGCATACCCGAGCACATCGATCCTTGTGCAAGTAGTTTGCATTCGTAAAGCAGCCAAACTCCGAAGCCGAACTTTGTTGTCTTGGAAAAGTCTGAGTTTGTACCGAATACCAAACTTCAGGTTTGCTCATCTTTATTGCCAGCTTTTCTCTCCTCCTTGATCTTTGCAGCTACTTTGTAGAGTACAGCACAGTTGAGTGCAATTGCAAACACCTCCAGCTTTCATGTCAGGGCAGTCAGTGTGAGGGGAAGAACTACAGCAGAGCTGAAAGCACTGTGAGAGGAGAGCTGCAATAGTTGTTTATAACGACACATGGTTCAGCTGTACTCCCCTTACCACACACTAACTGCTGTGAGATGAGATTTGTACACAAAAGTGATAAAATAAAAATGTAAAAACTATATTTTAGTCAGTGTTGCTGCCACAGTTCCATGATATGGCCATTTTAACATGCTAAAACTGGTGAGCGGTCCTCTTTAATGGTTCTCATGTTCAGTAGTAGGGCAACCTGTAGTACAAGACAATATGACTATATTTTACCTATAAAAACAAATGCATATGATGACAATATGAATTCAAGATGTAGAAACCTGTATTACGACACCCATAGAAATCCATGCACTCAGATTGTACTTCCATATATCTATACAAAGTTCTAGAGGGGTACTTTTCTAATGGACTTATCACTATCTTTCAATTACTACGCCAGTCAGTTTTCAGTGATATTCAAATATAGTGGTAAACTAAGACCCAAATGGTGGCACACTGAATGCTCACAGCACCATTTAATGGAAATATGCAGTAAGCTAATATATTGATACTAATCTCCTACCCATCCAGAGTTACCATCACTAGAGTACAAAAATGGAAGGTCAAAGGAAGGAGTCCACAGTTTTTGCTTAAAGGAGCGCATAAGTAGTATACTACTTCTGTTAGCCTTGATTCGTGTATGTACAGTATGTGCATAGTAATACGTACCTATAACTTTCATCAGCGGTTTCCAGTGTTCTCCTGCATCATGTGACTAATTGTGATTAGCAGGATCATACAGCGCCTTCTGTATGGACCAGACGTCCACAACTATTAATGCGAGTCTATTGAAACTCAGAACAAGGACGTATCAGGGAGTCTTCAAGGAAGGGTGCTTTTCTCGCCATCCTGGGGTCCATTGCTGAGTCGTCGCTACTGCTGTGGGTGTATGTTAGTGCTCATAGCAATTACATCACATCAATAGCACTGCAGGCAATAATTGAGCTGCTTTGCCTTAGCTGACCACACAAAGAGCTCAGAGCTGCTGAACTCACTTATTGACTGTGTGGCGCCCCTGAGGCTTTACTTGCCTCACCAGAGGCCAACAAGACCATCTTATCAATGTGTTTTGTGTAGGATCGAAGTGCTTCCGTTTGCCATCCGTGCCCATGTGTCCATTCCGTTATTATGGAACATGTCCTATTCTGTTCCACAAAATGCGGACCATGACACAATACAAGTCAATAGGTCTGCAAAATCCCCGGAAGCCACATGGAAGCACTTATTTCAGTCTATCGGTGCCCCTGCAGTCTATGTCTCACTGTTCAAGCCAGCCCGGCAGTGACTCACACAGCAGTGTGCGAGCAGCTGCGGGGATGACAAGGGTTGCCGTCAAGAGGTTAGCAAAGTTCATTACCTGCAGTGATGAAGTCCCCTGACCTCGTGATATCAGTGCTTATCACTGAGTTCCATGGTCAGCTGCGTTCTCACATCAAGTATCATGGGCTGTGACTATCGGTGACGTCACGGGCTCCTGCGATACTTTGCGTGAGAATGTGGCGGACCATGAAACTCTGTGATGAGCGCTGATGTCACGAGTTCAGCAGCGTTTATCACTACAGGTAATGTACCTAGCTAACCTCATGACGTCGGCGCTCGCCATGCCCTGCAGTGACGTGCCTTGACCTAATAATGTTAGCTCGGGTCACTGCACTGCCCTCAGCATCAGTATATCAAGTTATCATCAATGACGTGGAGATTATATCAGCCTCCTGATGAAGTGCTAGGGGAAACGCGTTGAGGCTTGAGGCTTAGTTCCTGCACATCAGAATGATAAGTAACCCCCCTGATTTATTGTGCCCTGTTTTGTGAGCACTATTTAGCACTTTATTAATAGGCACGTTCACTTTTTTCTATTGAGTTAGGGTGAGACATGGGAGATAAGGGAAAGTTGACGACAAGTGGGGGTGCCATGTAGACTTTATACGTAGAGTGCCGACCTCCGCTGTTAGGTAATGAACAGGAGGGAGGCTTCTATTGTAGGGCATTTATTAGCTCTCCTCCCTCATCTGTGCACTAGTGAGTTGTCTCCCTTTGCAATTGCTTTTGTTTGAAGCATTTACTATTTTCTTGTATTTTAATATTTATCAATAAATGTATGTTTTAAGGATCTGCTTTAACCCCTTAACGACCGCGGGCCGTAAAATTACGTCCTAAATGACATAATCTTACTGCCCGCGGTCCTCCGGCGGCAGCATGCCGCGATCGGCACACATCTCAGCTGATTTTCACAGCTGAGATGTGTGCCTGCTAGGCACGAGCAGAATCGTTATCTGCTCGTGCCGATTAACCCCTTATAATGGCGCTGTCAATACATGACAGCGCCATTATAAGCGCAATCGCGGTAAAGTTTTACTTACCGCCGAAACCGGAAGTCACGTGACGCGATCACGTGACTCCCGATAGTTGTCATGGTAGTACAGGGTCATGTGATGACTCCTGTACTACACATGAATTGGTTTCACTTTCGCTGTGCCCGGGGCACAGCAAAAGAGAAAGACAGCGTATCTGCTGTTTACAGCCTTCCAGCTGTGATCAGCAGATACTGCAGAGCGATCGGAATGCTGATCGCAATAGCCCCCTAGGGGGACTAGTAAAATAAAAAAAAAAAGTAAAAAAATAAGTTTTAAAAAATTAAAAAAAAACAAAAAAACCTAAAAGTTCAAATCACCCCCCATTCGCCCCATTGAAAATTAAAGGGTTAAAAAAATAAAAAATATACACACATTTGGTATCGCCGCGTTCAGAAACGCACGATCTATCAAAATATAAAATCAATTAATCTGATCAGTAAACGGCGTAGCGGCAAAAAAATTCCAAACGCCAAAACGACGTTTTTTTGTCGCCACAACTTTTGCGCAAAATGCAATAAGAGGCGATCAAAACGTAGCATCTGCGCAAAAATGGTACCGTTAAAAACGTCAGCTCGAGACGCAAAAAATAAGCCGTCATTGAGCCTAAGATCCCGAAAAATGAGAACGCTACGGGTCACGGAATATGGCGTAAAACGTGCGCCACTTTTTTCGGACAAACTTCCGATTTTTTTTTAACCCCTTATATAAAAGTAAACCTATACATGTTTGGTGTCTACGAACTTGCACTGACCTGAGGCATCACACCCACACATCAGTTTTACCATATAGTGAACACAGTGAATAAAATATCTCAAAAACCATAGTGCTATCGCACTTTTTTTGCAATTTTTCAGCATTTGGAATTTTTTTGCCATTTTCTAGTACACAATATGGTAAAAGTGATGGTTTCATTTAAAAGTACAGCTCGTTCCGCAAAAAATGAGCCCTCACATGACCATATTGACTGAAAAATAAAAAAGTTACGTCTTTCAGAAAAAGAATGGCGAAAAAAAAAAACGGAAAGCGAAAAATCGGCCGGTCGTGAAGGGGTTAAGGAAGGTTTTTTGCTAAACACTGCACTGCTCTCCCAGCTAATGGGGAACATTCTGTTCTTCATTGACTGGGACAGTGAGTATGGTATGGATCGTCATGAGACCCCCTTATTGGATTACACCGAACCCGGATTTGTTTTTTCTTTTCAATAAATTAGTGAAAGAGGGAATGTGTTGGGGAGTGTTTTTTCAAATAGAAAAAATTTTGTCGTATATTTTTTTTTTATTACTGACTGGTTTAGTGATGTTGGGTATCTGATAGATGCCGTGACATCACTAATGTCATAGCTTAATGCCAGGTGACATTACACAGCTGATATCAACCCCATATATCACCCCGTTTGCCACTGCACTAGGGCAACAGGATGAGCCGGGGCGAAGCGCCAGGATTTGCCCATCTAACGGATGCGCCACTTCTGGGGCGGCTGCGGCCTGCTATTTTTAGGCAGGGGAGGGTCCAATAACCGTGTACCTCCCTAGTCTGAGAATACCAGACTAGAGCTGTCTGCTTTACCTTGGCTGGTAATCCTCGTTTTTGTTTTAAATTATTTATTTAATTTAATTTCAAATAACAGCATCGGGTGTCCTCTGTTATGGATTACAAGCCAAGGTGAAGCTGCCAGTTGTGGTCTGCAGGTTGCTGCTGTCTGCTTCACCTTAGCTGGCTACAAAAAACGATGTTTTTTGGGGGGAAAATAATGAATTTGTGGCTAAAAACAAGGCTAAACAAACTTTAGTGCCACTTGAAACGCACTAAAGGGTGCAAGATTACAAAATACAGGGGAGTGGGACATTATATATGTCTTTTTTATCTATCTATCCATCTATCTATCTTTCTAGCTTTTGATTATCTAACCCTCCTTCAGTATTTTTGTGCGGTCCGCAAATAAACCTGGAAGCCACACGGATGTAAAACGGGGCATGTATAGAATGGAACGGAATGGATGTCACACGGATGCACAGGAGGAAAAACAGGACCGTTTTTTAGGGACTGCAAAAACGGGATGATCTTGTGAATGTACCCTAAATCACACATAAATATACTCTGATCCTTTGGATAGTCCTGGAAATAAATCGTTTGTCATAAAAAAATCATTTGAATGGATTACATACAGTATATCACAAAAGTGAGTACACCCCTCACATTGTTGTAAATATTTTATTATATATTTTTATTAGACAACACTGAAGATATGACACTTTGATACAATGTACAGTAGTCAATGTACAGCTTGTAATACAGTGTAAATTTGGTGTATCCTCTATATAACTCAACACACAGCCATTAATGTGTAGACCGCTTGTAACAAAAGTGAGTATACTGCAAAGTGAAAATGGCCAAATTATGACCAATTAGCCCATAATTTGTGTTTCAAGGTCTCAGGTGTGAATGTCGAGCAGGTGTGGTAAACTTGATGTTAGCGCTCACATACCATACTGGTCAGTGGAAGTTCATCACGGCACCTCATGGCAAAGAATTCTCAGAGAATCTGAAATAAAAAGAATTGTTACTCTATATAAAGATGGACTAGGCTATAAAAAGATTGTCAACACCAGAAACTGAGCTGCAGCACAGTGGTTATCAAGATCATATGGCAGTTTAACAGGACAATTTCCTTACAGAACAGGCTTCTCCATGGTCCACCGAAGAAGTTGAGTGCACGTGTTCAGCGACGTATCCAGAGGTTGTCTTTTCAAAATAGACATATGAGTGCTGCCAGCATTTAATTTTAAAAATGTGGAGCCCAAAACTGGATCCCATATTCCACATGTGGACTTACAAGTGATATATAGAGGGGTAACAATACGATAGGTTCACGGGATCTAATCTCTCTTTTTATACAACTTAACATCTTGTGTGCGTTTGCAGCTGCTGCCTGACATTGAGTGCTGCTGTTCAGCTTACTTGTGACCACAATACCCAAGTCTTTCTCCTGCTCTGTAGTCACAAAATTACTTCCATTCAATCTATATTCAACTAGAAGATTACTCCAACCTAGGTGCATTACATTTACATTTATCAAAATTAAATCTCATTTGCCAAGTGTCTGCCTATTCTGACATCTTAAGCAGATCATTTTGTAATATTGTACTTTTTAGGTCAGTTTTTAATATCCTACATAGTTTGGTGTCATCAGCAAAGACTGACACTTTACTATCAATCCCTTCCAAAAGGTCACAGATTAAAAATAATTGGTCCTATCACAGATCCCTAGGTTACCCCATTGCTGATTATAACCCATTTAGCGAATGTACCATTTATGATGACTGTTTGCGTCTTTTCTGTTAGCCAATTCCTTACCTATCTGCATACAGTTTTCCCTGGTCCCTGCTTCTGGAGCTTCAGTATAAAGCTGTTATGTGTAGAGATGAGCGAACCGGTCCCGGTTCGGTTCGCCGAACGGAGGTCTCGTTCGAGTTCGGTTCGTCGAACGTTCGACGAACCGAACTCGAACCGCATAGAAAACAATGGCAGGCAATCACAAACACAGAAAAACACCTAGAAAACACCCTCAAAGGTGTCCAAAAGGTGACAAACAACTCACAACACAACACAAACACATGGGAAAGTGACAAGGACATATACTCATGCGAAAACAAAAGAGCTGGACAAGGAAAAAGAGGAGGAGACACAGATATAGGCATGGCACGCCCTTCTAAAATCATGTAAAACACCGCAAGGTGACTCCAAGCGGAGTCTCCCTTTTTTCCAAAAATTGGGCCACACACACACCCACCACTTCAGTGGCAGCACTTGTGCCCCAGTTGTACACTTCACAGCTAGATTTGCATCAAGCACATTCAAAAATACGCCATACTTAACCGTCCCCAGGATGACCCCGGGGTAGGTAGCAAAGTCTTTCCTGATCCCAGCTCTGTTCATCTTGGATCATTTTTAAAAACAATGTAAGCAAGGGTTACTCCAAGCGGAGTCTCCCTTTTTTCCAAAAATTGGGCCACACACACACCCACCACTTCAGTGGCAGCACTTGTGCCCCAGTTGTACACTTCACAGCTAGATTTGCATCAAGCACATTCAAAAATACGCCATACTTAACCGTCCCCAGGATGACCCCGGGGTAGGTAGCAAAGTCTTTCCTGATCCCAGCTCTGTTCATCTTGGATCATTTTTAAAAACAATGTAAGCAAGGGTTACTCCAAGCGGAGTCTCCCTTTTTTCCAAAAATTGGGCCCCACACACACCCACCCCTTCAGTGGCAGCACTTGTGCCCTAGTTGTACACTTCACAGCTAGATTTGCATCAAGCACATTCAAAAATACGCCATACTTAACCGTCCCCAGGATGACACCGGGGTAGGTAGCAAAGTCTTTCCTGATCCCAGCTCCGTTCATCTTGGATCATTTTTAAAAACAATGTAAGCAAGGGTTACTCCAAGCGGAGTCTCCCTTTTTTTCAAAAATTGGGCCACACAGACACTAACCCCTTCAGTGGCAGCACTTGTGCCCTAGTTGTACACTTCACAGCTAGATTTGCATCAAGCACATTCAAAAATATGCCATACTTAACCGTCCCTAGGATGACCCCGGGGTAGGTAGCAAAGTCTTTGCTGAACCATGACTTGTTCATCTTGTCTCCTTTTAAAAAACACAGCAAGCAAGGGTTACTCCAAGCGGAGTCTCCCTTTTTTCCAAAAATTGGGCCCCACACACACCCACCCATTCAGTGGCAGCACTTGTGCCCTAGTTGTACACTTCACAGCTAGATTTGCATCAAGCACATTCAAAAATACGCCATACTTAACCGTCCCCAGGATGACCCCGGGGTAGGTAGCAAAGTCTTTCCTGATCCCAGCTCTGTTCATCTTGGATCATTTTTAAAAACACAGCAATCAAGGGTTACTCCAAGCGTAGTCTCCCTTTTTTTCCAACAATTGGGCCACACAGACACTAACCCCTTCAGTGGCAGCACTTGTGCCCTAGTTGCAAACAGGATGTTTTGATTTGCATCAAGCACATTCCAAATCCACAAGCATTTACTCTCCCCAGGATGACACAGGGGTAGTAAAGTCCTTGCGGATCCATGACTTGTTCATTTTGATGAACGTTAGTCTGTCCACATTGTCACTGGATAGACGCGTGCGCTTATCTGTCAGCACACACCCAGCAGCACTGAAGACACATTCAGAGACAACGCTGGCAGCTGGACACGACAAAATCTCCAAGGCGTAAATGGAGAGCTCTGGCCATTTTTCAAGATTTGAAGCCCAAAATAAGCAAGGCTCCATTTGCAAAGTCATGGCATCGATGTTCATTTGGAGATACTCCTGTATCATCCTCTCCAGCCGTTGACTATGTGTCAGACTTGTTGTCTCTGGTGGCCTTGCAAAGGAGGGTCTAAAAAAATTATGAAAAGATTCAATAAAATTGCTGTTACTAGCACCAGATACGGTGCTGCTGGTACTGGTAGACTGTTGAAGATGACGAGACCGTTCCATGTTTGTCAAGTTACACTCCCTGCACCTGCATGGTTGTTTGGTGAAAAAGCCGAGCTAAGATTGAGTAACAGCTTTTGCTGATACTCCTGCATACGTGCGTCCCTTTCTATGGCTGGAATTATGTCACAAAATTTGGACTTGTACCGGGGATCTAATAGTGTGGCAAGCCAGTAGTCATCATCACTTCTAATTTTGACAATACGAGGGTCATGTTGGAGGTAGTGCAGCAAGAAGGCGCTCATGTGTCTTGCGCAGCCATGCGGACCAAGTGCACGCTGTGTTTGTGGCATAGAGGTGCTAACCGTTCTTTCTTCCTCTGACATCTCCCCCCAACCTCTTTCAACTGAAATTTGACCAAGGTCTCCCTCATCCGCTGAGTCTTCCATGTCCATGGACAGTTCGTCCTCCATTTCTTCATGTTCTCCTGCACCTTCCTCAACATTTCGCCTGCTACCATGCGCCCTTGTTGATCCCTGTCCCCCATGGTCCCATGCCTGCCGCATTGGTGATGATGAACGTCTGGACCTTGGTGATGTTGTTGTGTCTTGCGCATATGAATCCTTCTGTAGTTCCTCCCCTTCCTTGTGTCCCACCCCCTGACTCCGAATAGTGTTTAGCGTGTGCTCAAGCATGTAAATGACTGGAATTGTCATGCTGATAATGGCATTGTCAGCGCTAAACATATTCGTCGGCATGTGGAAACTGTGCAGAAGGGTGCATAGGTCCTTGATCTGAGACCACTCCATCAGGGTGATCTGCCCCACCTCTGCATCTCGTTGGCCCAGGCTATACGTCATGATGTATTGCACCAGGGCTCGGCGGTGCTGCCAAAGTCGCTGTAACATGTGGAGAGTCGAATTCCAGCGGGTCGCCACATCGCATTTCAGGCGATGAACCGGCAGGCCGAAAGACTTCTGGAGCGATGCAAGACGCTCAGCTGCGGCAGTTGAAAAGCGGAAGTGAGCAGACAGTTTTTGTGCCCTGGTAATAAGGCCATCTAGGCCTGGATAGTGTGTTAAAAATTGCTGGATAACAAGGTTCAACACGTGAGCCATACAAGGCACGTGTGTCACATTGCCCAGGCGAAGGGCCGCACCCAGGTTTGTAGCATTGTCGCACACGGCCTTACCAGGCTGCAGGTTGAGTGGAGACAACCATTTAATAAACTCAGTCTCCAGAGCTGCCCACAACTCAGTCACTGTGTGACTCCTATTTCCAAGACATGTCAAGCTAAAGACCGCCTGATGCCGTTGCGCTCTGCTGCCAGCATAGTAATGAGGGGTGCGTGCTTCCTTCTGTGCAGTGAGAACGCTGGTGGCCTGACCAGGCAGGCTTGGGGTGGAGGTGGAGGACACAGATGAGGTGGAGGAGGCAGAAGCAGTGGCGGAACTTGGACAGACAGAGGATTGACACACAAGTCGTGGGGACGGCAAGACTTGTGCAGCAGACTCTTCACCATCTATCACCATAGTTACCCAGTGCCCAGTCAGCGACATGTAACGTCCCTGTCCATGCTTACTGGTCCAAGTATCGGTGGTGAAATGCACCCGTTCACACACAGAGTTTTTCAAGGAAGCGGTGATGTTGTGTGCGACATGCTGGTGTAGCGCGGGCACACCTTTCTTAGAGAAGTAGTGGCGACTGGGCATCTGGTACTGGGGCACAGCGACAGACATAAGGTCTCTAAAATCCTGTGTGTCCACCAGGTGGAAAGGCAGCATTTCGGTAGCCAAGAGCTTACAAAGGGATAAAGTCAACCTCTTAGCTTTGTCATGGGTCGCAGGAAATGGCCTTTTATTTGTCCACATCGGAGGGACAGAGATCTGGCTGCTGTGTGTGTAGACGGTGTTGAGTAAGGTGTCCCTGGAAAAATGCAGGTTTGTGAGGAAAGTGCAGGCGTAGACATGATGTTGCCTTCATCCAACGTTGGTGCTATCGATGTCTGAGAGAGCTGTACACACGCACTTGTTTCCCCTTCCAAACCAACTGTCGACCTACCAAGCAAACTGCCTGTTGCGGTTACAGTTGTGGAAGTTGTGCGTGGAAAACCAGGTGTGACAGCTGTCCCCACAGTCCTAGAAGATGAAGAGCGCGCGTATGCACTGGAAGGGGCAGGCGGTGGATGGTTCGCTCCGCTAGGCCGCATTGCAGCACGGTGAGCTTCCCACTGGGACATATGATATTTATTCATGTGACGATTCATGGAAGAAGTTGTCAAACTGCTGAGGTTTTGCCTTCTACTAACAGAATCACAACAAATTTTACAGATCACATAATTTGGGCGATCTTTTGCTATGTCAAAAAAGGACCAGGCTAGGCAAGGCTTAGAGGGTATGTGACCTGCTGAGCCCCCCCGACTAGTGCTCAGAGGCAGAGTGGTGGCTGAGGATGCAGTTGTAGACGTGCTACCAGTGCACCGACTCTGTGCAGGAAGGCGCAAGGTAACTTCGTCGTCGGTTGCATCCTCCTCCACCGCCTCTGTTGACCTCCTCGAGTGCCTGACTGTGGGTTGACAGTAGGTGGGATCTAGAACTTCCTCATCAATTGTTGTGTTTGCACTCCCCTCACCCTCAGACTGAGCCTCTTCTTGCCCTGACCGAATATTTAAGTTGTCATCCCAATCTGGTATCTGCGTCTCATCGTCATCAGTATGCTCCTCATTGTCTATAACAACAGGTGTTACAGTTTGTGAAAAAGGGTCAACATTATGCTCAGAAACTTGGTCCTCACGGCCTGAATCAGAGTCACAAAGGTTCTGGGCATCACTGCAGACCATTTCCTGGTCTGTACTCACTGTAGCTTGGGAGCAGACCTCTGATTCCCAGGCTATAGTGTGACTGAACAGCTCTGCAGACTCAGCCATCTCAGTTCTACCATACTGTGCAGGGCGGATGGAGACTTCAGAGCTGGGAGAAAGCAAGTTTGATTGGGATGACAACTCAGAGGACTGGTGTTTTTTGGATGCGGTAGTTGAGGTGGCGGAGAGGGCACTTGTTGGACCACTTGAGATCCATTCAAGCATTTTCCTTTTTTGGCCATCATCTACCTTTGTTCCAGTTGTTCGTGTCCGTAAAAATGGGAACACATCGGATTGTCCACGGTAAGTAGTAGACATCTTACTTTTGCTGGAAGATGGTCTACCTTCAGCAGATGTTAATGGAGCTTTGCCACCTTCCCCACGGACAAACCCTTTTTTTCCTTTTCCAACACGCCTCTTCCCCTTTCCACCAGCATCTGTCATTTTGCCACTCATGTTGATTGCGACAAGATTGTGCACTTAAAATGTGGTCGTAAAAATTGAGAGGTGGTGTAGATTGCAGCGGTGGTCTAGCTTTATTAACAGCAGAATAAACAACAATAATTATCCCTGACAATGCAACTACGGCCCTTAAACTGGCAGCATAAATTGCTAGTATAATAGCTTTGTAACAATGAGCTTGGATGTTCAATGCAGACGTGCTGCAAATATCTTTGCACTAGTGGGACAATACAGAAGTCCAACAGCCACCACGTTTAGGATGCCACTAAGTTCACTCAGTGTTTGCTAGTATAATGGCTTAGTAACAAGGAGTTTGAGTGTGCAATGCAGGCAGACGTGCTGCAAATATCTTTGCACTAGTGGGACAATACAGAAGTCCAACAGCCACGTTTAGGATGCTACTAAGTTCAATCAGTGTTTGCTAGTATAATGGCTTAGTAACAATGAGTTTGAGCGTGCAATGCAGGCAGACGTGCTGCAAATATCTTTGCACTAGTGGGACAATACAGAAGTGTAACAGCCACTTTTAGGATGCCACTAAGTTCACTCAGTGTTTGCTAGTATAATGGCTTAGTAACAATGAGCTTGAGTGTGCAAAGGGCAGGAGGGTACAGTGGCAGGGTTGTGGGTCTGGGTAGAGGAAAGGAAGCCTGCCTTTCTATCCCTCCTAATGGGGAAATTCAGCGAGGAAATCCCTGACCTTAGCTACACAGACGCTGTCATCTTGTGTAGCTGTTAAACTCTGTTTTCACGGCCCTGACAGTCACCTATGGCTCTGACCCTGCCGGTATTAGCCCTTAAAAGGACTAATAGAAACTTCTATCCCTATTCTGTACAGCACTGTGTATAGAGCGTACACAGCAGTATCGGAGACAGGAGCTACGCCAGCGGTGACTGACACCAAGACTCCGAAGAGATAATGGCGTCCGGACGGGCAGATACTCGTTTTTATAATGCAGGGACATGTGACATGGACATCCTATGACACATGCCGTTGCTTCTCTGGCTAAAAGTCCACTTAGCTTTGTGTGTGTCTGGGATTGGCTGACATGCTGGCCCACCCCACTACACGCGCGCGCTTAGGGAAGGAAGGCAAGGAAAAAATAAAAATGGCGATCGCCATTATCCATACAGCTTTGATCTAAATGCGCTGTTCCCGCACACTATACACTGAAATTTCATAATAGTGTGAATCACAGAGTGACTTACACTATTACAGCGAAAAGCCAGCTAGTAATTAGCTGGTCTTTTTGCTGCTAGAACCGTTCTCGAATGTATCTAGAACTAGCGAGCTTTAGCAAAAAGCTCGAGTTCTAGTTCGATCTAGAACAGCCCCCAAAATCACTCGAGCCGCGAACTGGAGAACCTCGAACCGCGAACCGCGCTCAACTCTAGTTATGTGATACAGTATCAAATGTCTTTGCAAAGTCCCGTTAAATCACATCAGCTGCATTACCAACATCCAGATTTGCACTTACCTCCACATAGAAACCAAATATTTTGGTTTGACACGACTTATCTGTCATGAATCCATGCTGGTTGTCAGTTATTATTTTATTTTCTGCAATATATTTCTTCAGGTCATCCCTTAAAATGCCCTCAAAAACTTTGCACTTTACTGATGTCAGATACAGTCATATGAAAAAGTTTGGGCACCCCTATTAATGTTAACCTTTTTTCTTTGGGTTTTGGGCTTAACAATTTGGGTTTTTGCAACAGCTACAGAATTATGGTTTCATATATCTAATAACTGATGCAATACTGAGTAATATTTCTGGATTGAAATGAGGTTTATTGTACTAACAGAAAATGTGCAATCCGCATTTAAACAAAATTTTACCGGTGCAAAAGTATGGGCACCCTTATCAATTTCTTGATTTGAACACTCCTAACTACTTTTTACTGACTTACTAAAGCACTAAATTGGTATTTGTAACCTCATTGAGCTTTGAACTTCATAGGCAGGTGTATCCAATCATGAGAAAAGGTATTTAAGGTGGCCACTTGCAAGTTGTTCTCCTATTTGAATCTCCTATGAAGAGTGGCATCATGGGCTCCTCAAAACAACTCTCAAATTATCTGAAAACAAAGATTATTCAACATAGTTGTTCAGGGGAAGGATACAAAAAGTTGTCTCGGAGATTTAAACTGTCAGTTTCCACTGTGAGGAACATAGTAAGGAAATGGAAGAACACAGGTACAGTTCTTGTTAAGCCCAGAAGTGTCAGGCCAAGAAAAATATCAGAAAGGCAGAGAAGAATAATGGTGAGAACAGTCAAGGACAATCCACAGACCACCTCCAAAGACCTGCAGCTTCATCTTGCTGCAGATGGTGTCAATGTGCATCGGTCAACAATACAGCGCACGTTGCACAAGGAAAAGCTGTATGGGAGAGTGATGCGAAAAAAGCCGTTTCTGCAAGCACTCCACAAACAGAGTCGCCTGAGGTATGCAAAAGCACATTTGGACAAGCCAGTTACGTGTTGGAAGAAGGTCCTGTGAACTGATGAAACAAAGATTGAGTTGTTTGGTCATACAAAAAGGCGTTATGCATGGAGGCAAAAAAACACGGCATTCCAAGAAAAGCACTTGCTACCCACAGTAAAATTTGGTGGAGGTTCCATCTCTGGCTGTGTGGCCAATGCTGGCACCGGGAATCTTGTTAAAGTTGAGGGTCGCATGGATTCAACTCCGTATCAGCAGATTCTTGACAATAATGTGCAAGAAAAAGTGACGAAGTTGAAGTTACGTAGGGGATGAATATTTCAGCAAGACAATGATCCAAAACACTGCTCCAAATCTACTCAGGCATTCATGCAGAGGAACAATTACAATCTTCTGGAATGGCCATCCCAGTCCCCAGACCTGAATATCATTGAAAATCTGTGGGATGATTTGAAGCGTGCTGTCCATGCTCGGCGACTATCAAACTTAACTGAACTGGAATTGTTTTGTAAACAGGAATGGCCAAATATACCTTCATCCAGGATCCAGGAACTCATTAAAAGCTACAGGAAGTGACTAGAGGCTGTTATTTTTGCAAAAGGAGGATCTACAAAATATTAATGTCACTTTTATGTTGAGGGGCCCATACCTTTGCACCGGTCAAATTTTGTTTAAATGCAGATTGCACATTTTCTGTTAGTACAATAAACCTCATTTCAATCCAGAAATATTACTCAGTCCATCAGTTATTAGATAAATGAAACTGAAATAGCTGTTGCAAAAAACCCAAATTGTTATAAAGAAAAATGGTTAACATTAATAGGGGTGCCCAAACTTTTTCATATGACTGTATATTGGACAGTAGTTACCTGGATCCATCTTTTTAAGTTTCTTAAATATCGGTAACATTTCAGCCATCCTCCAATCCTGAGGTATCAACCCTGTTACAAGAGGGTCTAAGAAAATGAGATATAGCGGTCTGTCATTTACTAAGCTCAATTCCCTCAATATCCGTGGATGAATGCCCTCTGGACGGGGGATTTGTCAATGTTTAATTTGCTCAGACACAGCCGTATTTCTTCCTATGTTAAATTAGTTATATCAAGTAGTGAACTTTTGATTTTTGCTTTTGTTGAATGATCCCTACAGTCAGTTCATAGGTGAACACGGACGAAAAGTGCCTGTTTAATATCTCAGCCTTTTATTTGTGCTCTATAATTATCCTGATGCCATCCATTGTTTTCTTTTTGGCATTGATGTATTTGTAACAAATTGTGGGATTTATTTTATTGTCATTTGCAATTTGTGTTTCATTAGCTAATTTTGCTAAATTGATTTATATTTTACATTTACTATTGAGTTCTTTATATTTCTGAAATGCTATTTCTGTATTCTCAACTTACAAGATTTTGAATGCCTTTTGTTTTTGCCTTATTATACTTTGCACTGTCTTATTTATCCATATTGATTTCTCTTTATTCCTGGACACTTTTTTACCATAGGGTATAACTATTCTACTGGTATTGCCCCGTTTATGTTTGGTATCCCCAGTTACCATGACATGGTTCCAGTCTACATGATTAAAGGGAACCAACCACCAGAATTTTACTATATAAACTAAAGCCAGTGCCACACTGGCGCTAGGAAGCTGAATGCAATGATACCTTTAGTTGAGAGATTGGATGCTTGATTGCTGTAAAATGTCTAATCAAAGTTCCAGAAATGCACTCATTGTTTGATTGGCATGTGCATCGGGGTGGGACTATGTGGGTTGGGTCTTGCGTTTTTATTCTGCCCTTTATGTTTTCCGGACCTCTATACCCCGTCACCGCCTTTTCATCTATGTCTGGAGTGTGAAATAGCATTGGGAAGTATTTCATCAACTTTTCACTAAGATGGTGGTGGCGTCAGCACCCACACATATTCCTATTTTCAGCGCCATCTTATTGAAGACGGTCTCCTCCTGCTTCCTATATGCCCGAGGCTTCTCTTGGTTTGTAAGATGTTGATTAAAGACTTAAAAAAATGTATATATGCATGCAATCTGATGTCTGAAATATAACGTATGTGTGTACTCCAAGCATTCATAATATTTTTTTTTTTATATATATATATATAAACACTGCTGACAACTAAATAAAAGCAAACCCTAAGCCTATGTTCCTATGGATACCAGAAATTGGAGATGTTTTTATAATGAGAGATTGCTGGTTAAACATACATCAACAATGTAAAGAACTGACAAATAGACAAATAGAGATCTTGTATTCAAAATATTGCTATTTTTATCTCAAATGTGTCTAATCCATTACTCGTTCTCCAATACAAAAATTAAAATCTTGCAATTCCGTAGATGCCAAGCCACACTGTCCATAGGGCTAACTATAACATGAAATGCGTGATAAAAAGCACAACTGCAAAAATAGCAATAGAGAAAAAAATGATGTACAACGCATAACACCTAACTACCGTGTTTCCCCGAAAGTAGGACCCCCCCGAAAGTAAGGCAGGGTGGGGGTTTCGGGGGGGTCCGCCAATGTAGGGCACCCCCCGATTGTAAGGCAGGGTAGCGGGGGTGCCCGGGGAATGTAAGGCCGCCTATGGGTGGTGGTCGCGGCGTAATGTATACCTCCTCCGGTGAATGGCCCCCGCAATCTCGCCGGCCTGCGGCGCGTCCCGGGTCAACGCTCTTCCTGCTTGATGCTGATTGGCCGATCAGCCTGTTCGTCACAGGCTCCCTGCTGGCCATCAGCTCGAGCTGTGATTGGCCAGTCAGCCGGCTCGCAGCTGATTGGCCCTCAGCTCGAGCTGCGATTGGCCAGTCAGCCGGCTCGCAGCTGATTGGCCCTCAGCTCGAGCTGCGATTGGCCAGTCAGCCGGCTCGCAGCTGATTGGCCCTCAGCTCGAGCTGCGATTGGCCAGTCAGCCGGCTCGCAGCTGATTGGCCGAAATCAGCCGCGACGTCACCGCCTGCAGGCTCGCTCCGATTTCGGTAAGTTCCGAAACTCTGTGTGTGTGTGTGTGTGTGTGTGTGTGTGTGTACGGTATGTGTATGGGTGCCGTATGGGGCTGTATGTGTCAGTGTGTGTGTGTGTGTGTGTGTACGGTACCGGTACGATATGTGTGTGGGTGCCGTGTGGGGCTGTACCGGTACCGTATGTGTCAGTGTGTGTGGTGGCAGAGTGGGGGGCAGAACCACTGTATGGGGAGGCTGCAGGGGGGAGGATGGGGTGGATGCCGGATCTCAAACAATGGGGAGGCTGCAGGGGGGAGGTATGTCATTTTTTTTCCAATGTAAGGCCTCCCCCGAAAGTAAGGCAGGGTGGGACTTTTGGGGGTAAATTTAATGTAAGACAGGGCCTTACTTTCGGGGAAACACGGTATAATTACATATCATAGGAAAAAATGAACATTTGAAAATCAAGCGCACATTAATTAGTGATGAGTGAGCGTGGCTGGCACTGCATCATGGTACTTGGGTACTCACGGAGCTCAGTAGAAGCTTAAAACAGAAAGGCAGAAACCTATTAAGTTTCAGAATGGGGCAGGGGCGGACATAACATTGGTGCAATCTGTGTGGTTGCACAGGGCCCCAAGAGGTAACAGGGCCCAGTTATACCTCCTAAGCAGCTGGAATTCTGCATTATGAAAAACTTTTGAGCTGCTAGGGGCCCATATATTAATCTTGCACAGTGGTCCTCTTCTGTCTGTGTCCACAAATTCTCTAGAGTATCACATTATTGTTGCTCCAACCATAAAAGGTGAACTGATCAAACCGCAGAAGACCGTGTTTGAGCCGAATTTCCTGAAAATCACTGTTTCACATGAATTTGAACAGCGTGAGAAAAAGAAAAAAACACACTCAGCCCCTTTTCAAACACTGCTGAAGCATCAGCGAGCGGGCTAATATCTTTTTGTGCACAGACCTCCCAATAACACCCTGCATCTATGACATCAGCAGATTATCATACCTTTTACAGTTGTGGTAAGTACATAAGCCATCACAGATCAATAGTTCCAAGTGGAGCACAGTTTGTACGGCAAAGTCCTTTTCTTTCTCTAGTCATGGTAGTACAACACCCATATACCCCATAATAAAATAAAACACAAGGGCATGGATTGAAAATAGGCCACGATGTTGTTATTAAAAGTTACAAATTATTTAAAATACCAAAAAAACTAGCCAAATTACAGTATATTTACCATTAAATATAAATAAGCAATAACAAACTAACAACCACCTTAAAATTGACCCAAGCCTCCGAGCAAAAGCCAAGCGAATATCCACATGCCAGGGCTTGAGTCATGGCCCCTGTCAGGGCCAGGTGGACGGGCAGACCCAGGAGGTGGATCCACTGGGCCGAACTCCTAGATGGTGGTAAGGGGTCCGGTAGCTGGAGCACTATAGGCAGCAGAACAGTCCGTGCACAGGAGTATAACGGAGAAGTCCCTGGGACTACGGAGTCACTGGTGGTAGTCCGGGTGACGCAGCTCAGGTTCGGAAGCCGAGAAGATGTCAGGCGGGGTCCGGAACCTTTGGAGCGAGATGACAGGTCACCGCAGGGATCCGAGATGGTACGGACTGTCAGGATGGCAGATGGACTGCGTTCGGGGTTCGGGATTCGGTCTGGACCGGATGGCGAGGCAGGCACGGCTCTACAACAGAGATAGGTGAGTATATACACATATACACCAGGAGACCTGACTCCTAGCTTAAGAAACACGAAGATCAGGCCCCGCCCCCTTGGACATAAACCCCCTTTATACCCTGTACCTGTTTTGCATCATTTCCTGTTAATGGACGCTGGCCCTTTAAGAAAGGGTCAATGACCGCGCGCGCGCCCTAATGCGCATGCGCGCTGCCCGAGTGCCAGAAGCCAGAGCAGGAAGCTGCGAGGAGGAAGCAGCAGGGCCAGGATGGGGCTGTGAAGCCGACGGACGCCGGGTGCGGGGACCAGGACGCTGGGGACGCGCTGGCAAGGGGTGCTGGAGAGCGGGGAGCGTGACAGGTGAGCCGGAGGGCAGCACAGGGGACCCGGGGAGCGTGACATTACCCCCCCCCACGCCCCCCTCCCCGCAACCGGGACAGGAAGGCACGGATCAGCGGAGTACCCACATTCTCCCGGGGCTCCCAGGACCTATCCTCAGGACCATACCCTGCCCAGTCCACCAGGAAGAACTGTCGACCCCGTACGGTCTTCATGGCCACGATATCCCTTACCGCATAGATGTCGTCATCGGCAATAGGTGGAGGAGCCGAACTGGCAGCAGCGGAGAAGGGACCCAGGACAACCGGCTTGAGCAGGGAGACGTGGAATGAGTTGGGTATCCTCATCGTGGCCGGGAGCTGTAGCTTGTAGGAGACCTCATTGATCTTGTTGAGGACTTTAAACGGCCCGATGTAGCGAGGACCCAGCTTGTAGGATGGTATCTTCAATCGGACGTACTTGGATGCAAGCCAGACTAGATCTCCAGGAGAGAAACACGGAGGGTCCAGACGTCTCTTGTCTGCGTGTCTTTTCATCCGCAGGGAAGCACGCCCAAGGGACGCCTTGACAGAGTCCCAAATGGTTGCAAAGTCACGGGCTACAGTATCAGCAGCAGGGACATCCGAAGAAGGGGATACAGGCAATGGGACGGAGGGCTGAAGTCCGTAAACGACATGGAAGGGAGAGCTGGAGGACGACTCACTGATGTGGTGGTTATGGGAGAATTCAGCCCAAGGAAGAAGCGTGGACCAATCGTCATGATGGGCGTTGACATAGTGACGTAAGAAAGAGGTCAATATTTGATTGACCCTCTCCACTTGGCCATTAGACTGAGGATGGTATGCAGATGAAAAGTCCAGAGTCACTCCCAGATGGTTGCAGAGAGCCCTCCAGAAGCGGGAGGTGAACTGAGTTCCTCTATCGGATACGATGTGAGATGGAAAGCCATGCAAGCGGAAGATGTGATGTATGTAGGCGTCCGCGAGTTCCTGAGCAGAGGGCAATCCAGCCATAGGGACGAAATGAGCCATTTTAGAGAATCGATCCACCACGACCCATATGACTGTGTGTCCGGAGGACAATGGCAAGTCTGTAATAAAGTCCATCGCTATGTGTTGCCACGGAACTGAAGGTATCGGCAGAGGCAGAAGACGGCCATATGGCAGGTGTTTGGGCGTCTTGTTCCTGGCACAAGAGGAGCAGGCAGAGACAAAAGCAGCGACGTCCGTGCGAAGAGATGGCCACCAGTAATGGCGTACAATCGCACCCCATGTTCTCTTCTGACCAGCATGACCGGCTGTTTTCGAGGCATGACCCCAGTGTAACACTTTTTGCCTGTCTGTCTCAGAGACATAGGTCTTCCCGGGCGGTATCTGGGCCAGGGTGACAGGAGCCACTGGAATGATTTTGCTAGGACAGATGATGGGTTGGGTAGTCTCCTCCTCCTGCTCTATGGGCATGAAAGACCTGGACAAGGCATCAGCGCGTACATTCTTGTCCGCGGGTCGGAAATGGAGCTGGAAATCAAACCTGGCAAAGAATAAGGACCACCTGGCTTGCCGTGGGTTCAGTCGCTGAGCAGACCGCAGGTATTCCAGGTTCTTGTGGTCCGTGTAAATGATAACGGGGTACACTGCTCCTTCCAGAAGGTAGCGCCATTCCTCCAGAGCCAGTTTGACTGCCAAGAGCTCTCGGTCACCGATGGTGTAGTTGCGTTCAGGCGCTGAAAAGCTCTTGGAGAAGAATCCGCAAGTCACCATCTTCCCGGAGGAGGATTTCTGCATGAGCACTGCTCCGGCTCCTGAGGAGGAGGCATCCACCTCCAAGGTGAACTGGCGGTTTAACTCCGGACGGTGAAGTACAGGAGAGGAGGCAAATGCCCGCTTCAGCGAGCCAAACGCGGCGTCGGCCGCAGGTGACCAGTCCTTTGGATTAGCCTCTTTCTTAGTCAAAGCGGAGAGAGGAGCAGTCAGAGCCGAGAAGTGAGGGATGAACTGGTGGTAGTAGTTGGCGAATCCCAGGAAGCGTTGGATTGCCTTTAGTCCAGAAGGAGGAGGCCAGTTGAGAATGGAGGAGACCTTCTTTGGATCCATCTGCAGTCCGGTATCAGAGATGATGTACCCCAGGAAGGGGAGAGAAGACTGCTCAAAGACACACTTCTCATACTTTACGTACAGACGATTCTCTCTCAGTCTTTGTAGAACCAGCTGCACGTTCTCTCTGTGGGTCTGGAGGTCCGGAGAGAAGACAAGGATGTCATCCAGATATACTACCACACAGACGTAAAGAAGGTCCCGGAAGACGTCGTTCACCAGTTCTTGAAAGACGGCTGGGGCGTTACACAGGCCGAAGGGCATCACGCAGTATTCATAGTGCCCATCGCGAGTGTTGAACGCGGTCTTCCATTCGTCCCCAGAGCGGATGCGGACCAGATTGTAAGCACCCCGAAGATCCAGCTTGGTGAACACACGAGCTCCTCTAAGCCGGTCAAACAATTCAGGGATGAGCGGCAGAGGGTACTTGTTTTTTACGGTGATTTGATTCAAACCCCGGTAGTCTATGCATGGGCGTAAGTCGCCCTCTTTCTTCTTGACAAAGAAGAAACCTGCTCCAGCAGGAGAGGAGGATCTCCGGATGAATCCCCTTGCCAGGCTCTCTGTGATGTAAGTAGACATGGCCCTTGTTTCGGCTGGAGACAATGGATATATCCGTCCTCGAGGTGGTGTAGTTCCAGGGAGCAGGTCGATGGCACAATCGTAGGGACGATGTGGCGGAAGTACCTCGGATTCCTTTTTATCAAAGACGTCTGCAAAGGACCAATAGGCCGAGGGCAGCCCCGGTAGGTTCTCTGGAACCGGAGGTCGTCGGATGGGTTGTATGGTCTTCAGGCACTTCTCATGGCACGAAGAGCCCCATCGGGTGATTTCGCCAGTGCCCCAGCTGACTGATGGTTCGTGTGTCCGCAACCAGGGAAGTCCCAGCAGGATTTGATGGGACATGTGTGGGAGGACGTAGAGAGCGATGTTCTCGGTGTGCAGGGCACCGATACGCAGTTCCACCGGCTTGGTGATCCAGGAGATGGTGTCAGAGAGGGGTCTCCCATCCACAGAGGCAATCACGAGGGGCTTGTCAAGTGGAGTAACAGGCACCTGGTACTTGTCCACCGTGGCCTGCTGGATGAAATTGCCTGCTGCCCCGGAATCGAGGTATGCCTCAGCCGTGAACCGCGTCTCTCCCGTTGTCACTTGCACAGTCCATGTAACCGGGTCTGAGAGAGTCCCAGCACCTAGGGTGGCCTCTCCTACCAACCCTAGGCTTTGGAGTTTCCCGGCCTCTCAGGACAGGAGCGTAGCAGGTGTGTGTCCTCTCCGCAGTAAAAGCAGAGGCCCTTGGCGAGCCGCTCAGCTCTACGTTGTTCAGACTGCCGCACTCTGTCGATCTGCATGGGCTCGTGGACGGGGGCCCCAGCTGTTGACGACTGAAGTACGGAGGGCTTCTGCGGAGGAGAGGAATGCCGTACCGGACGTCTCTCACGGGACACTTCCTTGGATCGCTCCTGAAAGCGGATGTCCACTCGAGTCGCTAGGGTAATCAGGGCATCCAGGGTGGTCGGTACGTCACGACCCGCCAGCTCATCTTTAATTCGCCCCGAGAGTCCTTCCCAGAAGGTGGCGGTTAAGGCCTCGTTGTTCCACCCGAGTTCCGAAGCCAAGGTGCGAAACCGGATTGCGTATTGGCCCACCGTCAGAGTCCCCTGACGCAACCGGAGAAGAGACGAAGCAGACGCGGAGGCGCGTCCGGGCTCATCAAAGGTGCCACGGAATGCCTGCAGGAAGTCCTGGATGTTCGTGGTCACAGGATCCCCCTTCTCCCACAAGGGGTTCATCCACGCCAGTGCCTCACCCTCTAGATGGGACATGATGAAGGCGACCTTGGCTTGATCAGAGGCAAACAAATGCGGCAGCTGCGTGAAATGGAGGGAGCATTGGTTTAAGAATCCCCTGCAGGTCTTGGGGTCTCCGGCGTACCGGGGTGGTGAGGCCAAACGAAGTCTGGAAGTATCTGATGAAGTCACCACGGGAGCTGGAGCCGTGGCTTGACTAGTGGAGGCCCGGGATGCTGAAGCCATGACTGCCGCTTGTAGCGTGTTCAGGCGGGCGTCCACAGAAGACATAAATTGCAGCATGCGGGTCTGAGTCTCTCGCTGGCGTTGGAGTTCCTCCTGTACGGCTGCTAGTGCTGCAGCGGGATCCGTGGCCTGATCTTACTGTCAGGGCCAGGTGGACGGGCAGACCCAGGAGGTGGATCCACTGGGCCGAACTCCTAGATGGTGGTAAGGGGTCCGGTAGCTGGAGCACTATAGGCAGCAGAACAGTCCGTGCACAGGAGTATAACGGAGAAGTCCCTGGGACTACGGAGTCACTGGTGGTAGTCCGGGTGACGCAGCTCAGGTTCGGAAGCCGAGAAGATGTCAGGCGGGGTCCGGAACCTTTGGAGCGAGATGACAGGTCACCGCAGGGATCCGAGATGGTACGGACTGTCAGGATGGCAGATGGACTGCGTTCGGGGTTCGGGATTCGGTCTGGACCGGATGGCGAGGCAGGCACGGCTCTACAAGAGAGATAGGTGAGTATATACACATATACACCAGGAGACCTGACTCCTAGCTTAACAAACACGAAGATCAGGCCCCGCCCCCTTGGACATAAACCCCCTTTATACCCTGTACCTGTTTTGCATCATTTCCTGTTAATGGACGCTGGCCCTTTAAGAAAGGGTCAATGACCGCGTGCGCGCCCTAATGCGCATGCGCGCTGCCCGAGTGCCAGAAGCCAGAGCAGGAAGCTGCGAGGAGGAAGCAGCAGGGCCAGGATGGGGCTGTGAAGCCGACGGACGCCGGGTGCGGGGACCAGGACGCTGGGGACGCGCTGGCAAGGGGTGCTGGAGAGCGGGGAGCGTGACAGGTGAGCCGGAGGGCAGCACAGGGGACCCGGGGAGCGTGACAGCCCCCAAAACACCACAGCCATTTTCATTCACGTTGTGTAAGCCCAAATTGAAGATGACAATCCATTCTTGGACAGCTGAACTACTTCTCCCTTGTAAATACCTGGGGTGAAACCCTCTGAATTGAATGCCTATAAGAGAAGTCTCCTAAAATTGACGAGAACTTTTCCAATTGCTCAGTTTATCCTTTTTCTTATTTTATCCAAAAAAGTAAACTCCTTACTTGCCCATGTCAACTTTGCTATTATCTTAGAAAAAGCAAACCAAATTTTGGAAACAAGCATTGAAGCAAGGATAAATTACTGCACATCATCCATAACAGATCTAGACTCTTTATTTGCCCAAATAGGTATCCATTGCTGTATGTGGAGTCGGGAAGTCAATTTTTCCCCTAATGTGGCGCCTACTGTCTGCCCCATGTTTTTTTTTTTGCCTTCCTCTGGATCAACATGTTAGGTCAGGTCATGGATTGAACTCAATAGACCTAAGTCTTCCTTCAACCTTAAGCGCTATGAAACTATGATATCTCTGACATGAAGTACTGTAATACCGAATTTGGATTTGGTAAAACAAAGATAACTTTTTAAGCTGGGAGCAAACATTTTCCCACCTTAATCCTGCAACACCATACCAAAATATATTGAACTCGCTAGGGTCGAAAGACAATTCTCAGAGTAGGATCTCTTGGCTGTCCTCTTCTGAGCCCAGTGAATAAAGGAGTGGTCCAATATCCAGATTATTTTTGGACCTCGGGAATGAATAACAATTTTTTAGGTCTGACAAGTATATTTATTGGATTCCCCACTACCAAAGTTCATTATTTTATCAATATCCAAACCCAATCTGGCTGCTTCAGTTATTGCGCCTATTCTGAAGAAGTGTGACGAGATCTTAATACTGGTCATGCCCAATTTCTCCAAACATTATTTAATAATTGAGTTTAATTGAAAGTTTGTAGCTGGTCAGAGGCTTCTATGAATAAACAAATGGCCTTGAATCAATGACCTCAAGAACCAATTTTTAACTTTTGCTGCTGACTGAGTAAATTGATGAATCAGCTAAGGGTGACTTTACATGCTACAGCGATCTCGTTGGTGTCACGGATTTTGTGACGCACATCCGGCCGCTGTAGCGATCTCGTTGTGTGTGACTCCTAGGAGCGATTTTGGATCGTTGCAAAAAGGTCCAAAATCGCTCCTCGTTGACATGGGGGTCCTCTCCCAATTATCGCTGCTGTCGCTTGGACGAAGTTGATCCTCGTCCCTGTGGCAGCACACATCGCTATGTGTGATGCAGCAGGAACAAGGAACTTCTCCTTACATGCCACACGCCAGCAATGAGGAAGGAAGAAGGTGGGCGGGATGTTCGTCCTGCTCATCTCCGCCCCTCCGCTTTGATTGGGTGGCCGCTTAGTGACGTCGCTGTGATGCAGAGCGAACCGCCCCCTTAGAAAGGAGGCGGTTCGCCGGTCACAGCGACGTCGCCGAGCAGGTAAGTACGTGTGACGCTGCCATAGCGATAATGTTCGCTACGGCAGTGATCTTCACATATCGGCATAACGATAGGGGCGGGTGCTATCACACTCACCATTGCTAGCATCGGCTAGCAATGTTGCAGTGTGTAAAGCCCGCTTTTAGAGATTCAGAATGATGCAAGAGCCTCTTCCTAGTTGGTCCAGTTTAGATATCCCTAAATAAATCAGGAATAAGACTTCCAAATGTTGATATCCTCAAACCGTAAACCAGAAACCAACATTTTATTTGTAGATAGTGGCTCACATATCCGTAAGGCAGCAAAAAATGCTAACACGAAAGCCATTCAGAACAAACATGTTTCAAAATCGTCAAAACAAACCTCTGGTCAATTGATATCAGGCGCCTGTCATCTGGTTTTACAGATGACCTCTTATAACCTTTTAATAGCTGCTTTATGGGGAAAAAAATACTTCACTTTCACCCAACAGCCTCAAGAAGAATGAAATACTGTACCAGCGAACATCTTACTATAGAGGAAAACAAAAGTTTCCTAAACAACAGATATTCCACAAAAAGCAAGGCAATATCCATCTTACTTTTAGTATAATCCACTCCTAAAAAAATTACAAAATTTCCTCCAATCGCTCCATGCAGCTGTCTTACCGGCCATGTTCTATCTGCAATTGATCTTTAAATCTAAAATAGAATCAGTCCCATATTAAATCCCAATAATGAGGTAGACCAGGGGTCCCTTCCGGTTCTCCCTCCAGAGCCAAAATCTGAAATGTGTCCCACTGGCAACAAGAAAGGCATCAGCCACACAATTCTTAATACAAACCACGAAATAAGTGCAGAGTCCATACAAATATACAGGAGTGCTGGTAATTACAATCTACATCAAAAGGGTGCGAGGACATATAAGGACAGTAAAGGCTACTTTAAACGCTGCGATATCGGTCCCGATATCGCTAGCGTGGGTACCCGCCCCCATCTGTTGTGCGACACGGGCAAATCGCTGCCCGTGCCGCACAACATCGCGCAGACCCATCACACATACTTACCTGCCCGGCGACGTCGCTGTGACCGGGCGAACCGCCTCCTTTCTAAGGGGGCGGTCCGTGCGGCGTCACAGCTGCGTCACTGAGCGGCCGCCCAATAGAAGCGGAGGGGCGGAGATGAGTGGCCGGAACATCCCGCCCACCTCCTTCCTTCCGCATAGCAGCTGGTAGGCAGGTAAGGAGAGGTTCCTCGTTCCTGCGGCGTCACACATAGCGATGTGTGCTGCCGCAGGAGCGACGATCTACATCGTTACTGCTGCAGTAACAATAATCGAGAATGGACCCCCATGTCACCGATGAGCGATTTTGCACGTTTTTGCAACGATGCAAAATCGCTCATCGGTGTCACACGCAGCAACATCGCTAATGCGGCCGGATGTGCGTCACAAATTCCGTGACCCCAACGACTCCGCATTAGCGATGTCGCAGCGTGTAAAGCCCCCTTTAGGCCACCACTGCACTAATCGGTAAACATAAACTATATGAAGAGAAGGAAAAACCAATAAGATGGTCCAGATGAGTAAATATAAACTTTATTAATAGACTCAAATGGGGTAGAGGGTGATGATGAAGCATTGAGATTAAAAATGCATATTCAGGAATTGCATTAGTTAATATAAACTACAACTAAATACCAAAATGCAAGTGCAAAGTGCTGGTGGTTATATAAAACAAAACTACACAGGCATGGTTGATACACAAAGGAAAAAAGTACATAACAAGTATTTAAATAAATGTCTATGTGCACCAGCGCTAGAGATGTAACATCAGTCCATGTGTGCAAGGTCCAAGTATAGGAGAAGTCACTCAATAAGCAAGAATCAGAATGTAGATGGTAAGTATAAAGACTTACTAATACAACAGGGACCACGGCCTGGAAAGCATGTCACCCCAACATGCGTTGCGGCTAGTATGCCTTAGTCAGGAGGCCATTTCTGGGTGCTTCTTTACGTTTGGGGTCAATGTCTTGCTGGAAGATCCATGACATAGCATGCAACTCATTGTGTATGACAAAACATGTGTAAGTGCAATCATTTCCTAAGAGAAATACTTCATTTTCTGGAATAATTTTAAGCCATGACTGTGTACTGTATTAGAAAAGCTGTGAACAATTACCAGGCAAAAATGAACATTGTCGATTGTTGACAAAAGTGCTTGAAAATACGAGTCTGACTGCCTCAATTCTCGCACCGAATTTGAAATTGTCAAACCTTTTCTGAACAAGTTCGCTCATCTCTACATAACACCCTAGCCTAAAGATGGGCCATGCCGCTCATGGGCCAGTGCTTTGTGCTTACCCCTCAGGCCAACAATTGCCAAACAGCTCCTGCTCCACCAGCATGTTCCCTTGGCCTGCCATTTAATTGTTTTTAAAGGGATTTGCAATTAAAAAACATGAATTTTAACTACACCGTGTGCAGAATTATTAGGCAAGTTGTATTTTAGAGGATTTTTTTTATTACTGATCAACAAATATGTTCTCAATCAACCCAAAAGACTCATAAATATCGAAGCTTAATATTTTTGGAAGTAGAAGTGGGTTTTTTTGGTTTGGCTATCTTAGGAGGATATCTGTTTTTGCAGGTAACTATTACTGTGCAGAATTATTAGGCAACTTAATAAAAACCAAATATATTCCAATCTCACTTGTTTATTTTCACCAGGTAAACCAATATAAGTACACAAAATTTAGAAATAAACATTTCTGACATGCAAAAACAAAACCCCAAAAAATTAGAGACCAATATAGCCACCTTTCTTTATGATGACACTCAACAGCCTACCATCCATAGATTCTGTCAGTTGCTTGATCTGTTTACGATCAACATTGCATCAGCCACCACAGCCTCCCAGACACTGTTCCGAGAGGTGTACTGTTTTCCCTCCCTGTAGATCTCACATTTTTGAGGAACCACAGGTTCTCTATGGGGTTCAGATCAGGTGAACAAGGGGGCCATGTTATTATTTTTTTCATCTTTTAGACCTTTACTGGCCAGCCACGCTGTGAAGTAGTTGGATGCATGTGATGGAGCATTGTCCTGCATGAAAATCATGTTTTTCTTGAACGATACCGACTTCTTCCTGTACTACTGCTTGAAGAAGTTGTCTTCCAGAAACTGGCAGTAGGTCTGGGAGTTGTGTTTCACTCCATCCTCAACCCGAAAAGGTCCCACAACTTCATCTTTGATGATACCAGCCCATACCAGTACCCCACCTCCACCTTGCTGGCGTCTGAGTCGGAGTTGAGCTCTCTACCCTTTACTGATCCAGCCTTTGGCCCATCCATAAAACCTTTGAAAAATCAGTCTTAAGATATTTCTTGGCCCAGTCTTGACGTTTAATCTTATGTTTCTTGTCAAAGGTAGTCATTTTTCAGCCTTCCTTACCTTGGACATGTCCCTGAGTATGACACACCTTGTGCTTTTTAATACTCCAGTAACGTTGCAGCTGTGAAATATGGCCAAACTGGTGGCAAATGGCATCTCGGCAGCTTCACGCTTGATTTTCCACAATTAATGGGTAATTATTTTGCGCCTTTTTTGCCCAACACACTTTTTGCGACCCTGTTGGCTATTTGCCATGAAGCTCTTGATTGTTCGATGATCATGCTTCAAAGGTTTGGCAATTTCAAGACTGCTGCATCCCTCTGCAAGACATCCCACAATTGTGGACTTTTCAGAGCCGTCAAATTTCTCTTCTGACCATTTTGCCAAAGTTAAAGACGTTGCCTAATAATTAAGCACACCTTATATAGGGTGTTGATGTCATTACACCACACCCCTCCTAATTACAGAGATGCACATCACCTGATTTACTTAATTGGTAGTTGGCTCTCAAGCCTATACAGCTTGGAGTAGGACAACATGTATAAAAAGTATCATGTGATCAAAATACTCATTTGCCTAATAATTCTGCACACAGTGTATTGGTAAGTTCACTTTTATTTCTCTTACATGTACTACAGTTTAGATTACATACAAGCTAAATACATAGGCACGTTTCTTGTTCTTTCATCCACAGTTTTATTCTATGTATTCAATTTATATGCAGTAAAATGATTACTGCGGTCTGGGTGAATTAGATTACATCACATTGTTGGTTCTACCAACAGACGGAGCTGTCAGAGAGTGTCCGATTCACACAAAAACTGCAGAAACTCAGGCTTGACAGATACTGATCTGTGGTTTACCTCTGCAGAACATTTGCAATAGATTTTGTCAAAGGGCTTAGATACATTAATTATTTAACAGAACATATGTCAAAGGATACAATTTGCAAATCTGGAGCATGTTATGCATATTATAAACAGTTGATACACAGTTATTTGCTGGAAACATGTCTTTTGCAACATCTGCAAGCAACTGAAGATTGAATTTCACATTACAATGATGCGATGCAAGAATAGTAATAATGGAATCTCCTGGTGAGAGTCATGGACATCGATTGACCTTCCTGAAGGGAACTATAATAAAAAAATTCATACGCTGTAGTTGATAAATAAACAATTCATTAATTATGTTGAAAATTTGTGTATGATCACAGTGTTTGAATTTGAGAGGAAACTAAGAAAATAGGCGTTTTAACATTCAAGTATACCTTACAGATCTCCCATAGGTATTTGCAAATGGCTCTCAAAGAGGGCATCACTGCAGGCATTCTGAGTGTTTATGCCAATAACATGATAGCTTTATAGTCCACTTAGTACTAAACAGTAGAGTTGAGCGCGGTTCGTGGTTCGAGGTTCTCCAGTTCTAAGCTCGAGTGATTTTTGGGGCTGTTCGAGATCGAACTAGAACTCGAGCTTTTTGCAAAAGCTCGACAGTTCTAGATACGTTCGAGAACGGTTCTAGCAGCAAAAAGCAGGGCTTTTTACAGCTACAGTGTGCAGGAGCCATCGCTGGCAGCCTGCCAGAAGCTGGTAACCAAGATAAACATCGGGTATCCAAGCAAAGCGCTTTGGTTAGTAACCCGATGTTTATCTTAGTTACGTGCAGGAAGCCCACACTTCCCCGCTCAGCTCACTCCGCCCCCTCCTGCCTGCGGCATGTACACATACATACACACACACACACACACACACACACACACACGCACACACACACATGGTCCCGCTCGGCTTACCTGCGGTGATGAAGTCCCGCCATCCCGACCTCAGCGCTGTCACTGTCCTCCATGGCCGCCGCTTGTCACATCACCTCTCGCTTCCGACCCGAGACGTCACGGACCTCTCGCGATACTTGATGTGAAGGTGCCGGTCATTGACCTCAGTGACAGGGGCTGTCAGTGTGCTGGAGATCAGCGCAGGTAATGTACCTCGCTGACAGCAGCACTTGTCATGCCCTGCAGTGACCTGGGCTGACCCATTGATGTTAGCTCAGGTCACTGCACTGCTCTCCCAGTCAATGGGGAACATCCTGCTCTTCATTGACTGGGACAGTGTGGATCGTCATGGCAACCCCTTGGATTACACCAGACCTGGATTTGTTTTTCATTCTAATAAATTGGTTAAAGAGGGAATGTTTTGGGGAGTGTTTTTTCAAATAAAAATGTGGTTGTCGTCTATTTTTTTTTTATTACTGACTGGGTTGGTGATGTCGGGTATCTGATAGACGCCTGACCTCACCAACCCCAGGGCTTGATGCCAGGTGACATTACACATCTGGTATTAACCCCATATATTACCCCGTTTGCCACCGCACCAGGGCGCGGGATGAGCTGGGGCGAAGCACCAGGATTGGCGCATCTAATGGATGCGCCACTTCTGGGGCGGCTGCGGCCTGCTATTTTTAGGCTGGGGAGAGTCCAATAACCATGGACCTCCCTAGTCTGAGAATATCAGGCCCCAGCTGTCTGCTTTACCTTGGCTGGTAATCCAATTTTGGGGGACCCCTACGTGTTTTTTTTTTTAATTATTTATTTAATTTAAAATAACAGCGTGGGGTGCCCTCAGTTTTGGATTACCAGCCAAGGTGAGGTTGCCAGCTGTGGTCTGCAGGCTGCAGCCGTCTGCTTTACCCTAGCTGGCTACAAAACTAGGGGGAACCCTACGTCATTTTTTTTTCATTTTTTTGGCTAAATACAAAGCTAAGCACCCCTTAGTGCCACATGAAAGGCACCAAAGGGTGCTCCACTTTTTCTCCATTTTTTCTCCATTTTTTCTCCACTTTTTCTACATTTTTTTCTCCACTTTTTCTCCATTTTTTTCTGCACTTTTTCTCCACTTTTTCTCCACTTTTTCTCCATTTTTTTCTCCACCTTTTCTCCACTTTTTCTCCATTTTTTTCTCCACTTTTTCTCCACTTTTTCTCCATTTTTTTCTCGACTTTTTCTCCACTTTTTCTACATTTTTTTCTCCACTTTTTCTCCACTTTTTCTCCACTTTTTCTCCACTTTTTCTCCACTTTTTCTCCATTTTTTTCTCCACTTTTTCTCCATTTTTTCTCCACTTTTTCTACATTTTTTTCTCCACTTTTTCTCCACTTTTTCTCCACTTTTTCTCCATTTTTTTCTCCACTTTTTCTCCACTTTTTCTCCATTTTTTTCTCCACTTTTTCTCCACTTTTTCTACATTTTTTTCTCCACTTTTTCTCCACTTTTTCTCCACTTTTTCTCCACTTTTTCTCCACTTTTTCTCCATTTTTTTCTCCACTTTTTCTACATTTTTCTCCACTTTTTCTACATTTTTTTCTCCACTTTTTCTCCACTTTTTCTCCACTTTTTCTCCATTTTTTTCTCCACTTTTTCTCCATTTTTTTCTCCACTTTTTCTCCACTTTTTCTACATTTTTTTCTCCACTTTTTCTCCACTTTTTCTCCACTTTTTCTCCACTTTTTCTCCATTTTTTTCTCCACTTTTCCTCCACTTTTTCTCCACTTTTTCTCCATTTTTTTCTCCACTTTTTCTCCACTTTTTCTCCGTTTTTTTCTCCACTTTTTCTCCACCTTTTCTCCACTTTTTCTCCATTTTTTCTCCATTTTTTCTCCACCTTTTCTCCACTTTTTCTCCACTTTTTCTCCACTTATTCTCCATTTTTTTCTCCACTTTTTCTCCACCTTTTCTCCACTTTTTCTCCACTTTTTCTCCATTTTTTTCCTCCACTTTTTCTCCACTTTTTCTCCACTTTTTCTCCATTTTTTTCTCCACTTTTTCTCCACTTTTTCTCCACTTTTTCTCCATTTTTTTCTCCACTTTTTCTCCACTTTTTCTCCACCTTTTCTCCACTTTTTCTCCACTTTTTCTCCACTTTTTCTCCACTTTTTCTCCACCTTTTCTCCACTTTTTCTCCACTTTTTCTCCACTTTTTCTCCACTTTTTCTCCACCTTTTCTCCACTTTTTCTCCACTTTTTCTCCATTTTTTTCTCCACTTTTTCTCCACTGTTTCTCCATTTTTTTCTCCACTTTTTCTCCACTTTTTCTCCACTTTTTCTCCACTTATTCTCCACCTTTTCTCCACCTTTTCTCCACTTTTTCTCCACTTTTTCTCCACTTTTTCCCCACTTTTTCTCCATTTTTTTCTCCACTTTTTCTTCACTTTTTCTCCACTTTTTCTCCATTTTTTCTCCACTTTTTCTCCATTTTTTTCTCCACTTTTTCTCCATTTTTTTCTCCACTTTTTCTCCACTATTTCTCCACTTTTTCTCCATTTTTTTCTCCACTTTTTCTCCACTTTTTCTCCACTTTTTCTCCACTTATTCTTCACTTATTCTCCACTTTTTCTCCATTTTTTTCTCCACTTATTCTCCACTTTTTCTCCACTTTTTCTCCACTTTTTCTCCACTTTTTCTCCACTTTTTCTCCACTTTTTCTCCATTTTTTTCTCCACTTTTTCTCCACTTTTTCTCCACTTTTTCTCCACTTATTCTCCACTTATTCTCCACTTTTTCTCCATTTTTTTCTCCACTTTTTCTCCACTTTTTCTCCATTTTTTTCTCCATTTTTTTTCTCCACTTTTTCTCCACTTTTTCTCCACTTTTTCTCCACTTATTCTCCACTTATTCTCCACTTTTTCTCCACTTTTTCTCCACTTTTTCTCCGCTTTTTCTCCATTTTTTTCTCCACTTTTTCTCCATTTATTCTCCACTTTTTCTCCACTTTTTCTCCATTTTTTTCTCCACTTTTTCTCCACTTTTTCTCCACTTTTCCTCCACTTTTTCTCCATTTTTTTCTCCACTTTTTCTCCACTTTTTCTCCACTTTTTCTCCGTTCTTTTTCTATGGTCAGTCTACCTATTAGCTCTGCCATGCATACTGTAGCTCTACACCTACTGCACATGTTACTTTATGATTGACATCTCTTTCGTACCAGAGCTGTCTAAGCCTACTCTGACCCCATATTTGTCATTACTATATTGTCCTTGTACTGTATTATGACATTTGTATCATGTGTTTCATTTCTTGCTGTGTTGCAATTTTTTTGCTGCATCCCAATTGTACCTCTACATTGTTCGAGTTTATGTTATTGTTCTCTCACTCTTATGTGATACTGATTATTGTCATTTTTCATGATTACATGCAGATAAGTCCAATCTGACGAAGGCTCAGGCCGAAACGTCATTTGTAACTTGTTTTGGACAAAAACATATATGCTTATGAAAAAAAAAATTTCTTAATACGGACCAATAAAGAGTGATTTTGCATTACTATCCATTGTGACTTACTGACTTAGTCTGGGAGATATAGAGTGCCGAGGTTACTCACTAATTTTATCTATTATTACCTCTGAGCACCTATATACCAGTGAGCAGAGCTTCCTCTACAGTAGTTCTCCTGATTAGGCATGCCCTTACCTCATGAGCAGGGCATTGCAGCTTTGGTAGCAACCATTACGACATGGACTCTGCTGCTGTGGACCCGGGGAGAGTGAGTGCAGATTCATTGCACCCACACTCCTCACATGAAGGGTCCGCACTCCTAGAAAATGGGGGATACGTTCCCTGAGTGTCTCCCCCCCATATTCTAGACGGTCCAGAGTCGTCGTGGGACCCCTTTATTTTTTTTCTTACAATAAATTGGTGAAAGAGGAAATGTTTTGGGGACTGTTTTTTCAAATAAATTTCTTTTGTCGATTTTTTGTTTTTGTTAGTACTGACAGTTTATGATGTTGGGTATCTAATAGACACCATGACATCACAAACTGCTGGGCTTGATCTCAGGTGACTTTACAGCTAGTATCAACCCGATTTATTACCCCGTTTGCCACTGCACCAGGGCACGGGATGAGCTGGGGTGAAGCGCCAGGATTGGCGCATCTAGTGGATGCGCGACGTCTGGGGTGCCTGCGGCCTGCTATTTTTAGGCTGTGAAGGCCCAATAACTATGGACCTTCCCACCCTGAGAATACCAGACCACAGCTGTCCGCTTTACCTTGGCTGGTGATCCAATTTGGGGGGGACCCTACTTTTATTGTGTAATTATTAATATTTATAAAATAATTATAAAAAAGAGCCTGAGGGGACCTCCACATTGGATCCCCAACCACGGTAAAGCTGCCAGCTGTGGTTTTCAGGCTACAGCCGTCTGCTTTACCCTAGCTGGCTATCAAAAATGGAGGGACCCAACGTCATTTTTTTTTTTTAACTATTTTTTAAATAGAAAAAATTAATGGGCTTCCCTGTATTTTGATTGCCAACCAAGGTAATGGCAGGCAGATGGGGGTGGCAACCAATAGCTGTCTGCTTTATCTGCGCTGAGAATCAAAAATACCACGGAGCGCTACGTCATTTTTTTAAAGATTTATTTTTACAGCACTGTGATGTCCAGCAATCAAAATACAGGGAAGCCCATTTTATTTTTAGTTATTTAAATAAATAATTAAAAAAAATATATATGGGCTCCCGCTGCATTTTTTGTATTGCTAGCTAAGGGTAATCCAAGCAGCTACTGGCTGCTAACCCCCACTGCTTGGTGTTACCTTCACTGGCAATGGAAAATCCAGGGAAGCATTTTTTATTTTTTTTGCCAAAAAACTACAAAAAAAGGACGTGAGCTTTGCCATATTTTTGTATGCTAGCCAGGTATAGCAGGCAGGTGCTGGAAAAGTTGGATACAGCGCCAGAAGATGGCGCTTCTATGAAAATGCCATTTTCTGAGGCGGCTGCAGACTGCAATTCGCAGCAGTGGGGCCCAGAAAGCTCAGGCCAACCTGTGGTGCGGATTCCAATCCCCAGCTGCCTAGTTGTACCTGGCTGGACACAAAAATGGGGCAAAACCTACGTCATTTGTTTTCTAATTATTTCATGAAATTCATGAAATAATAAAAAAAGGGCTTCCCTTTATTTTTGGTTCCCAGCCGGGTACAAATAGGCAACTGGGGGTTGGGAGTAGCCGTACCTGCCTGCTGTACCTGGCTAGCATACAAAAATATGGCGAAGCCCACATAATTTTTTCAGGGGGCAAAAAACTTCTGCATACAGTCCTGGATGGAGTATGCTGAGCCTTGTAGTTCTGCAGCTGCTGTGTGTCTGTATGGAGAAGAGCAGACAGCAGCTGCAGAACTACAAGGCTCAGCATACTCCATCCAGGACTGTATGCAGAAGTTTTTTGCCCACCAAAAAAATGACGTGGGCTTCGCCATATTTTTGTATGCTAGCCAGGTACAGCTGGCAGCCACGGGCTGCCTCCAACCCCCAGTTGCCTATTTGTACCCGGCTGGGAACCAAAAATATAGGGAAGCCCGTTTTTTTTAATTATTTCACTTATTTCATGAAATAATTAAAAAACAAATGACGTGGGCTTCGCCCCATTTTTGTGTCCAGCCGGGTACAACTAGGCAGCTGGGGATTGGAATCCGCAGCACAGGTTAGCCCGAGGTTTGTGGGCGCCTCTGCTGCGGATTTCAGTCCGCAGCCGTCCCAGAAAATGGCGCTCTCATAGAAGCGCCATCATCTGGCGCTGTATCCAACTCTTCCAACAGCCCTGGAGCCGGGTGGCTTGTTGGGTAATCATGAGTTAATACTGGCTTTGTTTTACCAGCCGGTATTAAGCCAGAGATTCTTAATGTCAGGCACGTTTGACCCGGCCATTAAGAATGTCCAATAAAGGGTTAAAAAAAAGACACCACACAGAGAAAAAATACTTTAATAGAAATAAATACACAGACACATTAGAGACTCCATCTTTATTACCCCCTGTCAGCCCTCCACGATCCTGCTCTTCTGTCTTCTTTCTTTCTAGTGTAGTAGTAGTGACGATTGTAGTGAGGATGAGATTCACCAGCTCATCACTTGGGGCTGGGGAACCTCCATCCTCACTACAATCATCACTACAATCGGGAAGCAGCGTGCAGCCTTCACTCCGTGAGTGATCAGTGCTGGCTGCTAGCGGTAACAGCGGTAACGCTGACAGACGCGTTACCATAGCAACGGTGCTCTCGGAGCCGCGGTTAGCGGTGACGTCACCGCTAACTGCGTTGCTATGGCAACGGTGATCTCCGTTAATGACCGGCTGTGTCAGCCGGTCCCTAACGGAACGGGGAGTCGACCGTGTGCTAGAGCATGTCGCCGGTACACGGCGATACACATATGTGCACCGTGTACCGGAGAGATGCACTCGCAGGTCCTACATGACGTGTCATAGTCATGTGACCAGTCTGTAGCCAATGAAATAATAGCCACGTGACTGGTCACATGGCTATTTTGACGTCACGATAGGTCCTGCATCTCTGCTGGCAGTGCAGGTCACCGGGAGGATTCAGCGATCATCGGATGGAATAGCGGCAGGAGACAGAGTGCAGAAGGGATCGCGAGGACCGGTAAGTGTTATGGCAATGTTTATTAACTGTTTGTGTACATTTATAATGCATTTTTATGTGTTTGTGATTGCCTCCCATTATAGCCTATACGTTCGAGTTCGGTTCGTCGAACGTTCGACGAACCGAACTCGAACGGGACTCCCGTTCGGCGAACCGGCCTCGAGCCGAACCGGGACCAGTTCGCTCATCTCTACTAAACAGGCTCATTTTCTTTGTGAAGAGCCTCAAATGGTTTGCACACACCGGTGTTTTCCTTGCCATATGTTTGTCACGGAAAAACCAAGAAAAATGTTTGCAACAACATCCTTATTGATTTCAGCAATTGCTTCTGATGGCAAAAGGACAACAATTGGTATCAGTTAGTCATAAGGCAGAATACTTGACCCTCTATCATTCACATCAAATTTCAAAGATAGTAGATTTCTTATGACCCACTGCCAGAGCAGAGCAAAATATTTTACTGCTTCCATTCGGTCCATATATGCAAATCAAAAAAGTCCATGGAGCCTCTGTTACGAGTCTCGACACAGAAACTAGCCAGATATCCCTCCGGGAAGGACCTAGCCAAGCAGTGGCTCTTTTTAGGAGACCACTATAACCACCACATTAAGTGGCCCTTTTAGTCAATATCCAACTCTTTGACAAGTTTAAAGATATGACAAGGAAAGTTCCCATACCAGGTATCCATCCACAGACAGCTGTTTCGGGCTATTGCCCCTAATCAGTGTGGAGTAGGATTCTGGCTAGGTGGAAGCAATGCCTAGTAGACCAATAAGACAAAACAATCACTGATCTCGGGGAGACCAGCCAGAGAAAACACTGCCTGCAGCCAACAAGGGCGCTCAACACAGTGAAATCCTAGGTGCATTGCCCCCTGGGAAATATGCAAATCAAAAAAGTCCATGGAGCCTCTGTTAGGAGTCTCGGTCCATATGTGACACGGTCAACCATTAAAGTGTTTTGTTTTTTTTTTACGATGCATCTGAGAACTAACAGGCAGGTAGTGGCTCCACGCTGCCAAACTGCGGAGAGCAGGCTTTCCATTAGCATGATGCCACAGACATGTCTCATCGACATCAGGGCCGGACTGGGATCAACAAGCAGGCCTGGCACACAAACCCAACCAGCCCATATACTATAACACCCATCAGCCTCGATCTGTGAATTTTGCGTTTTTGTTGTCATGCCACTCACCCCTCACTTAAAGGAGTTATTTGAAGAGCCACATTTGTATGGTGCAGCAGTGCTTATGAATGACCACTGCACTATTTACATGGTGCACTTCAAAGCTACCTTTCTCAGGATTGTGAGGGTCTCAGCGTTATGATCACCTACATATTGTATATACGCTGTGGCAATATCCCCTACATAATTTATATACAGCAGCCGCAGTATTATTGTTATAATGCATATAGACTGCTGTATATACATTGCATAGATGATGCTGCCAGTGTGGCACCCCTGACCCGGTCAGGCACAACTGAGTACTGCCCCCACGATGGGAAAATACTTCCAGGTAATCCTAAGGGCCAGAACGAGGTGTGTACGCACAGACACATAGCAACCAGGTCTCCCACATCATTAGATGGGACCCTTGGGCAGTCTCCAGAGGGGTCTGCCCTTCAATTCTTGTCAAGGGGTGTAGTGGAGGGGCTGGGAGCTAAAGTGCAGAGGTTGTCAGGAAAAGAGTGGAGCGAGCCAGTCTGCTAGTGGTGAGCGGCGGTCGCTAGGGGATACGTGCGCTCACACTAGTCAGACCCTGCACGGTGTAGTGACAGTTGGCGGGGGAGAACGGTCACCGAGTACTCAGAGTAAAGAGGTGCTCCTGGTGACTAGTCACGTACGGGGACAGGTCCCTAGAGCAGACTCCAGTTTAACTATCTGCTAATCCTGCTGGTGAGGGGAACTACAAGTACCTCACCAACCACACAGAGTCCGAGCCTCAGCAGCAACACAGGGACCCATAAGGAGACAGAGCCAAAAGCCATCTCACCTGGTCCACGCTGCGGGCAAATGGTCCAAAAAGGGGAGAAAAGGCAGTTGCGACTCCCTGGATAGACCCCCATGGTATTTCAAGTCAGGGGGTTATCTGAACATAGAAGTGCTAGGAAGGCGAGCTAACCTGTTGCCCTCAGACTGGCCTGAAGGAGCTCCTGGTTCTTACCTGGTTTATCGCAGCATCGCCCGGGATACCTCACAATAACAACTAAAGTGAGTAAAAACGAGTTGAAAGACTTTCTGGACTGAGACTGAATTATTCTGAGACCCGTTATTCTGCTCACCTGAGCCCCTGGGGCCTGCCTCACTCACGGGAGGCCACACCATCTGACTGCAGACCCTATCAGCCCCAGACGCTCATAAAATCTGCAGTGGCGGTCATCCATACCCCTGACTGCAAGCCAAATATGACATACCCGTTTGCCATATTGGAGAAACCCTGTGACGTCCCTGAAGAGGATCAGCATCCCTGGGGCGTCACATCTTCTCTATTGGCATCACGAACAGGATCATGGACTAGACCCATTCAGGTTACAATGTGCCTCAGCGGTCCGAATGAAATATTTGAACCGCCGCCATTTTCTTTGCTACCGTTAAAAGTGCGTCATCAAAAGGCTGCAGCGCGCACAGAGGAAGTAACCACCCACAGAGAGGAGTGTCCATCCCAAGATCCCCAGAGCGCTCTGACCCCACGAGAGGAGGAGTTGACCTACAAAGGAAGACAGGAAGTGCCCAGATTGGAGGAAGGAAGCGGAATTCTGAGGGAAGATGGACACCATGAATACTACTACCCTCAGCCAGGGCACCGCAGCCCAAGCGACGCCTGGCCCCAGTGTGGTGAGCGCAGCGATGCCTAGATCCAGTGCAGCGGCCGCAACGGCGCCGGCTGAAATCTCCCAAATCATGCCGATCTCCTTACCGTACGTCCCAGGGGCGACCTGGTTGCCCCAATACGCTAGTAAGGCGGACACCCTGACCGGATTCAAAAAGAAGATCGGCACCCTGCTAGACATGTACGCAATGACCGGCAAGCAAAGGGCCGCAGTGGTGCTGGGGCAACTGACTGGAGCAGCAGAACTAAAGGCTGAGGCCTGGACCAGTGATGACCGGAGCTCTGTAGACACTATTTTTACCAAACTGAAAGCTGCCTTTGAAAACCGCACAAAGGCAGAGCTGAGAATGGGCTTCTATAACTGCCGACAGAGGCCCCAAGATAGCATTAGAGACTATGCCCTCAGGTTGAAAGCTGCACTGCGAGCTCTCAAGCTTGTGGATCCTGTCAGTGATCAGGAGGGAAACAGGATGATGACAGAACAGGTCTGCACTCCTTTGAGGATAGAAAACAGATGAGGCTGTGGTCCCTGGATCACAGTAATATGGACTTTACCATTCTAAAAGACAGGGCCGTGAAAGCACTCCAGCCCCCCATCGACACGGACCCCATCCAACCAGCATGGTCCGCCAGCACCCCAACTGCTGGGGCAGAATCCTCCTCGCAGGCCCTGGTAGCAGCAAAAGGACTCATAACCTCAGCCGAAACCTCAGATATCCTGTCCTCCCAGGTGCAACAGCTCAGCAAGGACGTCGCCCGGATCCTGAAAGCAATGCAACTCCCACCAGAATCCAAATCCCCTCACAGGATCCTGCTAGCTGATAGCCCAGAATACGTCCCTTGGATGCGAGGGAGAAAAGGTCCCTCATCCCGATGGAGGAGCAGCGATCGCTATGACTCGTCCGGACAACCCATCTGCCGCCGTTGCCAGGAAGCAGGCCACTATGCGAGGGTCTGTCCTTTAAACGGGCCAAACCTGGGACCAGGGGCCAGTCTTCAGGATTAAGAAAACCAGGCCCAGCTGACTGCAGTGACCAGTACGTGGGAGGACGACCGGTCCTGTCCATCACCCTGGATGGGATCCCAACCTTAGCATTATTGTACACCGGCTCTCAGGTAACAACAATCCCGTATGTCCTTTATCGCAGCTTTTGGTCGGACGACGATCTCTGACGACCGGACCCTGACCTTACCATCTATGCAGCTAATGGACAACCTATAGACCAGATTGGGGTCAAAGAGGTAACCATAAAGGTGAGGAGGCAGGAAATGAAGGGACAAAGACTAAATGTTGTGGATAATGATGTATAGGAAAGAAACCCACAAATTATTTTAGGCACTAATGTCATTGAGAATTGCCTAGGAGAAGTGTTGTTGTTGCTTCACCAGATTGTTGAGGATGTTGAGGGCGGACAACAGAGAGCCCTGCAAAAAGAGATCCGAGTCATCCTGCAGAAGCAACAGGTAAACCAGACTGGTGGTGAAATTGGTAGTGTACGGGTGATAGATGCCAACCCCATTGTGATACCCCCACAGAGTGAGATGATGATGTGGTGCAGGGCAGCGGTTGGTCTCACAGGACGGGATTACCAGGCTGTAGTAGGACCCACTCATTCAGAACACTTGCCCACAATCCTGACAGCCAGAGGGGTAGTTGACGTACACAAGGGAAGGGTACCCATACGAGTGCTGAACTGTGGGGAGGAGGAAGCTAGACTACCGAGATACGCTACCCTTGCCAAAACTGTTTACCTGCCCAAACAACTCTATACAGCCCGTAGGCCCCCTGACGCAAGCTGACTCAAAAGAGGACGAGGCCTCCCAAAAACAATTAGGGGACTGGTGCCAAAAACTCCATGTGGGGACTGACTTTACTCCCACCTACCAAAAACAAGGGGTTCACCGGGTCATAAAGAATTACGAGCAGGTTTTCAGTAAAAACCCACTAGACTTTGGGAGAATCAAGGGGGTGCAACATCACATACCCACAGGCAGTCATCCTCCCATTAAGGAAAGACATAGGCCTATACCACCAGCCCATTACCTGTGCGCCAAAGACATGCTGAAGGACATGAAAGAGGCAGGAGTCATTAGGGACAGTTGCAGTCCTTGGGCAGCTCCCCTAGTCCTGGTGAAAAAGAAGGATGGCACAATGAGAATGTGTGTGGACTATAGACGGATAAACCAGATAACACACAAGGATGCCTAACCCCTGCCACAAATAAAAGAATCCCTCGCTGCTCTAAAGGCCTCTAACTATTTTTCTACCTTAGATCTCACTAGAGGCTATTGGCAAGTTTCTGTAGCAGAAGAAGATTGGAAGAAGACGGCATTCACCACCCCCATGGGCCTCTGTGAGTTCAACAGCATGCCATTTGGACTTTGTAACGCTCCCGGGACCTTCCAGAGGCTGATGGAGTGCTGCCTGGGACATCTCAACTTTGAGACCGTTCTGCTCTACCTGGATGACGTCATCGTGTACTCTAAGACCTATGAGGACCACTTGAAACACCTGGCTGAAGTCTTTGAAGCACTATCCCGATATGGGATGAAGCTGAAGCCATCCAAGTGCCATTTACTAAAGCTGAAAGTCCAATACCTAGGTCATGTGGTCAGGAAGGAGTAGCACCGGACCCAGAGAAGGTCACAGTCATTCAGAGCTGGCCCAGACCCACCACCGTCCAGGAGATACGTCAGTTCATTGGCCTGGTGGGCTACTACAGGAGGTTCATCAAGGGCTATACGAAGATGGCGGCGCCTTTGCAAGAGCTCCTGGTAGGCCAAGCAAAGAATGGAAAGACCTCTGGTCCACCGTTCAACTGGGGAGAAGCAGAAGAACACTCCTTCAGACAAATGAAAGGGGCCCTGACGGGTGAAGATATTCTAGCCTACCCTGACTACAATCTACCATTTGTGCTGTACATCGATGCTAGTAATGTGGGACTGGGAGCAGTGCTTTCACAGGTGCAAAAAGGCAAAGAACGTGTGATACCCCTACGCCAGCAGGAAGCTCCGGCCTACTGAAAGAAACCAAGAAAACTATAGCTCATTTAAGCTAGAGCTCCTGGCCATGGTCTGGGCTATCACAGAGCGATTCAAGCACTACCTGGCAGCAACCAAATTCCCCATCTTCAAGGAAAACAACCCCCTAACCCACCTGGACACTGCTAAATTGGGTGCCATGGAGCAACATTGGGTAGCCTGGCTAGCAAACTATGATTTCACTGTCAAGTACTGGGCCGGTCACAAGAACACAGATGCTCTGTCACGGATGCCCCACCTAACAGACGATGGTGAAGATGTGGATGACATTGAAGAGATCGAACTGCCAGCATTCCATCGCCGTGGAGCCAACCAGTGCCAGCAGTCACACACCAGCCACCCAGGAGCGATCCTGAATCTGCTACCTCACTACAACTGGCGGGAGACTCAAGAGAATGATCCAGCAGTTGGCTTGGTGAAGAAACTGATCAACCTGGTGCCAGCCTTGATTCAGAAGCCCCACCTGAGGCACAGCACCTGTGGAGAGAGAGGGGTCGACTGTTTATCCACCAAGACAAACTCTACAGGAGCATCACCAACCCGAAGACGCATGAGAAGGTGTGGCAGGTGATTGTACCACAGAAGGATGCTCGGATGGTGCTAGAAGCCTATCACGATGGCGCAGGCCACTTTGGTTGGAAGAAGTTGGAGGCACTCCTCAAGGAGAGATTCTACTGGGTGGGCATGAGAGCTGCCCTGGAGAAGTGATGTAGAGACTGCGGCCCCTGCAACCTCCGAAGGAAAGATCATCACAGTCAGAGAGCACCACTCCAGCCGATCCAAACCAAACAACCCCTGGAATTAGTGGCCCTGGACCATGTAAAGTTGGCGCCCAGCAGACAGGGCTACATCTATGCCCTGACCATGGATGATCATTACTCCAGGTTCCTGGTGGTAGTACCAGTCAAAGATTTGACAGGCCAGACTGCAGCCAGAGCTTTTCAAGCCCATTTCTGCAGATCACATTGCTACCCAGATCAAGTGCTCACTGATCAGGGCTCGGCCTTTGAAGCTTTGTAATCTTTATGCAAGAGATCTGTACCACACCCTACCATCCTCAGACCAACGGCATATGCGAAAAGATGAATCACATTGTTCTCGACCTCCTGAAAACTCTACCACTAGAAGAAAGGTGCCAGTGGCCAGAGAAGCTGCCTGAGCTGGTGGACATGTATAACAATATCCCCGTGAGTTCCACGAACTGCACACCGGCATATTTGATGAGGGCCAGACCTGGAAGACTGCCAGTGGATCTGGAAATGGGAATTGAGACCCTCAAAGACCCTCTACAAGGTGCCGACTGGGATTCCACCCGCCAAACCCAGTACAAGAGGTTACAAGAGTGTGTGGAGTGAAGCTTGATCCAGTAGCGGGAGAGACAAGAAAAAGGCTACAATCAAAATGCACCTGCTGCTCATTTGATGCCTGGAGAAGTGGTCTTCAAGAGAAAGAGGAGAAATCACAATCGCGACAACCATTGGGAAGCAGAACCCTACACCGTATTACCGTCGACACTTAGCCATGAGAAGATATGCTTCATCAGCAAAGACGGAGGAAAAACGACAGCTGTGGTTTCCAGAGACCACCTTAAGAGGTGCACTTAACAGCTAAGAACCCATGAGGAAGTCTCCAACTCTCTGCCAGTCGAAGAACAAAGGGTGAAGATGATCCACACTGTGCTTGGTGATTTCCCTGGAATTTGGCCTCAATACAATGGAGCCATTGTAATCCCAGTGATCACCTTCCCTCAACCCAGAGAAGAAGTTAGAGGACCAGAAGAACCTGTTCAGAGCCAGGAAGAGCCGGGTGTAGCCGAACCAGAAGACTGTACACACGTATCCACACCCAGTACACCCATCATTCACATTGAGACACATATACCGGGTGGGAGGGCACGACCTCAAACAGATGACAGCATAGTACAGCGTAGGTCAAACCACAGCAACCTTGGTCAGCTCCCACTACGGTATAGAAAAAGTATGGTATAGTCAATCTAGTCAGTTTAATTACAGAAAAGTAAAGTTTAAAATGTTTTATTAAACTTAAGTAACGTTTAAGTGATATGTGCCCGCAAGGACTTTTGCGTGAACTTTTAAAGCATTTTTTAGCACTTACTTATGTGCACTTTATATGGACCATAGGTTATGAACTGGCTATAACCACAAACTCTCGCAGTGGACATAGTTACCTCAGTGGTACAAACCCCAGAGTCTGCCTGTTGAGGGGCATGGCTATGCACCACCAAGGGGGCATGCCTGTTTATGGGGCCTGCTCTCCAACACAAATACGAAGCAGGTACGCCTGCTTATGGGGCCTACCCTATGCCACCAGGACAAGACCAGGTCACCAAAAGGACTGGTGATCACTCCGTATTCGGGTCTTGGGTTAAAGACTCGTGGGTGGTGGGTGGTGATGGTATGGTACCTGGTATGTTTATATGTAAATATCTCCCCTGTGTGGGAAAATTTGTATTTTGTTTTCTTGTCTTTGCAGCCCGAGGACGTGCTGTCGATAACCAATAGGGAATGTGGCGCCCCTGACCTGGTCAGGCAGCACTGAGTACTGCACCCATGCTGGGACAGTACTTCCAGGCAATCCTAAGGGCCAGAACGAGGTGTGTACACACAGACACATAGCAACCAGGTCTTCCACACCATTAGATGGGACCCTTGGCAAGTCTCCAGAGGGGTCTGCCCTTCAATTCTTGTCAAGGGGTGTAGTGGAGGGGCTGGGAGCTAAAGTGCAGAGGTTGTCAGGAAAAGAGTGGAGCGAGCCAGCCTGCTAGTGGTGAGCGGCGGTGGCTAGGGGATACGCGCGCTCACACTAGTCAGACCCTGCACGGTGTAGTGACAGTTGGCAGGGGAGAACGGTCACCGAGTACTCAGAGTAAAGAGGTGCTCCTGGTGACTAGGCATGTACGGGGACAGGTCCCTAGAGCAGACTCCAGTTTAACTATCTGCTAATCCTGCTGGTGAGGGGAACTACAAGTACCTCACCAACCACACAGAGTCCGAGCCTCAGCAGCAACGCAGGGACCCATAAAGAGACAGAGCCAAAAGCCATCTCACCTGGTCCATGCTACCGGCAAACGGTCCAAAAAGGGGAGAAAAGGCAGGTGCGATTTCCTGGATAGACCCCCATGGTACTTCAAGTCAGGCGGTTATCCGAACATAGAAGTGCTAGGAAGGCGAGCTAACCTGTTACCCTCAGACTGGCCTGAAGGAGCTCCTGGTTCTTACCTGGTTTATCGCAGCATCGCCCGGGATACCTCACAATAACAACTAAAGTGAGTAAAAACGAGTTGAAAGACTTTCTGGACTGAGACTGAATTATTCTGAGACCCGTTATTCTGCTCACCTGAGCCCCTGGGGCCTGCCTCACTCACAGGAGGCAACGCCATCTGACTGCAGACCCCATCAGCCCCAGGCGCTCATAAAATCTGCAGTGGCAGTCATGCATATACATGACCGCAAGCCGTGAGTGGCGTCACAACACATTTATAAAATCTGACATACCTGTTTGCCATATTGGAGAAACCCTGTGGCGTCCCTGAAGAGGATCAGCATCCCGTCACACCAGCAGTTGCAGTATCACCTATATAATGTATATCGACTGCAGTATATACATTACATAGCTCATACTGTGACTGCTGGTAATATCAAATATGTAATGCACATACAGAAGTCACAGTATCAGCTCTTTAATGTACATACAGTAGTCTATGTACTTTATAGAGGCGATACTGACGCTACTGTACATAGATGGGTATTACTGCAACTGCTGTATGTACATTACATAGGTGATGCTGCCAGCAGTGGAAGTATCATCTATGTAATGTACATACAGGAGTCTCTATACATTATTCAGGTGATACTGAGACTTCTGTAAGTAAAAAAAAAAAAAGTTGCAATATTGAAAGTAACTCATCCAGATCCCTGAGATGGGGGAGGATGGAAATATGAAGTTGATACAGAGTAAGGAGACAAGCGTTGGGCATACAGAGGCGTGGAATCAGGACTAGTGTGAAAAGGGTGAACTCAGCCAATAAATATATGTTCTGATGTTGGCACAGGTCAGTGTCAGCTAGAAACAGCCCTGTACAAGCCGCGGTGGACCTTCTCTATGTCTGCATGCCGCGACAGCCCTTGCCAGAGGAAGCAGCCACATACATTTAAAGGGCCAGCCACATTGAACAGCAAGTGGGCTGCCGACCCTTTAAGACTCCAGCATAGAGTCCTGTGCGTGCATGCACACATAGCCTATTAGCTGGGTCTTACAGGCAAAGTCAATGAGACACTTGACAGATCTCATGTGCTGCTGTATACAAGTACAGCAGCACATAAGATCAGTGATCAAAGTAAAAAATATTCATGTCCCATGATGGGATTGAAATTTAAAAAATATAAAAAGATAACTAAAATGTGTAAAAAAAAAAACCACACAACACAAAAAAATTCACACATATCATGAAAACCCATTTTGCCACTAAATATGAAGCTTTTGTGTTCAAACAAAAATAAACAAAGAAACGTACACATAATTGGTCTCTCCGCCTTCAGAATGATCCGATCTATAAAAATATTATGTTACTTTTCCCATCTGGTGAATTCCGTAAAAAAAAAATAATAATTATTTGTTATCATTATAGTCAATGGAACTAATAACGGATCCGTTATTATTTTATATACATTCCCTGACAAAAGTTCTGTCGCCTATCCACGTTATGTAAATATAAGCTTATAACCTGACTTTAAATTCATCCATTGGTTTTATAAATAACACTTTTGAAAGCTGAAGCCCTCCCAAATTTGGTTTAGGTTATAAAAATAAAGTTGCTGTAAAGCTGAAATATTGATCATTTAATGAACACAGAAAGGTCTGATTTTGGCTAGACAAAAGTTTTCTTGCCCACAGAAAGTAATGTGAAATTCAAACAAATAATTAACTTCTAATAGAAAGATATGTTGCATAACATTAGTGAATGAAGTTGTGGTGCTATTAGAGCCATATTTAATATTTTGTGTGACTTCCATGAGCTTGAATATAACACTTACAGCAGCACGGCGAGCGTGGATGTGTGAACCCACTAGACCGCAGACCTACGGTAGCTGACCACAAGCAGGACAGAGGAGAGCGTAGATGGTGCGCAATAGACTAGGTTTATTGATAATCCTTAAACAGGAAAGCAGTGCGAAGGTGACTGGCAGAGGCTCCACCGGACCATGCACCGGACTTCCTTGGAGGAGCAACCGGGAGCAAACCCCTATTCAAGGGCTGTCCGCCCAACCCCAGGGGGCCTAAATGCATGATCTCCAAGACAGTAGTTATGACTCACCACATCACAGGGAAAGAGCTAAGTCTCTGGTTAGTGTACCCAGACAATGGCACTGCACAACGTGCAAAGACACGGCAAACGTGAAGGAAGTGGAAGTAGCTCCTCCGGACGCGGCACCGCTGTTATAACAAGGCTCTGTGGACATGGAACTGAAAATGGAGCTTGAGACAAGGAAGGAGGCACAGCTTGCGGGTCCTTTTGGCAACACAGAAGCAGCAGTTCCGGAGGCTCAGCAAACAAGAGTAAACCTATGGATAGGAAATGACATATTAGTAGGAGGTTAAGGAAGAGGTACACAGCGCGACCCCTGCACTGACAACATACCTAAGGATAGGAAATGTTGCCCATGCACTTCCCATAAGGGGAGGGTGCTTTATATACAGTATATAGAGCAATAGGCTAGGAGGGAATTTCACTCAAAACAGCTCTGTACTAACAGGACCTGCGATGATGTCAGAGGGAAGGGAGGAGTCAGAGATCACATGATCCTTAGTGCATGCAGGGTTCTGCAGTGTTACTGTGGATACAGGAGAGCAGGTGTTACGTCCGGGTGGTGGAAACACTGGACCGTACACCGGGTTCCCCTGGTGAGGCAGCCAGACCGGTCACCCCGCCAGAGGGCCTTGATGCACGGCAGCCGAAGCACTATTGGTAGCAAGACAGTCCGTATGTGAGCTGGAAAGTAGATGTCGCTGGGAACACAGAGTTCTAGACGGTAGTCCGGGTGACGAGGCTCAGGGTCCGAGGCCGAGTTGTAGGATCAGGCGGAATCCGGAACCTGCTGAGCGAGAGGACGGGTCACCAAACGGAGCCAGGGACTGGAGACTGGCGGAGCTGAAGAGGTGGTGGAACATCCGCCAAAGTCACCGTCAGGAGTACTGGAGCGGACGTGGTCAGGACCGGCTGGCGTGGCAGGACCAGCTCTGCGAGACAGACAGGGGTTAATACTGGACACAGCAATACGGGGACCTGAACTCCTAGCTTACTAAACACATAGAACAGGCCCCGCCCACCAGGAAAGAGAATCCTAATATACCCTGTACCTGTCTATGCAATTTCCTGTTTCTAGGTGCTGGCCCTTTAAGAGAGGGTCAATGACCGCGCGCGCGCCCTAATGCGCATGCGCGAGGGCCGTGTGCCAGAAGCCAGTACAGGGAGTGGTGCAGAGGAAGCAGGAGTGCCCGGCTGTGAGTCCCGTGTCGCAGAGGGGCGCCGGGAGCGGGGAGCAGGACACATGGAGGGTGCAGGCGAGGAAGAGGAAGCCGGGACCGGAGCGGTGAGCAGGGGACGCCATCGGGAACCGGAGAGCGGGGCACGGGAACCAGGGAGCGGGCCACGGGGACCGGAGAACGTGACAGCAGGGCACGCACGTGGGCTGTGTCAGCTTGCTGGACATGGTAAGTACAGAACGAACAGAAGTCGTTCCAGCCCTGGTGACACTGTGGAGACACCCCCAGTCCCCATGGCTAGTGGGAACTGGAGTCGGGAATGGCACAGGAAGGGAGCATGACATTGAAGGACTGCATTCATGCGGTTCAGCAATGATTCATACAATTTATTGATGAAGTCATCAGAAATAGCAAAGAATGCAGTCTTACATGCCTCTCAGAGTAAATCTAGATTCTTTGGTTTTGTCTTCCAAGCTTCCTCTCTCATCTTACCCCAAACATGCTCAATGATGTTCATGTCTGGTGACTGGGCTGGCCAGTCCTTGAGCACCTTGATCTTCTTTGCCAGGAGGAACTTTGTTGTAGAGATGGATGTATGAGATGGAGCACCATCCTGCTGCAGAATTTGACCCCTTTTATGATTGGGAATGTAAGAGGTAGCTAATACTTCATGATTTTACTGATTACTACTTATTTTAGACTATTGATATTGCCTTCCACCTTGCAAATGTTTTGCACACTCCCATACTGAATGTAACTCCAGACCATGATCTTTCCACCACCAAACTTAACTGTTTTCTGGGTGTATTTGGGTCCATACGGGCTCCAGTAGGTCTCCTGCAGTATTTGCGGCAGCTGTTGGTGTAATTCAACTGAAGATTCATCAGAGAAATCCACCTTCTGCCACTTTTCCAGTGTCCATCTGTTTAGCAGGCTGTAGGACTTGGCAAATGCTACATGGTTTTTTAATTGCCTTTTGTTTAGTTCTGGCTTCTGGGCACTGATTCAACCATGGAGGCCATTTTGAGACAGAATCCTACAAACTGTTCTAGTTGACACAAGGACTTTAGGTGACCAGGCCTGTTGAAGCTCTGCTGCAGTGGAAGAGGGTCTGGCTTTGAAATTTCTATCCAACAAACGTTCGTCCTGAGCAGTTGTCTTGCAAGATCTGCCAGACCTGGGCTTGTCAAAAACATCTCTAGTCTCTTCAAATCTTTTTTTAATTCTTTGTACTTGACGCTGAGACACATTAAAGGTGCCAGCCACCTCTGCAGTGGATCTGGTCTTCAGCCTCTTGATAATCAAGGTTTTGGTCGCAGGGTGGATTTTTGGCATATTGTCAGAGGTCAAGTTGCAGTTCAAGTGAAGGTCTGGGGTGCTGGGTTTCTTTTTATACACACCCACTAATTAACCGATCATTTCGTGAGTACAGGTGAGGATGTAAACTAGGATTGGGTGCATTATATGACAAGGCGACAACACTTTTGTCTTGCCAAAATCTGACATTAAATGATCAATATTTTCTGCTTTGCAGCAACTTTATTTTCATAACCTAAGCCAAATTTGGGAGAGTTTCAGATTTACAAAAGAGTAATTTATAAAACCAATGGATGAATTTAAAATCAGGTTATAAGCGACAGAACTTCTGTCAGGGAGTGTAGCTACCTATATAGATAAATAGGTGGATAGATAGATGTGCCACACATAGTGTATATGTGTCCCACCCCTCTGCATATTGTAAGCTTGCACCCTTTAGTGCCTTTTATGTGGCACTACAGAGTGTTTAGTCTTGTTTTTGGCCCAAAATTCAATCTTTAAAAAAAACAAACAAAAAACACAACTTGATTATTATTATTATCATTTTTGATAGCCAGTTAAAGCAGACAGCTGCAGCTTGCAGACCGCAGCTGTCAGCTTTACCTTAGCTGGTAATCCAAAAGAGAGGTCACCCCACATTATTGCTTTATTATTTTTTTTAAATTAAATAAATACTTTAAAAACAAAAACAGGGAGACCCCCCCAATTTGGATCCAAATTGGATCACCAGCCAAGGTAATGCTGACAGCTGTGGGCTGGTATTCTCAGTCTGGGGAGGCCCATGGCTATTAGGCAGCCTAGAAATAGCAGGCCACAGCCGCCCCAGAAGAGGAGCATCTATTAGATTGTGCTTCGCCTTGGCTCATCCCGTTGCCTATAGCACATGGGGTAATAAATGGGGTTGATACCAACTGTGAATTGCCATGTGGTGTCAAACCCTGTTACTAGTAATGGGTGGGCTTCTAGCAGACACTCCCATTACTAATCCAATAGTTGAAAAAAGAAAAATAATTGTTTTTTGGGAACAAACACCCCCTTCTACAGCCTTCATTCACCAGTTTATTAAAAGAAAATTTTAAAAAATGTCCGACATAATCCATAGTGAACCTGAAAGATATAAAAAGGGAAAATTGGTAAAAAAAAGAGAGACAAGAGACAAGGCTCTTTCACCAATTTATTTCCCTGGCAAATCCGTATTCCAGGTCCGGCATAATCCAAAAAGGGGCTCCCACGATGATCCCATACTCACTGTCCCAGTCAATTAAGAACAGAACGTTCCCCATTGGCTGGGAGAGCAGTCACTCCAGCCTCACACACTGTATTGCATGAGAACCACTGCAGTGATCTGAGAGGACCTCATGAGGTCACCCTAGGTAACCACAATGGCTCACACAGCAGTGTGTGAGCAGCCGCGGGCATGACGATTGGTGATATCATGAAGTCAACTCAAATTATTGCACGTGCAATGAACTCAGCTGAACTCGGGACGTCAAAGCTCATCACTAAGTTCAGTGCTTGCAGCCAATCTAATGCAAAGTATCGGAAGAGCAGGTGACGTCACCCCACGCCACAGCCGAGGGCTCTCATGATACTTGGCATGAGAACAGCCATGGGCATTGAACTGAGCAAACCTCATGTCGTCATCGCTTGTCACGCCCGCAGTCGCTTATACACTGCTGTGTGAGCCACTGTGGTGACCAGGGGCAGTCTCATGAGTTATTCTCACACAGCAGGGTATAAGGCTAAAGTAACTGCTCTCCTACCTAATGGGGAATGTTCTGTTCTTCATTGACTGGGGCAGAGACTATGGGATCATCGTGGGACTCCCTTATTGGATTACGCCAGACCTGGAATAAGGATTTGCCATGTAAATAAATTGGTGGGGAGGGTGTCTCTTGTCTTTTTTTAATCATTTTCTCATTTTATGTCTTTCAGGTTTGCTTTTGGGGAATGTTGTGAGATATTGCTATGCATTATGTCCGACTTTTTTTTTAAAAAAAAATTGTTATAACTGGTGAATGAGGGCTGTAGTCCTCAACCACAGCTCTATGCATACCTAAAAAGCTGGACATATCCAGAACAGACGCCAAACGGAGTCCAATATGTCTCCATCTGCCTCATTAGAGTGAGTAATGCCATCAGGGGTTTTTTGGGGGATTTACATGGAAACCTCAAAGTAAGTGCTCAGCCTAGAACACAAGAATGGGATCCCAGCCTTATACTGAAAGTTATGAAAAAATGTTCTGTACCCCGCAATGTTATCAATTAAACCCCTAACTTATTCCACATAAATCCAGCCTCCACTCAGCTCCATCATCTGTCACTGTAAATAAAGACTATGTGAGCAAGGATGGTTGACCTTAGGGAGATCAACATCCACCACTGCGGAGACACCATCACGTGTTTCTCAATGCAGTGATTCTAGAGCAATGCCCCCTGGGAAATATTCAAAGCAAGAAGGCCTGCGGAGACACCATCACATGTTTCCCAACGCTGGCAGGAAACTAGCCAGGTCTTTCACCGGGAAGGAACAACCACGGGAAGGGCAGTCTCCAGTCAAGGAGACCACCTATGCCAAACATGGTATCCATCCACAGACAGCCGTTTCGGGGTATTTGCCCCTCATCAGTGTGGAGTAGGAATCTGGCTAGTGGGAGCATTGCCTAGTAAAAGACTATGTGAGCAAGGATGGTTGACCTTAGGGAGATCAACATCCACCACTGCGGAGACACCATCACGTGTTTCTCAACGCAGTGATTCTAGAGCAATGCCCCCTGGGAAATATTCAAAGCAAGAAGGCCTGCGGAGACACCATCACATGTTTCTCAACGCTGGCAGGAAACTAGCCAGGTCTTTCACCGGGAAGGAACAACCACGGGAAGGGCAGTCTCCAGTCAAGGAGACCACCTATGCCAAACATGGTATCCATCCACAGACAGCCGTTTCGGGGTATTTGCCCCTCATCAGTGTGGAGTAGGAATCTGGCTAGTGGGAGCATTGCCTAGTAAAAGACTATGTGAGCAAGGATGGTTGACCTTAGGGAGATCAACATCCACCACTGCGGAGACACCATCACGTGTTTCTCAACGCAGTGATTCTAGAGCAATGCCCCCTGGGAAATATTCAAAGCAAGAAGGCCTGCGGAGACACCATCACATGTTTCTCAACGCTGGCAGGAAACTAGCCAGGTCTTTCACCGGGAAGGAACAACCACGGGAAGGGCAGTCTCCAGTCAAGGAGACCACCTATGCCAAACATGGTATCCATCCACAGACAGCCGTTTCGGGGTATTTGCCCCTCATCAGTGTGGAGTAGGAATCTGGCTAGTGGGAGCATTGCCTAGTAAAAGACTATGTGAGCAAGGATGGTTGACCTTAGGGAGATCAACATCCACCACTGCGGAGACACCATCACGTGTTTCTCAACGCAGTGATTCTAGAGCAATGCCCCCTGGGAAATATTCAAAGCAAGAAGGCCTGCGGAGACACCATCACATGTTTCTCGTGGTTGTTCCTTCCCGGTGAAAGACCTGGCTAGTTTCCTGCCAGCGTTGAGAAACATGTGATGGTGTCTCCGCAGGCCTTCTTGCTTTGAATACTGTAAATAAAGAGGGGTCCCACGTTACTGTTAGACCAAATACTGTGTAAAAGTGATATGGCTTCCACCCCCAAAAATCCAGTGAAATCTGTGTTCCTAAATCCAAATGCCTCCCTCCTTCTGTGCCCTCCTGTGCCTAAATCACAGTAAGCGATCACATGTGTGGCATTATTGAAGTAGGGAGAGCGCATTTTATTTACGGAGTGCGTTTCTCCAGAAGCACAGGGTGGGCACAATGTGTGGAGGAGCTACAATATATAGGGGCACTAATATGGCATATTTGTAATTCTCCAGAAAAAGAGTATGACATACAGTAGATGCTACAAAATGATCATTACGGCCATAAATAAAGTACTTGATACAGTAGGTTTAGTTTAAACAATCGGGTCACTTTGGGTGAGTTTCTGGTGTTCTGGCACCTTATGGGCTCTGCAAATGTCGCTCACACATCCCAATGTTGAAAGATTCTGTAAGGCACCTGTAGGTTCAAAATACTCAGTGAGACTTGACACATCAAATCAGAATATGGCCAGAAATATAAAAATCTCATACTTGTGGTCACATGATCGTCCACTATTGCCTCTGGCACCGGAGAATCTTAAGTGTGCAGAGCATGCATTATGAGAATTCAGAAGCCTGCAGTCACCTAGAGTCACTGCAGAATTTCATCTCAAACTTAGAATTGGGATACATTGCTTAACCCCTTCAGCCCCGGGGCACTTTCCGTTTTTGCGGTTTTGTTTTTTGCTCCCCTTCTTCCGAGAGCCGTAACTTTTTTATTTTTCCGTCAATCTTGCCATATGAGGACTTGTTTTTTGCGGGACAAGTTGTACTTTTAAATGAAATCATAAGTTTTACCATATGGTGTACTGGGAAGCAGCAAAAAAATTCCAAGTGTGGAAAAATTGCAAAAAAAGTGTGATGGCACAATAGTTTTTGGGATGTTTTATTCACGTTGTTCACTATATGGTAAATCTGATATGTAGGTATGATGCCTGAGGTCGGTGCGAGTTTGTAGACACCAAACATGTATAGATTTACTTGTATCTAAGGGGTTAAAAAAAATTCACAAGTTTGTCCAATATAAGTGGCGCACGTTTTGCACCATTTTCCGAAACACGTAGCGTTCTTATTTTTTGGGATCTATGGCTCAGTTATGGCTTATTTTTTGCGTCTCAAGCTGATGTTTCTAATGGTAGCATTATTGCGCAGATGCTACGTTTTGATCGCCTGTTATTGCATTTTGCGTAAAACTTGTGGCGACCAAAAAACGTAATTTTGGTGTTTGGATTTTTTTTGCCACTACGCCGTTTACCAATCAGATTAATTGATTTTATATTTTGATAGATCTGGCATTTCTGAACGCGGCGATACCAAATATGTGTATATTTATTTATTTTTTAACCCTTTAATTTTCAATGGGGGGAAAGGGGGGTGATTTGAACTTTTAGGTTTTTTGTTTTTTTTTTTAATTTTTTAAAACTTTTTTTTCACTTTTTTATTTTAATTTACTAGTCCCCCTAGGGGGCTATAGCAATCAGCAATCTGATTGCTGATCGCTATCTGCTGATCATAGCTATACTGCTGTAAACAGCAGAAATAGTCACTTTCTTTTATCCTCTGCTCCGTGCCGAGGATGAATGAAAGTGAAACTTCATAGCAGCAGGCGTCATTACATGACCCTGTGCTACGATGGCAACCACCGAACGTCACGTGATAACTCACGTGACCTCCGGAGGGGGCGGTGGTAAGTAAAAAACATGGCCGCGCGCATATAGATCTCGCTGCCAGACTTTGGCAGCGAGATCTAAGGGGTTAATGTTCCGGGTGGAATGCGATTCCACTCGGAACATGTAGGCACACATGTCAGCTGTTGAAAACAGCTGATATGTGTGCCGATCCACGCCGCCTGCCCGCGGCAGGGGGCGGGGCTTACCGGGACACGATCCATGACGGAAAGTTCCGTCCATGGTCGTGAAGGGGTTAATTGTATAAGTAAAGGATGAATGAAAGTGAAACTTCATAGCAGCAGGCGTCATTACATGACCCTGTGCTACGATGGCAACCACCGAACGTCACGTGATAACTCACGTGACCTCCGGAGGGGGCGGCGGTAAGTAAAAAACATGGCCGCGCGCATATAGATCTCGCTGCCAGACTTTGGCAGCGAGATCTAAGGGGTTAATGTTCCGGGTGGAATGCGATTCCACTCGGAACATGTAGGCACACATGTCAGCTGTTGAAAACAGCTGATATGTGTGCCGATCCACGCCGCCTGCCCGCGGCAGGGGGCGGGGCTTACCGGGACACGATCCATGACGGAAAGTTCCGTCCATGGTCGTGAAGGGGTTAATTGTATAAGTAAAGGGCTTGTCTAAGTTAATGGGTTGTCCAAACTTACAATTTATGAATTGTTACTTGTGTACAGGATTAGAGCTTATAATAGCCCCAGAACCAGCAGAGGTACAGAAATACATAATTGTAACACCCAACAGTACAGAAACACAGCATCACAACCACCAGCAGTACAGAAATACATCATCAGAACCACCAGCAGCATAGAAATATATCCATATAACCCCATCAGTTCAGAAACACAGCATCAAAACCCTCATCGGTACAGAAATACATAATCAGAGCCACAAGCAGTACATGGTGCATCAATTGTAATGTCAGGTCAGACCCATACACATTTGTATTGCATGAACCTACAACTTCTAGCACATTTAGGTCCTGCTCCAGGCTTTTGTGGACCCTGGGCGAGAGTCTCAGTCGGCCCCATACACACACATAGAAATGCACATATACATATTTAAAGACAAATTCACAAGAATACATCTAAATAGACAAATCTATGCACAGTCATATACACTGACATACATAGATATACACATACACATTAGAGGTATTAACATGGGGAAGCCGGCAGCAGCCTCACTCACCTCCTCTGCTTGTCTCCTATCCATCTCCTCCTGGGCATGTGGCTGTGCCGCGCTTATTGGTGGCCATGGCTAACAGACATGGCCGCACACAGTACACACTGACACTGCTATATAAATCACAGGAGAGACTGGAGACATACAGCAATGGGGGCACATACAGTTCCAGAGGGGGGCATACAGCTCTGAAGTGGCATACAGCACTGGGGTGGGGGGAGATGCAGCTCGGGGGGTATACAGCGGGTGGTATGCCGCACTGGGATGGGGGGGGATACAGGTCTGGGGTATAGAGCACTGCAGTGGGGAGACAGACACTTCTGGGTGGTATTGTGATGCCCTGGACCAGCCAGGGGTCACAGGTAATGACACCACCACAGCCTACACCCCGGATAGGTACACCAAAGCTACACCAGAAATCCTTGTTGCCTTCCTCCAGGGGCTGATGTCCACACCAGGGGGTGGGCCAGGCGGTTGGCTCCGCCCGCCGAGGAGTTAACAGCCCTGGAAGCGGGAAAACCAGGCAGATGAGAGATGAGTTTAGGAGTTGAGTGGTAGAGGAGCAAGAGAGAGGAGTTAAGGTGGAAGAGAAAGTGACAGTTGAAAGCCTGAAGTTGGTCCAGGTGTGTGCCCCGGACTGAGACAGCAAGGTTAGCAGACAGTGGTGACCGTCTGCAGGAGAGGCTGATCGGAGGTTGCCGAAAGGACCGTGGACGGGTGGTGGCCCGGCGGTACCGGAACGGTATACGAAGAGAAGCCAGCACCATTGGCAGGGGCCCTTCGGATCCCGGCAAGGCTAGGAGTCGCCGTGAATTTGCCAAATCCGTCAGTGAAGGGGACCTCCGGGTCTCCCAACAACTAAGTCCCGATTGAAGGCAACAGTCCAACCGTAGGAGAGAGACACCACCACCGCCAAGGCACCAGTTTCTCAGGGCCAGCGCCTGCGGGCAAAGAGGGGCTCCTCCGGCCCATATCCAAGTCGGGGAGCGGGTTACCGGTGGGAACCCATCGCTACCAACATTACACTAGGTGCAGGGACAGAGACCGTCACCGCCAACTACCGGGGAAAAGCAACAGCAGCCGTCCGTGGGAACCGTCTTTCCAGCCATGTGTTTTACCGAGAACTGTGTCAACGTCTCAGGCTGAGTGAGTACCATCGTGCCGTACGGCACAGCGCTGCCCCCGCGACCCTGCACCTCACCAGGCCCCGCACCCGGCCTGCCATCCATCCCTACCCCATCACCGGGCCCCGGGACAACCAACCCCCTACCCACGGAGGGGAGGAATAACAACAAAGCTGCTCCCTGTCACCGCTCCCGGGATCCCCATACAGAGCAGAGGTGGTGTCCACACAATCACCACAACCGTGGGTGGCGTCACGGACAACAATAAATCCCCAAAACCAATCCCCTTTTCACTCACGGGCGAGGAGCGCCGCTCGAGTCCCCGAGATCCGGCCCATCGCTCGAGCCACCGAGCAGCAGAGGCCGCAGCAGCAGCGGCAGCCGGACCCGAGCAGTGGGAGAGCGCGGCATCCCCTCCTCCGCCCGCGACAACTTGGCGTCACGAACAGGATCTTACCGCTCTGCCGTTGGGTAGAGGTGCGCCTTGTTACCGCCGGAGGTGTCCGGCCAGAAAATTTCAGAAGCCGCCATCTTTGGCGCGAAAATTTCCCGCTCGAGCGTCTCCTCGAGTAGTGGAGGCGCGAAGGCCAAAACCCCGCCCCGATAGAGGAGCGGCCGGAAAGAGGCTAAGGGGGACGAAATGGTGACTGGTCGCATGTAGCCGCGGCTATAGAAGCAGGGACGCCAGGACCCTGCGGCCATTGACTGGTTCCTGGAAGAGGCCGCTGCTAATGATGCTGAGTCCGACCGACAACACCGTGGTCCCCGCGCCTGGCCCCGCAGCGTGGGTGGAAGTCCGGACCGTCCAGCTAAGCAGCCGTCTGCAGGTCCGCATGCAGCTCCTCCTGGAGGAGTGGGAGGCCAACATGGCGGAAGTGGTGGCGGCCATACGGAGACGCGAGGTGGAGGGAGTCTTGGAAGGGAGGCTAAGTGACCCACCTCCCTGTACCCCTAGTGTATCGGTCATCGCGGCTGAGGGACCCGGTCCATACCCGCTCGACCTGCTACCTCCCCCGCTACCCGTGTTGGCTGCTGCTGCCCCGCCACTAGGCCCGCTACCACCACCACCGGTAGCGGTACCCTGCCAATCCACCCCGGCGGACCGACCTGCAGCAGAAGCTCATGACCGTCCTGATCCGCTTCCATGGAAGAAGCCGAAGGCTGAGGCCGTCAGCAAAGATGCACCGGAGGCACGGCGGGGATGCAGCTGCCAGGAGGCAGAGCAGGCCATGTCACAGCGGGGTCCCTCATTACTGAAGGTGCCGGTCGTAGCCGACACGGAGGGACTCTGGCTGGGTCCGTCCCCCGCACACGCTGAACCGGAGCAAACGGAAAGTGCTCCCGGCTGGGAGCGGCGGCAACGGCAGCTGCGCAGGGAGATCGATGCCCGAGAGGGGTGTAGAGCAGATGTGCATGCCCGCATGAGTATGGAGGAAGATCACCTGCGGCGAGCTACCATCGGGGTCCACAGCGGTGCACCGTGTGGAGGTGACACTAGAGCCCCGCGATTGAGGATGGACTGCTGAGCCGGCGGTCCTCCGCCTGAAAGTTGTCCCCGTTGGGACCACCAGTGTTTAAAGATGAGAATGATAAGTCAATGATAACCGTGAAAAGTCACCTGATTGCACCCTGATTTGGAACCGGCTGTTGCCGGCACCGTTGTCCCCGTGGGGACCACTTGAAAAGTTGCGTAAGGGACTCCTTACGGACAAGCCCGTGAACTTGCAGGGCAACCACAAACGTTAGTGGCTTGTAAATAAAAATGTTGTTGTTGCAGCTTACCGTTACCGCCTCCGGAGAGGCAGGTTGGAGGGAGGGCCCGCAGTGGAGCAGGCTAGGGCCCAGCCACCACAGGAACCGGTGGCTACCCTCTGGAGGGGAAGGACAGATACCGCTCGGGTGACTTGGTTCAGGACTGGGGTCAAGGGGTGCTGCCTGTTTCTTAGGGGCAGCATCAGGGCCAGGTTACTTGGGTGGGAGAGAGCGGCAGCCGCAACCGTTACCGTAACGTTTAAGAAAAGTGCCTCCCGTTGTGGGATGATGTTCTTCTACTTGTATTGTTTTCTTATCTTTTTCAGAAAAATAAAACCGGTGTTGGACGGGCAGCCCGCGGACGGTCTGCATTTTGCTAAGGGGGAATGTGACGCGCTGGACCAGCCAGGGGTCACAGGTAATGACACCACCACACCCTACACCCCGGATAGGTACACCAAAGCTACACCAGAAATCCTTGTTGCCTTCCTCCAGGGGCTGATGTCCACACCAGGGGGTGGGCCAGGCGGTTGGCTCCGCCCACCGAGGAGTTCACAGCACTGAAGGCGGGAAAACCAGGCAGATGAGAGATGAGTTTAGGAGTTGAGTGGTAGATGAGCAAGAGAGAGGAGTTAAGGTGGAAGAGAAAGTGACAGTTGAAAGCCTAAAGTTGGTCCGGGTGTGTGCCCCGGACTGAGACAGCAAGGTTAGCAGACGGTGGTGACCGTCTGCAGGAGAGGCTGATCGGAGGTTGCCGAAAGGACCGTGGACGGGTGGTGGCCCGGCGGTACCGGAACGGTATACGAAGAGAAGCCAGCACCATTGGCAGGGGCCTTTCGGATCCCGGCAAAGCTAGGAGTCGCCGTGAATTTGCCAAATCCGTCAGTGAAGGGGACCTCCGGGTCTCCCAACAACTAAGTCCCGATTGAAGGCAACAGTCCAACCGTAGGAGAGAGACACCGCCACCGCCAAGGCACCAGTTTCTCAGGGCCAGCGCCTGCGGGCAAAGAGGGGCTCCTCCGGCCCATATCCAAGTCAGGGAGCGGGTTACCGGTGGGAACCCATCGCTACCAACATTACACTAGGTGCAGGGACAGAGACCGTCACCGCCAACTACTGGGGAAAAAGCAACAGCAGCCGTCCGTGGGAACCGTCTTTCCAGCCGTGTGTTTTACCGAGAACTGTGTCAACGTCTCAGGCTGAGTGAGTACCATCGTGCCGTACGGCACAGCGCTGCCCCCGCGACCGTGCACCTCACCAGGCCCCGCACCCGGCCTGCCATCCATCCCTACCCCATCACCGGGCCCTGGGACAACCAACCCCCTACCCACGGAGGGGAGGAATAACAACAAAGCTGCTCCCTGTCACCGCTCCCGGGATCCCCATACAGAACAGCGGTGGTGTCCACACAATCACCACAACCGTGGGTGGCGTCACGGACAACAATAAATCCCCAAAACCAATCCCCTTTTCACTCATGGGCGAGGAGTGCCGCTCGAGTCCCCGGGATCCGGCCCATCGCTCGAGCCACCGAGCAGCAGAGGCCGCAGCAGCAGCGGCAGCCGGACCCGAGCAGTGGGAGAGCGCGGCGTCCCCTCCTCCGCCCGCGACAGTATACAGTACTGGGATCGGTGGACAGACAGTTCTGGGGGTATACAGCACTGGGGGTCTGGGGTCAGACAGTTGTAGGAGCATGCAGCACTAGGGTGGGGGGATGGACAGTTCTGGGAAATACAGCACTGGGGTGAAGGGACAGACAGTTTTGGGGGTATAATGCACTGGGGTGGGGGGACAGACAGTTAGGGAGTATACAGCACTAAAGGCCAAGGGACAGACAGTTCTGGGGAATATATAGCACTGGGTGAGGGTACAGACAGTTCTGGGGGTATACAGCACTGGGGTGGGGGGGGACATAGTACTGGGGTATACAGTACTAGGGTGGGGGTATACAGAACTGGGATGGTGGGGACAAACAGTTCTGAGGGTATACAGCTCTGGGGTGGCGGGGACAAACAGTTCTGGGGTTATACACCACTGGGGTGCATGGGACAGATAGTACTGGGGTATACAGCACTGGGGTGGGGTGGATGACACACAGCTTGGCGGTATGTTGATGCTTCGGCTCCTCTGTGAGTTGAGCCTAGAATGTATCGGCTCCTTCAAGGTTAGTGGGCGTTACCACCTTCATGACAAATTAAGTCATACCTGGAAGGAGCCCGTACATTCTAGCATCTACCTTCATCTGTGGGACAAGAGCTCCAGTGCAAGCTAACTCTGCCCACAGACAAACTTAGACCCTGCACGCAGCAGTGAAAGCTGCGTGCAAGTGAAGAGTTAGGAGCCAGCAAATCAGGAAAGTGCGGGCAGCCCTGGAACTCAGCCTGGGGACTGCAGCATACATCACCGCCCTTGTTGACAGCCACGTGCTGACGCCGGCCCTGGTTGCTGGGGAGACTCAGAGGGCTGCATCAGTCAGCCCAACAGCGCCCCCCTCCGACACTGCGCCCGGGGCAGATGCCCCACCAGCCCCCCCCCCTAGATGCGCCTCTGCTTTATGGGTCTAGTTTTCAAAATGAGATCACTTGTGGGGGGGGTTCTGCTGTTTAGGTACCTTACTGACCCTACAAATGTTACATAGTGCCTATATCTTTTTCATCCAAATTTGTGTTCCAAAATTCAAATATTGCTCCTTGGGTTCCCAGCCCTGCTATTTGTCTGACCACATGGTGAGTATCACCGCGCTAAGAAGAAATTGGGTAACAAATTTTGGGGTACATTTATTGTGTAAAACTTATAAAACTGAACAAATTGAGGCTAAAGCAACATTTTTAATAAAATGTATATATTTTTTTACTTGTATATTGCCTTAGTTCCCGTTGAGCACCTGAAGGGTTAATAAACTTCTTGGCTATGATATTGAGTATTTTGCAGTTTTTAGAATGGTGTCACTTTTGGTTATTTTTGCTCACGTAGGCCTCTCAAAGTCACTTCAAATGTGAAGCTTTCAGAAAAAAATGGTTTTGTAAATTTTGTTGGAAAAATGATAAATTGTTGATAGAAAGTTAGAAGGGTTCAAAATTTAACAAAAAAATGATGTTTCAAAAATTGCACTGGTGTAAAGTAGACATGTGGGAAATCTTATTTATTAAATATTTTGTGTGACATAACTCTCTGGTTTAAATGCATAAAAATTCAAAGATTGAAAATTTTCTACAAACTTCTGATTGAGGATGAGATTATCTAGAATTTTAGTTGATTTTTTTTTTTTTTACTATGTGCATCACTTTATGATGTAAAAACTCTAGAATGCTTCAATGATTTTGAAAATGTTTTTTGTGACATATTGTACTTCATGTTAGTAGTACATTTAGGATGATATTTTTGAGTTTGTGAAAATATCGGATATTTGGCTAAAAGTTTGAAAATATCACAATTTTCAAACTTTGAAATTTTGTGCCACTAAACCAGAGAATTACCGTATTTTTCGGACTATAAGACGCACCAGACTATAAGACACACCCTGGTTTTAGAGGTGGAAAATAGGAAAATAAAATTTTAAGCAAAAAATGTGGTCATGACACACTGTTATGGGGCAAGGATCTGCTGCTTACACTGTTATGGGGGCAATGTCCCCAAATTCTCTACTAAGGTGCCGCATCCTGGTAATGATCCTCCTGCCTTGTATATACAGTATATGTCCCTCATCCTGCTATATACCGTCATCCTGCCATATGGCCGCATCCTGCTATATACTGGCATATGGCCGCATCCTGCTATATAACCCATCATGGCATATGCGCCCATCCTGCTGATATGACCCCATCCTGCTATGACCCCATCCTCCTCAGTAGAGTTGAGCGCGGTTCGTGGTTCGAGGTTCTCCAGTTCGGGGCTCGAGTGATTTTTGGGGCTGTTCGAGATCGAACTAGAACTCGAGCTTTTTGCAAAAGCTCGATAGTTCTAGATACGTTCGAGAACGGTTCTAGCAGCAAAAAGCAGGGCTTTTTACAGCTACAGTGAGCAGGAGCCATCGCTGGCAGCCTGCCACAAGCTGGTAACCAAGATAAACATCGGGTATCCAAGCAAAGCGCTTTGGTTAGTAACCCGATGTTTATCCTAGTTACGTGCAGGAAGCCCACACTTTCCCGCTCAGCTCGCTCCGCCCCCTCCTGCCCACGGCATGTACACATACATACACACACACACACACACACACACAAACCCCCACCCCCCCCCGCCCGCTCGGCTTACCTGCGGTGATGAAGTCCCGCCATCCCGACCTCAGCGCTGTCACTGTCCTCCATGGCCGCCGCTTGTCACATCACCTCTCGCTTCCGACCCGAGACTGACTAGCGGTGACGTCACGGACCTCTCGCGATACTTGATGTGAAGGCGCCGGTCATTGAACTCAGTGACAGGGGCTGTCAGTGTGCTGGAGATCAGCGCAGGTAATGTACCTCGCTGACAGCAGCACTTGTCACCCCCCTGCAGTGACCTGGGCTGACCCATTGATGTTAGCTCAGGTCACTGCACTGCTCTCCCAGCCAATGGGGAACATCCTGCTCTTCATTGACTGGGACAGTGTGGATCGTCATGGCAACCCCTTGGATTACAGCAAACCTGGATTTGTTTTTCAATCTAATAAATTGGTTAAAGAGGGAATGTTTTGGGGAGTGTTTTTTCAAATAAAAATGTGTTTGTCGTCTATTTTTTTTTATTACTGACTGGGTTGGTGATGTCGGGTATCTGATAGACGCCTGACCTCACCAACCCCAGGGCTTGATGCCAGGTGACATTACACATCTGGTATTAACCCCATATATTGCCCCGTTTGCCACCGCACCAGGGCGCGGGATGAGCTGGGGCGAAGCACCAGGATTGGCGCATCTAATGGATGCGCCACTTCTGGGGCGGCTGCGGCCTGCTATTTTTAGGCTGGGGAGATTCCAATAACCATGGACCTCCCTAGTCTGAGAATATCAGGCCCCAGCTGTCTGCTTTACCTTGGCTGGTGATCCAATTTTGGGGGACCCCTACGTGTTTTTTTTTTTAATTATTTATTTAATTTAAAATAACAGCGTGGGGTGCCCTCAGTTTTGGATTACCAGCCAAGGTGAGGTTGCCAGCTGTGGTCTGCAGGCTGCAGCCGTCTGCTTTACCCTAGCTGGCTACAAAACTAGGGGGAACCCTACGTCATTTTTTTTTTCATTTTTTTGGCTAAATACAAAGCTAAGCACCCCTTAGTGCCACACGAAAGGTACCAAAGGGTGCTCCACTTTTTCTCCATTTTTTTCTCCACTTTTTCTCCACTTTTTCTCCATTTTTTTCTCCACTTATTCTCCACTTTTTCTCCTCTTATTCTCCACTTTTTCTCCACTTTTTCTCCTCTTATTCTCCACTTTTTCTCCACTTTTTCTCCACTTTTTCTCCACTTTTTCTCCATTTTTTTCTCCACTTTTTCTCCACTTTTTCTCCACTTTTTTCTCCACTTTTTCTCCTCTTATGCTCCACTTTTTCTCCACTTTTTCTCCTCTTAATCTCCACTTTTTCTCCACTTTTTCTCCACTTTTTCTCCACTTTTTCTCCTCTTATGCTCCACTTTTTCTCCACTTTTTCTCCACTTTTTCTCCACTTTTTCTCCACTTATGCTCCACTTTTTCTCCACTTTTTCTCCTCTTATGCTCCACTTTTTCTCCACTTTTTCTCCACTTTTTCTCCACTTTTTCTCCTCTTATGCTCCACTTTTTCTCCTCTTAATCTCCACTTTTTCTCCTCTTATGCTCCACTTTTTCTCCACTTTTTCTCCACTTTTTCTCCACTTTTTTCTCCACTTTTTCTCCTCTTATGCTCCACTTTTTCTCCACTTTTTCTCCTCGTATGCTCCACTTTTTCTCCACTTTTTTCTCCACTTTTTCTCCTCTTTTTCTCCACTTTTTCTCCACTTTTTCTCCACTTTTTCTCCACTTTTTCTCCTCTTATGCTCCACTTTTTCTCCACTTTTTCTCCACTTTTTCTCCACTTTTTCTCCACTTTTTTCTCCACTTTTTCTCCTCTTATGCTCCACTTTTTCTCCACTTTTTCTCCACTTTTTCTCCACTTTTTTCTCCACTTTTTCTCCTCTTATGCTCCACTTTTTCTCCACTTTTTCTCCACTTTTTCTCCACTTTTTTCTCCACTTTTTCTCCTCTTATGCTCCACTTTTTCTCCACTTTTTCTCCACTTTTTCTCCTCTTATGCTCCACTTTTTCTCCACTTTTTCTCCACTTTTTCTCCACTTTTTCTCCACTTTTTCTCCACTTTTTTCTCCACTTTTTCTCCTCTTATGCTCCACTTTTTCTCCACTTTTCCTCCTCTTTTTCTCCACTTTTTCTCCACTTTTTCTCCACTTTTTTCTCCACTTTTTTCTCCACTTTTTCTCCACTTTTTCTCCTCTTATGCTCCACTTTTTCTCCACTTTTTCTCCACTTTTTCTCCACTTTTTCTCCTCTTATGCTCCACTTTTTCTCCACTTTTTCTCCACTTTTTCTCCACTTTTTCTCCTCTTATGCTCCACTTTTTCTCCACTTTTTCTCCACTTTTTCTCCACTTTTTCTCCTCTTATGCTCCACTTTTTCTCCACTTTTTCTCCTCTTAATCTCCACTTTTTCTCCTCTTATGCTCCACTTTTTCTCCACTTTTTTCCACTTTTTTCTCCACTTTTTTCTCCACTTTTTCTCCACTTTTTCTCCTCTTATGCTCCACTTTTTCTCCACTTTTTCTCCACTTTTTTCTCCACTTTTTCTCCTCTTATGCTCCACTTTTTCTCCACTTTTTCGCCACCTTTTCTCCACTTTTTCTCCACTTTTTCTCCTCTTATGCTCCACTTTTTCTCCACTTTTTCTCCTCTTAATCTCCACTTTTTCTCCACTTTTTCTCCACTTTTTCTCCACTTTTTTCTCCACTTGTTCTCCACTTTTTCTCCACTTTTTCTCCTCTTATGCTCCACTTTTTCTCCACTTTTTCTCCACTTTTTTCTCCACTTTTTCTCCTCTTATGCTCCACTTTTTCTCCACTTTTTCTCCACTTTTTCTCCACTTTTTCTCCACTTTTTTCTCCACTTTTTCTCCTCTTATGCTCCACTTTTTCTCCACTTTTTCTCCACTTTTTTCTCCACTTTTTCTCCACTTTTTTCTCCACTTTTTCTCCACTTTTTCTCCACTTTTTTCTCCACTTTTTCTCCTCTTATGCTCCACTTTTTCTCCACTTTTTTCTTCACTTTTTCTCCTCTTATGCTCCACTTTTTCTCCACTTTTTCTCCACTTTTTCTCCACTTTTTCTCCTCTTATGTTCCACTTTTTCTCCACTTTTTCTCCACTTTTTTCTCCACTTTTTCTCCTCTTATGCTCCACTTTTTCTCCATTTTTTCTCCACTTTTTCTCCACTTTTTCTCCACTTTTTCTCCTCTTATGCTCCACTTTTTCTCCACTTTTTCTCCACTTTTTCTCCTCTTATGCTCCACTTTTTCTCCACTTTTTCTCCACTTTTTCTCCTCTTATGCTCCACTTTTTCTCCACTTTCTCTCCACTTTTTCTCCTCTTATGCTCCACTTTTTCTCCACTTTTTTCTCCACTTTTTCTCCTCTTATGCTCCACTTTTTCTCCACTTTTTCTCCACTTTTTTCTCCACTTTTTCTCCTCTTAATCTCCACTTTTTCTCCACTTTTTCTCCACTTTTTCTCCACTTTTTTCTCCACTTTTTCTCCACTTTTTCTCCACTTTTTCTCCTCCTATGCTCCACTTTTTCTCCACTTTTTCCTCCACTTTTTTCTCCACTTTTTCTCCTCTTATGCTCCACTTTTTCTCCACTTTTTCTCCACTTTTTCTCCACTTATTCTCCACTTTTTTCTCCACTTTTTCTCCTCTTATGCTCCACTTTTTCTCCACTTTTTCTCCACTTTTTTCTCCACTTTTTCTCCACTTTTTTCTCCACTTTTTCTCCACTTTTTCTCCACTTTTTTCTCCACTTTTTCTCCTCTTATGCTCCACTTTTTCTCCACTTTTTCTCCACTTTTTTCTCCACTTTTTCTCCTCTTATGCTCCACTTTTTCTCCACTTTTTCTCCACTTTTTCTCCACTTTTTCTCCTCTTATGCTCCACTTTTTCTCCACTTTTTCTCCACCTTTTCTCCACTTTTTCTCCTCTTATGCTCCACTTTTTCTCCACTTTTTCTCCACTTTTTTCTCCACTTTTTCTCCTCTTATGCTCCACTTTTTCTCCATTTTTTCTCAACTTTTTCTCCACTTTTTCTCCACTTTTTCTCCACTTTTTCTCCACTTATGCTCCACTTTTTCTCCACTTTTTCTCCTCTTATGCTCCACTTTTTCTCCACTTTTTCTCCACTTTTTCTCCTCTTATGCTCCACTTTTTCTCCACTTTTTCTCCTCTTATGCTCCACTTTTTCTCCACTTTCTCTCCACTTTTTCTCCTCTTATGCTCCACTTTTTCTCCACTTTTTCTCCACTTTTTTCTCCACTTTTTCTCCTCTTATGCTCCACTTTTTCTCCACTTTTTCTCCACTTCTTTCTCCACTTTTTCTCCTCTTATGCTCCACTTTTTCTCCACTTTTTCTCCACTTTTTCTCCACTTTTTCTCCACTTTTTTCTCCACTTTTTCTCCTCTTATGCTCCACTTTTTCTCCACTTTTTCTCCACTTTTTCTCCACTTTTTTCTCCACTTTTTCTCCACTTTTTCTCCACTTTTTCTCCACTTTTTCTCCACTTTTTTCTCCACTTTTTCTCCACTTTTTCTCCTCTTATGCTCCACTTTTTCTCCACTTTTTCTCCACTTTTTCTCCACTTTTTCTCCTCTTATGCTCCACTTTTTCTCCACTTTTTCTCCACTTTTTCTCCACTTTTTTCTCCACTTTTTCTCCACTTTTTTCTCCACTTTTTCTCCTCTTATGCTCCACTTTTTCTCCACTTTTTCTCCACTTTTTCTCCACTTTTTTCTCCACTTTTTTTCCTCTTATGCTCCACTTTTTCTCCACTTTTTCTCCACTTTTTTCTCCACTTTTTCTCCACTTTTTTCTCCACTTTTTCTCCACTTTTTTCTCCACTTTTTCTCCTCTTATGCTCCACTTTTTCTCCTCTTATGCTCCACTTTTTCTCCACTTTTTCCCCACTTTTTCTCCACTTTTTCTCCACTTTTTCTCCTCTTATGCTCCACTTTTTCTCCACTTTTTCTCCACTTTTTCTCCACTTTTTCTACACTTTTTTCTCCACTTTTTCTCCTCTTATGCTCCACTTTTTCTCCACTTTTTCTCCACTTTTTCTCCTCTTATGCTCCACTTTTTCTCCACTTTTTCTCCACTTTTTCTCCACTTTTTTCTCCACTTTTTCTCCACTTTTTCTCCACTTTTTTCTCCACTTTTTCTCCTCTTATGCTCCACTTTTTCTCCACTTTTTCTCCTCTTAATCTCCACTTTTTCTCCACTTTTTCTCCACTTTTTTCTCCACTTTTTCTCCACTTTTTCTCCACTTTTTCTCCTCTTATGCTCCACTTTTTCTCCACTTTTTCTCCACTTTTTTCTCCACTTTTTCTCCTCTTATGCTCCACTTTTTCTCCACTTTTTCTCCACTTTTTCTCAACTTTTTTCTCCACTTTTTCTCCTCTTATGCTCCACTTTTTCTCCACTTTTTCTCCACTTTTTTCTCCACTTTTTCTCCACTTTTTTCTCCACTTTTTCTCCACTTTTTCTCCACTTTTTCTCTACTTTTTTCTCCACTTTTTCTCCTCTTATGCTCCACTTTTTCTCCACTTTTTCTCCACTTTTTTCTCCACTTTTTCTCCTCTTATGCTCCACTTTTTCTCCACTTTTTCTCCACTTTTTCTCCACTTTTTCTCCTCTTATGCTCCACTTTTTCTCCACTTTTTCTCCACTTTTTCTCCACTTTTTCTCCTCTTATGCTCTACTTTTTCTCCACTTTTTCTCCACTTTTTTCTCCACTTTTTCTCCTCTTATGCTCCACTTTTTCTCCATTTTTTCTCCACTTTTTCTCCACTTTTTCTCCACTTTTTCTCCACTTATGCTCCACTTTTTCTCCACTTTTTCTCCTCTTATGCTCCACTTTTTCTCCACTTTTTCTCCACTTTTTCTCCTCTTATGCTCCACTTTTTCTCCACTTTTTCTCCTCTTATGCTCCACTTTTTCTCCACTTTCTCTCCACTTTTTCTCCTCTTATGCTCCAATTTTTCTCCACTTTTTCTCCACTTTTTTCTCCACTTTTTCTCCTCTTATGCTCCACTTTTTCTCCACTTTTTCTCCACTTTTTCTCCTCTTATGCTCCACTTTTTCTCCACTTTTTCTCCATTTTTTCTCCACTTTTTTCTCCACTTTTTCTTTTCTTATGCTCAACTTTTTCTCCACTTTTTCTCCACTTTTTCTCCACTTTTTTCTCCACTTTTTCTCCACTTTTTTCTCCACTTTTTCTCCACTTTTTTCTCCACTTTTTCTCCTCTTATGCTCCACTTTTTCTCCACTTTTTCTCCACTTTTTCTCCACTTTTTCTCCACTTTTTCTCCTCTTATGCTCCACTTTTTCTTCACTTTTTCTCCACTTTTTCTCCACTTTTTTCTCCACTTTTTTCTCCATTTTTTCTCCTCTTATGCTCCACTTTTTCTCCACTTTTTCTCCACTTTTTCTCCTCTTATGCTCCACTTTTTCTCCACTTTTTCTCCACTTTTTTCTCCACTTTTTCTCCACTTTTTTCTCCACTTTTTCTCCTCTTATGCTCCACTTTTTCTCCACTTTTTCTCCACTTTTTCTCCACTTTTTTCTCCACTTTTTTTCCTCTTATGCTCCACTTTTTCTCCACTTTTTCTCCACTTTTTCTCCACTTTTTTCTCCACTTTTTCTCCACTTTTTTCTCCACTTTTTCTCCACTTTTTCTCCACTTTTTCTCCTCTTATGCTCCACTTTTTCTCCACTTTTTCTCCACTTTTCTCCACTTTTTCTCCACTTTTTCTCCACTTTTTCTACACTTTTTCTCCACTTTTTTCTCCACTTTTTCTCCTCTTATGCTCCACTTTTTCTCCTTTTTTTCTCCACTTTTTCTCCACTTTTTCTCCTCTTATGCTCCACTTTTTCTCCACTTTTTCTCCACTTTTTCTCCTCTTAATCTCCACTTTTTCTCCACTTTTTCTCCACTTTTTCTCCTCTTATGCTCCACTTTTTCTCCACTTTTTCTCCACTTTTTCTCCGTTCTTTTTCTATGGTCGGTCTACCCATTAGCTCTGCCATGCATACTGTAGCTCTACACCTACTGCACATGTTACTTTATGATTGACATCTCTTTCGTACCAGAGCTGTCTAAGTCTACTCTGACCCCATATTTGTCATTACTATATTGTCCTTGTACTGTATTATGACATTTGTATCATGTGTTTCATTTCTTGCTGTGTTGCAATTTTTTTGCTGCATCCCAATTGTACCTCTACATTGTTCGAGTTTATGTTATTGTTCTCTCACTCTTATGTGATACTGATTATTGTCATTTTTCATGATTACATGCAGATAAGTCCAATCTGACGAAGGCTCAGGCCGAAACGTCATTTGTAACTTGTTTTGGACAAAAACATATATGCTTATGAAAAAAAAATTTTTCTTAATACGGACCAATAAAGAGTGATTTTGCATTACTATCCATTGTGACTTACTGACTTAGTCTGGGAGATTTAGAGTGCCGAGGTTACTCACTAATTTTATCTATTATTACCTCTGAGCACCTATATACCAGTGAGCAGAGTTTCCTCTACAGTAGTTCTCCTGATTAGGCATGCCCTTACCTCATGAGCAGGGCATTGCAGCTTTGGTAGCAACCATTACGACATGGACTCTGCTGCTGTGGACCCGGGGAGAGTGAGTGCAGATTCATTGCACCCACACTCCTCACATGAAGGGTCCGCACTCCTAGAAAATGGTGGATACGTTCCCTGAGTGTCTCCCCCCCATATTCTAGACGGTCCAGAGTCGTCGTGGGACCCCTTTATTTTTTTTCTTACAATAAATTGGTGAAAGAGGAAATGTTTTGGGGACTGTTTTTTCAAATAAATTTCTTTTGTCGATTTTTTTTTTTGTTAGTACTCACAGTTTATGATGTTGGGTATCTAATAGACGCCATGACATCACAAACTGCTGGGCTTGATCTCAGGTGACTTTACAGCTAGTATCAACCCGATTTATTACCCCGTTTGCCACTGCACCAGGGCACGGGATGAGCTGGGGTGAAGCGCCAGGATTGGCGCATCTAGTGGATGCGCCACGTCTGGGGTGCCTGCGGCCTGCTATTTTTAGGCTGTGAAGGCCCAATAACTATGGACCTTCCCACCCTGAGAATACCAGACCACAGCTGTCCGCTTTACCTTGGCTGGTGATCCAATTTGGGGGGGACCCTACTTTTATTGTGTAATTATTAATATTTATAAAATAATTATAAAAAAGAGCCTGATGGGACCTCCACATTGGATCCCCAACCACGGTAAAGCTGCCAGCTGTGGTTTTCAGGCTACAGCCGTCTGCTTTACCCTAGCTGGCTATCAAAAATGGGGGGACCCAACGTAATTTTTTTTTTAACTATTTTTTAAATAGAAAAAATTAATGGGCTTCCCTGTATTTTGTTTGCCAACCAAGGTAACGGCAGGCAGATGGGGGTGGCAACCCATAGCTGTCTGCTTTATCTGCGCTGAGAATCAAAAATACCGCGGAGCGCTACGTCATTTTTTTAAAGATTTATTTTAACAGCACTGTGATGTCCAGCAATCAAAATACAGGGAAGCCCATTTTATTTTTAGTTATTTAAATAAATAATTAAAAAAAAATATATGGGCTCCCGCTGCATTTTTTGTATTGCTAGCTAAGGGTAATCCAAGCAGCTACTGGCTGCTAACCCCCACTGCTTGGTGTTACCTTCACTGGCAATGGAAAATCCAGGGAAGCATTTTTTATTTTTTTTGCCAAAAAACTACAAAAAAAGGACGTGAGCTTCGCCATATTTTTGTATGCTAGCCAGGTATAGCAGGCAGGTGCTGGAAGAGTTGGATACAGCGCCAGAAGATGGCGCTTCTATGAAAATGCCATTTTCTGAGGTGGCTGCAGACTGCAATTCGCAGCAGTGGGGCCCAGAAAGCTCAGGCCAACCGGTGGTGCGGATTCCAATCCCCAGCTGCCTAGTTGTACCTGGCTGGACACAAAAATGAGGCAAAGCCTACGTCATTTGTTTTCTAATTATTTCATGAAATTCATGAAATAATAAAAAAAGGGCTTCCCTTTATTTTTGGTTCCCAGCCGGGTACAAATAGGCAACTGGGGGTTGGGGGCAGCCGTACCTGCCTGCTGTACCTGGCTAGCATACAAAAATATGGCGAAGCCCGCATAATTTTTTCAGGGGGCAAAAAACTTCTGCATACAGTCCTGGATGGAGTATGCTGAGCCTTGTAGTTCTGCAGCTGCTGTCTGTCTGTATGGAGAAGAGCAGACAGCAGCTGCAGAACTACAAGGCTCAGCATACTCCATCCAGGACTGTATGCAGAAGTTTTTTGCCCACCAAAAAAATGACGTGGGCTTCGCCATATTTTTGTATGCTAGCCAGGTACAGCTGGCAGCCACGGGCTGCCTCCAACCCCCAGTTGCCTATTTGTACCCGGCTGGGAATTAAAAATATAGGGAAGCCCGTTTTTTTTAATTATTTCACTTATTTCATGAAATAATTAAAAAACAAATGACGTGGGCTTCGCCCTATTTTTGTGTCCAGCCGGGTACAACTAGGCAGCTGGGGATTGGAATCCGCAGCACAGGTTAGCCCGAGGTTTGTGGGCGCCTCTGCTGCGGATTTCAGTCCGCAGCCGTCCCAGAAAATGGCGCTCTCATAGAAGCGCCATCATCTGGCGCTGTATCCAACTCTTCCAACAGCCCTGGAGCCGGGTGGCTTGTTGGGTAATCATGAGTTAATACTGGCTTTGTTTTACCAGCCAGTATTAAGCCAGAGATTCTTAATGTCAGGCACGTTTGACCCGGCCATTAAGAATCTCCAATAAAGGGTTAAAAAAAAGACACCACACAGAGAAAAAATACTTTAATAGAAATAAATACACAGACACATTAGAGACTCCATCTTTTTTACCCCTGTCAGCCCTCCACGATCCTGCTCTTCTGTCTTCTTTCTTGCTAGTGTAGTAGTAGTGACGATTGTAGTGAGGATGAGATTCACCAGCTCATCACTTGGGGCTGGGGAACCTCCATCCTCACTACAATGCTCACTACAATCGGGAAGCAGCGTGCAGCCTTCATTCCGTGAGTCATCACTGCTGGCTGTCAGCGGTAACAGCGGTAACGCTGACAGACGCGTTACCATAGCAACGGTGCTCCCGGAGCCGCGGTTAGCGGTGGCGTCACCGCTAACTGCGTTGCTATGGCAACGGTGATCTCCTTTAATGACCGGCTGTGTCAGCCGGTCCCTAACGGAACGGGGAGTCGACCGTGTGCTAGAGCATGTCGCCGGTACACGGCGATACACATATGTGCACCGTGTACCGGAGAGATGCACTCGCAGGTCCTACATGACGTGTCATAGTCATGTGACCAGTCTGTAGCCAATGAGATAATAGCCACGTGACTGGTCACATGGCTATTTTGACGTCACGATAGGTCCTGCATCTCTGCTGGCAGTGCAGGTCACCGGGAGGATTCAGCGATCATCGGATGGAATAGCGGCAGGAGACAGAGTGCAGAAGGGATCGCGAGGACCGGTAAGTGTTATGGCAATGTTTATTAACTGTTTGTGTACATTTATAATGCATTTTTATGTGTTTGTGATTGCCTCCCATTATAGCCTATACGTTCGAGTTCGGTTCGTCGAACGTTCGACGAACCGAACTCGAACGGGACCCCCGTTCGGCAAACCGGCCTCGAGCCGAACCGGGACCAGTTCGCTCATCTCTACTCCTCAGATGACCCCATCCTGCTCAGATGACCCCATCCTGCTCGTATGACCCCATCCTGCTCGTATGACCCCATCCTGCTCGTATGACCCCATCCTGCTCGTATGACCCCATCCTGCTCAGATGACCCCATCCTGCTCAGATGACCCCATCCTCCTCAGATGACCCCATCCTGCTCAGATTACCTAATCCTGCTCAGATGACCCCATCCTGCTCAGATTATACCCCAATCCTGGTGCATGGCCGCATCCTGTGGCACATAAAAAAAAATAAACGTTCATACTCACCTCAGCTCACCTCACTCCCTGCAGCATCGCTCGTCCTCCGGTCTGTGTCAACGGCAGCGCCGCTGAGTGGTGCTGTCCCCGTTCTCCTACAGCATCACTTGTTCTCCCGTCTGTGTCAGCGGCAGCGCCGCTGAGAGGAGCCGTCCCCGTTACCCTGCTGCATCGCGATCATCTCCTGTGTCTGTGCCGGTGGCGGCTGCGTGTGGACACATGCGCACAGCGATGACGTCATCGCTGTGCGCGCCGCTAGTCTCCACCCAGCCGACGGCACAGGAGATGATCGCGATACAGCAAAGTAATGGGGCAGGCTCCACTCAGCGGCGCTGCCGATTACACAGACCGGAGGACGAGCGATGCTGCAGGGGATCGGTGAGTACTGTACACTGATTCACTGCTCCCCGCGTTGATGATGATGCGCGGGGGGCAGTGAATACAGCCGCACATGATCACTCCAGGCCGTAGTTGCCAGGGGTGATCATGCGGGCCGACTGTTTATCCCCCGCCCATCATCCCGCCCACCTGTCAGTGCCAGCTTCAGCGCTGAGGGATGATGGGCGGGGGATGGGCGTGCATATTAAATGAGCGGGTCCACGTGGTCACGGCAGGCTGCTACAGCCTGCTCGTGTCCCCGATGACCCGCTGTACCGCAGCACCCTCATTCCCCGCAGCCACATTTAGACCATAAGACGCACCCCCCACTTTCCCCCAACATTTGGGGGGAAAAAAGTGCGTCTTATGGTCCGAAAAATATGGTATGTCACTCAAAATAGTTAATAAATAACATGTACCACGTCTACTTCATTGGGTCAGTATGATTATAGCGATACAACATTTATACCTTTTTTATGCTTTGATACTTTTACACAATAGAAATAATTTTATATAAAAAATTATTGTTTTGCACAGCTATATTCTGAGAGCTATAGCTTTTTTTTTTTTCGCAAATGTAGTTGAGTAGCTTATTTTTTGCAGGACAAGATGACGTTTTCAGCTATACAGTTTTTATTTACATGCAACTTTTTGATCGTATTTTATTCCACTTTTGTATGGTATGATGAAAAAGCAGTTTTTGCCACATATTTTTAATTTTTTTTAGGGTGTTCACTGACGGGGTTAGCTGATATGACATTTTTCCAGTGCAGATCATTCTCAATGTGATGATACCAAATATTTACCATATACTTTGTTTCTTTTATATATATATATATATATATATATATATATATATATATATATATATATATATATATATATATATATATATATATATATATACTATAAATTTTTTTGTTCTTTATTTTGTTGTTTTTTTTATATTTTTACAATTTTTTAAGACTTTTTGTATTACCTTTTTACCTAGTCTCAGGATGGGCTATCAATTTTGACTGGTTGGATCACTGATCTAATGCTCTGCAATGCTTTTAAATTGCAGGACATTGGACTGGTGACTCGCAGACATGCTGGAGACTTGTCAGGTTCTGCTCAATGCAGAACCTCACAGGGAACTGTACCTGGGTGGCCTTGTGGCCATTATTCGACCTCGGCTCACCATGAAGACCATCAGCACAAACTGATCATAATGGTGATTTGCCAATTCTTGGAAAGATTGAGCTCCTACCCTCTGGTAAGTAGATAAATGCTGCTGTAGCTATGGACAGCAGCATCAGAGGGGTTAAACGCCCACGATCGGTGCGAGCACTGATCGTGGGCGTTACTGCACCGCTTGTCGGTGTTACTGTAGCGTTAATGCTATGACAGATAGCGGACACCCGCTAATGATTTTACCGTCTGCTTGTGAGCCAGTGCAATTGTAGTGCCGTACACCTACAGCGGTTTGTGGGAATGCAATTTTTGCTGCGCCGTTCATGTACACCGGAAGTTGTGAAAGGGTTAAAATGTTCAAAAGATTATCACATATATGGTATGATTACAAAAATCGAAATCATTTATAGCTAGCTGTCTTTATCGCCATTACTGCCTACATGTGGTTTATTTGCAGGATGTGCACTGTAGTATTATCAACTCCCTTTCAATGGTTAGGCTTATAAACTGACAACACAATTGAAAAAAACAGAACAGAAAGTTCAAAGGCAAATAATGCATGAATATGATTATAATGTGCTTAACACATCAATGACTTTTCGTTCTCAATGTGCAAGATTCTTAGATGTATCTCTACAATTCCATGTGTTACAATTTTTTAACGATGTGTACTACAAAAGAATGTGAGGACAAGTTCTCCAGTCTGCAATAACATAAAAGATCATTGTATTAAGATACATAAAAAAAGTAACTGATCGTTATCTAATCCAGATAGAGGCATTTAAGTTAGGTCCTGGTATATTGAGATCACCTTGTCGTTGGTTACTGGGCTTACATGCATTGGCCAATACATAAGCTATGTATCTCTTTTTTTCAAATATTCCTACAGCAGTAATGCAATACCAGAGTTCCCTTATTCATTGTTAGCATTCTATAGTGCGACTGTATATGTTTTGTAGTTTGATCATTCTCTAAGTCATATAACCAATATATAATTGGGTTTCTGTCATTCATTAACTCTGTGCCATTTTTTTCAACACTGCACAATAAAAGAAATACTACACTCCTTGAAATAGCAAGTGCACAGATATGGTGCAAGCCCATAAACATCTACCGATAGAAGTAACCGACACTCTCGGGATTAAAGGATATTACTTAGGGTTTGTGCCCATGACGAGTTTTGCTTGTGTTTTGACTCATCGTATTATTGCTGTGTCAAAAACACAGCATTTTACATTACAAGAAAAGTGGTTTGGATTAATATTAATCTCCACCCATTGTGCTTTTTCATCAGCATGTTATTTTTTTCTTACAGTCACGTTGAGTTTTCTAATGCCGAATTTACCTATACACTTGCATTAGATACGGAGAATTTGCAGGTAAAAAACACACATGTGTTTTTACTACGTTTCCGCAGTGGAAATGCATAAAAAACGCATGCAATCTACAGCTAAGAATGTCAGGAAGTTTTCAAAATAAAGCAGCTTTATTTAAAGCAAGACACGCTAAACAAAGACAAAAGATGTAGCATCGAAAAGACGATAAAACACAGCATAACAAATGCACCTAAAAGTGGAATGAAAAAAATGCACGTAAACTAAGGTACAGAAATTCTGCAATGTTAAAAATTCAGCAAACACTGATTGTGGGAATGTACCTTTATTCATCACTTACACAAGTGTTTAACGTGTAACCGTCATTTATCAATAGTACACATGAAAATAAGATATCTTATCAGGGAAATTTGCTTCTTTCTCTGCCAGAATTAATCAGTTATTATCAAAATTCTCAATTCTGAGGTAAAATCTGTGTTCAGTGAAGGCTTTACCATTACAGAGATAGGAGATGACAGTTGGTGCTGATGAGATTCTATGATGACAGGAGAAGGGAGGAGCTAGAGACAGAGGGAGGAGCAAGAATGCAGCTCCGCCTCCTCCATCTTCTATCTACATAAAATCTCATCAGTAACAGCTGCCATCTCCTATCTCAGAAATGGTCTTCACTGAACACAGATTTTATCTCAGAACTGAGACGTTTGATAATGACTAATCAATTCTGGCAGAGAAAGAAGCAAATTTGACTAAAGGGGGCTTTACACGCAACAACATTGCTAACGAGATGTCGTTGAGGTCACGGAATTCGTGACGCACATACGGCCTCATTAGCGACGTCGTTGCGTGTGAAACGCAGGAATGACCGTTAACGATCAAAATTACTCACCTAATCTTTGATCGTTGACACGTCGTTCTAATCCCAAATATCGTTGCTGTTGCAGGACGCAGGTTGTTCGTCGTTCCTGAGGCCGCACACATCGCTATGTGTGACACCGCAGGAATGAGGAACATCACCGCACCTGCGTCCTGCCGGCAACGAGGTGGGCGTCACTTTCTTTCGGCTGTTCTCCGCCCCTTCGCTTCTATTGGACGGCTGCTGTGAGACACTGCTGTGACGCCGCACGAACCACCCCCTTAGAAGGGAAGTTGTTCGCCGGCCACAGCAACGTCGCTAGGCAGGTAAGTCCGTCTGACGGCTCCTAGTGATATTGTGCGCCAAGGGCAGCGATTTGCCCGTGATGCACAACCGACGGGGGCGGGTACTTTCACCAGCGACATCGCTAGCTATGTCGCTGCGTATAAAGCAGCCTTAATAAGAAATATTACAAAGCTGCTTATTTTCATGTGTACTATAGATTTATGAAATGAAAATTAAAATTACGGTTACGCTTTAACCCTTTCACCCCCCTAGCGATTTTCCATTTTCCATTTTCATTCTTTCCTCGCCTTCTTTTGAGAGCCATAACTTTTTATTTTTCCGTCAATATTATCATATGAGCGATTCATTTTTGCGGGACGAGTTGTACTTTTGAATGACACCATTCATTTTACCATATAGTATACTGGAAAATGGGAAAAAATGCAAATGTGGAGAAATAGTGAAAATGTGCAATTCCACCCATGGTTTGGAGGTTTTTTTTATTCACAGTGTTCACTATATGGCAAAACTTACATGTCAATATGATGCCTCATGTCATTATGAGTCCGTAGATACCAAACCTGTATACTTTTACCCAGGGTTGGACTGGGGTGTCTGGGGCCCACCAGGGGAAATAACTCTGGGGGCCGACCCTACAGCTACATGCAAATATCTATTAGCCACTATCCCCATTATTGTGGAGCGCTGACTGTAAAGCACAGGTGGCTCCTGCACTTTTCCTGTGCCCACACAATAACTAAAGTACAATTGCAGTAGTTTGCAGTAAGGGGGATCTTTGGTGACAAGTAGTGATGAGCGAGTACTAAAAAGCTCGGGTGCTCGAAGCTCAGGCCGAGCCTCCCAAGATACTCGTGTACTCGGCCCGAGCACTGAGCCCAATGTTATCCTATGGGAGACCCGAGTATTTTTGTGAAATGACCCCCCGGCAGCATGTAGAAACCCTAAAAATGTCACAAAAGTCTCAGAAGAGTGCTCAAATGACATGGCATCAGCATGGGGAAGACCCCTTGAAGCATTTATCACTCAAAAGTCACAGCTGTGAACAATTTTGTCCAAGTTTTACGCCATTTTTACGGACTCACCAGAAAACCTTCCAAAATGACACCAAAATGAATTTTCATGGCGGAAATGTTAAGGGCACATACCCAATAGTGAGATAGAGCTGGTGTATTTTACTTTTTGAGATTAATACATGAAAGATTTTACGTGAAAACCTTGTGTGGCACTCCGATGTCCAAAACGCACGTTTTGTGCTTTTTACTAACGATGTCGGTCATTTTTTTTTTCATTCTATCTCCCGTCGGTCTGTCTCTCTCTGTCTTGTCTGTCCCCCTCTCACAGTCTGTCGGTCAGTTCCCCCCCCTCTCTCTTACTTACCGTTCCCCGATCACTGCCGCGGCGCTGCACGGCTGTTCAAACTCCGGTGGCTTTTCCTCTTTTGAAAAAGCCGGCCGCTCATTAATCAATCTCGTATTCTCTGCTTTCCTGCTTTTCGGCGCCTATGATTGGTTGCAGTGAGACACGCTCCCACACTGAGTGACAGCTGTCTCACTGCACCCAATCACAGCAGCCGGTGGGCGTGTCTATACTGTGCAGTGAAATAAATAATTAAATAATTAAAAAAAACGGCGTGCGGTCCCCCCAATTTTAATACCAGCCAGATAAAGCCATACGGCTGAAGGCTGGTATTCTCAGGATGGGGAGCTCCACATTATGGGGAGCCCCCCACCCTAACAATATCAGTCAGCAGCCGCCCAGAATTGCCGCATACATTATATGCGACAGTTCTGGGACTGTACCCGGCTCTTCCCGATTTACCCTAGTGCGTTGGCAAATCGGGGTAATAAGGAGTTAATGGCAGCCCATAGCTGCCACTAAATCCTAGATTAATCATGTCAGGTGTCTGCCCGAGATTCCTTCCATGATTAATCTGTAAATTACAGTTAAAAAACACACACACCCGAAAAATCCTTTATTAGAAATAAAAAACACTAACAAAGTCCCTCATTACCAATTTATTAACCCCGACAAACCCTCCATGTCCGGCGTACTCCACAGTCCTCCAGCGTCGCGTCCAGCTCTGCTGCATGGAAGTGACAGGAGCTGCAGAATACACCGCCGCTCCGGTCACCTCCACGCAGCTAATGAGATGAGTATAGCGATCAGCTGAGCTGTCACTGAGGTTACCTGGATCCAGCGGTGGATGCAGCGGTGGCCGCGGGTAAACAGTGACAGCTCAGCTGATCGCGCTACTCACCGACGCTCCAGTCAGCTCCATGCACCAACTGAGGTGAGTATAGCGATCAGCTGCTGTCACTGAGGTTAATCGCGGCCACCGCTGGATCCAGCGGTGGCCGGGAGTTACCTGACTGACAGCAGCTGATCGCGCTATTCCCTTCATTAGCTGCGTGGAGGTGACCGGAGCGGCGGTGTCTTCTGCAGCTCCTGTCACTTCCATGCAGCAGAGCTGGACGCGACGCCGGAGTCCGTGGAGTACGCCGGACATGGAGGGTTTGTCGGGGTTAATAAATTGGTAATGAGGGACTTTGTTAGTGTTTTTTATTTCTAATAAAGGATTTTTCGTGTGTGTGTGTTTTTTAACTGTAATTTACAGATTAATCATGGAAGGAATCTCGGGGAGACGCCTGACATGATTAATCTAGGATTTAGTGGCAGCTATGGGCTGCCATTAACTCCTTATTACCCCGATTTGCCAACGCACTAGGGTAAATCGGGAAGAGCCGGGTACAGCCCCAGAACTGTCGCATATAATGTATGCGGCAATTCTGGGCAGCTGCTGACTGATATTGTTAGGGTGGGGGGCTCCCCATAACGTGGAGCTCCCCATCCTGAGAATACCACCCTTCAGCTGTATGGCTTTATCTGCCTGGTATTAAAATTGGGGGGACCGCACGCCGTTTTTTTTAATTATTTATTTATTTATTTTACTGCACAGTATAGACCCGCCCACCGGCTGCTGTGATTGGGTGCAGTGTGACACCTGTCACTCAGCGTGGGGGCGTGTCTCACTGCAACCAATCATAGGCGCCTGTGGGCGTGGAAAGCAGGGAATATGAGATGGCTGTGTACAGAGCACAGCGCGCCCGCCGGTATAAAGGCTCAGTCACGCTGTGCGGGCCGGCCAATCAATGCAATTCCACAACTAACAGGGCTGTGGCATTGCAGTGATCTGCCAGCCAATCCCTGCATGAGGGCTCGCTCTCAAAAGAGCGCCAACATGCAGGGATGAAGACCACGAGTAAAGCACGAGTATTGCAAAATTACTCGGTACCCGCCGAGTAGCCCGAGTACAGTGATACTCGTGCGAGTACCGAGTAGTAACAAGCATACTCGCTCATCACTAGTGACAAGTTATCACCGATCCACAGGGTAGGTTGATGATAAGTTATTGATTGGTGGAACCAGACCAGTGGAAACCGCACCGATCAAAGAATGAGGAACTTTTATCCCTGACAGGGCACTTATATGCCCATTATACAATGCAGCGGCGGCAGGTGGGATGTGTGACCGCAGCTCCAGTCATCCTCTGTGGGACGGTCAGATAAAAACAAGTGCAGCGCTCGCAGCCACTGAGGGAATGAATGGATCAGGGGTCGAGTCGGACATGGGGATAAAAGTTGCCCATTTTGCCGATCAGTTCGGGTCCCAGCAATCACACCCCACTAATGAATAAGTTATCACTTATCCTTAGGCCACGTTCACACTTTCAGTATTTGGTCAGTATCTTACATCAGTATTTGTAGCCAAAATCAGGAGTGGGTGAAAAATGCAGAAGCAGTGCCTGTCTTTCTATTATACTTTTCCTCTCATTTTACTGATTTTACAATTCCTGGTTTTGGTTTCAAATACTGAGGTAAAAAACTCACCAAATACTGTGTGCACGTGGCCTTAGTTAAGGAGATTACTTGTTTTCACTGGAGAACCACTGTAAGTGCATATTTGCTGCAGTGCAATAGTCACAGGACAGTGAGGGGTTAAAAGTTCAAATATTTAAACTATTGGAAATAAAGAATTTTTCCCATATTGATAGAGAGAAAAAGTGATCTCCAAATGTGTCGCCCTGGACAAGCCAGGGGCCACAGAGAACAACATCACAACACACCCCACATTCCCTGCAGGCACATCAAGGTCAGACACAAAACCCTTGTTGCCCTCCTCCAGGGGCTGATGTCCACACCAGGGGGTGGAGCCAGGCGGTTGGTCTCCACCCACTGAGGAGTTCACAGTCCTTGAGGCGGGAAAACCAGGCATTTTAGTTTGAGAGGTGAAAGTGTGAGGAGTGAAGTAGTAGGAGAGCAAGCAAAACTGACTGAGAGCGTCCGGGTGTGTGCCCCGGGCGAGACAGCAAGGTTGGCAGACGGCGGTGACCGTCTGCAGGAGTGGCCGATTGGAGTCTACCGTAAGGACCGCGGACGGGTGGTGGCCCGCGGTACCGGACCGGTACACAAAGAGAAGCCAGCACCAGTGGCAGGGGCCTTTCGGACCCCGGCAAGGCTTGGAGTCGCCGTGAATTTGCCAAATCCGTCAGTGAAGGGGACCTCCTGGGTTTCCAAACAACTAAGTCCCGATTGAAGGCAACAGTCCGACCGAGTGAGAGGGACACCGCCACCGCCAAGGCACCAGTTCCTCAGGGCCAGTGCCTGCGGGCAAAAAGGGGCTCCTCTGGCCCATATCCAAGTCGGGGAGCGGGTTACCGGTGGGAACCCATCGATACCAACAACCGTACTTAGGTGCAGGGAAGAGACGGTCACCGCTAACTTGCAGGGAACAACAACACAGCAGCCGTCCGATGGACCCGTACAACCAGCCGCTTGCTTTACCGTGAACTGTGTCATCATTATTGGGCTGAGTGAGTACCTCCGTGCCGTGCGGCACAGCGCTGCCCCTGCGACCCTGCACCTCATCAGGCCCCGCAACCCGCCTTCCATCCATCCCTACCCCATCACCGGGGCCCCAGGACAACAAACCCCCTACCCACGGAGGGGAGATTAACAACCCAAGCTGCTCCCTGTCACCGTCCCCGGGATCCCCATCCGGAGCAGCGGTGGTGTCACCAAAAATCACCACAACCGTGGGTGGCATCACGGACAATATTCTCAAAACCAAACTCACTCACGGGCGAGGAGCGTCGCTCGAGACCCCGGGATCCGGCCCACCGCTCGAGCCACCGCCGAGCAGCAGCCGCAGCTGCAGCAGCGGCCGGACCCGAGCAGGGGGGTGAGCGCAGCGTTGCCATCCTCCTCCCCGCCCGCGACACATACACAACACAATCCACTATACCAAGACCAATAATTTTTTTTCTCTGTTTTGACCGTAGTTATGCTACAAATCTGGTGTCTGACCAACACCATACCATGCACGCCTGATTTTGGCTTGCAATATATTCCTCCTGTTGGTAGCTGTTCAGACTCAGTTACCTCACCCCTTTCCACAGGCAATGCTAATTAAGCACCATTCTTGGATCTGGTCCGCCTTTATCAATGGTTGCTTTTTGACACTGGGAGGATCAGTTCTGATATAGTCCTGGTATGTGTAGGGCTTGCTCCACATGCTGGGACCTGGGCTGGTCTCTATCCACAAGTGCCTTTTTTGCAACATGGAAGCGGCTATATACAGGTTGCAGGTATGTGTGCTCCATTATGGTTCTGCTTTTAACTTTATCTAGGAGGCCGCATGGCACATGAAATACAGAATGTAGAGTAGGACCCCCCTATTGAGATTTGCCGTGACGTTGGCAGGGGTGGCTCAAAAAATTGATCAATTATTTGCTAAAAATCTCATTTTTTTATTATAGTACAGTTGGAATAAATTTGTGAATTTTCACTTTTTATATGATGCATGCCAATTTCAGATCGTGCTGGTTCCCTTTTTTCTCTGTTTTGACCGTAGTTATGCTACAAATCTGGTGTCTGACCAACACCATACCATGCACGCCTGATTTTGGCTTGCAATATATTCCTCCTGTTGGTAGCTGTTCAGACTCAGTTACCTCACCCCTTTCCACAGGCAATGCTAATTAAGCACCATTCTTGGATATGGTCCGCCTTTATCAATGGTTGCTTTTTGACACTGGGAGGATCAGTTCTGATATAGTCCTGGTATGTGTAGGGCTTGCTCCACATGCTGGGACCTGGGCTGGTCTCTATCCACAAGTGCCTTTTTTGCAACATGGAAGCGGCTATATACAGGTTGCAGGTATGTGTGCTCCATTATGGTTCTGCTTTTAACTTTATCTAGGAGGCCGCATGGCACATGAAATACAGAATGTAGAGTAGGACCCCCCTATTGAGATTTGCCGTGACGTTGGCAGGGGTGGCTCAAAAAATTGATCAATTATTTGCTAAAAATCTCATTTTTTTATTATAGTACAGTTGGAATAAATTTGTGAATTTTCACTTTTTATATGATGCATGCCAATTTCAGATCGTGCTGGTTCCCTTTTTTTCTCTGTTTTGACCGTAGTTATGCTACAAATCTGGTGTCTGACCAACACCATACCATGCACGCCTGATTTTGGCTTGCAATATATTCCTCCTGTTGGTAGCTGTTCAGACTCAGTTACCTCACCCCTTTCCACAGGCAATGCTAATTAAGCACCATTCTTGGATCTGGTCCGCCTTTATCAATGGTTGCTTTTTGACACTGGGAGGATCAGTTCTGATATAGTCCTGGTATGTGTAGGGCTTGCTCCACATGCTGGGACCTGGGCTGGTCTCTATCCACAAGTGCCTTTTTTGCAACATGGAAGCGGCTATATACAGGTTGCAGGTATGTGTGCTCCATTATGGTTCTGCTTTTAACTTTATCTAGGAGGCCGCATGGCACATGAAATACAGAATGTAGAGTAGGACCCCCCTATTGAGATTTGCCGTGACGTTGGCAGGGGTGGCTCAAAAAATTGATCAATTATTTGCTAAAAATCTCATTTTTTTATTATAGTACAGTTGGAATAAATTTGTGAATTTTCACTTTTTATATGATGCATGCCAATTTCAGATCGTGCTGGTTCCCTTTTTTTTTCCAAGACCAATAATATCACATACAAGGGGGAAATACCGCCACACCGTGACCAGACAACATATTACCACCACATACTGTAGTGACCGAATACAATCACATACAAGAGAGAAATACCGCCACACCATGACCAGACAACATATTACCAATACATAGTGATAAAACACAACCACATACAAGAGAGTAATACCGCCACACCATAATTAGACCACATAGTAAACAAATATTACCACATACAATGGAAAAATACCACGACACTATGACCAGACTACCAAATAATACTTCATACAAGAGACAAATACCACCAAACCATGACAAGACCACATATTACTACTACACAGTGACGAATACTACAATAAATGATCATGAATAAAAACCACAATACTAATAACATTAATATTACCATCAGTGCCATTATACACAGGAGCTCTGTATATAGTGTTAGTGTACAGGTTATACAGTGATCACCAGTGACTTTATAAACAGGAGATCTGTATATAGGTAATACAGTGATCACCAGTGACATTATACACAGGAGCTCTGTCAACAGTGTATAGTGTGAGTACATGTAACACACTGACTTACCAGTGACGTCTCTAGCTGAAGTTATCTTCATATTCTTCTTCATCTGGTGCTGATCGCCATCACTTCTTCCTGCCATGATGCGACTCTGCAGAAAATAACATACAGTCATCTATAGCCGATCACTTCCAGAGCACAATCCTCACTATTTCCCCAATTTCTACACTACATCAGAGTTTTGTTCCCCCATGGAAGACAATATCCTCAAAATTAACCTATATTACAGCAGTAATAATCTCCCCTAATTTGCCCCTACAGTAATTATGCCCCACGTGCCACCATAAATCAATAATGTATGTCCCTCATCCTGGCCCCTTTTATTTAATAATATCTGGGGGAACAAGTGGAATTAGAAGGGTTGTTAATTGCTTGCTGCACAAAATATCCCACCCACACACTGCTCCTCTCCAAAATAGGGCCACTAAGTGCCCCTTTCCATAATGTACCCCCAAAACTTGCCCTTTCTATAATATCTCTTTTCATAAATTCCCCCCCGCTCCTCATTATACTATGCTGCCTTTCACAATCCCCTTCCTAATTGCCTCATAGTGATCCTCATTTCCCCATAAAGTCCCCACTGCCCCATAATGTCACTAGTAAAGTAATACCGCTTCTCGCCACCAAGGCCCCCTTATCTCAAAGTACCAAATATACTCGAGTATAAGCCGACCCGAGTATAAGCTGAGGCCCCTAATTTAACCACAAAAAAACTGAAAACTTATTGGCTCCCCCTAGGGTGGGAAATGCAGCAGCTACAGGTAAATTTCAGAAATAAAAATAGACCTCAATAAAATGTAATGTGACCATCCTTGTGCAGTGTAGCAACGGGCCCCCACATCCTTGTGCAGTGTAGCAATGGTCCCCCCCATCCTTGTGTAGTGTACCAACGGCCCCCCCCATCCTTGTGCAGTGTACCAATGGGCCCCCCGATCCTTGTGTCGTGTAGGAATGGGTCCGCCATCCTTGTGCTGTGTAGGAACAGGTCCCCCATCCTTGTGCAGTGTAGCAATGGTCCCCCGATCCTAGTGCAGTGTATGAATTGGCCCCCGATCCTTGTGCAGTGTATCACTGGGCCCCCCATCCTTGTGCAGTGTATGTGTGACGCCCTGGCCTGTCAGGTCATCACAGGGTATTGTGTAATCTGCCCTTCTGCACAGTATCCACATCTTCCTTGGTTACGGGTCCCTGGCCTTTGGTGTTGCTAAGAACAAGCTAATCAAAATCCTAGGAACACTCTGCACCCCACCCACCAGACACACCAATGGGTAGCCTGAAGGGAATAGGGCCACCCACTCGGGGGATTGGTTGGGAGGGTCGGTAGTGTCAGGAGCAGACAGTTGAGGAGAGACTCTCAAGTTGAGAGGTTGGGGAGCAGGGCTCCTTGAGACTACTAGGTGGCAGACGTTGGTCTGGGCCTGGTAGGAGCTAGAACCCCAGTCGCAGGGGATCATGGCAAGGGGCATGGAACTGCCGAGGAGAGCAGCTGGCGGCCTTGTGCCATCTCCGGGCAGGGGCCAGGACACAACGGGGTACATGGACCCTAGGCCGAGAAGTAGCTTCAAGCGTCCAGGTAATTCACCCGACGAGGATGGAGCCTAGCTAGCGCAACGAGGGGGATAGGACTTTCCCAATACACAGTCCAGAAAATCCGAAGTGTGAACCATGAGAGCAAGATCACTCCGTTAGCCATATGGGTGAGCGGGACCCAACTAGTTCTACACTACAGGGGCCAATCAGTAGAAAGGTGCCAAGGAAAAGGTCACAGGCTAACAAGCAACACCAACGGGCACAGGATCCAGGCGTGCTCACTCCCTGCTGCAGCGGTCCTCAGAATTTCGGTTTACAAGTTGTCGGTGTCAGCGTTATTGGACTGAGTGAGTACGCAGTGACCCTTACCTCCCCAACGGTATCCCTTCACCAGCATCACCGAGCCCCAGGGCATCCCCCCTACCAACGGAGGGGTTAAACACCTGGCTGTCATTCCATCGCCACCGGGCGCTCCCAACGGCAGCGGTAGTACTCCACCTTACCACACACCGTTGATTGCGTCACGAACTTTAACCATACAGTCCCCTGTAAATACATCCCCCCTTTTATTTCGAGTGGCCGCACGACCCCCGGGTCCAGAGTCCCCTCGAGCCACCATGGATCCGGATTCAAGCAGCCCGGCTGCTGACGTGGGGGCAGCACATATGAATGGGCCCCCCATCCTTGTGCAGTGTATGAATGGGCCCCCCTATCCTTGTGCCGTGTATGAATGGGCCCCCCTATCCTGGTGCCGTGTATGAATGGGCCCCCCATCCTTGTGCAGTGTATGAATGGGCCCCCATCCTTGTGCAGTGTATGCATGGGCTCCCCATCTTTGTGCAGTGTATGAATGGGCCCCCCATCCTTTAGGAATGTCCTCATTCCAGTCCCCTATTATGCCGTTGTTCTCTCTCACACACACACACGTTATTCTCACCTGTCCTCCGTTCCTGCGGTGTCCTTGCCTTACCAGTCCGCAGGCTCATCGACCCCTCCATTATCTCATCCGATGCATGGAACCACCGCCGCAGGATGCCATGATGGCTTTACTGCAATGAAATGCTTTGCGGCACCATAAAGCATTTAACTGCTGTAAAGCCATGAAGTCAGCCTGCAGTGGTGGCTCCGTGCAGAGGACGGGATCACCGAGGGGTTTATGTGTCCTGTGATCTGCAAGAAGCAGCTGGAGGTACCGCAGGAACGAAGGAGAGGTGAGAATATATATTTTTTTTTTTTCTTCGACTCTTCCTGAGCGCTTCCCTCTTGTCTGCAGCCCTGCGCGTCCTCTTCATCTCTGCTGCTCTGGCGGCAGTGTAATGATGGCCGCTGTGTCGGTGCGGGGCTGAAGAGCTCCTCCACCTCAGTCCTGTCACCGGCTGCACTGCTCAAATATACGCGGGTCTGAAAAATGAGCGTACATATGAATAGCGGCACGGTCTCCAGGACAGGTCTGGGACTTCCGCAGTGCAGGACCTTTGGTGACATCACATGACTCCTTCTGCAGCCGCGGAAACTGCAGCCATAGTACAGAACTTGTACGTGGAGGTCATCAGAGCATGGGGGCCCTCAGAGCATGGGGGCCCTGCCCAGTCTCCCCGCACATAACACCGGCCCTGAGAAACCGGCGGCCCCACCGCACCATACACTGCCCCGCACTATATAAGGCACAGGGGCCCACTGAGGGCCCGGGGCCTACCGGGGGATTCTCCGCTACCCGGCGGGCCAGACCGACCCTGCTTTTACCTAAGTGGTGAAAAAAATTCAGATGTTTGTCCAAAAAATGAATGGCGCTTTTGTTGCCATATTTCGAGACTCATAGCGTTCTCATTTTTCGTGATCTGGGGCTCAGTGATGGCTTATTTTTTTGTGTCTTGAGCTGATGTTTTTTATGATACAATTTTTGTGTAGATGTGTGTTTAAATCATCTGTTGTTGCATTTTAATCTAATATTGCGGTAACCAAAAAGCATAATTTTGGAATTTAGAATTTTTTTCTCCTATGCCGTGTACCGATCAGATTAATTGATTTTATATTTTGATAGATCGGACATTTCTGAAAGTGGCGATAATAAATGTGTATTTTTTTGTTTTATTTTTAATGGGCCTAAAAAAGGGGGGTTTGTTGAACTTTATTTATTTTTTTTAAACTTTTTTTTACATTTCTTATTGATTTTACTAGTCCCCCTAGGGGACTTTATGACTGTACACTGTGTACAGAATTATTAGGCAAGTTGTATTTCAGAAGATTTTTTTTTATTATTGATCAACAACTATGTTCTCAATCACCCCAAAAGACTAAATATCAAAGGTTAATATTTTTGGAAGTTGGAGTGGATTGTTTTTTGATTTGGCTATCTTAGGAGGATATCTGTTTGTGCAGGTAACTATTACTGTGCAGAATTATTAGGCAACTTAATAAAAACCAAATATATTCCCATCTCACTTGTTTATTTTCACCAGGTAAACCAATATAACTCCACAAAATTTAGAAATAAACATTTCTGACATGCAAAAACAAAACCCCAAAAAATTAATGACCAATATAGCCACCTTTCTTTCTGATGACACTCCACAGCCTACCATCCATAGATTGTGTCAGTTGCTTGATCTGTTTACGATCAACATTGCGTGCAATAGCCACCACAGCCTCCCAGACACTGTTCCGAGAGGTGTACTGTTTTCCCTCCCTGTAGATCTTACATTTTATGAGGGACCACAGGTTCTCTATGGGGTTCAGATCAGGTGAACAAGGCGGCCATGTCATTATTTTTTCATCTTTTAGACCTTTACTGGCCAGCCACGCTGTGGAGTAGTTGGATGCATGTGATATAGCATTGTCCTGCATGAAAATCATGTTTTTCTTGAACGATAACGACTTTTTCCTGCACCACTGCTTGAAGAAGTTGTCTTCCAGAAACTGGCAGTAGGTCTGGGAGTTGAGCTTCACTCCATCCTCAACCCGAAAAGGTCCCACAAGTTCATATTTGAAGATACCAGCCCATGCCAGTACCCCACCTCTACCTTGCTGGCGTCGGAGTGCAGCTCTCTGACCTTTACTGATCCATATTTATCCAAAGTGAAAAGGAGTATTTACACATTTCATATGCAAACAATTATTTAATTTGATCATTTATAAAAAAAATTACAAAAACATATGGGACACATTAAAATTGAAGTACTGCAGTGTACAATACACACAAGGTAAAGGTGGTTCACCACACTATTGTAGTGTTCAGAAAATAATTCAAGGAGTTCCTTTAATTATTATCTGAACACTGCACATTTATACTAAGAGCATAAGCTTACAATCATGTTATTAACAACATCTACAATAGTGTGGTGAACCACCTTTACCTTGTGTGTATTGTACACTGCAGCACTTCAATTTTAATGTGTCCCATATGTTTTTGTAATTTTTGTAATTTTTCTATAAGTTATCAAATAAAATAATTTTTTGCATATGATCTGTGTAAATACTGCTTTTCCCTCTGGTCAAATATGGATCAGTAAAGGGCAGAGAGCTCCACTCCGACTCAGACGCCAGCAAGGTGGAAGTGGGGTACTGGTATGGGCTGGTATCTTCAAAGGTGGCCGTTTTCAGCCTTCCTTACCTTGGCCATGTCCCTGAGTATGGCACACCTTGTGCTTTTTGATATTCCAGTAACGTTGCAGCTCTGAAATATGGCCAAACTGGTGGCAAATGGCATCCTGGCAACTTCACACTTGATTTTCCTCAATTCATGGGCAGTTATTTTGCGCCTTTTTTGCCCAACACGCTTCTTGCGACCCTGTTGGCTATTTGCCATGAAACGCTTGATTGTTCGGTGATCATGCTTCAATAGTTTGGCAATTTCAAGACTGCTGCATCCCTCTGCAAGACATCTCACAATTTTGGACTTTTCAGAGCCCGTAAAATCTCTCTTCTGACCCATTTTGCCAAAGGAAAGGAAGTTGCCTAATAATTATGTCGCAGGCGGAAGGGTGGGAACGCCGCTCGTCTGGAATCGCTGGCGCTCGGGTCCGGTGCTTCTGCTCCTCGGTGGCTCGAGCACGGGGCCGGACCCGGGGCTCGAGCAGCGCCTCCTCGCCCACGAGTGAAAAGGGGAGGTTTGTGGTGGGATGTTTGGGGATGTCGGTCGTGATGCCACCCACGGGTTGTGGTGATGGTGGGCACCACCGCTGCTGGTGACGGGGGATCCCAGGAGCGATGGCGGAGAGCAGCTAATGTGTTGACCCCTCCGTGGGTAGGTGCTGTTGGTCCCGGGGCCCCGGTTGGGGAGTAGGGAGGAGGTATAGGTGCAGGTGCCGATGCGGGGAGGCAGCGTGGGCGCGGGTGCAACGTTGCAGTGCCGGATGGCACTGTTGTACTCACTCAGACACAGAAGGACAGAGTCTCTGGTAAACCAAACGGCTGGATGGACGGGGCCCACAGCTGGCTGCTGTGTTCTCACTCTCCCCGGACGGGTTGATGGTGGCTGTCGTTTTCCTGCACCTGTGTAAGTGTGTTTGACTCCTATGGCTTCCCATGCGTAGTCCGCTTCCCGGCGTGTACGTGTTGGGAGAGCCCGTTTTGCCCGCAGGCGCTGGCCCTTGGATCTCTGGCCTTTGGCGGTGGCACTTATCCGGACGGGTTGGGCTGTTGCCTTCTGACGGGGCTTAGGTGGGAATGAACCCCTGAGGTCCAGACCGCAATCAGATAATTTGACCTTTACGGCGGCTCCGAGCCTGGTCGGGGTCTGAGTACCCTGCCTTGGTGCTTTGCTTCAATCTGCTCCCCAGTTTGGGACTGGCGGGCCACCACCCGACCCCGGTCCTACGGTTCCGCTGACCTACACCAACTCCTGCAGACGGCCACCACCGTCTGCCAACCTTGTGGAAAGTGCCTGGGCTCCAACCCAGACACCAACAGTTTTCACTCCTCTCACTTTCACTGCCTAACACAACTCTCTGTCTTTTCCCGCCTCCAGGCCTGTGAACTCCTCGGTGGGCAGGGTCAACCGCCTGGCTCAGCCCCACCTGGTGTGGACATCAAGCCTGGAGGGTGGCAACAAGGATTTGGTTGACTGGTGTCACCTACCCAGGGGAGGGGTTATGTGTGTGATGTTAGTGTACTGTGACCCTTGGGGGTCCAGGGCGTCACAATTAAGCACACCTTATATAGGGTGTTTATGTCATTACACCACACCCCTCCTAATTACAGAGATGCATATCACCTGATTTACTTAATTGGTAATTGTCTCTCAAGCCTATACAGCTTGGAGTGGGACAACATGTATAAAAATTATCATGTTATCAAAATACTCATTTGCCTAATAATTCTGCACACAGTGTATGTGCTGCCCCGGTGTTGGTCGGGCTGCTCAGATCCGAGATTGTGGCTTGAGGGGGTCGTCCGGACCCGGCTTGGTGGACACTTTGATCTGTAAAAGGGGATATTTACAGAGTAGAAGTTTGTGACGTCACCTGTGGGTTGCGGTAATGGAAGTACCGCCGCTTCTGTAAGGAGTACCGGGGCAGATGGAGTTAAGCAGCCAGATGTTAGTCCCTCCACAGGTAGGGAAGGTCCCGGGCTGAGGGTGTTTGTTGGTGGTTATTTGGGAGCGCAGGGTGCAGGAGGACCAGGGTACTCACTGTGGGTAGTCGTGGTGCTGGATGAGGATTATAAAGGAGACACACACGCTGCAGGTAAACCAAGTTCTCTGAGTGACGCTGCCGCTGTGGAAAGCCCGTCCAAGTACCCGGTTCTACCGGTGTCACATAGTAATCCGGAGCCTGCCTCCGTGCACAGTTTCATGTCCATGTGGGTCCCTCTAGCCTGAAACTGTAAGGTCCCGCTCTTCAGTTTTCAAGTGAAGATTTGCTCCCAAGGGCTGGCACTTGGGAATTTAATGGGTTGTTTTCTGTGGAAAACCCTGTCCCCCGTGGTGATGCCCTCAGTCTCTGTGCTCTCCCTGAAGGTCCCCTTCCTCTGCAGGTTAACTGCTAGGACGTTGAATCGGCTCCTGACCTAGGGTCCTGTACCCCGTTGTGCTCGGTACCGGTCAGTTCTTTTGGGCTTTCTGGTGCCGACAATCCTCCAAGACTATGTCCATCGCACCCTTATGCAATGTCACTGCTACTGTTCCCCGACTCCTCTAGTTCCAGACCATTGTCTGTGACCCAACCTCGGTCCTTCTAGCTCCCCGGGAGCTAACACTCCCCCAGCTCCTCTCTCTTTGAGGGCTCTCACTAAACTCCCTTTACTTCCCTCTCACCAGTCTGCCTGAACCCCTAAGTGGGTGGTCCTTTTTCAGCTGTACCAACCCACTGGTGTGTCTTACAGGTCATTATATGAGGTTTTTATTGGGATTTGTGGTGCTGATGGAGGTGACACTGGTTTCTGGGAACCTGGAACCATGGGGGGTAGGTCCTGCACCCTGAGGGAACAGGATGCAGTTCGCTGTAGCACCCTGATGTATTCAAGGGCACTACATGTATACTCCAATCACTTGCTCTTATCAGAACGATGCTGTAGCATCGCTCTGATCAGCAGAAATGCTCATCTCCTGTGAGTGGCAATTCTCTGCCGGCATTCACAGGAAGTGAGTCATGGTAGCATCAGGTGTCTTCAGCTGACCCCACGTTACCATGACAACACATTGGTGTCCTGTGAACGCCGACAGCGGTGTGAAATGGCATGATCCCATGCTCAGGCCCTATAACTTGAGCTGTCAGTATTTCACAGTGCGATCTAAGCGGTTAACATGCACGGGTGGATCTCTGATCCACCCATGCCTGTTAGTCGCTCATGTCTGCTGATCAGTGCGGGGAATACAGCAGGCTCGCTGCCGAAGCCTGCAGTAACCGGAGAGAGGTGACCAAAGAGGTACCAGTATGCCCTTGGTCATTAAGGGGTTACTACATGTGTGACCTTTTAGTCTAACTAACCCTCACAGACATACACATGTGAAAAACTGATCCAAAAAGAGATATAAAGTAATGCAAAACAAAGAGAAAAACTACCAATGTTGCCGAGGAGTAAATGCCTGTCAAAGTCATACACTTATGTAACAGATGAATAACTATTATCCTTTATTAGTATGAGTGCCAGATTCCTTTATTACTGATTTTTTTTTAACACTGTTTAGTCATTCATCTGACTACTTGATTTGTTTTGCTAATATTTATACAAACAAACAACGCTGAGCATAAATTATTACAATCCAACAGATTTGTCAGAAAACCTTTAGCTTTCTTTCAGAATTAACATTTTCTATAGGATACCATAGTACAAAATAATCCAACAAATGTGGGCCACAGCTCATCTCATCTTTTGGTACCCAAAAAAGTAATTTTCCTAACAAGTTCATTCAAGATCATGTTGCAATAATGAGCATTACCCAATGATAGTCTTGAGAGTAAAGCTAAAGTTTAGACTACAAAATTCTAATGCACAAGAATTCAACCACAGGTGAGTCTAATTATTGATTAAACAGGTGCCCAGGCTATACAGGTGTTCACTATCTTTACTTAACAAAGAAAACCCCTTCCCATTTCATATTTTCAGCAATAGTACCACATGGAAAAGAAATGTCACAAGACCCATGCTGAAAATATGAAGCCTATCAAGACGCTATACTTTGGAGTGAAAAGACCAAGATAAATGTTTTCGAAACTGATGGTTTCAAAACTGTATGGCGTCACAACAGTGAGGAGTACAAAGAAAAATTAATGGTGCCTATAGTGAAACAATGAGGTGGCAGTGTCTTTCTGTTGGGCTGGATGAGCGCTGCTGATGTTATGGGGCTACATTTCATTAATTCACAGATGTACTGTTCTATATTGCTGCTATCACTCCGTGCCTTTGGTAGACGTGCACTTTTCCAGTATGACAATGCTAGAAAACACACACATCTAAAGCAACTGTTGCATTTCTAAAGAAGAACAGAGTGACAGTGACTAAGTGGCCAAGAATATCTCTTGATCTGAACGCAACTAAACACCTATGGCAGTGACAGACTATCGTGCATGTCCACTCCACAACACAGCATGTTACTTCTCAGGCTATCTCCCGACTACTAAAGGATTTCTTCATCCTTTTATGTGGCTGTAATTAGGCAAACTCCCTCAGCTGAGCGGTCTCAGTAGCGAGGCTGCAGCAGCAATACTTCACCTAGGTTAATTTTCTGAGTGAGATATATACTCCATCCAGTATCACTCCTGTCTGCTGTTTACAATATGTATATGAGTACATCTCTCACATTTTCATAATTGTTTTTATTACCCTGTATCTTTTCATCGGACAACACAGAAGATATGATACTTTGACATAATGTAAAGTAGTCAGTGTACAGCTTGTATAACAGTGTAAACTTGGTGCCCTCCAAATAACTCAACACACAGCTGTTGATATCAAAACTGTTGGCAATAAAGGTGAGTACACCCCTAAGGAAAAATTACCAAATTGTGCCAAAGTGTCAATATGTTTTGTGGCCATCATTATTTTCAAGCACTGTCTTAACTCTCTTGGGCATGAAGTTCACTAGAGCCGCACAGGAGCCACTGGAATCCTCTTCAGTCCTCTATGACAATATCACAGAGCTGGTGGAGGTTAGAGACCTTGCGCTCCTCCACCTATTCTTTGAGTATGCTCTACAGATGCCCAAAATGGTTTAGATCTGGAGACATGCTTGGCCAGTCCAGCACCTTTACCCTCAGTTACTTTAGCAAGGCAGTGGTCATCTTGGAGGTGTGTTTAGGGGTTGTTATGTTTAAATAAGAAGGGAGGGGACCATGCTCTGCTTCTGTATGTCACAGTACATATTGACATTCATGGTTCCCACAATGAACTGTAGCTCCCTACAGCTGGCAGCACTCATGCAGCACCAAACTTTGAAATTCCCACCACCATGCTTGACTGTAGGTAAGACGCGCTTGTCTTTGTACTCCTCACCTGGTTGCTGCCACACACACTTGACACCATCTGAAACAGATACATTAATCTTGGTCTCATTTGGTCAAACTGTTTGCAGGCTTTCTTGTGCATCATCTGTAGAAGAGGCTTCCTACTGGCATGACAGCTATGCAGACCAATTTGATGCAGTGTGCGATATATGGTCTGAGCACTGACAGCCAACCCCTTTAATCTCTGCAGCAATGCTGGCAGTACTCTTATGTCTATTTTGATAAGACAACGTCTCGATATGACATTGAGCACATACACTCAACTTCCCTGGTCAACCATGGCGATGATTGTTCTGAGTGGATCCTGTTTTGTTAAACCACTGTATGGTCTTGGCCACTATGCTGCAGCTCAGTTTCAGGTTCAGGGTGTTGGCAATCTTCGTATAGCCTAGACCATCTTTATGTAGAGCAACAGTTTTTTTTTTCAGATCCCCAGAGAATACTTTGCCATGAGATGCCATGTTGAACTTCCTGTGACCAGTATGACAGTGTGTGAGCGATAACACCAAATTTAACACACCTTCTACCCAATCACACCTTGTAAGTCTAAATGAGTCACATGACACCGGAGAGGGATAATTGGCTAATTGGGCACAAGATAACTATGTTCACTTAGGGGTGTACTCATTTTTGTTGCCAGCGGTTTAGACATTAATTGTAATGTGGTTATTTAGAGGGCACCAAATTACACTGCTATACAATCTGACCACTGACTACTTTTCATTGTATCAAAGGGTCATGTCATCAGAGTTGCCCCATGAAAAGAGATAATAAAAACTGTAACCCACGTTTTTGATTTACTGAATGATATATATATATATATATATATATATATATATATATATCTATATATATAATTGCCTTATTCTGTCTGTCTGTCTGTCTGTCTGTCATGCTCCAAAATTGTGTCCTTACGGTGACACAAAGCTGATTGGCCGCTGGGCTCGCCATGGCCCCGCCCCCCCACACGGATTGGCCTCTCGCCCCGGCTCTCTGCAGGCCCCGCCCCCTCACGCAATGCACGCTCGCTCTGGTCCAACTGACACGGAGCTCCGACTCCCAGGTGAGTACACACACACACATCAGATCACACTCACTCTCACACACACCTCACACATCACATCCACACACTCACAACATCCTGGGATATCACTTGCTTCTACACCGGCTCCGTCACGATCCCAGCAGCGCCAGACATAACCTTGCGATGCTGGGATCTTGACGGAGCCCGTGAACGCTGGTAACCATTATACACATCGGGTAACTAAGGTCCCTTGGTTACCCGATGTGTATCATAGTTACCAGTGTACACCGGCTCCGTCACGATCCCAGCAGCGCCAGACATAACCTTGCGATGCTGTGATCTTGACGGAGCCCGTGAACGCTGGTAACCATTATACACATCGGGTAACTAAGGTCCCTTAGTTACCCGATGTGTATCATAGTTACCAGTGTACACCGGCTCCTGGTACACATGTGCAGGGAGCCGGCATTATAATCCTCTCCCCCCAGGACTACTCCTCCTATTATAATCCTCCTATTATACTCCTCTCTGAGTATAATAGGAGAACTATTATAGCATGGGGGATGTAGCACGATGGGGTGCGCAGCATGGGGGATGTAGCACGATGGGGAGTGCGCAGCATGGGGGATGTAGCACGATGGGGAGTGCGCAGCATGGGGGATGTAGCACGATGGGGGGTGCGCAGCATGGGGGATGGAGCACGATGGGGGGTGCGCAGCATGGGGGATGTAGCACGATGGGGAGTGCGCAGCATGGGGGATGTAGCACGATGGGGAGTGCACAGCATGGGGGATGTAGCACGATGGGGAGTGTGCAGCATGGGGGATGTAGCACGATGGGGAGTGCGCAGCATGGGGGATGTAGCAAGATGGGGAGTGCGCAGCATGGGGGATGTAGCACGATGGGGAGGTGCGCAGCATGGGGGATGTAGCACGATGGGGAGGTGCGCAGCATGGGGGATGTAGCACGATGGGGAGTGCGCAGCATGGGGGATGTAGCACGATGGGGAGTGCGCAGCATGGGGGATGTAGCACGATGGGGGATGCAGCACGATGGGGGATGTAGCACGATGGGGGATGTAGCACGATGGGGGGTGCGCAGCATGGGGGATGTAGCACGATGGGGAGTGCGCAGCATGGGGGATGTAGCACGATGGGGAGTGCGCAGCATGGGGGATGTAGCACGATGGGGAGTGCGCAGCATGGCGGATGTAGCACGATGGGGAGTGCGCAGCATGGAGGATGGAGCACGATGGGGAGTGCGCAGCATGGGGGATGGAGCACGATGGGGGGTGCGCAGCATGGGGGATGGAGCACGATGGGGAATGCGCAGCATAGGGGATGGGGCATGATGGGGAGTGCGCAGCATGGGGGATGGAGCACGATGGGAGGTGCACACCTCCCCCCAACACACACACACACACACACACACACAGGGAACCACAAACACCGCCATACACAGACACCCACACACACAGACAACGCTGCACACACACAACACCCAACACACAAACACCATGGCATACATAAATATATGCACATACCGCACAACACACACATTGCACAAAACATACCTCCCCCCAAAACACACCACACCCACACAAACCGCGCAACACACACACACAACGCGACAGACACACAGCGCTCCACAAACAACGCAACACACATACAACACCGCTCTCACCCACCGCCACACCCAGACAACACCCAGAAAATATACAGCGCCCTACACAAACACTTGGTAACTACACACAACAACATCTATATATATATATATATATATATATATATATATCTATATCTATAACAAAAATCATACATGAACTACACAATACGTAAATTCTAGAATACCCGATGCGTAGAGTCGGGCCCCCTTCTAGTATATATATATATATATATATATATATATATATATATATATATATATATATATATATATATATATATACATATATATATATACATATGCCACATCAGATACAAGATTTAAATTATATTAATCAAACTGAATGCATTTGATACAATTATACATTAAAAGCAATAAGTGAATTTCAACTTTTACATGTCTAAAATGCCTCGAAATATGTGAAACCTACACGAGTTGCATCATATTTTACAGCAGAAAGGTAATTTTCCTTGCACACAACTGGCTGTCACATTATGATCTATAACCTAGTTTTCCTTTTTGGCTCTTTGTAGTACAAATTCTGTCCCAACTTGGGAAGTATCAATGTTCAGCAGAAACACAAAGTTGAAATCCCACTAGGATAACACGAGTAGTTATGTCAACATCTGCCCAGATCTCAACTATACCCAGATGCCAGGCAGTCAACTGATCTTGATGATGGCAACTATCCAGTTCCACCCTTTCTGGTCTCTCTCCTGATCACAGATGGTGTGCACTCGGTTGGCCACCGTGCTCATTGTCTTGCTCTGCAGATGCTCCTTTGAAAGTTTGAAACTGTGCAGAGCTTCCCTGATGGGTAAAGAAATATATTCCTTAAAATGCCCTATAGTTTTACCCTGAATTAAATCCAATAGAACTTTTTCAAGCGGCTGCTGTGACGATGTATTGCATAGAAATGATCATTTATAGAGGCTTATATCTTTTCGGGAACAACGAGCCAATCGGATGATTGGAAATGTCAGGCCAGAGCTCGGGGTGTTGATGCTGTGCAGCAATAAGCAGTATGCACAGTAGCTATGTTCAGCAAGCTGTGGAATTAGAAAAACAATGTGTACGGAGCAGCATGCAGCTGTACTTATCAAGCTGCAGCAATCAAGAAGCTAGAATTATAAGACAATTATTTAGCCGCACTCAGTCAGCTGTAATCATTAAACGACTGAGGTTATACTGCAGTCTATGAAAGACCGAGACAATGTAGCAGTGATCAGACCGTTCTAGAAGCGGAAAACCTCTTGAAAACAGAAGTAGACAACCTGGGGTTTACAGTCTTCCAGCTGTTGAGGAACTATACATCCCAGCATGTCTGTGCGTAAGCCAAGATGCACAGAATTCCCAAGTTTACTCTACAAAATAGTAAGGCAGGCGCTCAGTGTTATGTATTTGCCTTTAGCAATATTACATAAGTCCATATAATAGATATAGAATTTACCCAAAACAAGTTCTATAGGTATGTGTACAAAAATCATATCACCTTCAAAGAGGTCAGATGAAAAGAGTTTCTTCATAAAAAATAACACAAGGAAATGTGAGTTAATGGAGAAGCTTCCCGGCTTCGTCCTCATCTGCTAGCCAGAGTGGGTATGAAGGATGCGGGTATGAGCATGGCGCTGGTTAGGTCAGCGCTGTGCATGACCTCACCAGTGCCATGCTCGTACCCGCCCATAATCTCTCGCCTGCGCATTTAGCTCAACGGCGCAAGCGAGGGCAGCTGTTTTCTGCTCTGCCCACGATATGGTAGGGCGAATTGCGCCTGAGCGAGCCGACCTAACTGCACAGGCGCGAGATTTGAAAATGCAACAAGGAGGATGACGAAGGGCGTCATCCCATCAATCAAGAAAGAAGGACAGCGATTAGTGGCAGGAGGGGGGAAAGGAGCAGAAAATGAGCCTGCTCATCTGGCCAACACAGGTAATTGGCATACCTAACGGCCAAGTTTTATAAAGTTATATTTTTGGGGTCTGGAAGGGGAGTCAGGGCCAAGGTGAAACTTCATAGAATGCAGCCCAGGAGCTGCAGAAGGTGATTATTTTAATTTAATAAGTAAAAATCTGGTGACAGGTTCCCTTTAAAATTTATAAGATTATAATACCTAATCCATAAAATCTGTTCAGATTATTTCCAAAGTGTGTACATGAGATATGTCATAGTCTCATCTACTTTGCTGCTACTTTATTAAAAGGGTTGTATAGGAATAACTAGTGATGAACAAATATATTCGGCACTATTTGTTACTCACACGAATATTACGGTATTCATGATATCTGTTACTTGCCGAATATGTTGGTATTTGCCTCGTGATATTCGAGACCCTTCCCCAGTATGTTTGGTACCTGATTTTAAGCCATTAAACATGCTGCAATTGCCTTCCAATCATGGTAATGCTGTAGCCATCCTTGCTACTGGCATTACTGTGATTGGGAGGCGCAGTGATAAAAAAAAAGAACCGAGATTGCCCGCAGCTTTCACACTACTGCCAGGTTTGCTCTTTAGATCTCATACATATGCACTGCTTTCCCTGCCCACCCTCTCTGCCAGCATCTGTGATTGGCTGTGGTCAGTCTGTCGGCATCTCTGATTGGCTGCCCTCATAAAGGCTGTCTGGGTACCCTAATGTAGTGTAAAATAAGTAGCTTAAAAAATGTCACCGGGCCCCCCATATATTGATACGCAGCACAGATAAAGCATACGGTTAAAGACTGCAGCTCTCAGCTGTGTGTGTTATCTTGGCTGTGTATCAAAATAAGAGGACCCCCATGAAGCTTTTTAAAATTATTTAAATAAATAAGTTAAAAAAGGGTGTGCCCCCCCCCTCCCGATATTGATACCCAGCTAAGATAAAGCGGACATCTTAGGGCTGGTATTCTCATGTTGGAGAGGACCATAGTTATCGGACCCCTGCAGGCTGAAAATATCAGCCCAAAACTGCCCAGAATTGTTACTTCCATTAGATAAGTAAAATGTAAAAAACACAAATACACAAAAGTTATTTTAAATAATAAAAAAACACCCTATTTCACCAGTTTTGTAACCCCCAAAAAACACCTGCAGGTCCGACATAATCCACACAACGTCCCACGCCGATCCCGGCTCTACTTTATCTAGAATCTGCAGGGATGGAAAGCGCAAAAGGTCAGTGCAGCTCATATGACACACTAAAGGCAGCAGGGGACCTGGCTGTGGGAAGTGATGTCAATCAGGTCACAGGAGTTCACAGTCGGGTTCCCACAATACCAAGTCTGACCACTGGTGAACCCTCTGCCGGATTGCGGGACATTCTGGCACAGCAGTCCGGCAATCCAGCAGTCAAATCAGGCATAAGGCGTAAACAATTTAGGGGCCCATTCAGAGGTTCACCGTGGCATGGTTGTCGTCCTCATACAGTCTGATCACAATGTTAAACCAAGAATCTCATGTTCAGGTGTATACATTTTTGCCTAACTGCATTAGATCAACTCATGATTTTTTGTTGTGCGGTCCATGTGTTTTTCTACAGCTATGTCATACAGTTTGGATCATTTTGCAATGCATAAAAACTCTATCAGTGCAGTATGTTAGTTAACAGGCTGTTTGCTACTATCGGCAATTACCCATAGCCATCTATCTTAAGGTCAGTTACTTTGACATTACTAAGGATGACTCTGTCTGATACACCTTGACAGGGGTTGGATACAGTCCTAGGAGACATCAGCGTGTCATACACAGCTTTTCAGGGCAGGCTTAAGAGTATTATTGATTAGCTGCAAATGGATTTGATGTGAACAGAATTTCCCAGCCTTATTTGGCGAAGCTGGTGAATTCCATTTCAAAAGATTGCTCATTAGTCATTACACATACCGTATATAATCTTATGATATTTTAAACTCAACTGCTTCGCTCATCCTATATATTTTATTATAGTTGCAATATCCAGAAAGAGAAAACAAACCCTTTACCAGCAGTCTTCATCTTCAATAAAAATGCTTACACGTTAATTGTTTATTACATTTCAACAGTGCCCCTTTTACACTCCATTACCCTTCACGGTTTTTCCACTAGTCCTTTCTCATGTCTCTCCTGTTCTCAGCCCTTTTACGCCATGGTTTCAGTCTCACATGCTATTCCCTTAACTTTAGCCTCAGAGTTCTTTTCTGTTCATTGCTTTTCCAATGCTTCAATCTTACACTCAATGTCCTATAAATTGTTTTCTATTGCTCCACTGTTACACTCAATGGACCTTCTCTTTTTCCCTCTCCCGCTTAATTGTTTTTACTCTTTTCCCACTAAGATGGTAGTAAGAAAGCTTGCACTGCATTACTGATAATTGGATACTTCAGTCCTGGTTAGTTTTGAGCAGGAGTATAGTTATACTATGGGGGTGCAGAGGTAGCAGTCACTAGTTACAAGAACAATTGGTGATATCATTCTGGTAGTGTATGGTCTTTGTTAGGTTTGGGGAGTAATACAGCTTTGGAATGTAAGAGTCTACGATTTATGTTTATAGATATCATTTCAGTCTAGTCAAGATGTAAATGTCATGCTTTGTTCAACTCTATTCACACCACAGAGTCTGACAAGCAACATGAGGTTTAAGTATTGTTCAGCCAGAGCTGGTTCAAGTTCACTGAATCCCTCCAGACTGGTGAGCAGGATCTAAGAGCTCAGGTTGCTAATTTGCTCATGCATCTGTCTCCTCCCTTTTTAAAGCACAGCTTCCTTCCTGTATGTGCCGATGATAGCTTCTGCTTTTAACTCCAGCTATCCCGGTCTTTGTGATTTTCTTGTTTATGGTGATCCGTGCTGCGCTTCTGAGTGGTGTGAGCATTCTCCTGTTGTGCTTTATTTCCTTCCCTTTTTCATTGTTCCCCGGTACACATATTGTCTCTCATGTGAGTTTTGAGTGCGCTGTGTACAAGTGTCCATTCTCCCTTGTCCGTGTCATTTTGTGGGGTTTTGTCTTTGCGTTTTCCAGCCCAGCCCCGAGGGTGTGGGAGAGAAAGAGTAAGATCAGAGCTCGGACAGGAGTTAGGGTCACACTAGGGGCTTGGACTCAGTTACTATGAAACCTACCTCCGAAATAAGGGACAGCGCAGGGACTCTAGTCTGAGGTCTAACCTAAGGTCACCTGTCCCGTCTACTATGTTACTATGTAACTATGTAATATAGATGCATTAAAAATTCCCTATCCTTCCCTTACTACTCTATCTAACTGCTATTGTATTTTTTCCCTACTTCCTATGTGATGCCACTTTGTGTGCAAATCCCAGTGCATGGCTGGACACTCAAACAAAGCATCATCCCAGAGCAGAGGCTCTGGTCATTGTCACAGTGTGTCGGCCAGGGTTATGGGTTACTTGGTCCCAGGCGGCATATAACTGGGGAATGTCACTTTGGTGGCCGTTGCCAGGTCCCATGCCCTGGGTGCTTTTTAAAAGAGGAGAATATTTACAAGGGATTCAAATAATGTTCACACGTGACGCCACTTGTGGTGTTGTGGCTATGAGGTTGGAGCCACCGCTGCACAGTTTTCCCTACTGGGGCTAGTGTTAGTGGCAGCCTGGATGTTAGGCCCTCCGCAAGCAGGGCCAGGCCCCAGAGGATAGGTGATACAGATGGGTGTTGAAAGAAGGTAGGCCACACAAGAGGTTTCAGTGTAACTGATTCTTTTACTCACTGCAAGCTGGTACTGCTCTCCCGAGGCCAGCAGGTCTCAACTGCAGGTCCCCTTTGTCCCAGTGCCGGTTTAGTGACCTGGTGGCTTCTTTCCCGTGCACCTGTCTTTGATTGGTGGTTGTCTTTTACAGCAGTCCGTATGACGGTAGCGTGAACCCTGTGGGGTTGGAGTCTCTGGTCCTGTCCCCGGTTCTCCCGCATCTACTGTGTCCCGAACTTCAAGGTCAGTGAGGTCCTTGATGGTCCCCTCACTGTGCAGATTTTATCAGGTCTGCCTGGAGCATTTGCCTGACCTAGGATTCTGTACCCAGTCGGTGTGTAGTTCCGGGAGTACTCCACCGTACTCTACCGGCAACTAACCGCCTTGGCCCTTAGGTCACTGTTACTCTCTTGACAGTCCTTCCTCTCTCTTTCACGGTCACCAACTCACTAACTCACTGTCTCTCTGTCCACTGTCTGCCCCTCCCATCTGGTGGTCTAGTGGACTGGATTGGCTCCACCTCTAGGCAGCCATCCATTGGTCCAACCCTAGCCTGGTACCAGTCTATGGGATATTTTGGGGAATACAGGGATTATCCGGAGTGTTTGGTTGTTACCGGCACTGGTCTTCTGGGTCCCTAGGGGGTAGGCCCTGCATCCTGGTGGGGATGCAGTGCCTTGTAGCTCCCTGATGGCCTCAGGGGCGCTACATCAGACTTTGCCCCTTCCTGAAATGAAGCATCATTAGTGACGATTGTTTCTCAGGCTTTTCTTTCCCTGCTGTGTCCCAGTGCTCTCATTGTCCTGCTTGTTTATATCAGACTAAAGGCCACTTTACACACAGAGATAAATCTTTGGCAGATCTGTGGTTGCAGTGAAATCATGGACATATTGTTACATTTGTACACAGCCAAAACCTGGCACTGATTGTCCACAATTTCACTGCAACCACAGATCTGCCGCAGATTTATCTCTGTGTGTGACAGGGCCTTAAGTTATATGAAGTTAAAAAAAAACTATTTTTTGTCCAACATAAAGAATATAATTTTTTTGTAACTTTCTCCTATGACTCACCATTAAGCTATGTTTGAATACTTCTTGCCAACCTTCATACCTTTTTCATATAAAGATTTCTGCAATTGTAGTTTCATTCTGCTAGAAAATCTTTCTTGTGTCAAAAAAGTTATGACATTTACTTCTTCAGAAAAAAAAACAATGCATGCAATGTATCAGAATAGAGCTCTGACTTTCTATGTTTTTTTCAGAGGCTACATGGTGTCCTTATATCAAAAGTCAAACTCTAATGGACTATAGTTGGGAAATAGAAAAGTGTTGATATCAAAGGAAAACCCATAGGCCTCAAGTGAAGGTCATTAACAGCCATTATAAGAGTCAAGCAAAATCATAGACATCAAGAGTGACCAGGCAGGCAGGGGTCAGTAATAAAGAATCTGAAAACTAAGTGCAAAGAATGCAGATGAAATCCACACCACAGATTTCAGTGTACATTGTATGTTGACAGAGAGCTGTTAATCAGTGCTGGGGGCATGGCTGGCTGAGGAAGGACAAGGCCAGTTTTCCTGTAGTGACAATGTCCTGCTGATTGAATAGAAAGAGCAACACACAGCCCACTAAGTGACACATCCCTAGAATCAGGGTCTCTGCTCCTACATTATGCTGCTTTCAGATTAAAGCGCAAAAACATTCTGACAAATTCCCTTTAAAGGGATCCTGTCAGGTCCCATATGCATTCTGACCTACAAGCACAGTGATGTGTGGCCTAGAAACCCCTTCCTACCCATCCCTGTGTTGTAATATTGTGTAATATGAATGTATAAAAAAAAGTTTTATTAATTACATGTTCCCTATGTAAATGATCAGAGGGTCTAGCCCTATGGGCATTGCATCGCCCCGTGGGCATTTTCATGCTTTCTGTGGTATCACGCCCCTGTGGGCGGGATACCATTGATTTACATGAGCGATGTCACCATCAGCTCCTTGAGTGCGTGCTTGCCATTACCGCTGCCTTGTTATCCGGGTGCTTGCTTGTTGGCTTCAGACGCGCACTGAGCATGCTCAGAGGACTCCTGCGGTAGGTCAGAACACATATGCGACCTGACAGGTTCCCGTTAAAGAAAATTGAGAAATGACTAGGAACATCAGTTAAACCAGGGCCACCCATCTGTATATAGCACTGGTTCGGAGGACATTGACCCAGTTATTTGAAAATACTGGTTCTCCTCCTCCTGAATCTGATCTAATTTGTATGTTCTACCAGTTATTAATATAGTGCCAACATAATACAGTATATACATAATAATAAAAAGGAGACAGTTGCACACTGCAGTGCTAAGATATATGGAACAATGAATATGGGAATATTACTGCTATGAAAAAAACATGTAAAAATTGAGATACTTAGCATACAAAAATGGCCAGATTTTATGTGAGCCCAACAGCCAGCGGCAAGGCGACCTCATTTTTGTTGGGTCCCTATCAAAGTAATGCCTCTGTTTGGGTTAAAAAAAACTACAATTTATGGGCGGACAGGAACCTGCAAATGGAGAATTAAAATTGTTTAAGGCTGAAGAGTAGTAGTGCTCAATCAGAAGGCATGACCCTGTAATCTAAGAAAAAGACTGATGGCACATCCCATCTTTCTAATGTGAACAGGTGCATACTGAGCATAAAACATACTAAAAAGGAGACAGTTCCACTCTGTAGTGCTAAGATAAGTGGAACAATGAGTATGGAAATATACATAATATATACCTAATAATGTCACACATTCCTTATCTGTTTTAATATTTCTGAAGTCCGGCTCAAGTGAGATCTGAAAGACAACCAGCAGACAGCTAAGGCCCGAACTGGTCAAAAAAAGAGGCCCTGACATCACGCTAATACAGCTAGAGGACAGTATGTGCTCCTTCTTTTTAGCTGCGGTAAAGCAGTTGAGTCCGAACTTCAAGAAATATTGACACAGGAAGAAAATTGCACATACCGGGAATCTTGACAGAAATGATTGTAAAAAAAAAAAAAACCTCAGGTCCCTGAAGACATCTTTACAACATTATGATATGTCAGCTTGCCTATGGCAGATATATTAGAAATAAAAAAAATTACACCGGCCCCTGCTGAGACGCTATGTAGTTTGTCACATGCTGAGTAACCACACATACTATTTAATGGTAAAAATGCTTAGAATTTACAGTAGGGGGTAAATTATCAAATCCCTACTCTGTCTGTTTTTCACAAAAAATGAGGCATGTTTTCAGATTGATGCCATAATGATAACGTATTACTCGCATCGACGCGGCAGATGATTTTCATTTTTCCTGGCCAATGGCATCTGAAAGCCATCAAAACCATAACATTTTCCCAACAGAGATGATGTTTGTCTCTTATACGTGCCACAGAATGACATCGTTCTAATATAATTCTTATTTGATCACACACTACTTTTGGAAACATACATTTGACTTCTATTTTCACATTTTGTTTTCTACATGGATAAATCTCCCCGTGGTGAATAAAAACAGCAAAAAAAAAATCACCATTCTGACCTGTTTGTAGAAAGCAGATTTTGTACAACAATAAAAAAAATATGAAATACATGAAACAAGTCAGATTAAACCCAACTGTCACAAAATTGTTTTTGCTTCAGATCTATAATTTGTAACAAAATGTGATCCTGTGTTCCAAAATTTATATACTTTCACCACTTGGCATTCTGTAGTACAGAAGGATATATTCTGCATGATTTGTCCATACTTTCGATTTTTAGAACACAGAATATGCCAGTTGCACAAATCATATATGATAAAAATAATTATTTTTATATCGCCAACATATTCTGCAACGCTTTACAATTCACAGGGTACTTGTACAAACAAGATAAGACTTTACAGACTAACACATAATTTAACCCATACCAAGAGTAGCAAGGGCCTTGCTCACAAGTGTACAATCTGTGAGAAAATAGAGGTTACACAAAAGCTAAAAAATAGTGTTTGTAGCGTAAATTCCAGCCATCATTATAATAAATAGGGACATTCAAATAATGCTGCATGAACCAGTCACCGGCCACAGTTGTACAAGTACAGGTACAAAGTGCTACCGAGTGCATGGAAGAGAGACCAGCGGTGTGACCCTGGCTATCGTCACTTCTCATAGTCAAGCTGTGAGGCAAGGGAGTCAAGAAGTCTAAAGTCAAATACCAAGAATGACCGTAAAAGGCAGAAGCAAAAAGGAGAGTCCGAGGTTAGAAGGCCAAAACAGTTACAGATCAAGTCAAAAAGGGTTAGACAGGCAAATAGTCAAAGGCAGGGACGAAGATCAGGCAGCAAGAGATCAGAACAGCAAAACATAAAATCACAAGGCGTGCACATCACCGAGCAACCCTATGACTGGCAATGACCTGACCACCGTCAGACAGCAAAAAAGCCAGGCAATTACCTAGAAAAGGGGACACTTAAAGGGAGCCCAGCAGATCTGGCCCAAATGGCTGCTGAACACTCCTGAATAGCAAGCGAATAGTCAGCATGCCCAGTCCCTGATTGAGTGGCTGGGGTATCTATTCACAATGCTGACAACCAAGCATGTTCTGCCAAATATTGGGTGGCTGAGCTGTCATTCAGTGAGTAATGGATTAGTGACATTAACCCCTCTACAAGGAGTACCACCAAGAAACTAGTTTTCACAGGAAATGTTAAATGGAAGTCCCTGACAAGACGATCGGCCTTCATAGATTGGGTTGGGACCCAGGATCTCTCCATGGGTTCATAGCCCCCTCAATGAATCAGATACTGGAGGAAATGTCTGACCTTCTTAGAATCCACTATTTTCTGCCCCTCTGTAGCTCATACTCCAAACCTCCATTAACTGAAACTGGAGAAGTCAAGGATGAGTGAGATAATACAGAAGGGAAAAACACCTTAGTGATCTATGGAAAACATTAGGAATACAAAGACACAGGAAAAACCACTGGATTGACTACTCCCAGAATCTCATAAGGACCAATTAACCTTAGGGTTACATCACATTTAGCGATGCTCCAGCGATCCCACCAGTGATCTGACGTGGTCAGGATCGCTGGTGCGTCGCTACATGGTCACTGGTGAGCTGTCAATCAGGCAGATCTCACCAGCGACCAGTGACCAGCCCCCAGCCACCAGCAACGCGTGGAAGCGATGCTGCGCTTGGTAACTAAGGTAAATATCGGGTAACCAAGCAAAGCCCTTCTCTTGATTACCCGATATTTACCTTGGTTACCAGCGCACACCGCTTAGTGCTGGCTCCCTGCACTCATAGCCAGAGTACACATCGGGTTAATAAGCAAACCGCTTTGCTTATTTACCCAATGTGTACTCTGGCTACGTGTGCAGGGAGCAGGGAGCCGGCACTGGCAGCCTGAGAGCGCCGTACGCTAGTAACCAAGGTAAATATCGGGTAACCAAGCACAGTGCTTCGCTTGGTTACCCGATATTTACCTTGGTTACCCGCATCCGCAGCTGTCAGACGCCGACTCCCTGCTCCCAGCACATTCATATCGTTGCTCTCTTGCTGTCAAACACAGCGATGTGTGCTTCACAGCACGAGAGCAACATCCAAAAAATGAACCAGAGCAGTGTGTAATGAGCAGCGATTTCACAGCAGGGGCCAGATCGCTGCTCAGTGTCACACACAGTGAGATCGCTAATGAGGTCACTGCTGCGTCACCAAAACCGTGACTCAGCAGCAATCTCGCTAGCGATCTCGCTATGTGAGAAGTACCACTTAAGCTTAAAGGACCACTCCAGCATTTTTTTTTTTCAACACTGCAGTGGTGATTTAAATCTAGGCCCCCTACTCCCTATCTTATACTCACCCTCTGGCATTTTCATTCTTACACCATCCCTTTGCCATCTTGTGCTCTTAACTTCTGACTGTCTGGAGGTTAGAAGTTACGTCATAGGCTCTCAATGCAACTCTATAAGAGCAAGAAAAATGCTCTCATAGAGTTGGATATATTTGTCATCTCTGATATGCTCCTTGAATCACTGGAGCTGAAGGCAGGTCACAAATCGTCAGAGACCGACCAGAGCAAAGCTGGAAAAAAATGAAGACAAAAGTGATTATAAGACAAAGGTGATTATAAGACAAGGTGAGTATAAGACAAGGGTCCTGGAGACTTAAATTTAAACTCCTGCCAAGCCGCAATGAAACACCTTAAAATTTGTTCCAAAGATTGATTTGTCCATGCTATTTGACAGTTGGTCTCAGGGTGGTCGACAGAGGAAAGTGAGAAATCAATACCCAGTTTTCTACACAAGCTCTCCAAAATTTGGAGACAAATTGTACTTCGCTATCAGACAGAATGCTAACAGGAATTCCATGCAATCTCACAACATGTCTAATAAATAACCTGGAAAGTATCTTTACATGAGGTAACCCCGATAAAGGAACAAAATGAGCCTGTTTACTAAGTCGGTCTACAACTACCCAAATAATAGTTTTCCCTCTCGGCAAAGCGGTGATGAACTCCATGGACAGATGAATACATGGTCTTTTTGGATTTGGCAATGGAGCCAATTGCCTGCCTGGCCAGTTAGCGTAAATTATAGTACGTGCGCAGACTTCCCAAGCGGATACAAAATCTCTAATATTATTATACATGGCCCCCAAAAGAGCCTAGCTATTGCTTTCTGTGTAGCTGTGACCCCAGGATGACCACTCAAGATGGACTCATAAAATTCTTGTAACAAATGCAATCTTTGGACCCTGTAGTAATGGGTGGGGCCAAAGACTGCACTATCTGGATCTCTGCTTCTAACTCCAAGGACACAACCAGGGGTGGATCAATTACAAGCAGGCCCAGGGGTGCATGGGGCCTGCTGACCATAGCCCCTGCTTCAGCTGGATGTGCATCCAAAGGCCCACATCCAGCTGAAATGCATTGCAATGTAGAGATCCATCGGGTCTCTGCACTGCGATACACGCTGCCAACCAAACAGATGCCAGCAGCTTTCATTAGCATCCCAGTGACTGAAGGTGGCGCATGACAATGACATCATGCATTGCCATAGCACAGATGCCAATGGAAGCTGCCAGTCACTGCAATGGCCACACAGGAGAACGCCAGGTGATGTGGAAGCTGGGGAGGGTGAGTACAATGTTTGTTTTTTTCTTTTGCGTTAGACAGAACAGAGACATATTTACCAGAATGGGGACATATATACCAGGATGAGGGACGTACCAGGATGGGGGGCATATATACCAGGATGCGGAACATATATACCAGGAGGATGAGGGACATATTTACCAAGAAGGAGCCCAGGATGGGGTACATTAGAACAGGATGGGGGACATTACTACATAATGGGTGGAGGGCAACTTGTATGTGTTTAAAGGATTTAAAACGCTAAATGTATACATACATATATATATACATCTGACTAATATGCAGGGGCAGGTCCAAATTTTGCACTGGGGCCCATAGAACTCTAGTTACACCACTGAATGCCACAGAAACGAAAATGCGCCGAGAAGGAATAGAAGAATGTTCTGGAAGAGAAAATGAATAAAGTCTGCGTGATAATGCATCAGCCTTCACATTCCTAGACTTCGACCTGAATGTGATCAAGAAAATTGAATCTAGAAAAAAACAAGGATCATTTGGCCTGTATTGGGGGTTAACTGTTTTGCTGATTCACTATAAGTAAAATTCTTACGATTAGTGACCACAGTGACTTGATGAACCTCCCCCTTCAAAAAGTGCATCCATTCTTCAAAGGCTAATTTAACAGAGAAAAATTGCACATGGCCACAAGTTGGTCAGAGTTTTGGAACCGTGAGATAATATGGTTCCACTTTGCCCTTCGGAGCATCCACCTCCACAATGAACGGTTTCTGGAGATCGACTTGGATTAGAACTAGAGCAGACATGAAGCACTTTTTCAATTTTTTAAAGGCCCCTTAGCATCTGGTGACCAAACTCTGACTTCCGCCTCCTTACATGTGAGGTCAGTAAGAAGAGGAAAAAGATGCGTAATGAATCTTCTATAATATTTGGTGAATCCTTGAAAATGTTGCAACACTTTAAAGTAACAAGGTTGAACCCAATCATTTATGGCCTGTACCTTACTAGGGTCCATTTTAAACCCTTCCAACAATACAATAAACCCCAAGAACTAAATTTCCTTAACAGAAAAATGTAATTCTCTAACTTAGCAAGCAAAAAATTCTCTCTCAACCTTCATAACACAAAACGGACATGTTCATGATGAGAATCCAAACAAGGCGAATATACCGTAATAAAATCATTGTAACTCACAATAAATATTCCAATGCATTCAGAAAAAAAATAATTCACAAAGTTCTGAAATACTGCTGGCACATTGGTTAACCCAAACCACCTCTAAGATCAAGTTTAGATAATCACTTAGGCCCCCTAAAAGCTGATTATATAGGTTAACAATGAGTGGAAGTGGGTATGTATTCTGTGTAAAATACAGTGATTTTGTTCAGTTCTCATAAATTGAGGCAAGGACAGAGACAACAATCTTTTTTTTTTTTTTTTACAAAGAAACACCCAGCTCTAAAGGTGGGGAAAAGGGACTAATATAAACTTTTGTTCACATGGTTAGCTTTAGGTAATTTGGCTTTAGACACAAGAATAATAGCTCAATCATAGGGATAATGGAAAGGTAATATCTCTGCCTCTTTTTCTGGAAACACATCTTCAAAGTCTTTCAATACCAAGATTGTGTAACAATTATGTAGATACTATGGAATCTGATAGCGTGGAATACAACAAAACTGAGACAAGGGTTGGGTAAACACTCTGTATTAACAAATAATAAACACAGTGCAAATAACAGAGAATAACAGAAGGCAACTACAAATTAAATGTAAGTGCAAACCATACTAATATGTGAATGCCCTGACAGCATATGCAGTATTGTGCACAGAAAACAAGCTGTGAATGTCCAGAATAATATGCACATCAAACAAGTGGGGAATGTCCAGAAGTTATTGCAGGTGTACGTGTGACGCCCTGGACTAGCCAGGTAGTCACATACATAACAACATGCACACACCCCCCGCCCTCGACAGTAACAACAGTCAGACAAAAACCCTTGTTGCCTCCCTCCAGGGTCTGATGTCCACACCAGGTGGGACGGAGCCAGGCGGTTGGCCCCACCCACCGAGGAGTTCACAGGCCTGGAGGCGGGAAAAGGAGTCAGATGAGTTTTGGAGGTGAAAGTGAGAGGAGTAAAACGTCTGCGTGTGCCTGGGTAGGAGCCCAGGCACTGACAGCAAGGTTGGCAGATGGTGGTGGCCGTCTGCAGGAGTTGGTGGAACTCTGCAGAGCCGTAAGGACCGGGGTCGGGCGTTGGCCCGCCAGTACCGAACCGGGGAGCGGAGTGAAGCTAAGCACACACAGGCAAGGTCATCGGACCCCGACCAAGCTTGGAACTGCCATCAATAGTCAAATCCGAGTGTGACAGGAACCCCAGGGGTTCCCCAACAACCAAGTCCCGACAGAAGGCAAAAGACCACACCGTGAGGATATACAGCCACTGCCACAGGCTAGGGATCCAGGGGCCAGCGCCTGTGGGCAAAACAGGCTCCTACGGCACCTATACGCCAGGGAGCGGACTACCGGTGGGCAACCACAGGAGTCAGAACATTCTAAAAGGTGCAGGGAAAGACAGCCACCATCAGCCGTCCGGGGAGAGCACAACAGCAACATTGCAGCCGGCTGCAGGACCCGTTCATCCGGCCGTTTTGGTTTACCAGAGACTCTGTCAGTGATTGTCTGAGTGAGTACACCAGTGCCGTCCGGCACCGCGCCGCCCTGTCCCTGCAACCCTGCACCCCAGCCGTCCAGCCTCCCCATTACACCACCGGGCCCTGGGATCACCAACCCCCTACCCACGGAGGGGACAACATCCTAGCTGCTCCCTACCATCTCTCCCGGGATCCCCGTTACCAGCAGCGGTGGTGCCATCATCACCATGTCCCGTGGGTGGCGTCACGAACAATCTCCCCCACCCAAACCATCCCTTTTCACTCACGGGTGAGGAGCGCTGCTCGGATCCCCGGGCCCGGCCCACCGCTCGAGCCACCGAGCAGCAGCAGCAGAAGCCCCAGACCCGAGCATGGCGAGCGCGTCCCCTTTGCCCACGACATACGCATAGCCCTAATGCATGAGAGTCCAGAAGTTATGTCCTGTATAGTTTCAAGAGTGCACACAGCAAACAAATAAGTGAATGTCGTTATCCTATGCAGGAGTTCACACAGCAAATGGTTACCAGTGTACTTGCAGGGCTGACAAGTCCTACACAAGTCCAGCACACAGCCTGTACAGATAGAGTCCAGGATTAAGTACACTGATAAACAGAGAATTTAGTTCTTAAAGATCAAGATAGTCCAACAGTATAGAGCTCTTTTCCTAGAAGCTTTGAAGGAAGGAAACCACAGCCAGGATTAGGATAATGCACAAAATACTGCAGGCAGCTGAGCAATAATGAGGTGAAGCACAAACAAACAAGCAGCAGCAAGATGTCCAGCAGCAAACCATGAAAGATTCAGGACCCAGCAGCACAAAATACTTAGGCAAGCAATACATCCCGGAACAAGACTTAGGGTACCGTCACACTTTAGCGACGCTCCAGCGATCCCACCAGCAATCTCACCAGCGATCTCACCTGGTCAGGATCGCTGGTGCATCGCTACATAGTCGCTGGTGAGCTGTCAATCAGGCAGATCTCACCAGCGACTAGTGACCAGCCCCCAGCGATGCATGGAAGCGATGCTGCGCTTGTTAACTAAGGTAAATATCGGGTAACCAAGCGCTTGGTTACCCGATATTTACCTTGGTTACCAGCGCACACCGCTTAGCGCTGGCTCCCTGCACTCATAGCCAGAGTACACATGGGTTATTAAGCAAACCGCTTTCCTTATTTACCCGATGTGTACTCCGGCTACATGTGCAGGGAGCTGGCACTGACAACCTGAGAGCGGCGGACGCTAGTAACCAAGATAAATATCGGGTAACCAAGCAAAGCACTTCGCTTGGTTACCCGATATTTACCTTGGTTACAGCTTACCGCAGGCTGCCAGACGCCGCCTCCCTGCTCCCTGCACATTCAGATCGTTGCACTGTCGCTGTCAAACACAGTGATGTGTGCTTCACAGCGGGAAAGCAACGTCCAAAAAATGAACCAGCACTGTGTGTAACGAGCAGTGATTTCACACTAGGGGCCAGATCGCTGCTCAGTGTCACACACAGCAAGATCGCTAATGAGGTCACTGGTGCGTCACAAAAACCGTGACTCAGCAGTGATCTCGCTATGTGAGAAGTACCCCTTATAAGCAGGGCAGACAGGAAGTTCAAGGACAAGACGAGGCAACAGACTCCATCTTGGACAAATGCAAGAAAACACAATAGGTTCCATGGAAACCCTTACAGATTGTGAATAAGAATCCATGGAAGCCTCAGTATCAACTCAGCAGGTAAATTACCCAAAACAAAACTGGAGATGGATTCAGAGTGAAGTATTTTAACTTGGAATGTGAATTTCATTGTTTCCAGCTTGACAAATTTCTGAAGTAACAGTGGTTTGTCAATTACAAATATTTGAATGGGTCTTTCCAAATTAACTGTCCCTAATCCCAATTTCAGAACCAGTCCCAAATCAATATAGTTAGCTGCAGACCCGCAGTCAATGAAAACTAATGCTGATAATACCTGGTCTATGAAAGATAGAGCCACATTAAACAGAGGAGTAAAAAGGGAACCTGGTAGTCTGGGTGACTCCCTCAACAATCATCAAGACTTAAGGTACCATCACACTAAGCAACATCGCTAGCAACATCGCTGCTGAGGCACGACTTGCTAGCGATGTTGCTGTGTGTGACATCCAGCAACAACCTGACCCCTGCTGTGAGGTCGCTGGTTGTTGCTGAATGTCCTGAACCATTTTTTAGTTGTTGCTCTCCTGCTGTGAAGCACACATCGCTGTGTGTGACAGCGAGAGAGCAACAACTGAATGTGCAGTGAGCAGGGAGCCGGCTTCTGCGGTCACTGGTAACCAATGTAAATATTGGGTAACCAAGAAGCCCTTTCCTTGGTTACCCGATATTTACCTTCATTACCAGCGTCCACCGCTCTCACGCTGTCAGTGCCGGCTCCCTGCTCACTGCACACATAGCCAGACTACACATCGGGTAATTAACCCGATGTGTACTCTGGCTAGGAGTGCAGGGAGCCAGCGCTAAGCGGTGTGTGCTGGTAACCAAGGTAAATATCGAGTTTGTTACCCGATATTTACCTTAGTTACCAAGCGCAGCATCGCTTCCACGTGTCGCTGCTGGCTGGGGGCTGGTCACTGGTTGCTGGTGAGATCTGCCTGTGTGACAGCTCACCAGCAACCCATGTAGCGACGCTCCAGCGATCCCTGCCAGGTCAGGTTGCTGGTGGGATCGCTGGAGCGTCGCTTAGTGTGACGGTACCTTTAAGAGTTTCCCAATAACTTTTTTGCTTGAGAATGGGTAGAACAGTCATTTAGAAAATGTCAGGCAAGACTACAGTTGAGACCAAAATTGCGTTGACATTTCCTCTCTATCATGGAAGACCTAGCAGCGCCAATTCCATAAGCTCTACCTCAGGTAAATGGACATGCTCAAGGGAAATGTAAAATGCACTGTGCTGCTCACCCCCCTCTTATGAATTCTGTGATCCATCCATATGGAGTGTGTCATGGCGTCCTCCAAATACAAAGAGGAGCATGAAGGGCCAGAGTGACCTTGAGAGCTTCCAAAAGACCTCTATGGAATTGGAACCTTAGAGCAGCTTCATTCCAATGGATTACTTCAAGAACTCGGTACTATAGTCCTCAGCAGTGCGGCTCCATATCAAGTTCATTATCTTTCTTTCAGCAACCTGAATACTGTCAGGTTCATCATAAATTAAATTTAAGGTGTCCAAGAAGGCCTCGGTGGAAAATTGTTCTGAGCCTTGTGGGGACAATGAAAATGCTTCGGTCTGTGGGCACCTTCGCAGTAGGGATATGATTATGCCCACTCACTGGAACTCATCCCCTGAAGACCATCATAGGTCATAGGATAAAAAATAGCTTATAGCTCACACTGAAAACTCTAAACTGTTTTTTCTCTCCTGAAAGTTTATCAGGAAGGGAAACTATAACTTCGAGAGAGAAAACTGCACATTTGATTGAACAGACATTGCAGGCACTGCCAGTAGTGAAGAGAGCTAGAGGAATATTCATCAAGCTAGACAACTGGCCCTGCACTTTGAACTGTGATGATTCAGAGTTTCATTGCTGTTTAGCCAGATCTTGAATCATTTGAATCAAATTCATCACCTGATCACAAAGTGTACGAATGGGACCCATACTGATGAAAAATTGTATACGCCAAGTCATAATGTAAGTATGGCTATTATCACTTCTCACGGACAAGCAGTGAGGCAAGGGAGTCAAGAAGTCTGAGACGAATACCAAGAATACACATCAAAGATAGATGGGCAAAAGAAAAATACATGTCACAGTCCAAACTCAGAAGTCCAAAACGCTTATGGATTGAGACAAAAGCTGCAAGGCACTGAATAGTAAAAGGTAAGTTGGAAGTCAGGTAGCAAGAGATCAGAACAGAAAAGCACAAGGCACACAAATCACCAAGCAAAGCTACGATTGGCAATGGTCTGACAACTGCCAGACAGCTAAATAGCCAGTAAATCACCCAGAAAGGGTGAAACCTGGAGGAAACCCATCAGGACCCGCCTAACTGGCTGCTGGGCAATCCTGAATCCATGAACACAGTCAGCACACCCCAGTCTCAGATTGCGTGCTGGGATATCTAATCACAATACTGACAATCCAGTTCACCACTGCCAACTATTGGGCGGCTGAGCAGTCACTCAGCAGAAGATTCATGACAGAGGGATCGTTACAGTTGTTAGATTAGTGAGCTGAGGTGATAGACCAGTATAAAGAAATGTGTTTATAGGCACGCTTCAAACTGTGGGTGCTGGGAATTAATTGGATTATCTGGAGTACAGCATTCCAGAAAACTGACACAGCATGAGAAAAGGGTAGGGTGGTAGACAGAGATGATGGAAGAGGTGGGGGGGGTGGATCAGAACTTTGAAGAGTTTTTTGTGTGAGAGTGATATATCTTCTAAACATCATCAATATAAAGGAAATTTCTTTTCAAAATTAGTTATATAAATAGGCATCCCAGAGACTATTACATAGTGAAGAAAACACATGAAGTATGGAATATGTCATCTCAAAGCTGAAAGATCGGTGCTTGCAACTCCAACTTTTCGACTACAATAATAAATGCTAAATATAATTAATCATACTCTTGCCATGTCTTCACAGTTTTCCTCTGTTTAAACATGTGCATGAAAAAATGTCTTCAGTGTTTTAGATCAATGTGTCATAAGTGTGTAAGAGTAGTCGACAGTTGCTGGCACATTCCTACCTCTGAAGACAGGGAGAATGTTATTGCCTTGTAATGGGATTAACGTCTTGTGTCTTTTGTAACCATTGTGTGATGTGAATTGGAATGTATTGTGATGTTTGCCTGCGTAATGTGCAACCTACATTTTATAATTATTTTGTTAATATATTGTAAATCCAACTTTGGCTTTCAACACTTCCTGAATCCTTCTGGGTATGATCTTGATCAGATTCAACACATTCCCATTGTTGGTGCATACTAATCGACTCACTTGTTTATGTATACAGCTTTTTCTTCAACTCTACCTTCAAGTGGTCAATTGAGTTGAGATATGGAGATTGTCATTTTTCATACTTCTTTGCAAATTCGAGCTGATGCTTCTTATCATGATATTGAAGTCAAGGCTTTTTCATTTTTTTGGGCCACCATTCCAAACTTATGTAAAGCCTGCTTTACACGTTACAATTAATCGTGCGATCGCATTTGCGATCGCACCCGCCCCCATCGTTTGTGCGGCACGGGCAATTAGTTGCCCGTGTCGCACAATGTTGTAACCCCTGTCACACGTACTCACCTTCCAAACGACCTCGCTGTGGGCGGTGAAGATCCACTCCCTGAAGGGGGAGGGACGTTCGGCGTCACAGCGACGTCACACACCGGCCGGCCAATAGAAGTGGAGGGGCGGAGATGAGCGGGACGTAAACTTCCCGCCCACCTCCTTCCTTCAGCATTGCCGGCGGGTTGCAGGAAAGCTGCAGTTCATCGTTCCCGAGGTGTTACAAGGAGCGATGTGTGCTGCCCCAGGTACGATGAACAACAGGACGTGTGATTTTTAGAAAATGAACGACGTGTCAGCGATGAACGAGAAGGTGAGTATTTCTGCTCGTTCATAGCTGTCACACGCTACAATATCACTAACGATGCCGGATGTGCGTCACTTACGACGTGACCCCGCAGACATCTCGTTAGATATATCATAGCGTGTAAAGCCCGCTTAATGGGCATCACATTATGCTTGCATGGACGTCTGTGAACTCACTATTATGAAGCAAAGAAGCCACCCTCACTGCTGTGTTTGTCGCACCAGAACTAATAGACATTGTGATGAGTCCACTTGTTGACTTCTTGTTGAATGGAAAGACTTAATTTCGTATTCTTCCAACTGTCATGGCACTCACGTGATGCAGTTTGTCAATTTTGTTGGCTGAGATGATACTACATGTCTCTTCTTGGGAAATGTTCTTTAACCCCTTCAGCCCCTCGGGCACTTTCCGCTTTTGCGTTTTTGTTTTTTGCTCCCCTTCTTCCGAGAGGCGTAACTTTTTTATTTTTCCATCAATCTTGCCATATGAGGGCTTGTTTTTTGCGGGACGAGTTGTACTTTTAAATGAAACCATAAGTTTTACCATATAGTGTACTGGAAAACGGCAAAAAAATTCCAAGTGCGGAAAAATTGCAAAAAAAGTGTGATCGTACAATAGTTTTTGGGATATTATATTCACTGTGTTCACTATATGGTAAAACTGAGGTATCTATGTGATGCCTCAGGTCGGTGCGAGTTTGTAGACACCAAACATGTATAGGTTTACTTGTATCTAAGGGGTTAAAAAAAATTTCAAGCTTGTCCAAAAAACGTGGCGCCCGTTTTGCGCCATTTTCCAAAACCCGTAGCGTTCTCATTTTTCAGGATCTGAGGCTCAGTGATGGCTTATTTTTTGCGTCTCGACCTGACGTTTTTAACGGTACCATTTTTGCGCAGATGCTACGTTTTGATCGCCTGTTATTGCATTTTGCGCAAAATTTGCAGCGACCAAAAAACGTAATTTTGGCGTTTGGAATTTTTTTGCCGCTACGCCGTTTACTGATCAGATTCATTAATTTTATATTTTGATAGATCGGGCATTTCTGAACGTGACGATACCAAATATGTGTGTATTTTTTATTTTTTTTAACCCTTTAATTTTCAATGGGGTGAAAGGGGGGTGATTTGAACTTTTAGGTTTTTTTATTTTTTTTAAATTTTTTAAAACTTTTTTTTTTACTTTTTTTTTTTATTTTACTAGTCCCCCTAGGGGGCTATAGCGATCAGCAATCCGATCGCCCTGCACTATCTGCAGATCTCAGCTACAGAGCTGAGAACTGCAGATTTGCTGCTTCACTTTCAATGCCGGCTGTATTCCGGCATTGAGAGGAAGTGAGTCATGTTAGCTACAGGCGTCATCACATGACCCTGTGCTACCATGGTAACTGCCGAAAGTCACGTGATCATGTCACGTGACTTCCGGTGGGGGCGGGGTAAGTGACTGTCATGGCGGCGCCCATATACATATCGCTGCCAAGATTTTGTCAGCGAAATGTAAGGGGTTAATGGCCGCGGGTGGAAGCGATTCCACCCGCGGCTAGCAGGCACACGTCAGCTGTTGATAACAGCTGATATGTGCGCGGATCGCCTCCGCCTGCCGGTGGCAGGGGGCGGGGCTTACCGGCACATGATCCATGACGTACACAGTACGTCATGGGTCGTTAAGGGGTTAAGGCTCCCCTGAATTCAAACCAGTGACCTTTCACTTGGAAATCAGCCAATAAAACACTGAGCTATTAAGAAATGTGAGAAAATGTTGTAATTTGTATTGTTCAGGACAAAATATATTTTCAAACACCAAGAGTAAAACAGTAAGAAAGCAGTAACAAGATAAGAATTTGCATAACTAATCATATACTAAATAGAAAAACAAAGACCAAGTACAGTGAACCTCATAATGATGGTAGTGTACATGAACCCCATAGAATACATACAAAAACTTGTGAACGAGGGGGGATATTTACCATGTTTTTTTGGAGTAAGAATTACTGCACCACAATTGTGAAAAAAGTATACAGTTTTTATTATTACAAAAAATACAAAATACTGGAAATCACATGTTATTGCAGTTAGTGATTAGACATACATAGTTAAAAACCAATTAAATGAGACAGAGAAAAGAAGGTCACAGGGAGGGAGACAGGCTACCCCTTAGTTTCTGTGCGGGGAACAGGATAGTTAGATTAATTCCAGATGGCCATATAAATAACCAGAGAAACATAGGTATATCCCCTAAGATAGAGAGGGGAGCCAGCACGATCTGAAATTGGCATGCATCATATAAAAAGTGAAAATTCACAGATTTATTCCAACTGTACTACAATAAAAAAAATGAGATTTTTAGCAAATAATTGATCAATTTTTTGAGCCACCCCTGCCAACGTCACGGCAAATCTCAATAGGGGGGTCCTACTCTACATTCTGTATTTCATGTGCCATGCGGCCTCCTAGATAAAGTTAAAAGCAGAACCATAATAGAGCACACATACCTGTAACCTGTATATAACCGCTTCTATGTTGCAAAAAAGGCACTTGTGGATAGAGACCAGCCCAGGTCCCAGCATGTGGAGCAAGCTCTGCACCATACCAGGACTATATCAGAACTGATCCTCCCAGTGCCAAACAGCAACCATTGACAAAGGCGGACAAGATCCAAGATGGTGCTTAATTAGCATTGCCTGTGGAAAGGGGTGAGGTAACTGAATATGAACAGCCACCAACAGGAGGAATACATAGCAAACCAAAATCAGGCGTGCATGGCATGGTGGTGACCGGCCACCAGAATTTGTAGCATAACTACGACCAAACAGAGAGAGAGGGGAGCCAGCACGATCTGAAATTGGCATGCATCATATAAAAAGTGAAAATTCACAGATTTATTCCAACTGTACTACAATAAAAAAAAAAAAATTAGACATACATAGTTAAAAACCAATTAAATGAGACAGAGAAAAGAAGGTCACAGGGAGGGAGACAGGCTACCCCTTAGTTTCTGTGCGGGGAACAGGATAGTTAGATTAATTCCAGATGGCCATATAAATAACCAGAGAAACATAGGTATATCCCCTAAGATAGTAGAGTAATGGAGTGCTTATACATGAAAAGTAACCAACAAGATAAGGTCCAAATCAGGGCCTGAACACAATAGTATGTAACACCACCAGCGAGTACATAGCATAATCTCAAATAAAGAGAAGAAAAAAAAAAAAATCATACAATGGTGGAGATTGGCACCTGAAGGACCTACCTGTGGTATGTATAGCATCCAAGGAGGGGAGTCTGTCAGCCTCACGTGTGGACCCGGTCCCGACACGTGTTTCGCAGGTGCTTCAACGGGAGACCGTGGACCGTAACAAGATAAGAATTTGCATAATTAATCATATACTAAATAGTTGCAAGTCAAATTTATGTATGAGATAGCCAAGATGATTGTCTATAAAATGAAGGTAGTCTGAAAGATGTAGTGGATGGTGAGATATGGAGCCTGAAAGTCAAATGTTCAAAATATTGTTACTCTTTTGCTCGTCACTGTAAGTGATGGGACTAGCCTACCATAGGAGAATGGAAGGGAAAGTGATCATTCATTCTGGAAGAGTCAGTGAGACATACTGAGTGAAAGTGATGGCCATATATTCGGTCAATCGTGAAGGTCACATATAAAAGAATTGTTCATAGTAACAAGAGGGTGAGAGGAGATGGAAGACAAGAGTATGAACCTCGATGCAGAGTGTGAACAGCGTTGAAATAAGAGACTGATCCTAGAAAGGACTAACCCCGAAAATGGGATCCAGAGCACAGGACTCTAGTGGCCAGTCCCCTTAACCATCAAAGTAGCAGGTTAATCTTTACTGGCATATGAACGTAGTCAACAACCCCAGTGGTTTCCCTTTAGATGTCTGGGAGTGCAAATCCATATTCTGGTCATGATGGGACCCTTAAGGAGACTGAGTGTGGGACTGTGGGAAGGGAAGATGACAGTAATAAACTGTAAGGCTGGGTTGGACTGTGTTGGGACTCACAGGACCAGTAAGTTTTGAGGTAACCCAGTGGGAACCTAGACTGTATCTGAGCATGCCTTGCAAAACTGTAACGTGCTGGAAGATGTGTGTCTGCTACCTTGAGTATGAAGTTGTTGCTAAGAATGAACCATTGAGTAAAGTGTTGTTTTAAAGAACTGTGGGTCTCCTTGTGAGAACAAGTAGTCATCGGGTCCTGGCAAGCAGACATCAGCGGCAATATGCAGTCTACACAGCTTCACAGCCCACAAAACACAAGCCCACACACCCAGCCAGTACCAGCCCTTTCATGTAGCGTGTCGGGGAGCCTGGATTCAATCCCTCGCTCACGACTTCAACCCCACGGCACCCTACAAGTGTATGGTCAGTGTGTCTATTTTTACCATCAGTGTGCTCTTAGTGTTCCCACCCACTACAATACCCCTTTCAAGGTCTCCTAGCAGTATGACTACCCGCTGATGTCCCCACACACTATAATGCTCTGACACTACCCCCACACAGTATGCCCACACAGTGCCTCCTCAAATACAGCATGCTTTCCTAACAATGAGTTTTCTTCTACACTGTGATGCCTTGACAGAGCTCCCTACATAATGTCACAATGGTGCTCCCTCACACAGTATGATACTCTTTCACATATTATAATACCCCACAGTGGGATGACCCCAAAAAGCATTCCCTCCTCAGTATGACGCTCCCCATAGCACCCTCCCATACAATATAATGCCCTAACAGTGATTCCTACACATTATGGTGCCCCCGTAAAGAATTCCCCAAAAACCAGCGTTATTCCCCTTTCTCCCCACTCAGAGTAGTGCTTTGGCTAAATTAGAAAAGGGGGGGAATACTGTTTCTAGCAGAGCCAAAAGCCAAATTCTGAGATAATTGTGCCTTAGGCACTAAGCTCAATAATCCTCCATAATGCCCATTTATAATTCATAATGCCCATCCCAATTATCATCGCAATTGATTGATTCATAAACAATTATAATAATTGGTGTTAACTAGAGATGAGCCACCACCCTAGCGTTCGAGTTTGGTTCGGTTCGTCGAACGGCGGTTCCATTCGGCGAACGTTCGACGAACGTTCGACGAAAACCTCCGAACCCCATTGAAAACAATGGCAGGGAAACACAAACACATAAAAAACACATTATACATGTACACATACAGTTAACAAACATTGCCATTATACTTACACGTCCCCGCGACGCTTTTCCTTCCGATCATCGCTGTGCCCTCCCGGTAACCAGCACTGATGAACTGATGATAGAACCTTCCGTGACGTCGTCATAGCATGTGACCAGTCACGTGTGTATTATCTCATTGGCTACAGACTGGTCACATGGCTAGATGTCATGCTAGGTCCTGTCATTGCATCTCTCCGGTGCGCGGTGCTCGTTTGAGCATCTCCATGTACCGGCGAGATGCTTCGGCACATGCTTGGCTCCCCGTCCCTGCATGTCAGCATTCTTTAGAGAGTCAGTCCACATGCAAGGACTGGATGCCACAGCCGGTAAATAACGGAGATCACCGTTGCTATAGTAACCCGCCTGTCAGATTACTATTTCAACGGTGGCAGTGGTGACGTCACCGCTTACAACCCGCAGCCTCTGCTCACTTACTGAGTGATTAGACTGCACGGGAGCAGCATCGTCTTCCTCCCATGCAATGCTGTCTGATGTAGCAGAGCTACATGGGTTAAAGGAGAAAGAAGACAGAAGACCAGGATCGTGGAGGGGTGAGAGTGAGTAATAAACATGGAGTCTCTAAGTGTGTCTGTGTATTTATTTCTACTAAAGTATTTTTTCTCTGTGTGGTGTCTTTTTTTTAACCCTTTATTGGAGATTCTCAATGGCCGGTTCAAACTTGCCTGATATTAAAAATCTCTGGCTTAATACTAGCTAGTAAAACAAAGCTAGTATTAACCCATTATTTACCAGCAAGCCACCCGGCTTCAAGGCTGCTGGAAGAGTTGGATACAGCGCCAGATGATGGCGCTTCTATGAAAGTGCCATTTTCTGGGACGGCTGCGGACTGCAATTCACAGCAGAGGGGCCCAGAAAGCTTGGGCCAACCTGTGCTGCGGATTCCAATCCCCAGCTGCCTAGTTGTACCTGGCTGGACACAAAAGCCCATGTCGTTTTTTGGTTTTTTTTTTTAATTATTTCATGAAATTCATGAAATAATTAAAAAAAGGGCTTCCCTATATATTTAGTTCCCAGCTGGGTACAAATAGGCAGCTGGGGGTTGGGGGCAGCCGTACCTGCCTGCTGTACCTGGCTAGCATACAAAAATATGGCGAAGCCCACGTCATTTTTTTGGTGGGCAAAAAACTTCTGCATACAGTCCTGGATGCAGCATGCTGAGCCTTGTAGTTCTGCAGCTGCAGTCTGCTCTCCTGAATACACTAGTGGATGAAGTATGCTGAGCCTTGCAGTTCTGCTCCCCCTGCCTCTCCCTCCAGCATACAGTCCTGCATGGAGGATGCTGAGCCTTGTAGTTCTGCAGCTGCTGTCTGCTCTCCTCCATACAGACAGCAGACAGCAGCTGCAGAACTACAAGGCTCAGCATACTCCATCCAGGACTGATGCATAAAAAAGGTTTTACCCGGCTCACCTGCTTCAATGGAAGCCCAGATGCCATGGATCGTGCACGGAGAAAAAAGGTCAGCAAGTCCTTGTAGTTGTAGTAGAAAGAAGAAATTACCAGCACTCAGGTCCAGGCAGAAAATTTCTTTAAAATGAAGATTCTTTATTCATATCGTCTTAAAAAGTCCATGCTATGGTAATCAAGCCCATGTTAGAGAGGACGCGTTTCGAACATCCAGTTCTTATTCTGTCTCTAAACCATCAACCGTATTTTTCGGACTATAAGACGCACCCTGGTTTTAGAGGAGGAAAATAGGAAAATAAAACTTTAAGCAAAAAAATGTGGTCATGACACACTGTTATGGGGCGAGGATCTGCTGCTGACACTGTTATGGGGGTAAAGTCCCCAAATTCTCTACTAAGGTGCCGCATCCTGGTAATGATCCTCCTGCCTTGTATATGATCCTGCTCATATACCCCCATCCTGCTCATATACCCCCATCCTGCTCATATACCCCTATCCTGCTCATATACCAGCATCCTGCTCATATATTCCCATCCTATTGATATACCCCCCATCCATCCTGCTCATATTCCCCCACCCATCCTGCTCATATTCCCCCATCCATCCTGCTCATATACTCCCATCCTGTTCATATACCTCCATCCTGCTCATATACTCCCATCCTGTTCATATACCCCCATCCTGTTCATATACCCCCATCCTGTTCATATACCCCATCCTGTTCATATACCCCCCCATCCATCCTGCTCATATACCCCCCCATCCATCCTGTTCATATACTCCCATCTTGTTCATATACCCCCATCCTGTTCATATACCTCCATCCTGTTCATATACCCCCATCCTGTTCATATACCCCCATCCTGTTCATATACCCCTATCCTGTTCATATTCCCCCCTCCTGTTCATATACCCCCCCATCCATCCTGCTCATATACACACATTCTGCTATATGCCCCCCATCGTGCTTATATAACATCCTGGTATATGGCCTGTATCCTATAGCATAGAGAAAAGAAATAAACGTTTATACTCACCTTTTCCTCACTCCCTGCAGCACCGATCATCTTCCTCTCTGCACCGCTGACCTGTGTGTGGAGCCGTTCCCCTGCAGCATCGCGATGTCTTCCTGTCTGTGCCGATCAGCTGATCAGCAAAAATCAGCTGACCGGCACAGACAGGCAGACAGGAAGACATCGCGTGCTGCAGGGGGACGGCTCCACACACGGGGACGGGTGAGTACACTGATTCACTGCACCCCACACTGATGATGACGCGCAGGGAGCAGTGAATACAGCCGCACATGATCACTCCAGGCTGTAGTTGCCAGGGGTGATCATGCGGACCGTCTCTTTACTATGCGCGCATCCCAGCTCGTCCTCCCACCCACCTGTCAGCGCCGGCTTCTGCGCTGAGAAATGGGCGGGAGGATGGGCGTGCATATGTAATGAGCTTGTGCCCCCGATGACCCGCTCCACCGCAGCACCCTCATTCCCGGCCACAGCCCTATAGTAAGACCATAAGACGCACCTCCAACTTTCCCCCAACATTTGGGGGAAAAAAAGTGCGTCTTATGGTCCGAAAAATACGGTAGTCATCGGACTGTTTAAAAAGGGCTGAACCCAAACATGTGATCAAATGGATAGAGAGAGCATAGCAAACTGCAGAAATTTTAACCCCATAAGGTATACCAAATATATTTCCACATAGCAATATAACATACATATGTGTACAAAAAAACGCTAAAATACAATATTAATAGGCAAACATCAGTTCATTCCTTCTATTCAAACCCATAGGGAATCTAGTGCCCATTAGAAAAATCCATTTTATTTCTCTTTGAAAAGGGATATCTTTTAAATTTCCACCTCTTTTGGGTAATTTAATTTTTTCAATGGCATTAACCTTTATGCTACTGAAACTGCCAGCATGAACGTCACGAAAATGCTGATAAGCACCTGATAATTTTCTAGAGGTAGCATTATTCACATCATAGATGTGTTCTGATATCCTTTTTCTAAGAGGTCGAGAAGTGCTGCCTATATATTGCAGCTGACAGGCTGTGCAAGAAATCAGGTAAACTACATGATCTGAACTGCAATTTATCAGAGACGTTATTTCATAAGTTTTTTTGTCTGTATAAGAGGAAACATTTTTTACATTTAACATGTAACCACAGAGTCCACAAATTTGGTGTAAAGTGTCAGACTCATCAGTAGATAAAATAGGTAAATATCTTTTGATGATTCGGGTCACATCATAGTAGTTTTTACTAAACCTAGAGGAAAAAACAACCGGCAATTCTTTCTGTGGGCTGGTTTTATTCATTTCAAGGTATTGGGATCTGCTTTTGGTACTTGCTTTAATTTTAGCTTTTTGGTGATTTTTTAAATTATATCCTCTGGCTAAGAATCTCGTTTCAATGATGTCACATTCTATCTCAAATTTTTTTGACTAGTACAACACCTCCTGGCACGGATATATTCCCCTGTAGGGATGTTTTCTATGACATGTCTTGGATGGCAACTCCTAGCATGTAATAGGGAGTTGCCTGATATAGGCTTTCGATATAAACTACAGTTTATTTCACCACTGTCACTATTTCCATGAAATTGTATGTCCAGAAAATTAATTTTTGATAAATCATTGAAAAAAAGTGAAAGATAAATTGTGGGCATTGTTGCTAATGTAAGAAATAAAATTTTCTACTTTTTGACTTGGATTTTGCCACACAATGAGTATGTCATCTATATACCTTAAGTATATCGCTATATCCGATGAAAATGGATTACATTGGTTGAAAATAAACTGTTCCTCCCACCAAAACATAAATATACCAGCTAGTGAGGGGAAGAAGCCTGCGCCCATAGAACATCCCTGCAGCTGAACATACCCGTTGCCAAGAAAGGTGAAGTAGTTGTTTTTTAATAAGAAAAACGTAACTTCCACTAAATAATTTTGGAGTTCAGGGGAATAATTGGAGTATTTTTTGAGTTGGTCCCTCAAAGCCAAAATAGCAAGTGAATGGGGTATGGATGAATATAGCGTTTGTACATCGCAGATTACCCAGCTGTAATTACTTTTCCATTTTATCTGTGAGATGATATTTAATACATGTTTGCTATCCAAAACATATCCAGGGGACATTTTTGGGAGAAATTGCAGGTGGTTGTCCAACCACTCTGATAGATGTTCAGTGGCAGAATCAATACCTGAAACAATTGGTCTTAGCTTCGGTGGAAAAAGATTTTTGTGAGATTTAGGAAGGGCATGTAAAAGTGGTGTTAGAGAGGAAGATGGATTGAGAAATTCTTTTTGTTTTTCATTTATCAAGCCAAGATGTAAACCCTCTTCTACAATACTCTCCAGTGATTTTTTGATACCCGCAGAGGGGTCGTGATCGACTCTCCTCTAGGTATCGCAATCCTGTAACATGTTTAATACCTCCTTTTCATAAAGTCCCATATCTAAAACTACCACTGCCCCTCCCTTGTCAGAATTTTTTATAATAATGTTGGAATTTTTACGCAAGGAAATGATTGCGTCTTTCTCTTTTTTAGACAAATTTTGAATCATAGGTTCCTGTTGATGAGAAAGATTAGTTAATTTCTTTTCCACTAAGTTTTGGAAATCTGCCATCTGCTCGCATCTAGAGGGGATGGGATAAAAGCATGGATTGGGAATACTCATATGAGGAACCGCACAATGTGCACTGATGTTGGTATTATTATCACTTGAAAGTTCATGCAAATCCTGTAATGCCATTTGTTCTATGAAAGATAGGGGGGAAAAGAAAATGTCGGCTGGTATATTTGATACATTGGAAACATTTTCATTATGAAAGAAGTATTTTTTTACAGTTAATTTTCGGATGAAAATATTTACATCCAGTATTGTTCCAAAAAGGTAAAACCTCTTATTAGGAACAAAATTTAAACCTCTTTTTAAAACACTTATTTCACTACTGCTCAAAATGCATGCCAACATATTTATTACAGAATAGTTCTCAATAACATTCACTTCTTTTTCCCCCTGGTGTAATGTCCATGTTGGTACACGTTGTTTTCTGTGTTTAAGACCACCCCTCCTTGTTTTTTTCGATTTTTCTGAAAGAAGGGTTGGTTTTTTAAGTTTTTTGAAACACTCAAAGAAGTAGATGGAATGTCCAAGTTGGTATCAGATGCATCAGTATTATAGTCCGTTGAGTCCACATCAGTTGTTTCAGGATCTGTAGAAGAAAAATTGACTCGGGTAGGAGTACTGTGTTTTTTATTTTTTAATATTGACCGAGGGCCAGTTTGGGAAAATCTTCTGAAATTGTGCCAATTGTAGATTCTGTTCTCTTCATAATCTCTCAAATCTCTAACAAACTTTTTATCTTTAAATGCAGTTATTGTATCCTCAAGAGTGGTAATTTTAGCATTTACAGTGCCTACAAGTAGTATTCAACCCCCTGCAGATTTAGCAGGTTTGATAAGATGCAAATAAGTTCAAGCCTGCAAACTTCAAACAAGAGCAGGATTTATTAACAGATGCATAAATCTTACAAACCAACAAGTTATGTTGCTCAGTTAAATTTTAATAAATTTTCAACATAAAAGTGTGGGTCAATTATTATTCAACCCCTAGGTTTAATATTTTGTGGAATAACCCTTGTTTGCAATTACAGCTAATAATCGTCTTTTATAAGACCTGATCAGGCCGGCACAGGTCTCTGGAGTTATCTTGACCCACTCCTCCATGCAGATCTTCTCCAAGTTATCTAGGTTCTTTGGGTGTCTCATGTGGACTTTAATCTTGAGCTCCTTCCACAAGTTTTCAATTGGGTTAAGGTCAGGAGACTGACTAGGCCACTGCAACACCTTGATTTTTTCCCTCTTGAACCAGGCCTTGGTTTTCTTGGCTGTGTGCTTTGGGTCGTTGTCTTGTTGGAAGATGAAATGACGATCCATCTTAAGATCCTTGATGGAGGAGAGAAGGTTCTTGGCCAAAATCTTCAGGTAGGCCGTGCTATCCATCTTCCCATGGATGCGCACCAGATGGCCAGGCCCCTTGGCTGAGAAACAGCCCCACAGCATGATGCTGCCACCACCATGCTTGACTGTAGGGATGGTATTCTTGGGGTCGTATGCAGTGCCATCCAGTCTCCAAACGTCACGTGTGTGGTTGGCACCAGGATCTCGATCTTGGTCTCATCAGACCAGAGAACCTTGAACCAGTCTGTCTCAGAGTCCTCCAAGTGATCATGAGCAAACTGTAGACGAGCCTTGACATGACGCTTTGAAAGTAAAGGTACCTTACAGGCTCGTCTGGAACGGAGACCATTGCGGTGGAGTACGTTACTTATGGTATTGACTGAAACCAATGTCCCCACTGCCATGAGATCTTCCCGGAGCTCCTTCCTTGTTGTCCTTGTGTTACCCTTGACTCTTCGGACAAGCCTGGCCTCGGCACGGGTGGAAACTTTCAAAGGCTGTCCAGGCCGTGGAAGGCTAACAGTAGTTCCATAAGCCTTCCACTTCTGGATGATGCTCCCAACAGTGGAGACAGGTAGGCCCAACTCCTTGGAAAGGGTTTTGTACCCCTTGCCAGCCTTGTGACCCTCCACGATCTTGTCTCTGATGGCCTTGGAATGCTCCTTTATCTTTCCCATGTTGACCAAGTATGAGTGCTGTTCACAAGTTTGGGGAGGGTCTTAATTAGTCAGAAAAGGCTGGAAAAAGAGATAATTAATCCAAACATGTGAAGCTCATTGTTCTTTGTGCCTGAAATACTTCTTAATACTTTAGGGGAACCAAACAGAATTCTTGTGGTTTGAGGGGTTGAATAATAAATGACCCTCTGAATAAACTATTCACAATTTAAAAAAAAAGAAATAACATTCTTTTTTGCTGCAGTGCATTTCACACTTCCAGGCTGATCTACAGTCCAAATGTCGCAATGCCAAGTTAATTCTGAATGTGTAAACCTGCTAAATCTGCAGGGGGTTGAATACTACTTGTAGGCACTGTATCTGTTCTTTCATAGTTTTATATAGGTCCAAGTTGGTATATTGCACCAGAGAAATTTCAATTTCTTTGACCTTGTTCTCCAAGTCCGATATTTTATTCTGTTCCTGCTCAACAATTAATTGAATAAGTTTCCTTGAGCAGTCAGATGGAATTAAATCCCACTTAGCAACAAAGTCGTGATTGAATTCCACTGTGAGTCTTTTGTTCAGGCGGAGTCTCCTGGGGATCATATCTTTGTCGAGATATGCTTGTGTCTTACTGTCCCACCAGGTACGGATTCTCGCCGACATTATTTTTTCCAGTTCCCACATAAGCTTGTTTAATTCTATATGCGTTTCCGTAGGGGTATCTTGTTTATTCAATGAAAAACATTTTGCAGCTCTCTCCATTCTTATTTGGTCAGAGATAAAAAAAACATCAGGGTTTTGATTGTCATTGACATTATTAACCTGGGTCTCCATTTTAATAAAAAATTAATAAAGAACTGTAGGTCATACAATGAACATCATATGTAGGAGTTGATAACCCCATTTCCTCGATATAGTCCAAATTAATAGTTGTATGACTTACTTCAGGTTCTTGATTGCAGAAAGTAGGGAGCACGGGTGAGGCAGCTCAGGGAAGATGCAGAAAAAAGGTTTTACCCGGCTCACCTGCTTCAATGGAAGCCCAGATGCCATGGATCGTGCACAGAGAAAAAAGGTCAGCAAGTCCTTGTAGTGGCAATAGAAAGAAGAAATTACCAGCACTCAGGTCCAGGCAGAAAATTTCTTTAAAATGAAGATTCTTTATTCTTATCGTCTTAAAAAGTCCATGCTATGGTAATCAAGCCCATGTTAGAGAGGACACGTTTTGAACATCCAGTTCTTATTCTGTCTCTAAACCATCTAGTCATCGGACTGTTTAAAAAGGGCTGAACCTTATGGGGTTAAAATTTCTGCAGTTTGCTATGCTCTCTCTATCCATTTGATCACGTGTTTGGGTTCAGCCCTTTTTAAACAGTATGAATAACGATATCAATAAAGAATCTTCATTTTAAAGACATTTTCTGCCTGGACCTGAGTGCTAGTAATTTCTTCTTTCTACTTCCATCCAGGACTGTATGCAGGAGTTTTTTGCCCCCCCAAAAAAATGATGTGGGCTTTGCCATGTTTTTGTATGCTAGCCAGCTACAGCAGGCAGCTACGGGCTGCCCCCAACCCCCAGCTGCCTATTTGTACCCGGCTGGGAACCAAAAATATAGGGAAGCCCTTTTTTTTTTAATTATTTCATGAATTTCATGAATTAATTAAAAAAAAATGACGTGTGCTTCGCCCAATTTTTGTGTCCAGCCAGGTACAACTAGGCAGCTGGGGATTAAAATCCGCAGTTCAGGGTGCCCAAGCTTTCTGGGCCCCCCTGCTGCAAATTAAAGTCCGCAGCCACCCCAGAAAATGGCGCTTTCATAGAAGCGCCATCTTCTGGTGCTGTAACCAACTCTTCCAGCTGCCCTGGTGACGGGTGGCTCGCTGGGCAAAAATGGGGTTAGGGCTAGCTATATATTATCAACTGGCCCTAAACCCGAAATTCATGGTGTCACGCCAATATTAGACATGGCCACCATGAATTTCTAGTACAGATAAAAAAAACACAACACAGAAAAATATTTTTATTACAAATAAAACACAACACAATTAGTGACTCCATCTTTATTGAAATAAAGAACCCCCCTCCGCAGTAATCCTGGTCAAGGGTCCTACGCCGTCCAAACCGGATCCAATATCATCTGATCGGTTTTCTGGAAGGCAAAGCGATCAGATGATGTGTCAGGTTCAAGGGCCTGAATCACATGACACAGTAGCTGATTGTATAAACGGCTTTTATACAATCAGCTGATGCATCAGTACAAAAAAACCCCAAAAAACTACACACTTCTTTGCAGACTCTTGTCCGACAGCAGCAGCAGATAGTTTAGCCAGACGGGCGGTAAAAAGCTGGCCTCACTGCTCGACTTATAGTGTCAGCTGATTCCGTCAGGTGACTGCATCAACTGATCATCGCCAGGTCTGAGAGAGAGAAGGGAGAGAGAAGAGAGAGAGAAAGAAGAGAGAGGAGAGAGAGAAGAGGAGAGAAGAGAGAGAAGAGAGAGAGAAGAGAGGAGAGAGCAATGCAGCCTCATTCCGTGAACTGCTCCTATTTTAGAGGTGTGTCCCGTGGCTCACAGCTGATGTCCGGCTCCTCCCCTCAGTGCAAATTAAATTAAATTAAATTAAATTATAATTATAAATAATAATTATAATTTAAAATTAAAAATAAATTAAGTTCTTTACCGGGACGGCCGGGACTCAAACTCGTGAACTAATTCTCCTTAGGCAGTAGCTCTATCCATTGAGTCACTGCCTCTAATGAAAAGCATATGAAGATTTGGTAATCTTGACCTCTGTATTGCACTTGAGAATCCAGAAGTAGATTATTCAGCTACAAGGATGGATAGAGGGATGGATGGATGGATGGATGGATGGATGGAGGGATGGATGGAGGGATGGAGGGATAGAGGGATGGATGGAGGGATGAAGTGAGGGATGAATGGATGGAGGGATGGAGGGATGGATGGATGGAGGGATGGAGGGAGGGATGGAGGGACGGATGAATGGATGGAAGGAGGGATGGAGGGATGGATGAATGGATGGAGAGATGGATGGAAGGATGGATGGATGGATGGTTGGAGGGATAGAGGGATGGATGGAGGGATGGAGGGAGGGATGAAGTGAGGGATGAATGGATGGAGGGATGGATGGAAGGATGGATGGAGAGATGGAGGGAGGGATGGAGGTACGGATGAATGGATGGAGGAAGGGATGGATGGAGGGAGGGATGAATGGACGGAGAGATGGATGGAAGAATGGATGGATGGAGGGATAGAGGGATGGATGGAGGGATGGAGTGAGGGATGAAGGGATGGATGAATGGAAGGAGGGATGGATAGATAGAGGGATGGATGGAGGGATAGAGGGATGGATGGAGGGATGGAGGGACATGTTGTGAATGTCAGCTATGCTTTTGCTGCTGTGAGGCTCCCTCTTGTGGCCAGGAATGGTTTGGACAGAGACCAGGTGTGTTGAGCAATGGGCGTTTCCATTGATAACTCTCTGCCTATTTAAACCCTGGTCTGCTAGCAGGCTATGCCGGATGTCAGTTGTTCTTTGTTCACCAACCTGTTTCATCCTGCCCCAGACCACATCTACCCCAGATAAGTGCTTGGCTCTTTATTTGTTGTTTGGTTCTTTTTGCTCTTATCTGAGTTTGTCATTTGCTGTGGTTATTGTCAGTTTCTTTGCATGCAGGAATCTTCCCTCTCAGTTGCTTCGCTGGGAAGCTCCCTGCAGCTATGTTTGGAGTATTGCTCCTATAAGTCCATGTGTTTGTTGCTTCTTGAATTTGTAATGGTTCCTGCTTTCTGTTCATTGGTATGACAAGAGCGCCTGGTATAGGACGGAGTTCAGATCTAGCAATCTGAGGGCTTTTTGTACTATCAGGTTTTTTGGATTGTTGTAGGGATTTTCTCTGGCCACCATCAGTTCCTTTCCTCTCCTGTCCTATTTAGTCAGTAGGGCCTCACCTTTTGCTAATTCTATCATCTATCTGTGTATTGTGTTTTCCTATATCACCGCAGTCTTTTGAGTGTGGGGAGCTTGCTATTCTTTGGCAATCTATTTTCTGAGGCAGAGAGTTATTCATCTTCATAGTATCATCATAGTATCATAGTTTTTAAGGTTGAAGGGAGACTCTAAGTCCATCTAGTTCAACCCGTAGCCTAACATGTTGATCCAGAGGAAGGCAATAAAAACCCCAATGTGGCAAACAAGTTCCAATGGGGAAAAAATTTCCTTCCTGACTCCACATCCGGCAATCAGACTAGTTCCCTGGATCAATACCCTGTCATAAAATCTCATATACATAACTGGTAATATTAAATTTTTCAAGAAAGGCATCCAGGCTCTGCTTAAATGTTAGTAGTGAATCACTCATTACAACATCATGCGGCAGAGAATTCCATAGTCTCACTGCTCGTACAGTAAAGAATCCTCGTCTGTGATTATGATTAAACCTTCTTTCCTCAAGACGTAGCGGATGCCCCCGTGTTCCAGTCGCAGGCCTAGGTGTAAAAAGATCTTTGGAAAGGTCTCTGTACTGTCCCCTCATATATTTATACATTGTGATTAGATCCCCCTAAGCCTTCGTTTTTCCAAACTAAATAACCCCAAGTTTAATAACCTGTCTTGGTATTGCAGCCCACCCATTCCTCTAATAATCTTGGTCGCTCTTCTCTGCACCCTCTCCAGTTCAGCTATGTCCTTCTTATATATCGGTGACCAGAATTGTACACAGTATTCTAAGTGCGGTCGCACTAGTGACTTGTACAGAGGTAGAACTATATTTTTTTCATGAACACTTATACCTCTTTTAATACATCCCATTATTTTATTAGCCCTGGCAGCAGCTGCCTGACACTGTCCACTAAAGTGAAGTTTACCATCCACCCATACACCCAAGTCTTTTTCTGTGTCTGTTTTACCCAGTGTTCTACAATTAAGTACATAATCATAAATGTTATTTCCTCTACCCAAGTGCATGACCTTACATTTATCTACATTAAACTTCAATTGCCACTTCTCAGCCCAATCCTCCAATTTACATAAATCTCCCTGTAATATAAAATTATCCTCCTCTGTATTGATTACCCTGCAGAGTTTAGTATCATCTGCAAATATTGAAATTCTACTCCGCATGCCCCCAACAAGGTCATTTATAAATATGTTGAAAAGAAGCAGGCCCAATACTGACCCCTGTGGTACCCCACTATGAACTGAGACCCAGTCCGAGTACGTACCATTAATAACCACCCTTTGTTTCCTATCACTTAGCCAGTTTTTAACCCAGTTACACATATTTTCCCCTATCCCCATTATTCTCATTTTATGTACCAACCTTTTGTGTGGCACCGTATCAAAAGCTTTTGAAAAGTCCATATACACAACATCCACTGCATTTCCCTGGTCCAGACTTGAACTTACCTCTTCATAGAAGCTGATCAAATTAGTTTGACAGGATCGATCCCTCATAAACCCATGTTGATACTCTGTCATAAGGTTATTTTTCTTGAGATACTCCAGTATAGCATCTCTCAAGAAACCCTCAAGGATTTTACCAACCGTAGAGGTTAAACTTACCGGCCTATAATTTCCCGGCTCAGTTTTTGGCCCCTTTTTGAATATTGGCACCACATTTGCTATGCGCCAGTCCTGCGGTACCGACCCTGTTATTAAGGAATCTGAGAAGATTAAAAATAATGGTCTATCTATCACAGAACTCAATTCCTGTAGTACTCTGGGGTGTATTCCATCCGGGCCCGGAGATTTGTCAACCTTAGTGATTTCGAGGCGGCGGTGTACTTCCTGCTGGGTTAAGCAGGTAATATTCAAGGGTGAATTTATGGTATCACTGGTCATGTCATCGGCCATGGCATTTTCTTGTATAAAAACCGTAGAAAAAAAGTAATTCAGCAGGTTGGCTTTACCCTCATCCCCTTCCACCATTTCACCAAGACTATTTTTAAGGGGGCCAACACTATCGCTTTTCAGTTTGTTACTGTTTATGTAGTTAAAGAATATTTTAGGATTATTTTTTACTTTCTCTCGCAATGAGTCTCTCTGTCTCAAACTTAGCTAACTTAATTTGCTTTTTACATATTTTATTTAATTTTCTATAATGCCTCATCACTACCTACCCTCTTTAATTCTTTTAAGGCTTTCTGTTTTTCTTTTATTGCTTCCCTTACAGCTCTATTTAGCCATAGGGGTTTCCTCCTATTTCTAGCATGTTTGTTCCCATAGGGTATATTTTCTGCACAAGCCCTATTCAGGATGCTCATAAAAGTCTCCCATTTGCTTTGTGTACTTTTATTACTTAGTACATCATCCCAGTTTATTGCACTAAGATCATCTCTCAACTGTTTAAAATTTGCTTTCCTAAAGTTTAGTGTCCTTGTAGCCCCTCTACTAGACATCTTACTAAAGAATACATGAAAACTTATTATTTTGTGATCACTATTCCCCAAGTAACCCCCAACTTGTATATTTGATATGCGGTCTGGCCTATTGGTTAATACAAGGTCTAGTAGTGCTCCCCCTCTTGTGGGGTCCTGTACCATTTGTGAAAGGTAATTATCTTTCATTGTTATCAAAAATCTATTTCCTTTGCTGGAACTGCAAGTTTCTGTTCCCCAATTTATATCAGGATAGTTAAAGTCCCCTATAATAATTACCTCTCCGAGACTCGCTGCTTTATCAATTTGCTTTATGAGGAGATTCTCTACCTCTTCCATAATATTCGGCGTCTTATAACACACCCCTATCAGTATTTTATTATTCATTCTCCCCCCCTTATCTCCACCCATAGGGACTCTACATTCTCAGTACCCTCACATATGTTGTCACGCAGGATGGGTTTTAAGGATGATTTTACATATAGACACACCTCCCCCTCGCTTATTTGTACGGTCATTCCTGAATACGCTATAACCCTGTAAATTAACAGCCCAGTCATAGCTCTCATCCAGCCATGTCTCTGATATCCCCACTATATCATAATTTTCTTCCAACAATATTAATTCTAATTCCTCCACCTTATTTGTGAGGCTACGGGCATTAGTGTACATGCACGTTACGTATGACTCTGTACCTGTATTCCTGCTTACTGTATTAACTGTCCTAACCCTTCCCCCCGTACCACCCCCAATTTCATTACTTGTGCCCTGGTCACTATCTGCACTACATTCCCCTTCTATAAAGTGAATACCCTCGCCCCCCATTCCTAGTTTAAACACTCCTCCAACCTTCTAGCCATTTTCTGCCCCAGCAGAGCTGCACCTTCCCCATTAAGATGCAGCCCATCCCTAGCATAGAATCTGTAGCCAACTGAAAAGTCGGCCCAATTCTCCAGGAACCCAAAACCCTCTTTCCTACACCAATTCCTGAGCCACCTGTTAACCTCCCTGATCTCTCTTTGCCTCTCTGGTGTGGCTCGTGGCACAGGTAGTATTTCTGAAAATACTACCTTTGAGGTCCATGCTTTAAGCTTACAACCTAATTCCCTGAAATCATCTTTAAGGACCTTCCACCTACCTCTAACTTTGTCATTTGTGCCAATGTGTACAATGACCGCTGGGTCCTCCCCAGCCCCTCCCAGTAATCTGTCAACCCGATCAGCGATGTGCCGAACTCGAGCGCCAGGAAGACAACACACTGTTTGGCGATCCCTGTCTTTGTGACAGATTGCCCTATCTGTCCCCCTAATAATTGAGTCCCCCACTACCAGTATCTGTCTTGCCTGCCCTGTACTCCTATTCCCCCCCTTACTGGAGCAGACACTCCTCTGGCGTTCAGAGGTCATGCCTTGCTGCAGCAATGCTACCCCTGTAATGAAATCCCCCTCATCTGCCAAGTTTGCAAACCTATTGGGGTGTGTCAGTTCAGGACTAGCCTTCCTAGCACTTTTCCCTTTACCCCCCTTTCTAACTGTCACCCAGCTACCTACCTCACCGTCCTGCCGCTCCCTACTACGATCCTACCCCACATCTGACCCAGCAAGCTGCTGCTCAGTGAGCAGCACACTCCTTTCCATATTGCTAATGCATCTCAGAGTTGCCAGCTGCTCATTTAGATCCAGTATCTGGGCTTCCAAATGTGCAACTTGCGCACATCTCGAACAACAGTATGCACCCTCGAACGGCTTTTCAAGGACTGCATACATGAGACAAGATGTACACTGGATCGCATTAGCAATAGTGGAGCACATTTTCTAATGGGGATAGCACTAAACAAATGTTAAGTAATTAAACAACTAAATACAAACAATTCTACTCACACTTACTTTTGCTCACACTTTGCTCACTCACGCTCACAATGAAGAAGACAGGCTAAAATTTAAAACTTACAAGGTCGCTGTTACGTCACAGAAAATGGTGACGTAACAGCGACCTCGTTGTCGCTGTCGCTTAGTGTGAACCAGCCCTATGAATAATAAAGTTAATGTTTTCGAGTGTCCATCACAGAACCCTGATCTTAATCCTATTGAAAATTTGTGGGCAAAGCTAAAAGTTCAGGTGCGAGCAAGGCGACCTACAACCATGGCTCAGTTACACCAATTCTATCAGGAGCAATGGACCCAAATTCCTACCAACTTTTTTGAGAAGCTTGTGGAAGGATATCCAAAACATTTGACCAAAATCACACAGTTTAAGGGCAATAGCACCAAATAGTAATGAAATGTGTGTAAACTTTTCATTGTATAGAAAGCAATAAAATTGTCTTAAAACATTCTCTCTATCATTACTCTGGCATTTGGCAAATATAAATAATTTTGGTAATCCTAGCTGACATAAAACGGGAAAGGTTTATTCTGACTACTTGTCTTTTTAGATAGCATGTAAACTTGTGGCTTCAACTGTATAATTAATATATATATATATATATATATATATATATATATATATATATATATATATATACACACACACTATATTTATTTTTATTATTTAATTGTATTGGGGTGTGAGTGACATGAAAAAATTCCCAATTGTCTAGTTCAAGTCTACAATTATGTTCTGGGTGTTTGCGTATACTTTCTTCTTCTGTAGTTAGTCTCTCCATAAACAAGGTGCCCTTTCCCTCTGTATGCTCTAGCTCCTCTTCTTCTGGTATCATATCACTACTAAGACTGACTGTATTAACATTGGTGAATTCTTAACAATGGTCTGCACTGGACAATGAGCAGAGTTGACAACTGCCCAGAAATTCCAAAACAGTCGGTAAATATAGTGCACTTTTTGCCCTGTCCATGAAATAAATTAAGGTAACTTATACAGATTATTTTGACTGCAATTATCATTTCACAGTTTACAGTAAATGGAAATCATGTCCTAATTTCAGAATTATGGGCTGAAGATATGCATACTTATCATCCTAATTATTATAGTTTTTCAATGTGTCCTTAAAAAATATTGTCTATCCATGATTTTTTTAATAGAATGTCAAGAAAAAGTAAAAAGTCAAGTTGGCACCCCTGAACATGAGACTGGTAATCTCCCCATGCTTATTCTGTACAAAGGTTCCCAATTGAGCCACTCAGCTGAACACCTGACTCCTCAGTGCACTCAGAGACCACTCAATACATCGATTTCCCACTCTTGTTTTAAAAAGTAAACATCATTTTAATTTTTATTTGATAAATCAATAGCACAGATGAAAATAAGCAACTTTGTAATATATTTTATCAGATAAATCTGCCTCTTTCTCTGCCAGAATTGATCAGTCATTATCAAAATTCTCAAGTCTGAGGTATGATCTGTATTCAGTGACGACTTTCCTATTACTGAGATAGCATCTCATCAGCATCTCATCAGAACTGCAATGTCCTATGACGATTGGAGAAGGGAGGAGCTAGAGGCAGAGCTCCTCCTCCCTCTTCTATCTATATAGAATCTCATCGGTAACAGCTGTCATCTCCTCTCAACAGGGATGTTTGATATTTCGGGTGCTTCCTGTGTTGATTCAGCTTCCAACCCACCTTCTGGATCCACTGGAAGTGAACGTTGCTTCTGCATCCTCTGACACTTCACAGGTGGTTTAGGTTCAGCCCCATCTTCCGGTCTAGCTTGGGGTAAAGGTGTTGCCTCCCCAAAACCTGCATGCATCAAAAAACACTTATCCTCACCATTATCAACCCCCCATGGCACAGCAGCTTCTGATAACCTCATGGTTTCAGTTTTCTTTGGGGTGGACTTTATACACTAGGTTATCGAGTTTTCCCTTCGTACACAGTACCTTTTTCAGCTGAGTCAGTTGACCATCTCTAACACCAGACTGTGTGTCACATGGGAGTCAAAGCACTGTCTCTTCTCTGGAGTTTAACTTTATCATCTTTAAATTTCGTGGCGCAGACAAACTTCCCCTGAGTTAATTTTGGGTGCCACGGAAATGCAGACATCTTCCCACAGACAAAGGATATTATCTCTCTCACTCCTCAGCCTTCTGCACCATGGATCCGCCTCAGACAGATTGGGGTCTCTTAAGACTAATCATCATCCCATTTTCTCCAGGTCTCCACCCATTGTCTATGGTCACAACAGACAAGACCCCTTTTTCCCACCTTATCCTATGGGTGTGGACATCCCTCACGATGAATCAGATATGCCACTAGCCCCAGTGGGCATAACCAGTAGAGGGTTGGGTGAATTTGTGGGGCCCTTTCTCTTCTTCAATGCCCACAATGGGCAGGACTTTCCCTTTGCTGTTGGTTTTCTCTGGTGGGGAAACTCCTGGACATGTGTGCTCTACCTCTAAAACGATGGTATTGTAGGGTTCAGCTCTGCGATAGTGGTAAGGGTTCTTTGAATCTTGCTTAGTTCTCTGATTTCTCATATCTTGTGCCGTATTTCACGAGTCCAACCTGGCCTAACCTGAGGCAGCCCTGAGGTGACTACTTTCCACAAAACCATGTCTATCAAAGCTGGCACCTCTTACTTTCGAACCCTAGTTTCCACACCTACCTCCAGAAAGCTTATCTTGGGGTTATAAAGTAAAATTCCTTCAGGGCATTTCTCAGGTAGGATGCTTTATTTGGGAGTAAAATCCATAGTTGTTTGGGAAAAGTCCAGGGCAAAAAGTGTAGAACTGTCTTGCGCCTTAAAGTGCCGCAGTTCAACAGGAGAAAGCACAACAAAACCTTTGGCTGTCCGTGACCAACAACAAGGAGTACCAGATGTAAGAGTTAAGAACTGTCTCTGTCTATGGTGCAACTGGCGCAATGTAGATCTCCAGGCATCTGACTTTGTCTCTTCCCACCCGAGTAGCTCCACAGGTCATTCAGCTCTGGTGTTACAGATATGCATTACCCACAGACAAAAACAACTGGCTCCTGTGCCACCACAACCATAGCAGTCTCTTGAGTAACTGAAAATGCTTCCTGGCCTATCTCCTGCACATCAGCTCCTGTTCAGTCAGCAGCTGAAAAGTTCTTGTCGCCAATGTCCTCAACTACACACCTTTTTTCTGGTTCTCCGTCAACGGTCGGAGCTCAGGGCAAAGTTGATGTGGAACTCACTAATAGAGAAGAGCGAACCGGCAGTGGTTCGGCTCGAGTTCGGTTCGCCGAACGAAGGTCTCGTTCGAGTTCGGTTCGGTGAACCACTCGAACCGCATAGGAAACAATGGGAGGCAATCACAACCACATAAAAACACCTTGAAAACACCCTCAAAAGGTGTCCAAAAGGTGACAAACAACTCACAACACAAACACATGGGAAAGTGACAAGAACAAATTCTCATGCGAAAAAAAAAACAGCTTGAAGAGGAAAGAGAGGATGAGACACAGATATAGGCATGGCATGCCCTTCTAAAATCATGCAAAACACCGTAAGGGTTACTCCAAGCGGAGTCTCCCTTTTTTTCCCAAAAATTGGGCCACACAGACACCCACCCCTTCAGTGGCAGCACTTGTGTCCCAGTTGTACACTTCACAGGTAGATTTGCATCAAGCACATTCAAAAATACGCCATACTTAACCGTCCCCAGGATGACACTGGGGTAGGTAGCAAAGTCTTTGCTAATCCCAGATCTGTTCATCTTGGATCATTTTTAGAAACAGTGTAAGCAAGGGTTACTCCAAGCGGAGTCTCCCTTTTTATCCAAAAATTGGGCCACACAGACACCCACCCCTTCAGTGGCAGCACTTGTGCTCCAGTTGTACACTTCACAGGTAGATTGGCATCAAGCACATTCAAAAAAATGCCATACTTAAACGTCCCCAGGATGACACCGGGGTAGGTAGCAAAGTCTTTGCTGATCCCAGCTCTGTTCATCTTGGATCATTTTTAAAAACAATGTAAGCAAGGGTTACTCAAAGCGGAGTCTCCCATTTTGCCAAAAATTGGGCCACACACACACCCACCCCTTCAGTGGCAGCACTTGTGCCCCAGTTGTACACTTCACAGGTAGATTTGCATCAAGCACATTCCAAATCCACAAGCATTTACTCTCCCCAGGATGACACAGGGGTAGTAAAGTCCTTGCGGATCCATGACTTGTTCATTTTGATGAACGTTAGTCTGTCCACATTGTCACTGGATAGACGCGTGCGCTTATCTGTCAGCACACACCCAGCAGCACTGAAGACACATTCAGAGACAACGCTGGCAGCTGGACACGACAAAATCTCCAAGGCGTAAATGGAGAGCTCTGGCCATTTTTCAAGATTTGAAGCCCAAAATAAGCAAGGCTCCATTTGCAAAGTCATGGCATCGATGTTCATTTGGAGATACTCCTGTATCATCCTCTCCAGCCGTTGACTATGTGTCAGACTTGTTGTCTCTGGTGGCCTTGCAAAGGAGGGTCTAAAAAAATTATGAAAAGATTCAATAAAATTGCTGTTACTAGCACCAGATACGGTGCTGCTGGTACTGGTAGACTGTTGAAGATGACGAGACCGTTCCATGTTTGTCAAGTTACACTCCCTGCACCTGCATGGTTGTTTGGTGAAAAAGCCGAGCTAAGATTGAGTAACAGCTTTTTCTGATACTCCTGCATACGTGCGTCCCTTTCTATGGCTGGAATTATGTCACAAAATTTGGACTTGTACCGGGGATCTAATAGTGTGGCAAGCCAGTAGTCATCATCACCTCTAATTTTGACAATACGAGGATCATGTGCGAGATAGTGCAGCAAGAAGGCGCTCATGTGTCTTGCGCAGCCATGCGGACCAAGTTCACGCTGTGTTTGTGGCATAGAGGTGCTAACCGTTCTTTCTTCCTTTGACATCTCCCCCCAACCTCTTTCAATTTGACCAAGGTCTCCCTCATCCGCTGAGTCTTCCATGTCCATGGACAGTTCGTCCTCCATTTCTTCATGTTCTCCTGCACCTTCCTCAACATTTCGCCTGCTACCATGCGCCCTTGTTGATCCCTGTCCCCCATGGTCCCATGCCTGCCGAGTTGGTGATGATGAACGTCTGGACCTTGGTGATGTTTTTGTCTCTTGCGCATATTAATCCTCCTGTAGTTCCTCCCCTTCCTGTTGTCCCACCCCCTGACTCCGAATAGTGTTTAGCGTGTGCTCCAGTATGTAAATGACTGGAATTGTCATGCTGATAATGGCATTGTCAGAGCTAAACATATTCGTCGCCATGTCGAAACTGTGCAAAAGGGTGCATAGGTCCTTGATCTGAGACCACTCCATCAGGGTGATCTGCCCCACCTCTTCATCTCGTTGGCCCAGGCTATACGTCATGACGTATTGCACCAGGGCTCGACGGTGCTGACAAAGTCGCTGTAACATGTGGAGAGTCGAATTCCAGCGTGTCGGCACATCGCATTTCAGGCGATGAACCGGCAGGCCGAAAGACTTCTGGAGCGATGCAAGTCGCTCAGCAGCGGTGGTTGAACGGCGGAAGTGAGCAAACAGTTTTTGTGCCCTGTTCAGAAGGCCATCTAGGCCGGGATAGTGTGTTAAAAATTGCTGGACAACAAGGTTCAACACGTGAGCCATACAAGGCACGTGTGTCCCCTTGCCCAGGCGAAGGGCCGCACCCAGGTTTGCAGCATTGTCACACACGGCCTTACCAGGCTGCAGGTTGAGTGCAGACAACCATTTATTAAACTCAGTCTCCAGAGCAGCCCACAACTCAGCCGCTGTGTGACTCCTATTTCCAAGACATTTCAAGCTAAAGACCACCTGATGCCATTGCGCTCTGCTGCCAGCATAGTAATGAGGGGTGCGTGATTCCTTCTACGCATTTAGAATGCTGGTGGCCTGACCAGGCAGGCTTGGGGCGGAGGTGGAGGACCCAGACAAGGTGGAGGAGGCAGAAGCAGTGGCGGAACATGGACAGACAGAGGATTGACACACAAGTCGTGGGGACGGCAAGACTTGTGCAGCAGACCCTTCACCATCTATCACCATAGTTACCCAGTGCCCAGTCAGCGACATGTAACATCCCTGTCCATGCTTACTGGTCCAAGTATCAGTGGTGAAATGCACCAGTTCACACACAGAGTTTCTCAAGGAAGCGGTGCTGTTGTGTGCGACATGCTAGTGTAGCGCAGGCACACCTTTCTTAGAGAAGTAGTGGCGACTGGGCATCTGGTACTGGGGCACAGCGACAGACATAAGGTCTCTAAAATCCTGTGTGTTCACCTGGCGGAAAGGCAGCATTTCGGTAGCCAAGAGCTTACAGAGGGATAAAGTCAACCTCTTAGCTTTGTCATGGGTCGCAGGAAATGGCCTTTTATTTGTCCACATCTGAGGGACAGAGATCTGGCTGCTGTGTGTAGACGGTGGTGAGTAGGGTGTCCCTGAAAAAATGCAGGTTTGTGAGGAAAGTGCAGGCGTAGACATGATGTTGCCTTCATCCAACGTTGATGCTATCGATGTCTGAGAGAGCTGTACACAAGCACTTGTTTCCCCTTCCAAACCAACTGACGACCTGCCAAGCAAACTGCCTGTTGCGGTTACAGTGGTGGAAGTTGTGCGTGGAAAACCAGGTGTGACAGCTGTCCCCACAGTCCTAGAAGATGAAAAGCGCGCGGATGCTTTTGAAGGGGCAGGCTGTGGATGGTTCGCTCCGCTAGACCGCACTGCAGCACGGTGAGCTTCCCACTGGGACATATGATATTTATTCATGTGAAGATTCGTCAAAGAAGTTGTCAAACTCCTGAGGTTATGCCCTCTACTAACAGAATCACGACAAATTTTACATATCACATGATTTGGGCGATCTTTTGCTATGTCAAAAAAGGTCCAGGCTAGGCAAGGCTTACAGGGCATGCGACCTGCTGAGCCCCCCCGACTAGTGCTCAGAGGCAGAGTGGTGGCTGAGGATTCAGTTGTAGACGTGCTACCAGTACTACTCCTCTGTCCAGGAAGGCGCAAGGTAACTTCGTCGTCAGCAGCATCCTCCTCCACCGCCTCTGTTGACCTCCTAGAGTGCCTGACTGTGGGCTGACAGTAGGTGGGATCTAGAACTTCCTCATCAAGCATTGTGTTTGCACTCCCCTCACCCTCAGACTGAGCCTCTTCCTGACGTGAACCAATATTTAAGTTGTCATCCCAATCTGGTATCTGCGTCTCATCGTCATCAGTATGTTCCTCATTGTCTATAACAACAGGTGTTACAGTTTGTGAATAAGAGTCAACATTATGCTCAGAAACTTGGTCCTCATGGCCTGAATCAGAGTCACAAAGGTTCTGGGCATCACTACAGACCATTTCCTGGTCTGTACTCACTGTAGCTTGGGAGCAGACCTCTGATTCCCAGGCTATAGTGTGACTGAACAGCTCTGCAGACTCAGCCATCTCAGTTCCACCATACTGTGCAGGGCGGATGGAGACTTCAGAGCTGAGAGAAAGCAAGTGTGATTGGGATGACAACTCAGAGGACTGGTGTTTTTTGGATGCGGTAGTTGAGGTGGCGGAGAGGGCACTTGTTCATTGTTCACTTGTTGTTGTTGGCCATCATCTACCTTTGTTCCAGTTGTTTGTGTCCGTAAAAAAGGGAGCACATCGGATTGTCCACGGTAAGTAGTAGACATCTTACTTTTGCTGGAAGATGGTCTATCTTCAGCAGATATTAATGGAGCTTTGCCACCTTCCCCACGGACAAACCCTTTTTTTCCTTTTCCAACACGCCTCTTCCCCTTTCCACCAGCATCTGTCATTTTGACACTCATTTTGATTGCGACAAGATTGTGCACTTATAATGTGGTAGTAAAAATTGAGAGGTGGTGTAGATTGCAGCGGTGGTCTAGCTTTATTAACAGCAGAATAAACAACAATAACTATCCCTGACAATGCAACTACGGCCCTTAAACTGGCAGCATAGTTTGCTATTAGAATGGCTTAGTAACAATGAGTTTCAGTGTGCAATGCAGAGGTTCTGCAAATAGATTTGTACTAGTGGGACACTAATGGAAGTCCAACAGCCACTTTTAGGATGCCACTAAGTTTACTCAGTGTTTGCTAGTATAATGGCTTAGTAAAAATGAGCTTCAGTGTGCAATGCAGAGGTGCTGCAAATAGATTTGCACTAGTGGGACACTAATGGAAGTCCAACAGCCACTTTTAGGATGCCACTAAGTTTACTCAGTGTTTTCTAGTATAATGGCTTAGTAAAAATGAGTTTGAGTGTGCAATACAGTGGTGCTGCAAATAGCTTTGCACCAGTGGGACAATAATGAAGTCCAACAGCCACTTTTAGGATGCCACTAAGTTTCCTCAGTGTTTGCTAGTATAATAGCTTAGTAAAAATGAGCTTGAGTGTGCAATGCAGAGGTGCTGCAAATAGATTTGCACCAGTGGGACACTAATGAAGTCCAACAGCCACTTTTAGGATGCCACTAAGTTTCCTCAGTGTTTGGTATTATAATGGCTTAGTAACAATGAGCTTGAGTGTGCAATGCAGAGGTGCTGCAAATAGATTTGCACTAGTGGGACACTAATGGAAGTCCAACAGCCACTTTTAGGATGCCACTAAGTTTACTCAGTGTTTGCTAGTATAATGGCTTACTAAAAATGAGTTTGAGTGTGCAATGCAGTGGTACTGTAAATAGCTTTGCACCAGTGGGACACTAATGGAAGTCCAACAGCCACTTTTAAGATGCCACTAAGTTTACTCAGTGTTTGCTATGCTAGTATAATGACTTAGTAACAATGAGTTTGAGTGTGCAATGCAGAGGTGCTGCAAATAGATTTGCACTAGTGGGACACTAATGGAAGTCCAACAGCCACTTTTAGGATGCCACTAAGTTTCCTCAGTGTTTTCTAGTATAATGGCTTAGTAAAAATGAGTTTGAGTGTGCAATACAGTGGTGCTGCAAATAGCTTGGAACCAGTGGGGCACAAATGGAGTACAACAGCCACTTTTAGGATGCCACTAAGTTTCCTCAGTGTTTGCTAGTATAATGGCTTAGTAACAATGAGCTTGAGTGTGCAAAGGGCTGGAGGGTACAGTGGCAGGGTTGTGGGTCTGTGTAGAGGAAAGGAAGCCTCACTCTATATCCCTCCTAATGGTGAAATGCAGCGAGGAAGTCCCTGACCTTAGCTACACAGACGCTCTTATCTGAAGCTGTTAAAATCTCTTTCCACGGACCTGACTGTCACCTATGGCTCTGAGCCTGCTGTTATTAGCCCTTACAAGGGCTAAAAGAAACTTCTATCCCTATTCTGTATAGCGCTGTGTGTAGAGCGTACACAGCAGTATCAGAGGCAGGAGCTACGCCAGCGGTGACTGACACCCAGACGCAGAAGCCAGATAATGGTGTCCTGACGGGCAGATACCCGTTTTTATAATGCAGGGACATGTGACATGGACATCCTATCATACATGCCATTGCTTCTCTGGCTAAAAGTCCACTTAGCTGTGTGTGTCTGGGATTGGCTGACATGCTGGCCCGCCCCACTACACGCGCATGCTTAGGGTAGGAAGACAAGGAAAAAAAAAAATGGAGTTCGCCATTATCCCAGCAGCAGTGATCTGAATGCGCTGTTCCCGCACACTATACGCTGAAATTTCATAATAGTGTGAGTCACAGAGTGACTTACACTATTACAGCGGAAAGCCAGCTCGTAATTAGCTTGGCTTTTTGCTGCTAGAACCGTTCTCGAACGTAACTAGAACTATCGAGCTTTAGCAAAAAGCTCGAGTTCTAGTTCGATCTAGAACAGCCCCCAAAATCACTCAAACCGCGAACTGGAGAACCACGAACCACGAACCGCGCTCAACTCTACTCACTAGCAACTGGGCCCGTACCACCTCTAAATGTGCAGGCTGTCTCCAGGTGGAAAAGCAACCTGAAGCGTAGGCCTCAGCTTCCGGCTCAAATGCAGGCTCCAGGGATTGAATTATCCTCTCCGCTGAGCCACCCAGTTGTGTCTCCTGAAGAATGTTACTGGTGAGGGATCCTCTACCCAGTGGGTGAGCCCCTTCAACCCTTCCCATTGAAACGGTATCAAAAGTCCAGTGTCCATTTTCTTGTATTAGAGTCATTCAAGCTTTGCATCCTCTTGGTGAATACAGCTTTATTTACCTTACTCTCAGAGTTGAGCTAACTCTGGGGCTTGCAGGTTGCAGTCATTGTTGCTCCAACGTCTCCTCACAAAATGGCACCATCCCGCTGATTCCTCGGCAGCCAGTTGTACAGCTCCACCTCAGACAAGGTGGGGTCTCTTCTGGCTGTCTCTCTAGTTTCATCCAGGTTCTCACCCATTCTATTGCTGTCACTCTCCATTAGGCAGACCTTCACCTGTCTCCTCTGGCTAGCAGATGGCAATGTTCCCCTGCAGACACTGTGAGATGTCACTTCAGTGTGTCTTCTGCTGTCCAGATCCCTTACATTCACACAATGAATTTTTGTTTCTATGTATTTTCACTGTGCAAAAAAACTGACCTGGGGTACGTCTCTAAATCCACAACATGCCAAATTCTTTTGCGGGTATGCTTAGTTTCACGTCAAGATTTTCTCCTGTAAGATTGCATTAGATGCGGAATACCCTATAACCTATACATATAAAATAGTAGAAATGTACTAACAATGTATGTTATCTAAGCATGACTGTATCAATAAAGAAAGTATCAAAAACAAAGTAACTTAATTTAAGACATGATATACTAAAAAGAGATAAAAACTGCAGTGTAAAAAATGGATTAAAAACAATCACATATAAACAAAAAACACAAGTGACCTAATGGGTACAAAAATGCTGCCACATCGTAAACTAACCATATACTCATTATAAATACTCATCTAGTAAAACAAAATTATGTATATGTAATATATATACACACACTGTATATACTGCTCCAAAAAATAGAGGGAACACTAAAATACCATTCTGTTGTTTGTGTTCCCTTTATTTTTTTGAGCAGTATATATACAGTATATACATACGTGTGTGTGTATAAATATTTTAAGCTGTGTGTATATATATATATATATATATATACGTAGGGTCCCATTCACCATTTGCTTTTTTTAAAGTCCCCATTCTATTTTAGTTTTGTGGCGCACGCACGTCATGAATTTTCCCAACAGTCAAAAAGGGTTTTTTTCTGCCTATAACTATTTTTACATCTTATTAGCACAAAAAGTAGCACCCTCAATTCCTTCAGGAGGTGGTGCACTGGGGTACATATGCAACAAATTTTGTGAGTTTATGAAACATTCGGAAGATGAATCAGGCAATATCATCTGGAAACTCACCCACTTTAGCAAACATGAAAAAGAAATGACATAGCCTTCAAAAAAGGAGCAAATGCAATGATAACTATGGTGCATACAAAAAACAACTCAAAAACCTAAAAACTGCAAAAATCAGGAGCAAATCCAATAATAAATCGCGTGTCGAGAAAACGATAAATAAATCGCGTGTCGAGTTGTATTATTCTATATACAAAGTACAGCACATGCAAATACAGGGACAACTCTCAGCATTGGAATTATATGGCCTGTCGTGAAGACCTGTAGCTGTAGACGCTCATTCTATGATCCTTTTAATATAATTTTCTTTTATTATATTTAACTAGAAATATGCCAGGGGAAAATAGATAAACTCTGTATAAACAACTTACAGGTGCCAAATGGATCTAAAATATCCCTGGAGATGCCAATGGTTCATTTATTAAACACTATGACACACCCGGCTGCAGCAGCTGTGTTGTGGGAGCCCCTCTGCTAGCAGAAGTCTTCTTACAAGCTATTGATAGCATTGAAAGCTTTTTACTACCAGGAGCCAGCGACTAAGTAATTGCAGCTGCTTTAGTACATAGAAATGGCCTTATAAATAGCACTGCATTATTACATCTCCCACATAGATTCTCTCTTATGCATACTTACATTGGTTTTCACAGAGATTCCCCGGGTCTGAACAAACTTCACATCCAGTTTTTTTCACTTTCATAACATTTGTACAGATCGCTGTTGGAAATGTGTTAACGCTTTAATGACACTATTGAAATAACACGTCCAAGTGTCCTGTTTGGAGTCATTTTTGGAATAAATTGAGGGATAGAATACACAGTGAATCTCTGACATAATAGGAATCACTGGTTTGAGCTGCAGTGTGCGATTATATGGGAGATTCCAGGCTGTGTTCCGCTAATGGACTGAAGGAACGGGGGGTTATAAAACATCTAGAGGGTAACAGTAGGAAATTTAAAATTGCCTTCATTTTCGCATATTGCTCTCGAAATTCTCCCACTGCTAAAGCTTGTAAATCCCATATTAATATTTTTGTCCTAACTTTTTTTCACATAATAAAAGGGTATAGTAAAGTTAATAATAAAATAAATCTAATATCATACTGATGCAATTCTGATTTATAATGGCTAGGAGAAGCCATTATAACCTGAACGGGTATTCAACATAAAATGGTTCTGTTAGACTTCTAGAAGCTGTACCTTTTGGGATTTGTTTGCTTTTAGGTCTAGCTTTAAAACCCCAATTCATCAAGACTAACAATATTCACCCATAAACAGATTATACAGGTACATAGAGATATGTCTGTATATATATATATATATATATATATATATATATATATATATATATATATATATATCAGTGTATTTCTATGTCCCTGTATTCTAAAAGTATAGAAATAATAAAACTGTTTAGTTCCAATACAATTACTAAAAACTAATAAAGAAAATGGCAAAAATGTAAATTTCTTTCTAATTTCACAAATGTTTTTTTTACATTTGTTACTCTCCCTGGTACTTGTGCGCACAACTTGTACAATTACAGGCAGGAACCACATTTATGAGCCACAGGCTCAGCTGATGTCACTGGCAGAATTTTGTAATCTTGAAGCTGCAGTGCAGACTCTGACTACATATGCAGATTATGCTGGTATATAGAGAGATCCATTGTACAGAGCAGTGTATTTCTGTGTACCTGTATTCTAGAGGAAGAATAATAGAGATTTTTTTTTCTTCATATAAAATGACTAAAAATTAGGAAAAAAAAATTACAATAATGACATATTTAATTAGCTTTTTTGAAAAAAAAAAAACAAAAAACTTAACATCACAAATAAGCAAATAACATAGGTGTTGCGGTTGCCAAGGAGTGGCGAACGTCCGGGAGTGGACCCACTGAGCCATGCAACAGACTTCCCTGGAGGAGCTAACCTCGAGTCAACACCTATAAAGGGATTGTCAGGCGCAGCCCCAGGTGGCCTAAATGTACGACTGCCAGGACCAGTGTTATTGGCTCTTACGGACGAGAGAGACTCTGAGGTACAGATGGGGTGGCAAAGACATGGCGGCTTAAAGCTGTTGGAAGCTCAGACATGGCAGCATGGAAGTGGTGGTAGCTTAGACGTGGCAGCATGGAGGTGGTGGTAGCTCAGACATGGCAGGTGTATATATTATACACTATGTGGACAAAAGTTTGGGGAGGGATATATTTATATTGAACCTATAGAAGCTTTTATTACATCCTATTCAAAATCAACAGGCATTAACATGAAGTTGGTCCTCTGTGGGATTTCCCCGGTTCATCCACAAGTGTATTTGTGCGGTCATAAACTCATGTTGGAAGAGAGGAGCTAGTTTGCAATGTCCGTTCTATTTCATTCTAAAGTTGTTTGAATGAGATGAGTTTAGAACTTGTCATGAGGGTATCCCAGTCTGGAGAGAATTCTGGTGAGTCTGGGACCAGGAGGTCACAATGCCTTATTCTTCACAGGTCTACAACTGGTATTCAAATGTATCTACTTTCCTTAAGTGCTGCATGAGTTAAGGAGTCTTTTCTATCTCGCTCTTCTTTGTAGACTTAATGTTAATTACAGGTGCAACTGTTTTGTGACCACTCCCCTTCACTATAAAAAGCCACATGACTTATCATCTAATGCCAGTTATACATTCTCATTCTATTACTGTCCACTTTGGAAGGAGCCTGTTTCTGGAAGAAGCTGAGGAGTTGTGACTATTGCAGCTGCAGTGTTTTGCTGGAGTGAAGAAGCTTGGAGTGTTTTCCTTTTTGTGTCTTTTTCCCTCTGACTCTCTTACCTTGTATTGTAATTTTGTAGTGGTGAGACTAGTGCTCTCGTCGGCCTTCTCTATAGCCAGGGCAAGCCAGGGCCTAGGCTTGTGATGGCAACGGTGGAAAGGGCCCTTATAGGGAGCTTAGTGTACAGAGAGTTGTAAGAAGTGTCCCCTCTTCCAGCTCCCTATCGCCAGGGCCTTCCTTCTATACCATCCTTCTTGTCACCCTTGGATTGCGCTGCTCGCTGAGCATTTGTATGTTCTAGCGTGACACAACTCTGTGTGGCCAGTCAAATTCTTGTATGACAAACTAACTCAACTATGTCTTTATGGACCTTGCATTGTGCACTGTGGCACAGCCATGAAGAACCAAAAAGGACTTTCCACTAAACTATTCCCATAAAGGTGGAAGCAGATAATTGTGCAAATGTATGTCTTGTATGCTAATATATTAAGATTTCTTTGGAACTAAAAGACTTACGCAGAACTTGGAAAAACAACCCCACAACATTATCCTTCCTCCTCCAAAATGTACTGCTGACACTTTACTGTCAGCCTCCAAGATAGAGAAGTATGATTGGTCACTCCACACTAAACATTTCCACTGCTCCCCAGTTCAGTGATGATGACGCTATGCCAATGCTGGGCATTTTGCTCTGTGATAGTAAGACTGTTGAGACCCGTCTGAAACGGTGCCTCAGGACATAGCAAACCACTCTTTAATTTGTGGTTATTAAATGTTTCAGCTGTTCAATAATATGTTGAGGGGAAAATATTTCACAAACTGACTAGTTTCAAAGGTGGCATCCAGTATCATGCTTGGGTGTGGCGTGTTATTTAGAATCACCTGTTCTTTCACAACTGTCTGTAATGGCAGACTGCATGGCTAGGTGCATGATTTTATATACCGTTGTTATTGGCATCAAGTGAAAAACATTAATTAAGGGGGATGTCCCGATCCCAACAGCACTTGGGCCATGCATCTGAAAATCTGCACATTCAAAAAAAATTCTATGAAATGTAATAAAAAGGAGTCCAAGATATGAGTATATACATGGATTCTTTCTATCCAAGAAACATAGCAAAAAAAAGAAAGAAATGCACTACAATGCACTACAAATGCACTACAAATGGCACTAAAAGTAATCTGTCAGCAGGTTTTTGCTATGTAAGCTGAACACAGCATGCTGTAAGAGTTAGAAAAACAAAAAGCAACTGTGCTTCTCTTATCAGTGTGTGTGCATTTGTTTGCATAAACTAAAGGGTTTATTAGCCTGTGATTACCATTACAGGACTAGAAACTCATGAGCACGCCTCCTGCTCTAATTGACACCTCACAGTCAATGCACAGTATCTATTGAGAGCCTGGTGTTGGCATAGGCAGCTCAGCTGTGCTCCTGAATCTAAATTCTTTGATAGTTTCAGAATGGCTTCAGCCATTAATCTATGTGATACACCGTTGAATTCAGAATCTCCTTGCCTACATTATGTTGCTGTCAGATGAGTTAGCATAAACCTGCTGATAGATTCCCTTTAATATGCTACAAACACTTTATAAAAATGTTTTCAATACAAAAGAACTTTCCTAATTTGTATACTACCAAATACAGATGAAATGTCCTTAATCCTTTTTAGGCAATTCTAATCATTTTTTCAATAAAAGTTCTGGACTCCAAGACGTGTCATGCAACATTTTGTGAAAAATCTGCCCCTGGTCAGGAGAGATCAGGTCCAAAATTTGACCTATCGCCCAAAATACTCCAGTTGGGCCTCTATAGGGAAATAATCTACCCCTAGGACCAAAGACCTTTGTGGCTATTGATTGATCAATATTAAATGAGCTCCAAATGGGGTTACTTATTTGTTGGTATTTTAAGATCCATTATTGTGTTAGACCCTGGGCACCCTTGGGGATTCTCTGGAACCCTAGAGTTAATCTTTGATTTACAGAAATAACAAGTGCAATTCTTTATAGGATAGGAACATCTTGGCATACAACTTGAATCAAAAACCCATAACTGCTATTTAATGTATCAAGCATTATGTTTTTGCATTAAACATAAGTATTTCTATTATACCACACTGGCAAAGAGCAAAATACAGTATATGTTAAGTATAGAAAATTCAAAGAAGCACTGAAAAATGCAAACCTTACAGTATTCTACCTCCCTCCCGCTGATTTTACAACCTAATGCAAAGAGAAAACCCAGCCAGCCTACTAAAAACCATTATAAATATGTGATCCCTTCCCTGTTGAGACAGGCTGGTGTCCTCATCAATCATATTTCTGGAAGATGTCATCCTGGAGACAGTTGTTAGATGTACTTAACGATCATAATCAATATGACTGTAGTTATGTTTGCATTATAAATTTGTTTTTGTTACAGCTTTTAACACTCCAATTATCATTTGTAGGAAATTACCATTACACGTTTCATATTGATAGACTGCTTTAATGTACAAAATAATCAAAATTTCCATACTACTGTATATTCTGGATCACAATAATTTAATTACTAATTTCATTCAGAATTAATTTTAATGTGCAATGAATATCCCGGTCTTTTACTTGTTATATGTTATGTTTTTCCAGTATGTTGCCTTTTCAGACAATATCTAAGAGGTCATATTCATAGCTTTGCAGGATGTCAAGACCATTTCTCTACAGAGTGTTGAAATTATCTTAAAGTACAACAGATCTTTACTTCAATAAATACTCCTGGGTGTGTCAGAGACAGTATCAAAACCCTTAATTTTTATCAGTCACAGTGCCCCATTTCTAGATAGGGTCTCTTCATTGAAATCTCAGAATTCACATTCCACTGCCAGACAAAATGCCCAAATTATTGTAGTAGGGGTCTCCGCCCCACATTGTACTTGTTCTGTGTTTTATAGACTGTTGAATATTATAGGATGTATATGTTTGTATCAACAGCTGCCATCTAGCAGCTAGTTGCCGTTAGAATAGATAGTTAGAAAAGATAGGGTTAACGTAGTGGAAAGGAGGAGTGACAGATGGCAGAAAAATGAACAGGAGTGAAGTCTCCAGAGTGGAGTAGTAGAGGATCGGGTTCAAGTTTGAGAAGAAATGGTCTCAGTGCTAGGGCCAGTAAGGGAAACCTGAGGTAACCTTAAGAGGTCCGGAGCCTAAGGCTCACTCTGGCGAGCTTAGAGAGTCGTGCAGCTAGAGAGCTGACGGGGCCCAGAATTGGATGAAAGTGAACAAGTTGGGGGGGAAGGAGACACAGACCCCGGAGCTTAAGGATGAGATTAAAGATAGCGAGGGGAATACGAGGAGCAGTACCCCACATGGAGAGGAAGTAAGGAAAGGAAGGCCATGTCTGTCATAATGATGTGAAGAATAAAAATGAATGATTCTGGTGTTGCGTGTGTTACTGATTGTCCACGACGGCAACTGCCAACGGGGTGATGGACACCGGCCTGAAGAAACCAGAAAGTGTCATGCACCCCACCTGAAATCAGATCTGCACACAAAGTCTCCTTGGTGAAGGAGTGAGGTGCCAGTGCGGCCTGGGGCCGTAACCTTTCATGTTAGCCCCAATGTTCCCATTTTCGGAGATATTAAGAACTTGTCCTAGTCCCAACAGATATTTGCACTGCTACTCTGCCATCCAAAAGACTCTATTGTAAGCCACAATGCACCAATTGCTAGCTACAGAGACCCAGCTTACGTGCCCAATACCCCCTTGCCAGTCACTTTATCCCCATTCCAACCAACATTCATTGACAAATTCCACCCATTGTGTCACATTGGCCTCCTCAGGACCAAATTATGGGCCACAATGCTCCCTTGCTTGCTAGAATGCCCCATCTGACAATTACAGTGGTAACTGTATTTCCTCAGGAAATTGGTTTCTTCAAGACTCACTTGAGTGTACAAAGCTCCTGTGCTTGCTAGACTGAGCCGCTTGACAATTACAGTGCCTCCCCCACTATCCATGATCTATACAGCATTAATGACCCCCTTTACATCTACAGGGCCCCAGTTAGCAGCATAATTCTCATACTTCTATCGTCAATGTGTCTATAGCTATAGTCTCAGGTCTGACTTGGAGACTGATTTTCACTGTCGCTCACCAAGATTCCTAAGCATCTTCATAGTATCTCCTCATCTCCAACTATGAATGAAATCCCCAGTGTAAAAGACATGTTTTACTGCTGCTCTTTCCTTACCATCTGACCCACAATACGGCTGTCGCAGTTCAGCTGCACAGCATCTTGGCCATCAATATTGCAACTGTAAAAGTGATTTTTAGCTTAATGTTTTCTTAAAAATGTGCCCCATTGTCTGAGAAATATAATAAACCACTGACAATGAAAAATGACATGACATTTTATTCTTCATTTGCTAGAAATACGCCCTTTGCTGCATAAACGACACTGTATTTTTATCAGAAGATAAAGAAATGTGAAATTTTATGATTAATCTCCGGTGAGACCATGATTCCAATCCTGACTCACTTTCTTTCTTGCAGTATTCTCATAAAATCACTTTTTATTACCTGCAGCCCGGGTCCTCCGAACTATATGCATGGAGTTCTTGATCTACAGTACATGAGCAACAGTTTCCCGCACATCTGCTTCTGATTGACAGCTTTCTACCTCTGCACAATGTAAGGTCTCATTCACACGTACTATCTTCGCGAATGATATCCATTGTTTTCATGAAAAAATCTCGGAGACATGTCTGATTTTAATCAGAATGAATTGGACGTCTGATTGAGCCCTATGAGTGAAACTGTCAATCAAAGATGACAGGATGGAATTAGCCCAATGCTCACTGCTTCCACACGTGGCTCCCACTACAATTAATAAATAATGATTACAAAAAAGTACTTCAAGAAAAAAAGTAATTGACTCAGTAATAGAATCAGGGTCTTGGTCATTAGTTCAGATTGACGGAAAAAATTAAGTGACATATTGTCACTCATGGACCAGGGGATGTCCGGCGCAGAGCGGTACACCCAACAAAAAAGGGGTATACTGGTGACACAATAACAACGGTGGGCCCTGCAGCTAGGGAGAGGGGTGAGGCGACACCTGAACTCACCTCAAGCTGTTCCCTGAACTCCCTAGTGTCCCTATATGGGGTGTTTCAACCTGTTGGCAAGCCAGATACCTAATCCTTCACTAGCCCTGCAAACACCCTGGCTAATGAGATGGCCAGTGAGAGTCACTAGTCCCACCACTGCAATAATCAACAAGGAAGGGAAGGAAAGACAGACAGGGGAATCAACAAAAGGATAAGATCCAATTCATGGCTGCAGTCAGACACCAGGATTGCAGCCTACACCGCTTACAATGATAAGGACTCCAGCAGCTCCTTCCACCTCCAGGCCTAACTTTAGAGTGGATTCAGAATAACTGGCACCTTATACTGAGAGATGTGACCCTATATACTGGATGGGAGTGGTTACAAACTGGATGCACCTGAGGAGAGGTAATGAGAGGCTGCTGTCAAGGAAAACTGACATTAACCCTTGACACACCAAAACAAAGGAACATGTTGAATATAGAGAGTCTCAGACCACTATGACACTCCGGCCTAAACCTGTCAGAAGTCTCTTAATGCAGAGAGCCCACCATAACACATATTCCCTTTAGGAAATAACAGCCAAGTCATTGCTCTAGTGCAGTGCCCAAATGCCAATCTGCCAAGGACACACCAGTTTAACAAAAGCAAATGATAGACGGGAACCCTGACAAATATTTCCACAGTGATCCAGGAGTTTCAAGTTATGCTTAAGATGCGTTTTCAGTTACACCTATGAGGTTTGTTGATCCGCTTCAGTATCCATATTAAAAAGAATTCATAGAGTATTTGAAGTCAATTTTTCATATGAATTTTTTTAAAGAATCCATTCAAAATTCACATTACAAAACTGTGTGAACACTGTACAGTGTCGGACTGAGCTGCCACGGTACCACCAGTAACACTGACTCTGGGGTCCACTGTTCAGGTACATGCAAATATTACATTAGCCTCATTCACACATATATCTGTACTTCCATGTAATAATGCATCGGGTAGTTTGTTGAGTGAATGATGAGATGCTGCTTTTTTCTGTACATAGTGAATAATGTAATGGGGCCAAATACTGCTCATATTTGGGAGTAAGTGGCTCACTCCAGCACAGAGAGCCCCAGTGGGCCAGTCGGAGTGTATAAACACACCTATAGACTGCACAGTAAATAACACTCACTAAGGCCTCTGCCACACTCACGTGTAAAAAACGTACGTTTGCTGTAGTCCGTTTTTTGTGTCCGTGTTCCGTATTTGCAGTCCGTTTTTCCCCTCCGTGTAGTGTCAGTATGCATATCGTGTGTCATACGTGTGTACGTGTGTGCGTTTTCGTGTGCGTGAAATACGTCAGTGTGTGTTCCGTGTGCAGTCCGTTTTTTGTGCGTGTTTAACATGTTTCACACATTGAGATAATGGTGATTACTTGGAATTAAATGACACATAGGTGTATGTGATTAGGACATAAATATAAGTTAACTATAAACTGTTTCCTGCTTGTATTTTGCCTTGGAGCACCTATGTGTTGAGACAAAAATTGTCGCAATGCCATTATCCACGGAGGCCTTAGTGTTTTTATGTTGGATTATATCTCGTCGTTTTGGCGTTAGACGGCACATATTGCATTATGATAATGTAAGAAGAACCAGATTGTGGGTGCATCCACTAATGATGATGCGACCTATGCATGGTCATTTCCATACTTTATTTTTTGAGTTACGGAATTTCCCAGATAAGTTTTTTTCATACTGCCGTTTGTCAGTTGAGAGTTTTGATTACTTACTAAATATTTTACGACCTCATTTGCAACATCAGGACACTTGGATGCGGCTTTCCATTTCCCCAGAGGAGAGATTCATGGTGACTCTGAGGTATATTTTTTTTTTTTTTAAATTGTTTTTAAATGTGTTATTTTTCACATTGAAATGTGTAATTGATCTTTATTGATCTAATATCTGTGTAGAATCAATGTTTGTGTTTTATTTTGATTGGTTTTATTTGAAATAACATATTGTTGTTAATTGTAAATCATTGTTTGTCTTGTTTTCATAGATTCTTGGCGACTGGTCAATCTTTTAGTGCTTTACATTTTGATTTTTTGTTGGGGAGATCAACCATTGCCGTTATAGTACGTCACACATGCGACATGATATGGCAACATTTAAAAGAACAAATGATGCCTCAGCCAAACAGAGAAGATTGGTTGAAAATCTCTAAGGGCTTCAAGGACTCTGTTGACTTTCCTAACTGCATAGGAGCTTTGGATGGCAAGCATTTCAGAGTTAAAAAGCCACCAAACTCTGGGTCACGTTATTTCAATTTTCATAGGTTTTTTTCCGTTGTTATTTTGGCATTGGTTGACACAGAATACCGTTTTATTTATGCAGACATTGGGGCCTATGGTAGTGCCTCAGATGCCCGTATTTTCCGTTCATCAAGATTAGCCCAACGCCTGCAAGAAAATGCATTATTGATCCCCCCACCAGTTGCCCTACCTGGTACATCTGGACCGTTGGCACCATATGTGATGGTAGCAGATGCAGGATTTGCATTATCCAAACATGTTATGCGACCATATCCAAGGAGATCCATTGATGACAGGAAACAGTACTTTAATAATCGGCTAACTAAAGCAAGACGTTATGTGGAGTGTGCATTTGGTATTTTAGCTAACAAATGGCGCATTTATCAGACAACTATTCAGTTGCACCCAAACTTTGTCACATCTGTCCTCAAGGCTACCATAGTGCTTCACAATTTCTGTCGGATACATGAAGGAGGAACTTATGTGGATGATGAATTTCAGATAAACCATGTTGTTAATCCAACAGGTGAACCTATGTCTCATAATTCCGTGACATCTGGTTTACAAATTAGAAATTTATTTACTGATTACTTTAATTGTTTTGATGATAACAATAATAGTGATGTATGTTAAGATTGTCTTGGATTTATTTAGATAACAATTTATTATTTTTTCTTATACGAAAATGTGTAATTATTTCTAAACATCTAAGAGCTTAAATCTTACTTGTATTAAAGTGAAAATGCGTTAATCATCAACTGACATTTATGTTAACAACATGGATTTCTGAATGTTGTATGTATGTTTTTGTAAATTTCTGTGTTACTATCATGTTTTTTTTGTTATTTGAAACTTACAACATTAATAATGTTAAACGTCTATAGAAAAAATGCAATATTATTTTTAAATTTAAATAATAAACATGATAGTTTTTTTCACAAACATATTTTTTTATTAATAATAAGCATATTAATCCATAAAGTAATGCTGTTCTTTTGTCACATAAAAATAATAAATGAACATATTGTTCATCTTCTGTTAAATTTTACAAAATGAAAATTTTTATGGTATTCTTTCGAAAATTAAAAATATAATTTACTTACAAGAGTAAATTTTCAAAAATGTGTCCATTGGTTACAATGTTGTACAATTGACGACCAATTAAGTTGGTCTCATGTTGGACATTGACATAGACATAATAAATGTAAACTGTGTTTTGAGAATATAAGAAGTAATCTAACCATCAAATTGGTTGGGTACAAATGTGTTCCTAAAACTAAAAAAACAACCATGCCATCAAACATATATGTGATCCGTCACTAAATATAATCACACATGTTTTAATTTTTTTTTAAACTCAGAGTTGACACATTTTTGGAAATCCCTCTTTTTAGAAATTTTGACTCATTCATCATATTTTTTTTTTGAATGTCAAGATTACCAAAAATGTGTATCATAAGTCAACAAGATCTTCTAGTGAAGTAACCTGAGTGTTGCTGAGTATGTTGTTTTGTGTGGCCTCAGAAATGGTATTTTCTGGAATGGAAGCAGTTGTTTGCTGAACAACATTCCTATTACTAACTACAGTATTGTGTGGAACAGTCTGTTGCATGCTTGTTTGTCCCAACACATTGCCTGATGTTGAGTACACCTGTGGATCTACATGGGTAATTGGGTATTGTGTGTGTGTATGTTGTTGACCTTGAGGATAGTTGACTGATGTTTGTAAGTGTGGTGTAGGTAACATAGTTGTGATTGGATAATGAGGCATCATGAATGATTGTGGGTATGTTGAACCAGGAAACAAGTTAGGTAAACCACCAATATTTGTGGGTTGAGTAAAGTAACTAGTACTTGGAGTGGGTTGTAAATTCATATAGTTGATGGGTTGCTGTGAGGTTGCACTTTGTACAGTGCTTAAGGCACCAGTATTGGTTGCAACATACCCTTGTCTAATTGGTGTTGGGAATAACGTACTTGAAGCAATTGAAGGTTGACCAGATTGTTGTAATACTGGATTATTGACTATTACAGTTGCCATTGTTGTTTGTGTTGAAATTGGATTTTGATTGTCTGTTGTGTTTGGGACTGTATGTTGTTGCATAATGGTACGCCAATTTTCTATGGCCTCATATACTCTCACTGGTTCCTGTTCTGCCTGACTAGCTGAAAGTAGGGTCAGCATAGCAGCACGTACACGTTCCTGCCTATCGGATGGAATTTTGGTTAGGCTAGAAGATAAAGACCGACAAAAGCGCTCGGCATCTGTTTCAGGAATCAGAGTGTTCATTATGTGAATAATGCGTGTGTCAATTATTTCCGGTAAGGATCTCATTTCCTCAGGTCTGCGGATTCTTCTTGCACGTAGAGGTTGTGGTGCAAAACGTGGAAGTACATTTGTTTGTGTTGATTGTGTAGCTGGTGTGGTTGTTTGTTGTGTTGATGAGGCTTGGGTGTTGGTTTGTGCACTCTCTGTCCCACCCTCATGTGATTCAGTTGCTGCATCTTGTTGAATCTCTGGATTTTCACTGTCTTCTCTGCCAGGTTCTTGTTCTGATGCTGAGGTGGCTGTAGCAGAGGGACCAGCTGTTGGTTGATCATCTGAATCGTCTAGATTATCCTCCGTTCTATAAGAAAAGAGACAACATATTACAATCTTAACATTTATATTTGTACAATTATCTTCATGAAGTAAATGAATCTTTTTTTTTCTTTTTTTTTTTTTAAAAAAAAAAAAAACTTACTGTGTTACTTCTAAGATGGGTGCTAGGAAGCTTATTTGTTGATAATAAACATATCTGCGTTTGCGGCCTTGGCTGGATGAGGATGGTATAGGGTTGTACTCCCTTCGGTACTGATCACGTGCAGAACGCCAACGCCTTTTCACCAAGTCAACTGTGTAATTTTTAAAAATATGTCACTTGCAACATTCACCATAAATCTGCACACATTAATTAAAATAATGTTTGCTAAATGTAATATACTATTTAACCAAATCATGTTGGCCAAATACTTTTGAGGACAAAAATTTTTGGAATATATTCTTCATTCAAAACCATTTTTAGACATTCACACATAACAAAATAATATTTCTGTTAAATTATCTTTGAAGTAATTGTCATATATATTAAAAATTTCCTTTTTTTTTTTTTGTCCAATAACATTTGGCAAAACAAGTCCTAGAAATATTATTTTATTCATGTAGGTCATGATATTGAAATGTCATTTAACTAAATAAAAAAAAAATATTAAAAATAAAAAAACATGATTTGAAATTGTGATACGAAACTTAGACTCATAAAACAGGGAAATTAAAAACACATGACAGTTTAATCAGTTAGTTAATTAACTTCATGAAGAATTCAAAGGCAGATTACAAAAATAAGTATACTTTGATTTTTGTCAGTTATGAAATGTTTGGTTACCTTTTTAAAAATTTAACATGAACTCAATATATAGAGTAGGACATATACCAATTCTTCACAAAGATTTTTTAACTAAAAGACAACATAACTATAACAACACATTCACAGTTTGTAATTATTTTAAAAATCCTAATATATATATTAAATAAAAAAATATAAAAACATACAACAACTTACCATATTTAGCACGCTTTGCAGGCGAACATCTAGCCCATGCATTATTGGGGTACACTTCCTCAGCTACTTGATTCCAATGGCGGTCAACTGTCAGTCGGTCATGGTAACCATCAACACGTGTATCCCATAATGGTGGGTGAGTCTCGACAGCTGTTATCAGTTTCTCCGTGTCCACCCGTGGTGCCATTATTATATTTCGTAGGCGAAATTTTGCTCAAAATATATCTTTCAATACACAGAACTACAACTGCTTGCTTGCTCACTCCTTCTGCAAATGCATAGTTAGTTTTGTGCAAAAAAAATATGTTAGCTACGCCACCTGAAAGTATTTGAGATTGTAACAACCTTTCTAATGAAAACACGGACACGGACCACACGGATAGCATACGGAGGCCATCCGTATCACGTACGTGTAAACACGGACCCATAGGATTTAATGGATCCGTGAGGACGTTATGCCGGTGGAAAACGGACATGTCAGCGCTTTTTCGGCACGCTCATACGTACGCACGGAACGGACACACGCTCCGTGCGCAAACACTGACGTGAGGCTTTTTATATTACAAATAATGTGTCAACATCAGCACGTGTCTCCGGTACGTGTAAAAAATGCCAAAAACGTACCGGAGACACGGATGTGTGGCGCAGGCCTAACATACACATCTTCCATAGGAATCATTCCATTTACAAACGGAAACATCCTTGTACCAAGACAGATAGGTTGCTGTTATATCTATAGAGGGAGAGTGAATTATGCCAAATAAAAGGCTATTTTTGGAGATTTGATTTGGTTTCAAAATAAAACATCAGACATGATATTGTGTATATCTTAGTTACCAGTATTATATATCGAATACTGGCTATGATAAAAATGGCTTAGGAAGCAGCTGGAAATAATCCCTTTTATCTGGCAGCGTATATTTCAAACGCATTATTCATGGATATTGACAAACAGAGGATTAGACAAGTACACATAAGTTGAACAGTTGTTAATAATTCATGGTTATTGTGTGTCACTGCATGACTTGTCGGGAATTCTTGATAATCCAAGCACAGAATCTCTAGAAATCAGAATTAAAAACTATAAAACACATAAAACCTCATTCATTAAGGCTGATATTTACAAGCAAAATTATATAACCATATTAAAAAGGATCGATTAATTGGATTCCTGATAATAAAAGTGCAGCTTAGACAAATTTGGAATTTTAGACCCTATTTAAAAATGCTACACTGTGTGCATTTAGTAAAACACAACCTGCAAAATTGTATCTGGTGACTTATCCTTTGTTAAAGTTTATTTTCGTTTGCATGTCTTAATAGATTACACTTTTGAAGAGAATTTTAACCCCTTTACGACCAAGAACGTAACTGTAATCACCGCCGGCTGCTGCATTTTTATCATAGCCAGTATTCGATATATAATACTGGTAACTAAGATATACACAATATCATGTCTGATGTTTTATTTTGAAACCAAATCAAATCTTCAAAAATGGCCTTATTAATTAAAAACTATAAAACACATAAAACCTCATTCATTAAGGCTGATATTTACAAGCAAAATCGCTGCTGATTTGAACAGCAAACATGTGGCTCTAACTGGAGCGGGGAAATCCGTGATCCACCTGTGCCTGTTAATCCCTTAGATCGCGCTGTCAAAATGTGACAGCGCAATTTAATTGGCCAGTTTCTGGCTGCCACTGGAGACCCCATGACGAGATCACGGGGAGCCAATGGTTGCCATGGTAGTGAAAGGTCATGTGATGACCCCCGTCGATATCATGATGCATTTCCTCTTAGAGCCAACAGAGCGCTGGCTTTAATATGAACACTGCATTTCTGCTGATCAGAGCTGTGCAGCTCTGATCAACAGAAATGCACAGGCGATCAGACTGCTGATCCATAAAGTCCCCTAGGGGGATTAAAAAAAAAAATAAGTTACCCACACTTTGCACTGACGAGGGGCAATCACCCCAAAACAGAGTGTTTGCAAATTGGGATTCTGATCTGGCATATATCCTAGATCATATGAAAAGGCTTGTTAAAAGGCCACTTTTGACTTTTAGAATTGCTACTTCCAATAGGTAGCTCTAGAGTTTATCTACTTTCCTGGAGAGACAATTGAAATAAATAAAAAATGTAAAAAAAAGTTTTTAAAATTATGAAGAAAAAAAAACAAACCTAAAAGTTCTAATCACCTCCCATCCATCCCATTAAAAATAAAGCAGTTAAAAAAATAAAAAATATACACATTTAGTATTGACGCATTTAGAAATGCCCAATCTATCAAAATATAAAATCAAATAATCTGATTTGTACATGGCGCGGTGAGAAAAAAATCCAAACGCCAAAATTGCTTTTTTTTTTAAAATATACACGCAAGACGCAAAAAATAAGCCATCACTGAGCTGCAGATCCCGAAAAATGAGACGCTACGAATCTCAGAAAAAGGCACCAATTGCACAATTCTTTTTTTGGACAAACTTCAGAATTTTGTTTAACCACTTAGATAAAAATAAAACTATACATGTTTGGTATCTATAAACTCATACCGACATGAGGCATCACAACGACACATTAGTTTTACTATATAGTGAATACGGTGAATAAAATATCCCAAAAACAATCATGCGATTGGACTTTTTTTGCACTTGGAATTTTTTCCCTGATTTCCAGTACACTATATGGTAAAACTAATGGTTTTATTCAAAAGTAAAACTCGTCCCATAAAAAATAAGCTCTCATATGGCAAGATTGACTGAAAAATAAAAAAGTTACGGCTCTTGGAAAAAGGAGGGAAAAAACAAAAACGAAAAATGGAAAATTAGCCCCGGGTAAAGGGCTTAAAGTGTGCCTCCAATTTCAAAAGAATAGGGCCACTTTAACACTTGCGTTCAGCACAATCCGCCGCTATGGAAAATAGCACAGTCTGTTAACGCACTGCGCTATTCTCCATAGACTTATATTGACGACGCACTGTAACGCAAGTGTCTGCGATTCATCCACCGGACGACGCTGCGTCATTATTTTGATGCAGCATCGCGCGGAGGGATTGCTACATGTAGCGTTTTTTGGGTCATTAAAATAACGCACCTTGATGGATTCCGTTGGAATCCGCCAAGGTGTCTAATGATTGTCTATGGTGGCAGATTCTGCCGCTATGCGCTAAGCGGCGGAATCCACTGATAAATTCCGTCACGTTCTACCGAGCATGCTTAGCATGTCCAACAGAATAATCTAAATCGTTTAAAATCACTCCTGGTCTCTCTTCCCCCTGTCACCCCCTCTCTCATACTCACTGATCACAGGCATGATGCTGCACAGTTGTCACAAACCTCTGGCTTTTCCTCTTTTGAAAATGCCGGCAGCTCATTATTCCATCTAGTATTCACTGCTTCCCCCACCCACTGGCGCCTATAATTGGTTGCAGTCAGACCCGCCCCCACGCTGAGTGACAGCTGTCTCACTGCAACCAATCACAGCCGCCAGTGGGCGGGTCCATATCGTGCAGTACAATAAGTAAATAATTTAAAAAACTGGCGTGCGGTCCCCCCTAATTTTGATACCAGCCAAGGTAAAGTCACACGGCTGAAGGCTGGTATTCTCAGGATAGAGAGCCCCATGTTATGGGGAGCCCCCCAGCCTAACAATATCAGCCAGCAGCTGCCCCGAATTGCCGCATCCATTAGATGCGACAGTCCCGGGACTCTACCCGGCTCATCCTCAATTGCCCTGGTGTGGTGGTAATTGAGGTAATAAGGAGGTAATGGCAGCAGCCCATAGCTGCCACTTAGTCCTAGGTTAATCATGGCAGGCGTCTATGAGACACCCACAATGATTAACCTGTAAGTGAAAGTAAATAAACACATACACCCAAAAAAATACTTTATTTGGAATAAAAGATAAAAAACACCTTCTTTCACCACTTTATTAATCCCCAAACACCCTTCCAGGTCCAGCATAATCCACACGAGGTGCTGTGACACATCCAGCTCTGCTACATGAAGCTGACAGGAGCGGCCGTAGAACACCGCCGCTCTTTGTCAGCTACAGGCAGCAACTGAAGTGAGTCGCGCTGTCAGCGGGGACGTCACTGAGGTAGTGTGTGCGGTGATGATAGAAGCGGTAGTGCCGGTGTGTATGCGGTGATGAGTGCAGTAGTGCTTGCATGTGCGGTGATGATGGGGGTGGTAGTGCCTGGATGTGTGCGGTGATGATGAGTGCGGTAGTGCCCGTGTATGTGCGGTGATGATGGGTGCGGTAGTGCCGTGGTGTGTGCGGTAATAATGAGTGCGGTAGTGCCTGCATGTGTGTGGTGATGATGAGTGAGGTAGTGCCTGCGTGTGTGCGGTAATGATAAGTGCGGTTGTGCCTGCGTGTGTGCTGTGATGATGAGTGCGGTAGTGCTGGGGTGTGTGCAGTGATGATGATGAGTGCGGTAGTGCCGGGGTGTGTGCAGTGATGATGATGATGAGTGCGGTAGTGTCGGGGTGTGTGCAGTGTTGATGATGATGAGTGCGGTAGTGCCGGGGTGTGTGCAGTGATGATGATGAGTGCGGTAGTGCCGGGGTGTGTGCAGTGATGATGATGATGAGTGCGGAGGTCCGAGGTGTGTGCGGGGATGATGATGAGTGCAGTAGTGCCGTGGTGTGTGCGGGGATGATGATGGGGACTTGCTCTCTCTCAGCTTAATGCAATGTGTTATTTCACAGGAATCCATTGCCTTTATATCACACTATTTACAACGCATCCGTCACATGCGTCACACAACGCATTGTGACGGATGCCGTTCAACGCAAGTGTGAAAGTAGCCTGATACTGGAATAATTCCTGGGGTCACGGCACATCAGGGGTCATCTGACAGGAATATGATCATTAGTTCTGTATTTAGATTGTTATTGTTAATTTCCCCTGCAAAATGATGTTAACCCAGATTATGCCGCCTCCTTGTATTTCCCGAAATCGTTTCTCATGCTGCAATTCTCATCTATTCACATAAAGTGAAGCAGAAAACACAGAATCTTACTGAAAGAGAAGCTGCTGTGAAAACATTTCAGGAGTAAGATAAATAAGAAACAAGAGCAGGGGTTATATATGAAAATGTTCTTATAATTTATACATTAAGACATCATGCAAGTTTTAGGGCCGGTTCACATGTAGTTTTTTATTTTAGTAAATATGGTATATGTGCTACAAAATCAGACGTAAGCTGCAATATTCATAGAGTCCACTGCACCCGTCTTTGGTATATGTTAGCACTATATGCAGCGGCATACTTTTTATTTTACTCTATGGGAAAATACAGCTCAGATGGAAAGTAAAAAACAAGACGTGAAAAGAGCAAATATTTCATTTATGAAAAATAGACATTAAAGGGAACCTGTCACATTGTACAAGCAGAACGATCTGTGAACAGAATTGTGTAGAGAAGAAGCTGTACAGAATAATAGATATAGGTTTGTTGGAAAAGTTTTAAGAAAACTTGCATTTTGTATACATAAAGAGCCTTGAAAAAGTATTCATACCCCATTAACTTTTCCACATTTTTTATTCAAATGTAAATGCCTTTTATTGAGATTTTATATGATATACCAATGCTAAGTAGAAAGTATTTGTAAAGCAGAAAGGAAAGGATCCATATTTTTCTAAATATTTGAAAAATATAAAAATGAAAATTGTGACGTGCATTTGTTGTCAGCCCTTCTGAGTTAATACTTTATAGGACCACCTTTTTCTGCAATTACTGCTGCAACTCTTTTGGGGTATGTCTCTACCAGTTTTGCATGTCTAGAGGCTGACATTTTTCTCAATTCTTCTTTGTAAAATAGCTCTAGCTCACAAAGATTGGATGGAGAGCGTCTGAACAGAAATCTTCAAGTTTTGCCACAGATGTTCAATGGGATTTAGGTTTAGAATTTGACTGGGTCATTCACACACATAAATAGTAGTGATGAGCGAGTACTAAAAAGCTCGGGTGCTCGAGGCTCGGGCCGAGCATCCCAAGATACTCGTGTACTCGGCCCGAGCACCGAGCCCAATGTTATCCTATGGGAGACCCGAGTATTTTTGTGAAATGACCACCGGCAGCATGTAGAAACCCTAAAAATGGCACAAAAGTCTCAGAAGAGTGCTCAAATGAGATGGCAACAGCATGGGGAAGACCCCTTGAAGCATTTATCACTCAAAAGTCACAACTGTGAACAATTTTGTCCGCGTTTTACGCCATTTTTACGTACTCACCAGAAAACCTTCCAAAATGACACCAAAATGAATTTTCATGGCGGCAATGTTAAGGGCACATACCCAATAGTGAGATAGAGCTAATGTATGTTACTTTTTGAGATCAATACATGAAAGATTTTACGTAAAACATTGTGTGGCACTCCGATGTCCCTGAGAAGAGACGTACATAAAGGCCTCTGAGTCTAATGTGCCCATTTTGAGGAACTGAGTCTTTGTAGTATTTTCCTTTGCCAGGGCAGTCCAAAATTGGGAGGTTCACCAATGACCCTGCATACAGACGTGCATGAGGGCCTGTAAACCTGAAGTGCCCATTGGAAGGAAGTGGGTCTATTGTAGTATAGCCCTTAGGCAGGGCAGCCAAAAATTGGGAGGCTCCACGTTGTCAGCCTGTCAGCATTTTCAGTTGACAGGCGGGTGCGTTTATCTGTAATGATTCCACCTGCGGCACTAAAAACACGCTCTGACAAAACGCTAGCGGCAGGGCAGGCTAGGACTTCCAAGGCGTAGAGAGCCAATTCATGCCACGTGTCCACCTTGGATACCCAATAATTGTAAGGCACAGAGGAGTGTCGGAGTACAGTTGTTCGATCTGCAAGGTACTCCTTGAGCATCTGGGCAAACTTAGGATTTCTTGTGGCACTACCCCGCACCTCAGGGGCTGTGGTACGTGAGGGGCTGAGAAAACTGTCCCACATCTTAAAGACTGTTCCCCTACCTCTGGCGGATTGGACTTGTGCCTCTCTCGGCTGTACGCCTTGGTTGTCCACTGATTCCTGACCTATGCCGCTAGCGTTTTGTGAGGGGAATGCTTTGCCTACTTCCGTGACTATGGCCTTCCAGAACTGCTGCATTTTGGTTGACCTCTCCGCCTCGGGAATAAGAGACATAAAGTTCTCCTTGTAGCGTGGGTCTAACAGTGTTACCAACCAGTAATGATTGTCGGCCAAGAAGTTCTTAACGCGAGGGTCACGAGACAGGCAGCTTACCATAAAGTCAGCCATGTGCGCCAGACTCTTAACAGCCAGGACTTCAGTAGCCTGACCAACACGATGACTGAACATGCTGTCCTCCTCCTCCTCCTCCTTCTCCTCCTCATCTACCCTGTCCTCTGGCCAGCCACGCTGAACCGAGGATATGACTGGTGTGCATGTCATATCCTCAATTTGGCCGGAGATTTGCTCCATGTCTTCATCCTCCTCCTCGTCATAGTCCTCCACTGCACGTTGTGATGAGACGAGACTGGGCTGTGTGTTATCACCCACACCCACTACTGTTTCTTGCTGCAACTCATCGCGCTCCGCCTGCAATGCATCATGTTTGGTTTTGAGCAGAGACCATTTTAGAAGGCAGAGTAGCGGTATGGTGACGCTAATAATGGCGTCATCACCACTCACCATCTTGGTGGAGTCCTCAAAGTTTTGGAGGATGGTACATAGGTCGGACATCCATCTCCACTCCTCAGGTGTTATGTGTGGAGTTTGACCCATTTCCCGACGGCTTAGGTGATGCAGGTACTCAACAACTGCCCTCTTCTGCTCACATATCCTGACCAACATGTGCAGAGTTGAATTCCAACGCGTGGGGACATCACACACCAGTCTGTGAGCCGGAAGATGCAAACGGCGCTGAAAGCCGGCAAGGCCGGCTGAAGCAGTAGAGGACTTTCGAAAATGTGCAGACAGGCGGCGAACTTTTACCAGCAGATCAGACAACTCTGGGTATGACTTTAGAAACCGCTGAACCACGAGGTTGAGCACATGGGCCACGCATGGAACATGTGTCAGCTGGCCTCGCCTCAAAGCCGCCACCAGGTTCCGGCCATTGTCACACACGACCTTTCCTGGCTTTAGGTTCAGAGGTGTGAGCCAGTTATCTGCCTGCTGTTTCAGAGCTGTCCACACCTCTTCTGCATTGTGGGGTTTGTCACCTATGCAGATTAGCTTCAGCACAGCCTGTTGCCGCTTCGCCGAGGCAGTGCTGCAGTGCTTCCAGCTTGGGACTGGTGTGGAGGGTACAGTGGATGAGGATGCGCAGGAGGAGGAGGAGGCTGAAGAGCATGACATTCCGGAGCTGTAGAGTGTGGGTGAAACACTGACTGAGGTAGGGCCTGCAAACCTTGGTGTGGGAAGGACGTGTTCCGTCCCTCGCTCAGACTGGGTCCCAGCTTCCACAATATTAACCCAGTGTGCCGTCAACGAGATGTAGCGGCCTTGCCCACAAGCACTTGTCCACGTGTCTGTGGTTAGGTGGACTTTGGGTGAAACAGCGTTGTTCAGGGCACGTGTGATGTTTTGTGACACGTGGTTATGCAACGCGGGGACGGCACACCGGGAGAAATAGTGGCGGCTGGGGACCGAGTAACGTGGGACAGCTGCCGCCATCAGGTCGCGGAATGCTTCTGTCTCCACCAGCCTAAAAGGCAACATTTCCAGCGCAAGCAGTCGCGAAATGTTAGCATTTAGAACTGTGGCATGTGGGGTGTTGGCAGTGTATTTGCGCCTGCGTTCAAAGGTTTGCTGAATGGATAACTGAACGCTGCGCTGGGACAAGGACGTGCTTGATGATGGTGTTATTTCTGCGTAGACAACTGCAGGTGCAGGACCGGAGGAGGCTTGTTCGCAGGCAGCATGGACAGGGGATTGGCTCGCATGCACAACCAGCGAAGACGTAGCAGTGACATCAGCAAGCACTGCTCCTCGACTCTGTTGTACTTCCCACAAAGTCGGGTGCTTGGCTGACATGTGCCTGATCATGCTGGTGGTGGTCAGGCTGCTAGTTTTGGTACCCCTGCTGATGCTGGCACGGCAGGTGTTACAAATGGCCTTTTTAGAATCATCTGGAGCCAACTTAAAAAACTGCCAGACTCGGGAAGACCTAACATTTGTACAGGCACCTTGTGTCGTGTTGTTGTTCCGGGGAACGGTTGCCTGACTTCTGCCTGGAGCCACCACCCTGCTTCTTACTGCCTGTTGGGATGCTACGCCTCCCTCCCCCTGTGCACTGCTGTCCTCGCTCTGCATATCCTCCTGCCAGGTTGGGTCAGTTACTGGATCATCCACCACGTCGTCTTCCTCTTCCGCACCCTGCTCCTCCTCCTGACTTCCTGACAATTGTGTCTCATCATCGTCCACCCCTTGTTGAGACACGTTGCCAACTTCGTGAGAACGTGGCTGCTCAAATATTTGGCCATCTGTACATACGATCTCCTCATGACCCACTTCAACATTAGCTGGCGAGAGGCCAGAATGTGCGAATGGAAACGTGAACAGCTCTTCCGAGTGTCCAAGTGTGGGATCATTAATGTCCGAGGACGTGTACTCAGCCTTGTGGTAGGAAGGAGGATCAGGTTCTGAAATGTGCGGTGCAGTATCACGGCTACTGACACTTGACCGTGTGGAAGACAGAGTGTTTGTGGTGGTGCCAATCTGACTGGAAGCATTATCCGCTATCCAACTAGCAACCTGTTGACACTGGTCTTGGTTCAAGAGCGGTGTACTGCTGCGGTCCCCAAGAATTTGGGACAGGACGTGCGAGTGACTAGATGTGGCCCTTTGTTGTGGCGAAATTAGAGCTTGCCCACGACCTCGGCCTCTGCCTGCACCACCATCACGTCCACTTCCTTGTTCCTTGCCAACGCCCTTGCGCATTTTGCAATGCTGTGCTGACGTGTATTCACTAGACTTGGGCGTTATATCCAAGTTTGTGCAAATCGTGCACCTGTACGCTGCCACCGACAGGCACACACGTGCGGTTTTTAAATGCAAGCACGGACGCACTAAGAACCTAACAGGTTTTAGGAGCAAAAATTAATGAGAACTCTGACACTATCAGCCACTGCTGACTGACGTGTATTATACACTACACTTGTGCGTTATATAATAGTTTGGTAAAAACGCACACAAGTGCACCTGTACGCTGCCACCGACAGGCACACACGTGCGGTTTTTAAATGCAAGCACGGACGCACTAAGAACCTAACAGGTTTTAGGAGCAAAAATTAATGAGAACTCTGACACTATCAGCCACTGCTGACTGACGTGTATTATACACTACACTTGTGCGTTATATAATAGTTTGGCAAAAACGCACACAAGTGCACCTGTACGCTGCCACCGACAGGCACACACGTGCGGTTTTTAAATGCAAGCACGGACGCACTAAGAACCTAACAGGTTTTAGGAGCAAAAATTAATGAGAACTCTGACACTATCAGCCACTGCTGACTGACGTGTATTATACACTACACTTGTGCGTTATATAATAGTTTGGTAAAAACGCACACAAGTGCACCTGTACGCTGCCACCGACAGGCACACACGTGCGGTTTTTAAATGCAAGCACGGACGCACTAAGAACCTAACAGGTTTTAGGAGCAAAAATTAATGAGAACTCTGACACTATCAGCCACTGCTGACTGACGTGTATTATACACTACACTTGTGCGTTATATAATAGTTTGGTAAAATCGCACACAAGTGCACCTGTACGCTGCCACCGACAGGCACACACGTGCGGTTTTTAAATGCAAGCACGGACGCACTAAGAACCTAACAGGTTTTTAGGAGCGACAATTACTGAGAAGTCTGACACTATCTGGACTGTTTTAGACTGTGTACACCAGCCCCAGATATGATGAAGGCTGGTATATGGTCACCACTAGGAATGGCTATATACCCTGCCTGCCTGCCTGCCTGCCTGTATACTGCTACAATAGTCCTGACAAGGACTCTTCTGGTCACCAGCCTGTATTCCGACCTGGCTATACCCTGCCTGTATACAGCAACAATAGTCCTGAGAAGGACTCTGCTACTGTACTCCGACCTGGCTATACCCTGCCTGCCTGTATACAACTACAATAGTCCTGAGAAGGACTTTTGGTCACACTGTTTGCAGCCCTGCTACGGAAATAGCTATAAAGGGCCGCAAACCTTTCCCTGAAGCAGCGACACTCTCCCTGCACTGACTGTCTGGATGGCTGTGAGCAGAGCACAGCGCGCCGGCCGGTATAAAGGCTCGGTCACGCTGTGCGGGCCGGCCAATCACTGCAATTCCACAACTAACAGGGCTGTGGCATTGCAGTGGTCTGCCAGCCAATCCCTGCATGAGGGCTGGCTCTCAAAAGAGCGCCAACATGCAGGGATGAAGACCACGAGTACAGCACGAGTATCGCGAGATTACTCGGTCCCCGCCGAGTAGCCCGAGTACAGTGATACTCGTGCGAGTACCGAGTAGTAACAAGCATGCTCGCTCATCACTAATAAATAGGTTTTGATCTAAATTAATCCATTGTAGCTCTGGTAGTATGTTTAGGGTTGTTTTCCTGTTGGAAAGTGAAACTACGCTCAAGTCTTTTGCGGCCTCCAAGAGATTTACCTCCAGGATTGCATTGTATCTCCATCCATCTTCCCATCAACTCTGACCAACTTCTCTGTCCCTGCTGAAGAAAAACATCCCCACAGCATGATGCTGGCACCACCATGTTTGACTGTGTGGATGGTGTTTTCGGGGTGATATGAAGTGTTGATTTTCTGCCACAAATAGATTTTTGCATTTAACCCCAAAATTATTCTACTTTGGTCTTATCTGACCAGAGCACCTTCTTTCACATGTGAGCTGTATCCCCTGCATGACTTCTTGCAAACTGCCAGCAGGACTTCTTATTGCTTTAAAAAATGGTTTTCTTCTTGACACTCTTCCATAAAGGCCAGATTTCTAGAGTATACGACTAGGGGCTTGCTTATACAAGTGTATATTCTCTAATGCGAGAGAATCAGCCCGATTATGTTAATGACACTTGACTCAAACTCTGAGTCACATATCATTTTACCGTGATCCGATTCTCTTGTGAGAATGGGAACACAGCTTAGGAGAAGAGCGAGAAATTAATTTCTCCATTGACTGTGTTGGCGTTTATCAGACTACACTCAGATGACATCCGAGTGCACTCTGGTGATTACCATACACCCATATACTTGTATAAGTGTGTTATCAGATGCATTTGCAGAATGCTGATTTTTTTTACTGCATAATTGGCATGAGAAAGAAAAGGCACAGCCCCATAATAAAACATTGTGCTGAGTGCTATCTGATAAATCATCAGATAGTACTCGACAGTAGGGATGGGCGAACCTGAACTGTGAAGTTCGGGGTCCGTACCGAACAAATGGAGTTCGTGCACACGACCCCGAACACAAGCTTTCCTGGGAAGCTCATGTTACAGTTTGGGTCCAGTTCAGGTCCAGGGACTGTAAAAAAAAAGCACATTATTAAAAAACATTATGATCATACTTACAGGTCCAGCGACGCATCCTGCAGACTCTGTCTCCCGCCACTTCTGTGTCCGTCCGATCATTGCTGTGCCGCCCGGTAACCAGCACTGAGTTACAGGACTTTCCGTGACGTCATACCCATATGACCAGTCACGTGTGAATGTTGTATTACTTCATTGGTTACAGACTGGTCATGTGAGTATGACGTCATCAAAGGTCCTGGTGCGCCATGATTGCATAGTCCATGTTCGGCGTTCGGACGCAAGTTCGTGTTATTTCAAAACCCGAACTAGAACTTTACAAAACGTTCAGGCGAGTCTCCCAAACATCGAACATCGGGGGGTTCGCCCATCACTACTTAGCAGTGTTAGACGCTGTTTGAGCGAGCTCTAATACTCGGAGTTGTCCTGTAGACAGATTCTCCTACCTGAGCTATGGATCTCTTCAACTCCTCCATAGTTACCATGAGCAGCATATCTACAGTAATTAGTGCTCTCCTTGCTTGGGATGCCAGTTTAGCTGGACAGCCATGTAAGTTTGCAGTTGTGCCGTAAACATTCCAGTTTTGGATGATGGATTGAACAGTGTTCTGTGGGATGTTCAGAGCTTGCGCTACTTTTTTTATAATCTAACCCTGCATTACTCTTCTCCACAACTGCATCCCTGATCTGCCTGGTGTGTTCCTTGGTTTTCATGTTGCTGTTTGATTTCTAATGTTTTCAAATAAACCTCTGAGGCCTTCACAGTACAGCTGTAGTTAAACTGAGAAATTACACACATGTGGACTCACTTTACTAATTAGCTGACTTCTGGAGGCCAATTGGTCACTCAGAGTTATATTTAGGAGTTACAGACTGCAGGGGGTTGAATACAAAGGCACATCACAATTTTTAGATTTATATAGTTCAAATATTTAGAAAACAAAGTGTTGCGTTGGTATATCCCATAAATCCCAATAAATACATTGTTTGTGGGTGGAACATGAAAAAATGTGGAAAAGTTTACAGGATATGAATACTTTTTCAAGGCACTCTTTGAGTCTAGTGGGCAGTACTGCTAGTGATTGATAGGTATATCTGCATGCACAGTCATACAGGGAATGTTGTTAGTCACTAAATAAGACTGCCCACTGGACTCATGCAGATAAACACCAAGGATTTCAAAGACTAAAATGCAAGTTTTACTGGAACATTTCCCATAAAAATAAACTCCTCCTTCTCTATAACACGATAGCTACAGATCAAAACCATTTTCACCCGAAAAACTTTTTAATAGGATATTATGGTTTTATTTATTGCATGATGAAAAGGAATATTTTTTTTAAAACTGTCACGTATTGATACAGAATTTTTTTAAATTATATTATATTTAGAGATGGATGAGCACTAAAATGCTCAGGTGCTCGTTACTTGAGCCGAATAGGTTAGACGCTCTGAAAGTGCTCAACACAAGTAACGAGTATAATGGAAGGCAATGATTGGTCAGTTTGGTTGTCCACTCACATCCAGCCAGCCATAAACATAGCATTTCCGGGGGAAGGTGAGCAGGTTGGGTTTTTTTTAACATAGTACATCCGAAAATCTTGTTTTAACCCCAGTGAGAGCCATTCAGAGACTGTGAATGGCCTTTCCTGGGGTGCCTGCACACATCATGCAGTGAAGCGAGCTTGTGGTTTTGTCATGATTCTGATGAGTGGTGCTCTGCTCTCCTGCAGAGCCTGTACTGGGCCTCATATTTTCCTCCAGTGAATTTGTTGTTACCGGTCTAAGTACTGTGTGGTGTGGGTGTGGGAGGGGTCTGTTCTTTGAAGCCTCCTTTCACGGTATGGCTTTGCTTTATCCAGGATTCAGTTCACCCGGAACACCGCTAGTGATAGGTGCTGTATAGCAGTTCACGTCTCTGGTTTCCGTAAGTGACTGACCTGATCTTGTCCCGCTTCCTAGTTCCTCGTACCCCATCCTGTCTCCTTCCCTACTCCGTCTTGACTCCCTACTTCCCTGACCTTCGACTTGTTCCTGACCCCCGGCTCCACTCTCTCCCATGTACCTGACATGTCATCGTGGCTACCAACTTCGGCTTGTATTCTGACCCCAGGGTCCGTGCTCTTCCTGGTACGTCACGCGACTTCTTGGTAACTTACTCTTGGCTTCTCTCTCTCCCTCTATTACTGATGTGATCTCCCGGCTCCTGACTAGAGTTGAGCGCGGTTCGAGGTTCGAGGTTCTCCAGTTCGAGGCTCGTGTGATTTTGGGGGCTGTTCTAGATCGAACTAGAACTCGAGCTTTTTGCAAAAGCTCGATAGTTCTAGATACATTCGAGAATGGTTCTAGCAGCAAAAAAAACAGCTAATTCATAGCTGGCTTTCCGCTGTAATAGTGTAAGTCACTCTGTGACTCACACTATTATGACATTTCAGTGTATAGTGTGCGGGAACAGCGCATTCAGATCACTGCTGTTTGGATAATGGCGATCGCCATTTTTTTTTTTTTTCCCTTGTCTTCCTTCCCTAAGCGCGCGCGTGTAGTGGGGTGGGCAAGCATGTCAGCCAATCCCAGACACACACACAGCTTAGTGTACTTTTAGCCAGAGAAGCAACGGCATGTGTGATAGGATGTCCATGTCACATGTCCCTGCATTATAAAACCGGACATTTTCCTCCAGCACGCCATTATCTGCCTTCTGCGTCCTTGGTGTCAGACATCACTGGCGCAGCTCCTATCGCCGATACAGCTGTATTATGCTCCATACACAGCGCTGGACAGCTTAGGGATAGCACTTTCTATCAGTCCTTTTAAGGAATCATACCGGCAGGGTCAGAGCCATAGGTGACAGGTCCTGAAAACAGAGTTTAACAGCTACACAAGATGACAGCGTCTGTGTAGCTAAGGTCAGGGATTTCCTCGCTGCATTTCCCCATTAGGAGGGATAGAAAGGCAGGCTTCCATTCCTCTACCCAGAGACCCACAACCCTGCCACTGTACCCTCCTGTCCTTTGCACACTCCAACTCATTGTTACTAACCCATTATACTAGCAAACACTGAGTGAACTTAGTGGCATCCTTAACGTGGCTGTTGGACTGCTGTATTGCCTCAGTAGTGCACAGATATTTGCAGCACGTCTGCCTGGATTGCACACTCAAACTCACTGTTACTAAGCCATTATACTAGCAAACACTGATTGAACCTAGTGGCATCCTAAAAGTGGCTGTTGGACTTCTGTATTGTCCCACTAGCGCAAAGATATTTGCAGCACGTCTGCCTGCATTGCACACTCAAACTCATTGTTACTAAGCCATTATACTAGCAAACACTGATTGAACCTAGTGGCATCCTAAAAGAGGCTGTTGGACTTCTGTATAGCCCCACTAGCGCAAAGATATTTGCAGCACGTCTGCCTGCATTGCACACTCCAACTCATTGTTACTAAGCCATTATACTAGCAAACACTGAGTTAACTTAGTGGCATCCTTAATGTGGCTGTTGGACTTCTGTATAGTCCCAGTAGTGCACAGATATTTGCAGCACATCTGCCTGCATTGCACACTCAAACTCATTGTTACTAAGCCATTATACTAGCAAACACTGAGTGAACTTAGTGGCATCCTAAACGTGGCTGTTGGACTGCTGTATTGCCCCAGTAGTGCACAGATATTTGCAGCACGTCTGCCTGCATTGCACACTCAAACTCATTGTTACTAAGCCATTATACTAGCAAACACTGATTGAACCTAGTGGCATCCTAAAAGTGGCTGTTAGACTTCTGTATTGTCCACTAGCGCAAAGATATTTGCAGCTTGTCTGCCTGCATTGCACACTCAAACTCATTGTTACTAAGCCATTATACTAGCAAACACTGAGTGAACTTAGTGGCATCCTTAACGTGGCTGTTGGACTGCTGTATTGTCCCAGTAGTGCACAGATATTTGCAGCAAGACTGCCTGCATTGCACACTCAAACTCATTGTTACTAGGCCATTATACTAGCAAACACTGAGTGAACTTAGTGGCATCCTTAACGTGGCTGTTGGACTTCTGTATAGTCCCAGTAGTGCACAGATATTTGCAGCACGTCTGCCTGCATTGCACACTCAAACTCATTGTTACTAAGCCATTATACTAGCAAACACTGATTGAACCTAGTGGCATCCCAAAAGTGGCTGTTGGACTTCTGTATTGTCCCACTAGCGCAAAGATATTTGCAGCACGTCTGCCTGCATTGCACACTCAAACTCATTGTTACTAAGCCATTATACTAGCAAACACTGAGTGAACTTAGTGGCATCCTAAACGTGGCTGTTGGACTGCTGTATTGCCCCAGTAGTGCACAGATATTTGCAGCACGTCTGCCTGCATTGCACACTCAAACTCATTGTTACTAAGCCATTATACTAGCAAACACTGAGTGAACTTAGTGGCATCCTAAACGTGGCTATTGGACTTCTGTATAGTCCCACTAGCGCAAAGATATTTGCAGCATGTCTGCCTGCATTGCACACTCAAACTCATTGTTACTAAGCCATTATACTAGCAAACACTGAGTGAACTTAGTGGCATCCTAAACGTGGCTATTGGACTTCTGTATAGTCCCACTAGCGCAAAGATATTTGCAGCACGTCTGCCTGCATTGCACACTCCAACTCATTGTTACTAAGCCATTATACTAGCAAACACTGAGTGAACTTAGTGGCATCCTAAACGTGGCTGTTGGACTGCTGTATTGCCCCAGTAGTGCACAGATATTTGCAGCACGTCTGCCTGCATTGCACACTCAAACTCATTGTTACTAAGCCATTATACTAGCAAACACTGATTGAACCTAGTGGCATCATAAAAGTGGCTGTTAGACTTATGTATTGTCCCACTAGCGCAAAGATATTTGCAGCTTGTCTGCCTGCATTGCACACTCAAACTCATTGTTACTAGGCCATTATACTAGCAAACACTGAGTGAACTTAGTGGCATCCTTAACGTGGCTGTTGGACTTCTGTATAGTCCCAGTAGTGCACAGATATTTGCAGCACGTCTGCCTGCATTGCACACTCAAACTCATTGTTACTAAGCCATTATACTAGCAAACACTGATTGAACCTAGTGGCATCCCAAAAGTGGCTGTTGGACTTCTGTATTGTCCCACTAGCGCAAAGATATTTGCAGCACGTCTGCCTGCATTGCACACTCAAACTCATTGTTACTAAGCCATTATACTAGCAAACACTGAGTGAACTTAGTGGCATCCTAAACGTGGCTGTTGGACTGCTGTATTGCCCCAGTAGTGCACAGATATTTGCAGCACGTCTGCCTGCATTGCACACTCAAACTCATTGTTACTAAGCCATTATACTAGCAAACACTGAGTGAACTTAGTGGCATCCTAAACGTGGCTATTGGACTTATGTATAGTCCCACTAGCGCAAAGATATTTGCAGCATGTCTGCCTGCATTGCACACTCAAACTCATTGTTACTAAGCCATTATACTAGCAAACACTGAGTGAACTTAGTGGCATCCTAAACGTGGCTATTGGACTTCTGTATAGTCCCACTAGCGCAAAGATATTTGCAGCACGTCTGCCTGCATTGCACACTCCAACTCATTGTTACTAAGCCATTATACTAGCAAACACTGAGTGAACTTAGTGGCATCCTAAACGTGGCTGTTGGACTGCTGTATTGCCCCAGTAGTGCACAGATATTTGCAGCACGTCTGCCTGCATTGCACACTCAAACTCATTGTTACTAAGCCATTATACTAGCAAACACTGATTGAACCTAGTGGCATCATAAAAGTGGCTGTTAGACTTCTGTATTGTCCCACTAGCGCAAAGATATTTGCAGCTTGTCTGCCTGCATTGCACACTCAAACTCATTGTTACTAAGCCATTATACTAGCAAACACTGAATGAACTTAGTGGCATCCTTAACGTGGCTGTTGGACTGCTGTATTGTCCCAGTAGTGCACAGATATTTGCAGCACGTCTGCCTGCATTGCACACTCAAACTCATTGTTACTAAGCCATTATACTAGCAAACACTGAGTGAACTTAGTGGCATCCTTAACGTGGCTGTTGGACTTCTGTATAGTCCCTGTAGTGCACAGATATTTGCAGCACGTCTGCCTGCATTGCACACTCAAACTCATTGTTACTAAGCCATTATACTAGCAAACACTGAGTGAACTTAATGGCATCCTAAACGTGGCTATTGGACTTCTGTATAGTCCCACTAGCGCAAAGATATTTGCAGCACGTCTGCCTGCATTGCACACTCAAACTCATTGTTGCTAAGCTATTATACTAGCAAACACTGAGTGAACTTAGTGGCATCCTAAACGTGGCTGTTGGACTGCTGTATTGTCCCAGTAGTGCACAGATATTTGCAGCACGTCTGCCTGCATTGCACACTCAAACTCATTGTTACTAAGCCATTATACTAGCAAACACTGATTGAACCTAGTGGCATCCTAAAAGTGGCTGTTGGACTTCTGTATTGTCCCACTAGCGCAAAGATATTTGCAGCACGTCTGCCTGCATTGCACACTCAAACTCATTGTTACTAAGCCAATATACTAGCAAACACTGAGTGAACTTAGTGGCATCCTTAACGTGGCTGTTGGACTGCTGTATTGTCCCAGTAGTGCACAGATATTTGCAGCACGTCTGCCTCCATTGCACACTCAAACTCATTGTTACTAAGCCATTATACTAGCAAACACTGAGTGAACTTAGTGGCATCCTAAACGTGGCTATTGGACTTCTGTATAGTCCCACTAGCGCAAAGATATTTGCAGCACGTCTGCCTGCATTGCACACTCCAACTCATTGTTACTAAGCCATTATACTAGCAAACACTGAGTGAACTTAGTGGCATCCTAAACGTGGCTATTGGACTTCTGTATAGTCCCACTAGCGCAAAGATATTTGCAGCACGTCTGCCTGCATTGCACACTCAAACTCGTTGTTACTAGGCCATTATACTAGCAAACACTGAGTGAACTTAGTGGCATCCTAAACGTGGCTATTGTACTTCTGTATAGTCCCAGTAGTGCACAGATATTTGCAGCACGTCTGCCTGCATTGCACACTCAAACTCATTGTTACTAAGCCATTATACTAGCAAACACTGAGTGAACTTAGTGGCATCCTTAACGTGGCTGTTGGACTTCTGTATAGTCCCAGTAGTGCACAGATATTTGCAGCACGTCTGCCTGCATTGCACACTCAAACTCATTGTTACTAAGCCATTATACTAGCAAACACTGAGTGAACTTAGTGGCATCCTAAACGTGGCTATTGGACTTCTGTATAGTCCCACTAGCGCAAAGATATTTGCAGCACGTCTGCCTGCATTGCACACTCAAACTCATTGTTACTAAGCCATTATACTAGCAAACACTGAATGAACTTAGTGGCATCCTTAACGTGGCTGTTGGACTGCTGTATTGTCCCAGTAGTGCACATATATTTGCAGCACGTCTGCCTGCATTGCACACTCAAACTCATTGTTACTAAGCCATTATACTAGCAAACACTGAGTGAACTTAGTGGCATCCTTAACGTAGCTGTTGGACTTCTGTATAGTCCCTGTAGTGCACAGACATTTGCAGCACGTCTGCCTGCATTGCACACTCAAACTCATTGTTACTAAGCCATTATACTAGCAAACACTGAGTGAACTTAGTGGCATCCTAAACCTGGCTATTGGACTTCTGTATAGTCCCACTAGCGCAAAGATATTTGCAGCATGTCTGCCTGCATTGCACACTCAAACTCATTGTTGCTAAGCCATTATACTAGCAAACACTGAGTGAACTTAGTGGCATCCTAAACGTGGCTGTTGGACTGCTGTATTGTCCCAGTAGTGCACAGATATTTGCAGCACGTCTGCCTGCATTGCACACTCAAACTCATTGTTACTAAGCCATTATACTAGCAAACACTGATTGAACCTAGTGGCATCCTAAAAGTGGCTGTTGGACTTCTGTATTGTCCCACTAGCGCAAAGATATTTGCAGCACGTCTGCCTGCATTGCACACTCAAACTCATTGTTACTAAGCCAATATACTAGCAAACACTGAGTGAACTTAGTGGCATCCTTAACGTGGCTGTTGGACTGCTGTATTGTCACAGTAGTGCACAGATATTTGCAGCACGTCTGCCTCCATTGCACACTCAAACTCATTGTTACTAAGCCATTATACTAGCAAACACTGAGTGAACTTAGTGGCATCCTAAACGTGGCTATTGGACTTCTTTATAGTCCCACTAGCGCAAAGATATTTGCAGCACGTCTGCCTGCATTGCACACTCAAACTCATTGTTACTAAGCCATTATACTAGCAAACACTGAGTGAACTTAGTGGCATCCTAAACGTGGCTATTGGACTTCTGTATAGTCACACTAGCGCAAAGATATTTGCAGCACGTCTGCCTGCATTGCACACTCCAACTCATTGTTACTAAGCCATTATACTAGCAAACACTGAGTGAACTTAGTGGCATCCTAAACGTGGCTATTGGACTTCTGTATAGTCCCACTAGCGCAAAGATATTTGCAGCACGTCTGCCTGCATTGCACACTCAAACTCGTTGTTACTAGGCCATTATACTAGCAAACACTGAGTGAACTTAGTGGCATCCTAAACGTGGCTATTGTACTTCTGTATAGTCCCAGTAGTGCACAGATATTTGCAGCACGTCTGCCTGCATTGCACACTCAAACTCATTGTTACTAAGCCATTATACTAGCAAACACTGAGTGAACTTAGTGGCATCCTTAACGTGGCTGTTGGACTTCTGTATAGTCCCAGTAGTGCACAGATATTTGCAGCACGTCTGCCTGCATTGCACACTCAAACTCATTGTTACTAAGCCATTATACTAGCAAACACTGAGTGAACTTAGTGGCATCCTAAACGTGGCTATTGGACTTCTGTATAGTCCCACTAGCGCAAAGATATTTGCAGCACGTCTGCCTGCATTGCACACTCAAACTCATTGTTACTAAGCCATTATACTAGCAAACACTGAATGAACTTAGTGGCATCCTTAACGTGGCTGTTGGACTGCTGTATTGTCCCAGTAGTGCACAGATATTTGCAGCACGTCTGCCTGCATTGCACACTCAAAGTCATTGTTACTAAGCCATTATACTAGCAAACACTGAGTGAACTTAGTGGCATCCTTAACGTGGCTGTTGGACTTCTGTATAGTCCCTTTAGTGCACAGATATTTGCAGCACGTCTGCCTGCATTGCACACTCAAACTCATTGTTACTAAGCCATTATACTAGCAAACACTGAGTGAACTTAGTGGCATCCTAAACGTGGCTATTGGACTTCTGTATAGTCCCACTAGCGCAAAGATATTTGCAGCACATCTGCCTGCATTGCACACTCAAACTCATTGTTACTAAGCCATTATACTAGCAAACACTGAGTGAACTTAGTGGCATCCTAAACGTGGCTATTGGACTTCTGTATAGTCCCACTAGCGCAAAGATATTTACAGCACGTCTGCCTGCATTGCACACTCCAACTCATTGTTACTAAGCCATTATACTAGCAAACACTGAGTGAACTTAGTGGCATCCTAAACGTGGCTATTGTACTTCTGTATAGTCCCAGTAGTGCACAGATATTTGCAGCACGTCTGCCTGCATTGCACACTCCAACTCATTGTTACTAAGCCATTATACTAGCAAACACTGATTGAACCTAGTGGCATTTTAAAAGTGGCTGTTGGACTTCTGTATTGTCCCACTAGCGCAAAGATATTTGCAGCACGTCTGCCTGCATTGCACACTCAAACTCATTGTTACTAAGCCAATATACTAGCAAACACTGAGTGAACTTAGTGGCATCCTTAACGTGGCTGTTGGACTGCTGTATTGTCCCAGTAGTGCACAGATATTTGCAGCACGTCTGCCTGCATTGCACACTCAAACTCATTGTTACTAAGCCATTATACTAGCAAACACTGAGTGAACTTAGTGGCATCCTTAACGTGGCTGTTGGACTTCTGTATACTTAGTGGCATCCTTGACGTGGCTGTTGGACTTCTGTATAGTCCCAGTAGTACACAGATATTTGCAGCACTTCTGCCTGCATTGCACACTCAAACTCATTGTTACTAAGCCATTATACTAGCAAACACTGAGTGAACTTAGTGGCATCCTAAACGTGGCTATTGGACTTCTGTATAGTCCCACTAGCGCAAAGATATTTGCAGCACGTCTGCCTGCATTGCACACTCAAACTCATTGTTACTAAGCCATTATACTAGTAAACACTGAGTGAACTTAGTGGCATCCTAAACGTGGCTATTGGACTTCTGTATAGTCCCACTAGCGCAAAGATATTTTCAGCACGTCTGCCTGCATTGCACACTCAAACTCATTGTTACTAAGCCATTATACTAGCAAACACTGATTGAACTTAGTGGCATCCTAAACGTGGCTGTTGGACTGCTGTATTGCCCCAGTAGTGCACAGATATTTGCAGCACGTCTGCCTGCATTGCACACTCAAACTCATTGTTACTAGGCCATTATACTAGCAAACACTGAGTGAACTTAGTGGCATCCTAAACGTGGCTATTGTACTTCTGTATAGTCCTAGTAGTGCACAGATATTTGCAGCATGTCTGCCTGCATTGCACACTCAAACTCATTGTTACTAAGCCATTATACTAGCAAACACTGATTGAACCTAGTGGCATCCTAAAAGTGGCTGTTGGACTTCTGTATTGTCCCACTAGCGCAAAGATATTTGCAGCACATCTGCCTGCATTGCACACTCAAACTCATTGTTACTAAGCCATTATACTAGCAAACACTGAGTGAACTTAGTGGCATCCTTAACGTGGCTGTTGGACTTCTGTATAGTCCCAGTAGTGCACAGATATTTGCAGCACGTCTGCCTGCATTGCACACTCAAACTCATTGTTACTAAGCCATTATACTAGCAAACACTGATTGAACTTAGTGGCATCCTTAACGTGGCTGTTGGACTTCTGTATAGTCCCAGTAGTGCACAGATATTTGCAGCACGTCTGCCTGCATTGCACACTCAAACTCATTGTTACTAAGCCATTATACTAGCAAACACTGAGTGAACTTAGTGGCATCCTAAACGTGGCTATTGGACTTCTGTATAGTCCCACTAGCGCAAAGATATTTGCAGCACGTCTGCCTGCATTGCACACTCCAACTCATTGTTACTAAGCCATTATACTAGCAAACACTGAGTGAACTTAGTGGCATCCTAAACGTGGCTGTTGGACTGCTGTATTGCCCCAGTAGTGCACAGATATTTGCAGCACGTCTGCCTGCATTGCACACTCAAACTCATTGTTACTAGGCCATTATACTAGCAAACACTGAGTGAACTTAGTGGCATCCTAAACGTGGCTATTGTACTTCTGTATAGTCCCAGTAGTGCACAGATATTTGCAGCACGTCTGCCTGCATTGCACACTCCAACTCATTGTTACTAAGCCATTATACTAGCAAACACTGAGTGAACTTAGTGGCATCCTAAACGTGGCTGTTGGACTGCTGTATTGCCCCAGTAGTGCACAGATATTTGCAGCACGTCTGCCTGCATTGCACACTCAAACTCATTGTTACTAGGCCATTATACTAGCAAACACTGAGTGAACTTAGTGGCATCCTTAACGTGGCTGTTAGACTGCTGTATTGCCCCAGTAGTGCACAGATATTTGCAGCACGTCTGCCTGCACTGCACACTCAAACTCATTGTTACTAAGCAATTATACTAGCAAACACTGATTGAACCTAGTGGCATCCTAAAAGTGGCTGTTGGACTTCTGTATTGTCCCACTAGCGCAAAAATATTTGCAGCACCTCTGCCTGCATTGCACACTCAAACTCCTTGTTACTAAGCCATTATACTAGCAAACACTGAGTGAACTTAGTGGCATACAAGAAGTGGCTTTTGTACTCCATTAGTGCCCCACTGGTGCAAATCTATGTGCAGCACCTGTGCAGGACACCCTCCTGCTCTGTTTTTAATAAGCTATAATGATAGCAAAAAATACTGCCATTTAGTGGCATCATAGAACTGGCTGTTGTATTCCATTAGTGCCCCACTGGTGACAAGCTATTTCTAGCACCTCTGCATGACACCCTCCTGCTCTGTTTTTAATAAGCTATAATGATAGCAAAAAATACTGCCATTTAGTGGCATCATAGAACTGGATGTTGTACTCCATTAGTGCCCCACTGGTGCCAAGCTATTTCTAGCACCTGTGCAGGACACCCTCATGCACATTTTGCTACGCTAATGTTATAGCAAACTCAGGGAATTCATTGCTGCATTTGATAATTCGGAGGGATAGAAAGTGAGGCTTTCTTTAGCTTTTCCTTCTGTTCATAGACAGCATCTCCAAGTCCAGACCCGAAGAGCAATTTCTCCTCCACGTCTAAGTGTGGAGAGGCAGCTAGTGCGCATGCATGTGCCGATTTACCCCAGCTGCAGCCTAACTACAATGTTTCGCCTAGTGAGTATGCTCAGCCTGACTGTGCCATTCCTGAGGCTAAGTCTTCATTTCGGGATACAGCGCATGCTCCCACACTTAGTGTGAAAAGCCTCTTTGCACAGGTACTTGCATTCCGTGCCGGGTCTAAGTCCTATTTTGTGCCGAGACACCATGCTAAAGCTGATAGTCTTTTTTCAGAGACTCTATTTCATGCAACTGACCATGCTCAGGCACTTACTGCATCAGAAACTAGGTCCGGTAATGAACTCTTTGGCCCTGCCCCTGATGTGGGGGGGCCCATATAGACCACAGGGCATCAGGTGTCCTGACGATGTGGCCAGGCCACTCCCAAATGGCTTGCAGAGGCCCGCCCCTATGACTTGTCACCTCATTATTGATGGTCAGACGATGACTGGTGAGGTGTTTGTGTCGTGGCAGCCATGAGGTCATTATTGAAGTTGCGGTTCCAAATAGGACGCTAGTTATGCCACTCATGACGTGTCACTCTGCTTTTGTCTCCAGGAGGTGCATTGTGGTCCACCCTGGTTTGGGGCGGACCCAGGTTATAAAACGGGCTGGAGCCAACAAGGAGGTGCACAGTCTTCTATTATGCTCCGAAAGAGCACACCTCCATGTGTTGAACCCATTGCGGCTTTAGGCCAGAGGTAGGCAGGGATAGGTCGTCGATGCAGGCGGCCACCACAGTTGGTAACGCAGAACGGTTAAGACCAGCTGCTGTCCTACAAGTCCTGCTTCTGCAGCCCAGTGGCATTAACAGGCCTGCTGCTGCTGATGCGCCTGCTGTCCACAGGTGTGGCCCCAATGCACACGGTCAGCGTACTGAATGGCCACTGTGATGTTAACAGGGAGTTCCTGGGCTGGGTGGGCGTGTGGACCCTGTGACGCTAACAGGGCTCCCAGTCTCCAGATCCGAGTGGCGTCTAACTCGGTTCAGGCAACTATTAGTTTCATAGCCATACAGATCTGTATCCTCCACCTAACCTTCCAGTTGCCAACCTCTCCTTTTCCATCTGGGAGCACGGTGGACATTGACTGCTGATGGGGATATATACCTTTCTCTTTCTTTTCTTATTAATTTTCGTTATATAGCGGTAACATAGTATATACCACCTTATCCAAATCTGCCAGTCCCACCGTAACAGATGGTGTTTCTTCATCAAATGTTACTTTTGCTTAACCACCAAACCCACGGACAAAAACTTTTTTCCCCTTTCCAACACACCCGTTCCCCTTTCCACCAGCATTTGTCCTTTTTCAACTCATTTGGTATATGACCAAAAGTGCAACTCTGCAGGGACACCGTACTCAACGCCATCTCAGCACAGCAGCCAGCCCTCGGTCCCTCAGATGTGGACAAGTAAAAGACCATTTCCTCCTATCCATGACAAAGCATTGAGATTCACTCTGTGCAGCACTGGTGTTTAGTGGAAAAGCAGATCTAAGATTGCGTACCACCTTCTGCAGATACTCCTGTGTACGTGCGTCCCTTTCTATGGCAGGAATTATTTCGCCAAATTTTGTCTTGTACCGGGGATCTAACAGTGTGGCAACCCAGTAGTTAGCATTACTTCGAATTCGTACAATCCGAGGGTCATGTTGTAGGTAGTGCAGCAAGAAGGCGCTCATGTGTCTTGTGCATCCAGGAGGACCAAGTCCTTGGTGTGTTGGTGGAAGAGAGGTGAGAATCGTGCCTCCTTCCTCTGCCCTCTCCCCCCAACCTCGCACAACCGAAATGTGAGCAAGCTCTCACTCATCTGCTGAGTCTTCCATGCCCATCGCCAGTTCGTCCTCCATTTCTTCATGGGCTCCTGCACCTTCCTCAACAATTTTTGCTGATACTATGCGCCCTTGTTAATCCCTATCCCCCACCATGACTGCCGTCTAGGTGCCGCTCAACGTATGGACCTTGTACATCTTATTATCCCTTCTGCATATGACTCCTCCTGTACTTCCTCCCCTTCCTCTTGGACCAACACCTGACTCTGAATAATGCTTACAGTGTGCTCCATCTTGTAGATGACCAGAATTGTCACGCTGAGAATGGCATCGCTAGTGCTAAACATCTTCGTCGACATTTGTAAACTGTGTAGAAGGGTGCATAGGTCCTTGATCTGACACCACTCCAGCAGCGTGATCTGCACCATCTCTGGATCAAGTTAGCCCAGGGTATACATCATACCGTATTTCAGCAGGGCTCTGCGGTGCTGCCACAGACGCTGCAACATGTGCAGATTCCAATTCCTGCGTGTCGGAACATCGCATTTCCGGCGTTTAACCGCCAGACCCTAAGACTTCAGGAGCGATGAAAGTTGTTGAGCTGCTGGGTGCGAAGGATGAAAGTGAGCACATAGCAGCGTGTCCGCTGCACAAGGCCATGTAGGCCGGGATGGTATTTTAAAAATTGCTGGACAACCAGGTTCAACACGTGAGCCATACAAGGCACGTGTTCCACATTGCCCTGAAGAAGGGTCGCAGACTGGTTTGCATCATTGTCGCACCCGACCTTCCCTGGCTGCTGGTTGAGTGGAGACAACCATTGATGAAACTCGGTCTCACTCTCCAGAGGTAACCGTCCACAATTCCTCAGCGGTGTCTCACATTTCCCCTACATTTCAAAGTAAACATTTGACTGCCTGATGGCCTTGAGCTGTGCTGCCAGCATAGTAAGGAGGTGTGTGGGATTCCTTGGGCGCAGTTACAAGGAAGGGTGGACTGATCACACAGGGTTTGGGCCGAGGTGGAGGACCCACACGAGGTTGAGGAGGCAGAAGCAGTGGAGGAACTTGTACATACAGAGGAAAGATTGACACACAAGTCGTGGGGACGGCAAGACTTGTACAGCAAACCCTTCTCCATCTCTCACCATAGTTACCCAGTGCCCAGTCAGCAACATGTAACTCCCCTGTCCATGCTTACTGGTCCAAGTATCTGTGTTGAAATGCACCCTGTCAGACACAGAGTTTCTCAAGGAATCGGTGAGGTTGTGTACGACCTACTGTGGTAGCGCGGGCACGCCTTTCTTGGAGAAGGAGTGACGACTGGCCATCGGCTCTTGGGGCACTGCAATGGGCATAAGGTCTCGAAAATCCTCGGTCTCAAAAGGGTGTAAAGGCAGCCTTTCTGTTGCCAACAAGTTGCAGATGATGAAACTCAACCTCTTAGGCATGTCATGCCCTTCAAAAATCATGTAAAACACAGCGAGGGGACTCCAACCACAGTCTCCCTCATTTCCACTAATTGGGCCACACACACCCCACTTGACTGACATCAGTTGATCCCCCTTTTCAAAATGAAACAGATGCTTTGCATGAAGCACTCTCAAAAATACGCGTGCCTTTCCCGTCCCCTGGATGACCCAGGGGAAGACAAGTCCTCTGAGAGCCATGATTTGTTCATTTTGGTTCTTTTAGAAACACAGCGAGGGGACTCCAACCACAGTCTCCCTCGTTTCCACTAATTGGGCCACACACACCCCACTTGACTGGCATCACTTGATCCCCCTTTTCAAAAATGAAACAAATGCTTTGCATGAAGCACTCTCAAAAATACGCGTGCCTTTCCCGTCCCCTGGCTGACCCAGGGGAAGAAAAGTCCTCTGAGAGCCATGACTTGTTCATCTTGGTTCTTTTAGAAACACAGAGAGGGGACTCCAACCACAGTCTCCCTCGTTGCCACTAATTGGGCCACACACACCCCACTTGACTGGCATCAGTTGACCCCCCTTTTGAAAAAGAAAAAGATGCTTTGCATGAAGCACTCTCAAAAATACGTGTGCCTTTCCCGTCCCCTGGATGACCCGGGGGAAGACAAGTCCTCTGAAAGCCATGTCCACATTGTCAGTGGACATACGCGTGTGCTTATCTGCCAGCAGACCCCCAGCAGCACTGAAGACAGGTTCCGAGAGAATGCTGGCTGCAGGACACGACAAGATCCCCAAGGCGTACGTGGCAATCTCAGGTAATTTATCCAGATTGGAAGCCTAAAATGAGCAGGGCTCAAGTTGCACAGTAATGGCATCGATGATTCCTTGCATATACTCATATATCTGTGTGTCCTCCTCTTTTTCCTTGTCCAGCTCTTTTGTTTTCGCATGAGTATATGTCTTGTCACTTTCCCATGTGTTTGTGTTGTGTTGTGAGTTGTTTGTCACCTTTTGGACACCTTTGAGGGTGTTTTCTAGGTGTTTTTCTGTGTTTGTGAATGCCTGCCATTGTTTCCTATGCGGTTCGAGTTCGGTTCGTCGAACGTTCGATGAACCGAACTCGAACGGGACGTCCGTTCGGCAAACCGACCTCGAGCCGAACCGGGACCGGTTCGCTCATCTCTACTCCTGACCCCTGGCTTGTTCAACTTCCCCGCAGATCCCCTATACTAGGGTATCTATCAACTCCTAGTGGTCTAGCATCTCATTACACTTAAGTGCTCGACATCACAGGTTTGTGGTCGTTGTTTCATAGACAACACATCAGAGCACCTGCGAGTACCCGAGTACCCCGATGCTCGATTGGGTACTGAGCAGTGCCGAACATGCTTACTCAACATTAATTATATTTAATTGTAGAAGAATAACTTCTATTTTCTGACATTGTAATCAGCTTACAAACAAGCACATTTCAGTGGCAATACAATTAGTAGATAGTCTACTGAGTTTCCTGGGACAATTTCTGGCTCGTAGGCTTGCCTGTTGCGGGAGCCTGGGAATTACAAGAACACAACGCCTATTATCAATGAGGGTCCCAGTAACAGACCAGCTTTAATGTCCAGAAATAATTTACAGTTCATAACAACACAAATGTTGGCTCTTGAGCTGTGTATTTAAAGATTATTCACTTGACTTATTTCCATACAGAACCACATGGTAAATATATATGACACGCTGGCAACAGAACGTTCCTCCGTCTAACTTTCTACATTCTGAGAACTGCTAAAAGTTTCCCTGTGAGAGGTCTCATTTGGTAGCAATCCAGCAAACACCCACGGCACAAGTTTCTCTCTTCACCCTGTAATTGTTCTGACTATTGTCTAAATTATTTTCTTTCTGCTTACGTTTTCTGTGCTTGTTACGAGAAATGTTTGAACAAATTAATTTCGGGACAGATAAAACCGAATGCAAAGGAAAAGCGCTCCTCAGAAATTATTAGCTGCGATAAAAATATAACTAGCCAGCCTTCCCACACAGCAATTTCAGAGGGACATAATAAATAAGAGAGATCTAATATGTAGCTTATTTGTTGCTTTTGAAGACGTACGTATCCATTTTCCTCCCTGGGCCTTGTTACGATCTTGAAGATGAAAGTTACTTTCCATCACTCTGCTCTATATACAGACACACACTGTATAATAACAATAAAAGAAAGATAGAAAGCTCATTCTTGGAACTTTGTCACTATTGTGTCTTCATCATGATATGCCCCATCTCTGTGCAGGTGTCTTTTAAGTCATGATGACTTGACTATCTAGACTAGATTAGCATGAAATTAAAAAAAGATATAAACATAATAAATGAATCTAACCCCATCATGTTTTACTTGTTTGTTTAATTTGAAAATTGTAATTCATGAAAAGAATGTTGAAATATTTAAATGTGAAATTAACTAGATTTTGAATTTTCCAAAATGTAATACTGTATTAGGGCTTGTGCGCACGTTGCGTTGTGTCACTGCAGAAAATTCTGCAGTGATTTGACAGCTCATGTGTAGAGTTGAGCAATGTTCGATGTTCGAGGTTCGCCAATTTCATGTTCGAGTGATTTTGGGGGGTGTTCGAGCTCGAACTCGAGCTTTTTGCTAAGAGCTCGACAGTTTGAGTTAGGTTCGAGAACGGTTCGATCAACAAAAGCGTGGCTTTTCACAGTAAGGCTATGGGCACACGTTGCTATCTGCATGCATCTTGCGTCCCCAGCACAATCCCTCTCTCTTTCCTACTCACCGATCACGGGCGCCTCACTGCACGGCTGTCAAAAATCTGCGGCGTCTTTTCCTCTTTAGAAAATGGCTGCTGCTTCATTATTCAATCAGGTATTCCGTGCTTTCCCCGCCCATCGACGCCCATGATTGGTTGCAGTCAGACATGCCCCCACGATGAGTGACAGCGGTCTTACTGCAACCAATGGTAGCCGCCGGCGGGCGGGTCTATATCGTGCAGTAAAATAAATAAATAAATAATAATAAAAAAAATGCGGTTCCCCCATATTTGATACCAGCCAGGATAAATCCACACGGCTGGAGGCTGGTATTGTCAGGATGGAGAGCACCACATTATGGGGAGCCCACCACCCTAACAATATCACCCAGCAGCCGCCCGGCATTGCTGCAGGCATTAGGTACGACAGTCCCGGGACTCCACCCAGCTCATCCCGAATTGCCCTGGTGCGGTGGCAAACGCAGGTGAACATGTTAACGCGAGTCCATTGCAAATGCATTGAAATGAAAACGCATTTGCACTGGATCCGTTTTTGCGTTAAAAAAACATTCATGACGGATGTTAAAAAAACGTAGTGTGAAAGCAGCCTTAGTCAGTCTCAGCTAGTCAGTCAGTCAGTCTCAGTCAGTTAGTCAGTCTCACAGTCAGTTAGTCTCAGTCAGTCAGTCAGTCTCAGTCAGTCAGTCTCTCTCTCTCCTCTCTTCTCTCTCTCCTCTCTCTTCTTTCTCTCCTCTTCTCCCCTCTCTCTTCTCACTCTCTTCTCTCTTATCTCACTTCTCTCTCTCTTCTCTCTCTTCTCCTCTGTCTTTTCTCTCCTCTTCTCTCTCTTCTTTCTCTCTCTCCTCTCTCTCTTCGCTCTCTCCTCTCTCTCTTCTCTCCTCTTCTCTCTCTCCTCTCTCTTCTCTCCTCTTCTCTCTCTTTCCCTCTCTCTCTTCTCTCCTCTTCTCTCTCTCTTCTCTTTTCTCTCTTTTCTCTCTCTTTTTTCTCTCTCTTTTCTCTCTGTCTTCTCTCACTCTTCTTTCTCTCTCTCTCTCTCTCTCTCAGACCTGGCGATGATCAGCTGATGCGGTCACCTGACGGAATAAGCTGACACTATAAGTCGAGCAGTGAAGCCGGCTTTTTAGCGCCCGGCCGGCTAAACTATCAGCTGATGCTGTCGGACAGGAGTCTACACAGAAGTATGTAGTTTGTTTGGTTTTTGTTTGCACTGATGCATCATCTGATTGTATGAAAGCTGTTTATACAATCAGCTGCTGTGTCATGTGATTAAGGTCCTTGAACTTGACACACCATCTGATCGCTTTGCCTTCCAGCAAACCGATCAAATGATATTGGATCCGGATTGGACGGCACGGGACCCTTGACCCAGGATTACTGTGGAGGGGGGTTCTTTATTTCAATAAAGATGGAGTCACTAATGGTGTTGTGTTTTATTTATAATAAAAATATTTTTCTGTGTGTTGTGTTTTTTTTATCTGTACTAGAAATTCATGGTGGCCATGTCTAATATTGGCGTGACACCATGAATTTCGGGCTTAGGGCCAGCTGATAATATACAGCTTGCCCTAACCCCAATATTACCCAGCGAGCCACCCATCACCAGGGCAGCTGGAAGAGTTCGATACAGCGCCAGAAGATGGCGCTTCTAAGAAAGCGCCCTTTTCTGGGGCGGCTGTGGACTGCAATTCGCAGCAGGGGTGCCCAGAAAGATTCAAATCCCCAGCTGCCTAGTTGTACCTGGCTGGACACAAAAATTGGGCGAAGCCCACGTCATTTTTTTTTTTAATTATTTCATGAAATTCATGAAATAATTAAAAAAAAGGGCTTCCCTATATTTTTGGTACCCAGCTGGGTACAAATAGGCAGCTGGGGTTTGGGGGCAGCCCGTAGCTGCCTGCTGTACCTGGCTAGCATACAAAAACATGGCAAAGCCCACGTAATTTTTGGGGGGGGGCAAAAAACTCCTGCATACAGTCCTGGATGGAGTATGCTGAGCCTTGTAGTTCTGCAGCTGCTGTCTGTCTGTATGGAGGAGAGCAGACAGCAGCTGTAGAACTACAAGGCTCAGCATGCTCCATTCACTAGTGTATGCAGGAGAGGAGACAGCAGCTGCAGAACTACAAGAATCAGCATACTCCATCCAGGACTGTATGCAGGAGTTTTTTGCCCACCAAAAAAATGACGTGGGCTTCGCCATATTTTTGTATGCTAGCGAGGTACAGCAGGCAGGTACGGCTGCCCCCAACCCCCAGCTGCCTATTTGTACCCGACTGGGAACAAAAAAAATAGGGAAGCCCTTTTATTAATTATTTCAAAAAATTTCATGAAATAATTAAAAAAAAAATCGATATGAGCTTCGCCACATTTTTGTGTCCTGCCAGGTACAACTAGGCAGCTGGGGATTGGAATTTTCAGCACAGGTTAGCCCGAGCTTTCTGGGCCCCTCTGCTGCGAATTGCAGTCCGCAGCCGCCCCAGAAAATGGCGGTTTCATAGATGAGCCATCATCTGGCCCTGTATCCAACTCTTCCAGCTTCCCTGGTGACAGGTGTCTTGCTGGGTAATAATGAGTTAATACTAGCTTTGTTTTACTAGCTAGTATTAAGTCAGAGATTCTTAATGTCAGGCAAGTTTTACCCGGCCATTAAGAATCTCCAATAAAGGGTTAAAAAAAAAGACACCACACAGAGAAAAAATACTTTAATAGAAATAAATACACAGACACATTAGAGACTCCATGTTTATTAATCCCTCTCACCCCTCCACGATCCATGGTCTTCTATCTTCTTTTTCCTTTAACCCATACAGCTCTGCTACATCAGACAGCGCTGCATGGAATGAAGGACACTGCTGCTCCCCGTGCCCTGCAGTCTATTCACTCAGTTACTGAGCAGAGGCTGCAGGCTGTAAGCGGTGATGTCACCGCTGACAGGCGGGTTGCTATAGCAATGGTGATCTCCGTTATTGACCGGCTGTGGTAGCTGGTGAATAACGGAACGGGGAAGCAGAACGGGGAGTCGACAATGTGGCAGAGCATTTCGCTGGTATACGGAGATGCTGGAACAATCACCGTGTACAAGAGAGTGCAATGACAGGACCTAGCATGACGTCATAGCCATGTGACCAGTCTGTAGCCAATGAGATAATAGACACGTGACTGGTCACATGCTTTTTTTTAAATCACGGAAGGTCCTATCATCAGTGCTAGTTACCGGGAGGACGCAGCGATTATCAGAAGGAAAAGCGCATAGTACGCATTGCGGGGACCTGTAAGTGTTATGGCAATGTTTATTAACTGTATGTGTACATTTATAATGTGTTTTTATGTGTTTGTGTTTGCCCTCCCATTGTTTTCAATGGAGTTCGAGAGGTTCGTCGAACAGTTCGCCGAACCGAACCGAACTCGAGCCTTTAGAGGCTGGCTCATCTCTACTCATGTGCGATTCAAATCGCTGCAGAAACACTGTATAATGGATGTGTGATGCCCTGGCAAAACCAGGTAGTCACAGATAGGCCCCTGCATAACACCCTTCCCCCACTTAGGAAACACACAGCCAACCTAAAACCCTAGTCACCCCCCCTTAGGGAAAGACAGACACACCAGTGGGCGTGACCAGGCGGTAGGACATGCCCACCCAGGTTTCTAGACAGCCCGGGGCGGGAAAACAAGCAGATCAGTTTGTAGTTCAGTTTGGAGAGGAGTGTAGGCTGGAGCTAAGTGTAGCTCCAGCAGAGAAAGTTCTAGTTGAACGGTGCCAGGGTAGGCGCCCTGGTGCCTTTGGCTAGGAGGCAGATGGTGGTCTCCGTCAGCAGGAGATGGGAAGACGGCTCGGCAGAACCGAGGTGGACCGGGACAGGGTTGTAGCCCACCGGTACCGACACGGGGAACCGACTCAGAAACCAGAGCAAAAAGGGTGGGTACTCGGACCCTGAAGCCAGGACCGGAAACAAGTGGGCTGGTTAATTAACCGATTGAGGCCAGGACTAAAGGTTCTGTCCCACCCAAAGTCCCTCATAGAAGACAACAGCCCACCGATAGGGATAAGAGGTCACCGCCAAGGCCCATAGATCCCACGGGCCAGTGTCTGCGGGCATGGCTCCTTAGGCCACATCCAGCCGGGAGCAGACTCCTGAGTTCCAGACTAGGAAGTCCACCTTACACAAAGTCAGTGCAGAGAAAAAGGATAGAGACCACCAGCCCGGGTGGGGGATCCGAATGCAACCGGCCGCGGCGCCGGCCACCAGCACCTTGGTTTACCAGAGACTTGTGTGATTTATTGACTGTGAGTAATGAAGCATCCCCCTTGCCGTGGCTATGCCCTGCAACAGACCCTGGGTCCCGGGGCAACCATCCCTACCCAGTGGTTAACATCCAGCTGCCAATACATCTCCCCCGGGTGCCCCATAACAGCAGCGGTGGTGTCCCAGCTCACCACACACCGTGGGTGGTGTCACGAACTTAATACGGCCTAGCCCGTCTATCTACGTCCCCCCATTTATTCAGCGTGTCCGCGAGACCCCCGAGTCCGGAGACCCTCGAGCCACTACCCCAGCAGGCCCGGATCCGAGCAGTGCCGGCTGCTGGCATGGGGTGGCACAGATGGAGTGTTTCTGCAGAATAAATGCCGAATTCATGCGCTCTGGATGCTGCTTCTCCCATAGACAGAGTGGGAGCAGCATCCAAAGCGTCCGAAATAAGTGACATGCTGCATTTTTAAACGCAGTGATTTTGTCACATTTTTGAAACTCAAATCGCTGCGTTCAAAAAAGCATCGTGCGCACTGATTATTCACAATCTTCATAAATTGTGGTGGGGTCGCAGGGCGCATGTGCTTACGCTGCAGTGCTAGACGCTGCGTAAACGCATGAAATTATGCAACGTGCACACAAGCCCTTATACAGTATAATATATTGTTCCCCACTTAGTTCCATGACAGAACCATCCAAAGCTGTAAAAATGTTTGGTATGGAAATATTACATATTGAGTGGTTTAAATATCAAAAATGTGAATCCGTTTACTATAGAGTTTGTGGTGGGACCTGACTTTACATAGTTTCTAGTCCTTGCACTATTCAATCAGGGGCAGCAGTTTGCATATACAAGTGCATCTCAATAAAATAAAATATCATATAAAATTGAATTTATTTCAGTAATTCATAACAAAAAGGGAAACGCATATTATATAGAGTCATTACACACAGAGCGATCTATTTCAAGTGTTTATTTCTGTTAATGTTGATGATTATGGCTTACAGCCAATGAAAACCAAAAGTCATTATCTCAGAAAATTAGAATATTATATACAGTATCGACCAAAAGTTTGGACACACCTTCTCATTCACAGAGTTTTCTTTATTTTCATGACTCTGAAAATTGTAGATTCACATTGAGAGCATCAAAACTATGAATTAACACATGTGGAATGAAATACTTAACAAAAAAGTGTGAAACAGCTGAAAATATGTCTTATATTCTAGGTTCTTCAAAGTAGCCACATTTTGCTTTGATTACTGCTTTGCACACTCTGGGGCAGATTTTGATGCAGAAAAAAAATCTGCATCATGTCAATTGTTGGGGTGTTCTTTTATATCCCTTCCAGCCATTGACGTGACTAAACAGAACACATGGAAAAAAAACTGCACCAAAGCCGCATGTGTTTTTCGTTTTTCTGTCAGAAGGTGTATTAATGCAGAAAATTTCTGCACCAAATCTGCATCGTGTGCACAAAAGGCTTTGTTTACATATTGCATTTTTTGCTGCTTTCTTTTTACATTTTTTTTTCACTAGTTTTACGCAAATTAATGCAAAGTAAAAGCTGGTTTTTACAGTACCAGCAAACCTTTGAGATTCCAGAAACAGAAGCAGCATGTCAATTCTTTCAGCCTTTTTGCAGCTATTTTTCACCACTTAAAGAAATGAAAAAGTGTAAAAACGTCACTGCTTTTGTGCTGAATTAAACTAACTTTATTTAAACATGTACTGTAGACAAATGACAACCCAAAAATGCAGCAAACCTGATTTTTGGAAGCAGCTTTTCTTACTGCCAAGAGAGACCGTTTTGCTGCAGAAAAAAATGCCGCAAAAATGCAACATGTTAACATAGCCTTAGGCAGTGTTTAATGCCAAAATGGATGTGTTCTGCTTTTCAAGCATAGTCTATGGGAATTTGGGTTTCTTGTCCGCACTATGCTGTTCAAAATGCTGCCTTTTTGTGGCAGAAATTTGGGCAAAAACTCTGCTTTTCAAAGAAGCAACATGTCAATTGATTTTGCCATTTGCGTTTTGAACTGCAGAGTTTTTGCTCAAATTTCTGCCACAAAAAGGCAGCATTTTGAACAGCATAGTGCGGACAAGAAACCCAAATTCCCATAGACTTTGCTTGAAAAGCAGAACACATCCATTTTGGCATTAAACACTGCAGTTGAAAAAGCAGCAAAAAAGCAGGTAAAAAGCAAAGTGCGGACATAGCCTTAAGGCTACTTTACACACTGCGATATCGGTCCCGATATCGCTAGTGTGGGTACCTGCCCCCATCTGTTGCGCGACACGGGCAAATCGCTGCCCGTGCCGCACAACATTGCCCAGAGCCGTCACACATACTTACCTGTCCGGCGACGTCGCTGTGACCGGCGAACCGCCTCCTTTCTAAGGGGGCGGTCCGTGCGACGTCACAGCGACGTCACTGAAGCGTCACTGAACCGCCGCCCAATAGCAGCGGAGGGGCGGAGATGAGCGGGACGTAACATCCCGCCCACCTCCCTCCTTCTGCATAGCAGCCGGGAGTCAGGTAAGGGGAGCTTCCTCGTTCCTGCGGCGTCACACGCAGCGATGTGTGCTGCCGCAGGAACGAGGAACAACTTCGTTACTACTGCAGTAACGATTTTTAAGAATGGACCCCCATGTCGCCGATTAGCGATTTTGCACGTTTTTGCAACGATGCAAAATCGCTTATCGGTGTCACACGCAACGGCATCGCTAATGCGACCGGATGTGCGTCACAAATTCCGTGACCCCAACGACTCCGCATTAGCGATGTCGCAGCGTGTAAAGCCCCCTTTAGTCATAATCAGTGGTTTTTGATAGGTCTGCAGGTAAATAGACAACAATCCAACATTTCTCACAACTGTCTCAGAACTGTTCAGAAATTTCTGTAAATTGAGGCATAGTTCGAGCTGAAATTTAGCAGGGTTGTGTCAACGTCACTCAAGAGGGAGCATTCCTACCCTGTTCTAATGAGCCCAGTTTACCAACAGCTATACTACCATGTTTTTCCAAAAATAAGACACTGTCTTATACTTTTTTTGCCCCCCAAAAAAGCACTAGTGGTTATTTTTGGAGGAGGTCTTATTTTTGGAGAAACATGGTTGGGGGTAAGTTTACCCCCCCAAAAAAGCAGACCCCCCCACTTCCCAGGAGACTCATACTTAACAGACCCGGACGTCTGCGTGGCTCCCAGGTCCTCCCTGTGATCTCCGGTGGGTGCTGCATGCCGTCCTCCACTGCTTCTGGCTGACTGACACTGACACACACACACACACACACACACACACATTACATCAAGCTTTACAGAATACTTCTGGCCGCAGGGAATGATGGAAGGAAGTCACATGTCCGCAGGTCCTGTAAGCTTGTGTAGCACCCAGGGAGCAGGGGTTGTTAGGCACGGGGAATCTCGTACCTGAGTTATTCGTCACCGGGCTTGTATGATGGTCTGGGATGTCGTGGCTTTGTGTCTCGAGGTGTACATCAATAAGGAAGGAAGATGGTGGAGGTAGTAGTAGGATGAATATCGTGACACCACCTGTGGTATGCGGCCAGGGATTTAGCCGCCGCTGCTGTCGCTGTCTTCCGAGTGGATGGTAGTAGCAGCCAGAGATGGTATCATTCTCTACAGATGGAGCGTGCCCCGGAGAGGATGATGAGGGGAGTAGTGATGGCAGTTTGCGCCGAGGCGCGGGGCGGTGGCGCCGGTAATCAAGAGTCCGAGTCAGTAGCTGCGGTTCCAGGTGAGAAGGCTGGCTTCTAAGCTTTATGTAAGGTGTGAATGTGGAAGGAGGTGATTAACCCCCTCCTTACCCGAGGCGAATATCGAACCTAAAATAAGGTGGAATACTCTGTGGCGACTGAAGCCTCAGGGGCACCACACTAGCATTACGGCAGGCCCTTGCGCTCCACTGCACAGCCTCTCAGGATTCTGCCAGCTAGAAGAAATCAGTGTCGCTGGATGTAGTGAGTATGTGTGTGATGTGATGTGTGCAATCTGACTGTGTGTGTGTGTGTGTGTGTGTGTGTGTGAGTGTGAGATCACTGCAGGTCCTCTGCTCTTGCATCTGGGGAGTATGATTGCAGGTTGCCCGTTTTCTATAATGAAGTGTCCTGTAGTATCTGTAACTTTTGTTAGCTGCACGGACACTCCATTATTGAACCGCGACTAGGGCTTATTTTCGGGGGAGGGCTTATGTTTAAGCCTTACTCCGAAAATACTGAAAATCCTTGCTAGGGCTTATTTTGGGGGGGGGGGCTTATTTTTGGAAAAACACGGTAGTAAGTATGTTGGAGCTAGCTACCTCAATTACAATGCAGAAATGTAAAAAAGCTACAGCTTTATGTATTATTCGACATTTCTTCTCGGTCTGAAATCTCTGACTGGTTCAAAACAAGATTAAATGTTATTTTTGGAAATATGAATGGTTCATCTTGTTCTTTTCACATCCTTTTGAAATCAATATGTAATCCATTGGTTTTAATGGACTTGTGTGGTTCAGCATGTCTATTCAGTGGTCAGCATGTTACAGAGGTAAGCTGAATTATTCTCATATGCTATTGTGATATTCTTGTTTATACCATTCATAGGATTCACAGAAATATTAAACACAGATTTTGTTAAAAAAATGAATCTGTTGAAAGAGATGGAATTTTCTGAAAACAGGTGGTTAATTCACACTAAAATATTCTGCTATGAGACTTCTAGAATAAAATGATTAGACTAATTAGAGGAAAATAATTAGCAGAAAACCATATTGGGTTTTTTTCATTAAAAAGTCATATTGACAAGACAGTTAAACAGAACATGTTACCTACCCTTGCATCAAGGTTGAATATACTTTGAAGGAAATCTGTTACCTATATAAAAGTTATTTACTTGCCAATACTGTGGTCATCTGCCAGCTTAACTATAACAGCAGCTACAGGGAGAAAGTGTAGTTATTTTCTCTCTGCAACGTCTTACATCTAGTCATTGAGGCAGTGCAGGAGACTGTTAGGGGTACTTTGCACACTACGACATCGCAAGCCAATGCTGCGATGCCGAGCGCGATAGTCCCCGCCCCCGTCGCAGATGTGATATCTTGTAATTGCTGCTGTAGCGAACATTATCGCTACGGCAGCTTCACATGCACTTATCTGCCTTGCGACGTCGCTCTGGCCGGCGAACCACCTCCTTATTAAGGGGGCGGGTCGTGCGGCGTCATAGCGATGTCACACGGCAGGCGGCCAATAGAAGCGGAGGGGCGGATATGACTGGGATGTAAACATCCCGCCTACCTCCGTCCTTCCGCATAGCCGGTGTGAGCCGCAGGACGCAGGTAGGAGATGTTCCTCGCTCCTGCGGCTTCACACACAGCGATGTGTGCTGCCGCAGGAACGAGGAACAACATCGTAACATCGGTCCTTCCGAAATCATGGAAATGACCGACGCTACACCGATGGTACGATTTGGACGCTTTTGCGCTCGTTAATCGTATCATAAAGGATTTACACACTACGATATCGCCTGTGTTCCCGGATGTACGTCACTTTCAATTTGATCCCACTGACATCGCAGCTGCGATATCGTAGTGTGCAAAGTGCCCCTTCGGCTATGTTCCCACAAAGAGCTTTTGGTATGTTTTTGACACTGTGTATTTTTGCTGCATTAAAAAAGGGAAAGTAGCATCTTACAGTTCCAGCAAAGTTGATTGGATTTATAGAAATATCCTGTCCACTGTGTTACTTTTTTGCTCAGCATAAACTGATCTGCAGGTGTGTTTCAAATCTTCAATTTGTCAATTTCTTTTGCAGGTACACTGAATTTTTTAGTGCAGATTTCCCAGTACACTTGCATTAGATGCAAAAAAAACTGGAGGTAAAAAAAGCATATGCGTTCGTAGTGTCTTTCTGCCATGGAAACACATAAAAACTACATGTAATTCAACTACATGTAATTCACACCTATGTGTATCAATAACGTTTTGTCAAAGCCAAATACTAGGAAGTATCCAAAACAAAGCAGCTTTATTTAAAGCACAGGAGATGTGGCATGATCAGACCATGTGCCTGTACAGTCAGACACAGCCATTACACAGCACATAGCAGGGGTTATCCTATGGTCCTATTCCATTATGGTTTAGTAATAATTAGATGTAGTAATAATAATAATATCACTAGTGGTGGGCGAACCCCAATTATAAAGTTCAGGCTCCGTACCAGACACCTAGTGTCTGTGCACACACACCAAACATGGACTTATCAGGGAAATCTGTGTTACTGTTCGGACTTGCCACTTAGCAGAAAGAAATTAAAAAAAAGTTGAAAGGAACCAAAATAGAGAACTCTGTATGTAAAGGAGAGACAATGGCACTTAGTAAGTTTAAAAAAGAGAGATAAAAATCTAAAACGGCATTTGCTCACCTGATGGAGTTGTGGATATTTGGGCAGAACTCCTGAAAATGTATCAAATAAATCCAATAGGTGCAGCCTACCTGGTGTACTGAAGGAAATTCCTCTAAGGCCCCTTCACACATCCGTGTCTCCGCTACGTGTGACGTCTGTTTTCACACGCACCAGAGACATGGGCACACGTAGACCCATTAAAATCAATGGGTTCGCGCATACGTGCGTGTTTTCCCATGGACCATGTGTCCATGTGGAACATACATGTGTCCATGTGCTCCACGTGTAGACATGAGATCCGTGTGACATCAGTGTGACATGTACCGAAGAAAATCACGTTTCTTTGAAATAAAATGAATTTCTACACTCACCTTCCCCAGCACTGCTGTCTTTGCCGCTACTGCCCCCACTCATTATGCTCATCGCATATTCACCGAGGACCGGAAGCAGCAGCACCACGGAGACATCAGCACCATGGACAGGTAAGTATAAAAATTCATGCTATCCATGTGCTATGCAGATGTTACATGGCTAGCACAACTGACAGCACATGCTGAACACACACACGGACACACAGACACACATACGCACCTATACCAGGGACCATGCAAAACATGTCAAAGAGGCCTCAAAGAGCCCAGACAGTGCGTAATGAGGGTTGAAATACCAGGTGAAGAGTGCATATATATGATCCCAGTTTACTGACCAACCTCCAGACACCTGAAGAAGGTTGGATACAGCCAAACACATTCTGTTTTTAAATAAAGTTTTTTGTTTTATTTTTATATTCTTCTGATACTTCTTTGGTATTTTTTCCATTGGATTACATCTGCTATCATGGGAACACCCTTCACCTGCTATCTCAAGCCTCATGATGACACAGATAGTGTTACTTATCTAATATATTTAGGTCTATCATGTTTGAGATTGTGATGGCAAGCCTAAATATCTAATCCGATGCAATGTAAAAATTGAACTGCCGAGCCTTGGTATCTAGGCCTTTCATAAATATAATAGAGCTTGTATATCTAAGCTTATCATGTTTGATACTCTTTTGCTGAGCCTGTGCATCTAAGCGGTGCTTCACACATAGCGACAGCGACAACGATGTCGCTGTTACGTCACCATTTTCTGTGACGTAACAGCGACCTTGTAAGTCGCTGTTATGATCGCTGCTTAGCTGTCAAACACAGCGACGCAGCAGCGATCATAACATCGCTACATGTGCAGAGAGCAGGGAGCCGTGCACACTGCTTAGCGCTGGCTCCTTGCTCTCCTAGCTACAGTACACATCGGGTTAATTAACCCGATGTGTACTGCAGCTACATGTGCAGAGAGCAGGGAGCCGCGCACATTGCTTAGCGCTGGCTCCTTGCTCTCCTAGCTACAGTACACATCGGGTTAATTAACCCGATGTGTGCTGCAGCTACATGTGTAGAGAGCCGGAGCCGGCAGCACAGGCAGCGTGAGAGCTGCGGAGGCTGGTAACTAAGGTAAATATCGGGTAACCACCTTGGTTACCCGATGTTTATCTTGGTTACAGCTTACCGCAGCTGTCAGATGCCAGCTCCTGCTCCCTGCTCGCTTCATTTCGTCGCTCTCTCGCTGTCACACACAGCGATCTGTGTGTCACAGCGGGAGAGCGCCTTTGAAGAAAACGAACCAGGGCTGTGTGTAACGAGCAGCGATCTCGCAGCAGGGGCCAGATCGCTGCTCAGTGTCACACACAGCGAGATCGCTAATGAGGTCACTGTTGCGTCACCAAAACCGTGCCGTAGCAGCGATTTCGGTAGCGATCTCGCTATGTGTGAAGCACCCCTAAGCTCATTATATTTGATACCGTGTTAGCAAGTCACATTATATCTAATCTAGGCTAATGATTTTTTAGAATCTACTTTTTTCCATTTCATTTGTGCTTGTGATGTGTGATATTTCCAGCTGAACCTATAGCGTCTAGAATAAATATTTTTGCCAAATATTGGCATAAAAAAGTTACAAATAATGACACTACAATTTTCAGCTTTTGCAACTTTTTTTTTTCACTCAAGGCATTTTTTTTTACACTAGCACGCCTCCTCATCAAGAGTAAAGGCTGCTTCACACGCAACGACATCGCTAACGAGATATCGTTTGGGTCACGGAATTCGTGACGCACATCCGGCCTCGTTAGCGACGTCGTTGCGTGTGACACCTATGAGCGACCAAAAATACTCACCTAATTGTTGATCATTGACACGTCATTCATTTCCCAAATATCGTTGCTGGTGCTGGACGCAGGTTGTTCGTTGTTCCTGAGGCAGCACACATCGCTACGTGTGACACCCCGGGAATGACGAACAACAACGTACCTGTGTACTGCCGGCAACGAGGTGGGCATGTCATTAATGCGGCTGGTCTCCGCCCCTCCGCTTCTATTGGCGGGCTGCTGTGTGACGTCGCTGTGACGGCGCACAAACCTCCTCCTTAAAAAAGAGGTTGTTCGCCGCCCACAGTGACGTCGCTAGGAAGGTAAGTATGTGTGACGCGTACCGGCAATATTGTTCGCCACGGGCAGCGATTTGCCCGTGATGCACAAACAACGTGGGCGGGTGCTTTCGGTAGCGACATTGCTAGCGATGTCGCTGCGTGTAAAACGCCCTTAAGACTGGCATGATCAACACCAGTCTTGGTGAGACAGAGCCATAGTGTGTGTATATGTTTGTAATATTGGCCAGAGAGTATTTGTGCATATCTACAGTATTTTTTGGATTATAAGGTGCACAGGACTATAAGACGCACCCTAAATTTAGAGGAGGAAAATAGGAAAAAAAAAAAATTTTTTAATGTTAAAATGGGGGTCCGTTTTGTAGTCTTAAGATTTGTCGTATAGGCCGAATGTAGCTTACCAGGGAGTTGCAGGGTCATAGGAAGTGGCATGATTGGAGCAGGTGCAAATTTTGCATCACTGGGCCATCAAACTATTTTTACGCCACTGCGAGGCTCCATAGCTAAGGTTTAACTGCCCCCCTTCCATTCTCCACACACCCCAAAAAAACAGAGTAAGCCGGGTCACCCCTCCATACTTTTAAAATCAGGGAAAGGGACATGGTAATTATGCCAATGCTGAAGCCCATTAGTGTTTTCAACCACTACTATACCCCTTTCACAGCCTTTCAAAAACACCTTAAAAATGCTTCTCATAATGCATGGTCCCCCATAGTGAATTCCCCCCACAAATTCACCCCACACTCCCTCACACATGGACAGTGTGCTGATACTACAGAAACCCCACACAAATTATGATGCTGAGCCCCTACACAGTTTAATGCCTCTCATATCATTATTCCCCTAAAATGACCCCCATACAATATGATGTCCTCACAGCTTTCCTATACATAGTAAGAAAGACCTACAGCCCCCTATATACTGTCAAGGACCCCCGAAGAAGCCCATGCGAAACGCGCATAGCGGTCACAGCCTCGCAGATCTCAAGGTATTATGGGTGAGTGTTTATAACTCTCTGTGAGCCCAGCATTTTAGCTGCTCTTTGGCACATGCACTTTATATTCTGCTATTGTGGCTGGGCGTCCAACTGGGTACTTCCTGCTGATATTATGCACAGGCGCTTTACACCCAGCCCACATGGAAAGTGATCTGCAATGCTGTGATCTCCTCACTTGCTATCCTTATCGTGCACCTTGATGTTTTATTGTTTTGTCAGTTTTTTTTATATATGTCTAATAAATTAATTTATTATATTCATATTGGTGGATTAATGACTCTATCTATAGGTTGGCTTTAGTTTATCATGCCTGATCCTGATGACTGGTTCTCTTTAAATTCAGTAAAATTCTAAGGTAACTTTTTTTTAGGGCAGTGATCCATCATTTCATTTGATACGTGTTTGAAAGCTGAAAATGGTGATGTGGTTGGTTGTATACCTCCTGTCATCCAATTTATGGCATCTGAAAGTAGCTAGGGAATATTCATAGTAGAAAACTGTCTATAATCAAAGACGTTATACGTTATCCTCAAGTACATCTCAGGCTTCACAGCAGTTTTTATGTACCACTCCGGAACAGCTAATTGAGCTGAATACATGAAACTATTCTAATTGGTATAACTCGTAGACATTCCTTATATTACCTCCAAACCGTAGATGTTCTTTTCTAAATGTTGCTAAAATAGCCCAAGAAAACAAGTTGTCATTTTCCGTAATACATTACAGAACACATTTCAGATGAAGGCAACATCTGCAGCTCGTACATAACTTGAATGTAAGAAAAAACATTTTGACATTAACTGAGTATTATGGATGAGATCTCTGGTGTTTTTATAAAGTGCGGAAAAAGAACAGATTCCCGCTGAGTAACAGCATGAAAGTGCTCCAAACATTATAATGTTGGATTTATAATAATTGTCAAATATATTTAAATCAAAATGTCTTGTGAGAATTGATAAATTCAGGATGTTCACCTTCTATACATGTTTAATGAGCGATCACTACCATGCACAGGTCCTTGGTACTCGTAACGAGCAGTTGGATGTTCAAATAGGCGCGAACACTAGGAGAAGCAAGGTAAAATACGTATTCATAAGGAAGTAAGGCACTGTCATATAGCCTCATTGTGATCAAAAATAAATAATAATAATAATAATCTTTATTTCTATAGCGCCAACATATTCCACAGCGTTTTACAATTCAGGAGGATCATATACAAACAAGTAACAGTTATATAAAATACAATATTTAGAGGGGGAAAAAGACAACCCTGCTTGTGAGAGCTTACAATCTACAATGAGATGGGGGGGTGCAAGGTACAAGTGCTTATCTACAATGACAATCCAGTCATCTCAAGGAAATGGGGGATAGATAATGGCTTCCTGGACCAGTTGGCCAGAACCTTGAGATGCATTTGGGTGCCATGGAATTTGACATGGGGTTATGTTCTGAGAAGTTGTGGAGGGACTATGTGAATTTATTTCTGCTAGAGAGTGTGATAGGCCATCCTAAAAAGATGTGTTTTTAGGGTGCGTCTGAAGCTGAGTAAGTTGTGATTTGTCTTAACTTCTTGGCATACCAGAGGATTGGTGCAGCTCGGAAGAAGTCTTGGATCCGGGAGTGGGAGGTTTGAATTAGTGTGGATGTTAGTCAAAAGTCATTTGCAGAGCGTAGACAACGGGTGGGGTGATAGACAGAGAGAAGGGTGGAGATGTAGGGGGTTGCCACACTGTGGAGAGCTTTGTGGGTGAGAACAAGCAGTTTGAATTGGATCCTGTGATATATGGGCAGCCAGTGCAATGGATGGACTGTAGAGGGGAGAGTCTAGTTAGGGGGAAACCAATTAATAGAGAGTTACAGTAGTCGAGGCGAGAGTGGATCAGGGCCACGGTGAGGGTTTTTGCCATTTCCATTGTGAGAAAGGGGCAGATTCTAGAGATGTTCTTGAGGTGTAAGCAGCAGGAGCGGGCAAGAGATTGTATGTGGGAGGTGAAGGAGAGATCAGTGTCAAGTATAACCCCAAGACAGCGGGCCTGCAGCCTAGGACTTATAGTTGTGAAACACACAGAGAGGGAGATGTCAGGTTTAGGAAGGTTGGAAGATGGAGGGACAAGAAGAAGTTCTATTTTGGAAAGGTTAAGTTTCAGATAGAGAGCAGACATGATATTGCAAACTGCAGTCAGGCAGTCGCTTGTGTTCTGTAGTACAGCGGGGGTGAGCTCAGGGGATGAGGTGTATAGCTGTGTCTCATCAGCATAAAGATGGTACTGAAAGCCAAATCTGCTGATGGTCATTCCAATTTGGGCAGTGTAGAGGGAGAAAAGAAGAGGGCCAAGGACTGAATCTTGAGGGACCCCAACAGTGAGAGGAAGAGGAGAAGATGTGGAGCCAGCAAATGATACGCTGAATGAGCGGCCAGAAAGATAGAAAGAGAACCAGTAAAGAACAGTATCCTTTAGGCCGATAGAATGGAGCATAGAGATACAATACATAAATACACTGGCTGCAAACTTATTAGGCAAGTTGTATTTTAGCGGATTTTTTTTTATTATTGATCAATAACTATGTTATCAATCAAACCAAAAGACTAATAAATATCAAAGCTTAATATTTTTGGAAGTTTGAGTGGGGTATTTTTAGTTTTGGCTTTCTTAGGAGGATATCTGCTTGTGCAGGTAACTAATACTGTGCAGAATTATTAGGCAACTTAATAAAAACCAAATACAGTATATTCCCATTTCACTTGTTTATTTTCACCAGGTAAACCAATATAACTGCACAAAATTTAGAAACAAATATTTCTGACATTCAAAAACAAAACCCCAAAAAATTAGTGCTCAATATAGCCACCTTTCTTTATGATGACACTCAACAGCCTACCATCCATAGATTCTGTCAGTTGCTTGACCTGATCAACATTGAGTGCAGCAGCCACCACAGCCTCCCAGACACTGTTTCGAGAGGTGTACTGTTTTACCTCCCTGTAGATCTTACATTTTATGAATGACCACAGGTTCTCTATGGGGTTCAGATCAGGTGAACAATGGGGCCATGTCGTTACTTTTTAATCTCTTAGACCTTTACTGGCCATTCATACTGTGGAGTAGTTGAATGCATGTGATGGAGCATTGTCGTGCATGAAAATCATGTTTTTCTTGAATGATACCGACTTATTCCTGTACCACTGCTTGAAGAAGTTGTCTTCCAGAAACTGGCAGTAGGTCTAGGAGTTGAACTTCACTCCATCCTAAACCCAAAAAGGTCCCACAAGTTCATCTTTGATGATACCAGCCCATACCAGAACCCCACCTCCACCTTGCTGGCATCTGAGTCGGAGTGGAGCTCTCTGCCCTTTACTGATCCAGCCCCTGGCTGATCCATCTGGTCCATCAAGAGTCACTCTCATTTTATCAGTCCATAAAACCTTTTAAAAATCAGTCTTAAGATATTTCTTGGCCCAGTCTTGACGTTTTATCTTATGTTTCTTGTTCAAATGTGGTGGTTTTTCAGCCTTCCTTACCTTGGCCATATCCTGGAGTATGGCACACCGTTTGTGCTTTTTGATACTCCAGTAACGTTGCAGCTTTGAAATATGGCCAAACTGGTGGCAAATGGTATCTTGACAGCTTCACGCTTGATTTCCCTCAATTCATGGGCAGTTATTTTGCGCCTTTTTGGCCCTACACGCTTCTTGCGACCCTGTTGGCTAATTGCCATGAAACGCTTGATTGTTCGGTGATCACGCTTCAAAAGTTCGGCAATTGCAAGACTGCTGCATCCCTCTGCAAGACATCTCACAATTTTGGACTTTTCAGAGCCCGTCAAATCTCTCTTATGACCCATTTTGCCAAAGGAAAGGAAGTTGCCTAATAAATAAGCACACCTTATAAAGGGTGTTGATGTCATTACACCGCACCCCTCCTCATTACAGAGATGCACATCACCTGATTTACTTAATTGGTAGTTGGATCTCAAGCCTATACAGCTTGGAGTAGGACAACATGTATAAAAATGATCATGTAATCAAAATACTCAGTTGCCTAATAAGTCTGCATATAGTGTAGATACAAAACGTAGAATAGGAGCAAGTCAATATATGTGTATATACAGTGGCATGTAAAATTTGAAATACCCCTGATCAAATTACTGTTATTGTAAACAGGTAAGCAAATTGAAGATGAAATTACAGTGGAACCTTGGATTACGAGCATAATTGGTTCCGGGAGTGTGCTCTTAAACCAAGTTACTCTTATATCACAGCAAATTTTTCCATAGGAAATAATTGAAATGCAGACAATTCGTTCCACAAACCAAAAAATATTTACTGCATTTATACAAACTTATTACAGTAATACAAAATAATGTCCTGTATTCATATAACAGTATTACAGTACACTAATACAAAATCCTTTGCAGTACAGTAAAAAAACAAAAGTTAAATTGCACTTTAGCTTACAATAGAATAGTACCTATTGGTACCTATTAGAATTGGTGTGCGAGAGGTATAGTATAAGCAATTGCTGCACTGGTTATCAATAAGAAAGTACATTATTGTATCCACAAATGCAAATTGATAGATATGCTATATTGTATATACTGTACTGTATAATAGTATACTGTGTACAATGGTATACTGCAGGGGTCTCAAACTCGGCTGGGTGTATGGGCCGCACAGAGGAAAAAAATAATTTGGGGGGCCGCATTCTTTGCGGGACAAAGTGACATTTTTATTGGTACCATATATATTTTTGTACACACCTTTGGATCACTGATTTTCAACATTTTTCACTTGTTTATTATAACAAATGTGCACATTCTTTGGTTAAATCTAAAAAAAAAATTTGATGGTAAAAAAAGTCATGCCTTATTTTGGGTTTTTTTTACATTTTATCCCTTTCTTGTAACTAATAGTGTTACAATTATCACTATATAGAAATTTTGGCCAACATCTTTTAGTAATGTTCCCCATCCTATAGTAATGACCCCAGCCTTGTCCCTATTCTATAGACATGTGCCCACCTTGTCCCTATTCTATAGACATGTGCCCACCTTGTCCCTATCCTATAGACATGTGCTCACCTTGTCCCTATCCTATAGACATGTGCCCACCTTGTCCCTATCCTATAGACATGTGCCCACTTTGTCCCCATCCTATAGACATGTGCCTACCTTGTCCCTATCCTATAGACATGTGCCCACCTTGTCCCTATCCTATAGACATGTGCCCACCTTGTCCCTATTCTATAGTAATGTGCCCACCTTGTCCCTATTCTATAGTCATGTGCCCACCTTGTCCCTATTCTATAGTCATGTGCCCCCCTTGTCTCTATTCTATAGTCATGTGCCCACCTTGTCCCTATTCTATAGTCATGTGCCCACCTTGTCCCTATTCTATAGTCATGTGCCCACCTTGTCCCCATCCTATAGACATGTGCCCACCTTTTCCCTATTCTATAGTGATGTCCCCATCCTGTAGTAATGGGGGGGGGCAGTGGCGGCGGGTGAAAGGGGGCGCTATAATTTACCAATCGCTCTCGGCTTCCTTCCACCCACAGACGCCGGAGTGAAGGTGAGGGGGCGGTCTCTGGCCCCAGATCTACAGTGCTTGGACAGATCGGTCACAAGGCCGGTCTCTCCAATCAGAGCTGGGGGCGGGTGAAACAGAGGTCACCCAGCTCCAGCCAATGATCGGTGCTACAGCTGCACTGATCAGGGCTGGATTTCAATGTTACAGCCATTTTCAATGGCTGTAACATTATAGTGGCTGTGATTGGCTGACGAACGCCGCACAGCCAATCACAGCCTCCGTAGGTCCGGGGAGGAGACACCACCCCTCCTGAGGTCCCCTCCTCCCCGAATCTAAGGTATTTGCTATTGGCAATGCAAACAGCGATCGCAGCCACCGGGGCTGCGATTTCGCCATGACGTACTGGGTATGTCATGGGTCCTTAAGCACCAGGGAGCAATAACATACCCAGTACGTCATAGGTCGCTAAGAGGTTAATGTGCCATCCATCACATACACAAAAAATAAACAAACACCATTCTTCTCACCTGTCCCGCGCTCCCTCGGCTCTTCATCTCTGCTTCTCACTGTCTGCAGGCCGTGCCCCGGTGACTATCGCGGCCGGTGCAGGGACCGCAGCCACTGGCAGCGATTTATGTCAGATGAATGTTTTGCCGGCGCTGCGCGTGCACAGTCCTTGCTTCTGAGAGCGCAGCGCCGGCAAAACACTCATCTAACAAAGTACAGACAGTGGCTGCGGCCCCTGCACCGGCCGCGATAGTGACCAGGGGCACGGGCCTGGCGGCCGCACGAAGCAGCCTGACGGGCCGCATGCGGCCCGCGGGCCACGTGTTTGAGACCCCTGGTATACTGTATACTGTACATATGTTCAGAAATTCACCTCCAGAGCGGGTCAGAGCACGGTGAAAGGACAGAACCGGAAGCATGCACGGTGAGGATTTGCTCTTATTGCAAATCATTGCTCTTAAACCAAGTTACAAATTTTTAGAAAGCTTTGCTTGTCCTGCAAAATGCTCTCAAACCAAGTTACTCTTAATCCAAGGTTCCACTGTATCTATAAGGGTACTTTCACACCTCCGGTTTTTCTTCTGCGGCACAATCCGGCACTTTGCAGGAAAATCGCAACCGGTTTTTTTTGCTGCCGGTTGCGATTTTCCTGCATAGACTTTAATTAGTGCCGCATTGTGCCGCATGGCCTTGCGTTCCATCCGGTTTTTGCCGCATGCGGCAGATTTAGCCGATGCGGCGGCCGGATGGAACGTTGCCTGGCACGTTTTTTCGTGCGGCAAAAAAACCCGCATCGCGCCGCATTCGGCCGATGCGGCGCATCTCTCAATGCATGCCTATGGCGGCCGGATGCGGCGCGATGCGGCAAATACCGCATCTGGCCGCCGTATGCGGTTTTTGCCACTGCGCATGCTCAGTAGCATGCCGCAAGCGGCAAAAACCGGGCGGGCCGCATGGGAAAAACTTATGCAAAGGATGCGGTGTTTTCACCGCATCCGTTGCATAGCTTGCACAGCCGGATTGAGCCGCAGGGCTCAAGCCGGATGTGTGAAAGTAGCCTAAAAGGCATAAAGTTAACGATGATACATTTCCTTTGTATTTTTAACCTAAACTGTTTTTATTTCTATCTTTTACACTTTAAAATGAACAAAAAAGGAAAATAGGCTGCTGCAAACATTTGGTGCCCCTTACATGGTTAGTACGTAGTAGCACCCCGTTTGACAAATATAACAGCTTATAAACGCTTTTTCTAGCCAGTCAAGAGTAGAGTTGAGCGCGGTTCGTGGTTCTCCAGTTCGCGGTTCAAGTGATTTTGGGGGCTGTTCTAGTTCGAACTAGAAGTCGAGCTTTTTGCTAAAGCTCGATAGTTCTAGTTACGTTCGAGAACGGTTCTAGCAGCAAAAAGCCAAGCTAATTACTAGCTGGCTTTCCGCTGTAATAGTGTAAGTCACTCTGTGAGACCCGCAACACACATCCGTTTTTTTTGTACGTGTGCGGTACGTATTTGCACGTACCGGAGACACGGAGACCCATGTTATTCAATGGTAGATGGCACACACACGTAAAATCACACGGAACGTGTGTCCATGTGGTAAGTACGTGTGTGCGCTTTTCTACACGGACGACATGTCCGTTTTTTGGCCGGCAGCACGCAGGTACGGACCCGCTTTAGTCTATGGATCCATGCCTGCACGGACCGCACATGGAGTATGTCCGTGTTCAGCACGTATCGTCTGTGTCCGTTTTTCATCACGAAATCTGAAACACTTGTTACCAATCTATCAGGTCAATTGAAAGCAAACAACAACACCATGATCTCATGATGAATGATTAAAATCGTTAATTGGGTAAGAATGCGGGCCTTTAAAAACGGACAGCACACGGACAGCACACTACGTATTTTATGTCGATACGGACATTCCACACGCACACATGGGCTCGCATACGCTTTCACACGGATGCCATACGTACCGGAGAAACGCCCCTAAAAAACGGAAAACGGACCCGAAAAACGGACCGTAAGACACGTACGGTTTTTTTTGCGGAAGTGTGTTTTAGGCCTCACTCACACTATTATGAATTTTCAGCGTATAGTGTGCGGGAACAGCGCATTCAGATCACTGCTGCTGGGATAATGGCGATCGACATTTTTTTATTTTTTCCTTGTCTTCCTTCCCTAAGCGCGCGCGTATAGTGGGGCGGGCCAGCATGTCAGCCAATCCCAGACACACACACAGCTAAGTGGACTTTTAGCCAGAGAAGCAACGGCATGTGTGATAGGATGTCCATGTCACATGTCCCTGCATTATAAAACCGGGTATCTGCCCGTCCGGACGCCATTATCTCTTCTGCGTCTGGGTGTCAGTCACCGCTGGCGTAGCTCCTGTCTCCGATACGGCTGTGTATGCTCTACACACAGCGCTATACAGAATAGGGATAGAAGTTTCTATTAGCCCTTGTAAGGGCTAATAACAGCAGGCTCAGAGCCATAGGTGACAGACAGGTCCGTGGAAACAGATTTTAACAGCTACAGATAACAGCATCTGTGTAGCTAAGGTCAGGGACTTCCTCGCTGCATTTCCCCATTAGGAGGGATAGAAAGTGAGGCTTCCTTTCCCGAACACTGACCCACAACCCTGCCACTGTACCCTCCTGCCCTTTGCACACTCAAGCTCATTGTTACTAAGCCATTATACTAGCAAACACTGAGTAAACTTAGTGGCATCCTAAAAGTGGCTGTTGGACTTCCATTAGTGTCCCACTGGTGCAAAGCTATTTGCAGCACCACTGCATTGCACACTCAAACTCATTGTTACTAAGCCATTATACTGTATATATACTTATATATACATTACTTATATATACATTATACTGTATCTATACTATAGCAAACACTGAGTAAACTTAGTGGCATCCTAAAAGTGGCTGTTGGACTTCCATTAGTGTCCCACTAGTGCAAATTTATTTGCAGCACCTCTGCATTGCACACTCAAACTCATTGTTACTAAGCAATTATACTAGCAAACACTGAGTAAACTTAGTGGCATCCTAAAAGTGGCTGTTGGACTTCCATTAGTGTCCCACTAGTGAAAATCTATTTGCAGCACCTCTGCATTGCACATTCAAACTCATTGTTACTAAGCCATTATACTAGCAAACACTGAGTAAACTTAGTGGCATCCTAAAAGTGGCTGTTGGACTTCCATTATTGTCCCACTGGTGCAAAGCTATTTGCAGCACCACTGCATTACACACTCAAACTCATTGTTACTAAGCCATTATACTAGCAAACACTGAGTAAACTTAGTGGCATCCTAAAAGTGGCTGTTGGACTTCCATTAGTGTCCCACTAGTGCAAATCTATTTGCAGCACCTCTACATTGCAGACTCAAACTCATTGTTACTAAGCCATTATACTAGCAAAAACTGAGTAAACTTAGTGGCATCCTAAAAGTGGCTTTTGGACTTCCATTAGTGTCCCACTGGTGCAAAGCTATTTGCAGCACCACTGCATTGCACACTCAAACTCATTGTTACTAAGCCATTATACTAGCAAACACTGAATAAACTTAGTGGCATCCTAAAAGTGGCTGTTGGACTTCCATTAGTGTCCCACTAGTGCAAATCTATTTGCAGCACCTCTGCATTGCACACTCAAACTCATTGTTACTAAGCCATTATACTAGCAAACACTGAGTAAACTTAATGGCATCCTAAAAGTGGCTGTTGGACTTCCATTAGTGTCCCACTAGTGCAAATCTATTTGCAGCACCTCTACATTGCACACTCAAACTCATTGTTACTAAGCCATTATACTAGCAAACACTGAGTAAACTTAGTGGCATCCTAAAAGTGGCTGTTGGACTTCCATTAGTGTCCCACTGGTGCAAAGCTATTTGCAGCACCACTGCATTGCACACTCAAACTCATTGTTACTAAGCCATTATACTGTATATATACTTATATATACATTACTTATATATACATTATACTGTATCTATACTATAGCAAACACTGAGTAAACTTAGTGGCATCCTAAAAGTGGCTTTTGGACTTCCATTAGTGTCCCACTGGTGCAAAGCTATTTGCAGCACCACTGCATTGCACACTCAAACTCATTGTTACTAAGCCATTATACTAGCAAACACTGAGTAAACTTAGTGGCATCCTAAAAGTGGCTGTTGGACTTCCATTAGTGTCCCACTAGTGCAAATTTATTTGCAGCACCTCTGCATTGCACACTCAAACTCATTGTTACTAAGCCATTATACTAGCAAACACTGAGTAAACTAAGTGGCATCCTAAAAGTGGCTGTTGGACTTCCATTAGTGTCCCACTGGTGCAAAGCTATTTGCAGCACCACTGCATTGCACACTCAAACACATTGTTACTAAGCCATTATACTAGCAAACACTGAGTAAACTTAGTGGCATCCTAAAAGTGGCTGTTGGACTTCCATTATTGTCCCACTGGTGCAAAGCTATTTGCAGCACCAATGCATTGCACACTCAAGCTCATTGTTACTAAGCCATTATACTAGCAAACACTGAGTAAACTTAGTGGCATCCTAAAAGTGGCTGTTGGACTTCCATTAGTGTCCCACTGGTGCAAAGCTATTTGCAGCACCACTGCATTGCACACTCAAACACATTGTTACTAAGCCATTATACTAGCAAACACTGAGTAAACTTAGTGGCATCCTAAAAGTGGCTGTTGGACTTCCATTATTGTCCCACTGGTGCAAAGCTATTTGCAGCACCAATGCATTGCACACTCAAGCTCATTGTTACTAAGCCATTATACTAGCAAACACTGAGTAAACTTAGTGGCATCCTAAAAGTGGCTTTTGGACTTCCATTAGTGTCCCACTAGTGCAAAGCTATTTGCAGCACCACTGCATTGCACACTCAAACTCATTGTTACTAAGCCATTATACTAGCAAACACTGAGTAAACTTAGTGGCATCTAAAAGTGGCTGTTGGACTTCCATTAGTGTCCCACTAGTGCAAATCTATTTGCAGCACCTCTGCATTGCACACTCAAACTCATTGTTACTAAGCCATTATACTAGCAAACACTGAGTAAACTTAGTGGCATCCTAAAAGTGGCTGTTGGACTTCCAATATTGTCCCACTGGTGCAAAGCTATTTGCAACACAACTGCATTGCACACTCAAGCTCATTGTTACTAAGCCATTATACTAGCAAACACTGAGTAAACTAAGTGGCATCCTAAAAGTGGCTGTTGGACTTCCATTAGTGTCCCACTAGTGCAAATTTATTTGCAGCACCTCTACATTGCACACTCAAACTCATTGTTACTAAGCAATTATACTAGCAAACACTGAGTAAACTTAGTGGCATCCTAAAAGTGGCTGTTGGACTTCCATTAGTGTCCCACTAGTGAAAATCTATTTGCAGCACCTCTGCATTGCACATTCAAACTCATTGTTACTAAGCCATTATACTAGCAAACACTGAGTAAACTTAGTGGCATCCTAAAAGTGGCTGTTGGACTTCCATTATTGTCCCACTGGTGCAAAGCTATTTGCAGCACCACTGCATTACACACTCAAACTCATTGTTACTAAGCCATTATACTAGAAAACACTGAGTAAACTTAGTGGCATCCTAAAAGTGGCTGTTGGACTTCCATTAGTGTCCCACTAGTGCAAATCTATTTGCAGCACCTCTACATTGCAGACTCAAACTCATTGTTACTAAGCCATTATACTAGCAAACACTGAGTAAACTTAGTGGCATCCTAAAAGTGGCTGTTGGACTTCCATTATTGTCCCACTGGTGCAAAGCTATTTGCAGCACCAATGCATTGCACACTCAAGCTCATTGTTACTAAGCCATTATACTAGCAAACACTGAGTAAACTTAGTGGCATCCTAAAAGTGGCTGTTGGACTTCCATTAGTGTCCCACTGGTGCAAAGCTATTTGCAGCACCAATGCATTGCACACTCAAGCTCATTGTTACTAAGCCATTATACTAGCAAACACTGAGTAAACTTAGTGGCATCCTAAAAGTGGCTGTTGGACTTCCATTAGTGTCCCACTAGTGCAAATCTATTTGCAGCACCTCTACATTGCAGACTCAAACTCATTGTTACTAAGCCATTATACTAGCAAACACTGAGTAAACTTAGTGGCATCCTAAAAGTGGCTGTTGGACTTCCATTATTGTCCCACTGGTGCAAAGCTATTTGCAGCACCAATGCATTGCACACTCAAGCTCATTGTTACTAAGCCATTATACTAGCAAACACTGAGTAAACTTAGTGGCATCCTAAAAGTGGCTGTTGGACTTCCAATATTGTCCCACTGGTGCAAAGCTATTTGCAACACAACTGCATTGCACACTCAAGCTCATTGTTACTAAGCCATTATACTAGCAAACACTGAGTAAACTAAGTGGCATCCTAAAAGTGGCTGTTGGACTTCCATTAGTGTCCCACTGGTGCAAAGCTATTTGCAGCACCACTGCATTGCACACTCAAACACATTGTTACTAAGCCATTATACTAGCAAACACTGAGTAAACTTAGTGGCATCTAAAAGTGGCTGTTGGACTTCCATTAGTGTCCCACTAGTGCAAATCTATTTGCAGCACCTCTGCATTGCACACTCAAACTCATTGTTACTAAGCCATTATACTAGCAAACACTGAGTAAACTTAGTGGCATCCTAAAAGTGGCTGTTGGACTTCCAATATTGTCCCACTGGTGCAAAGCTATTTGCAACACAACTGCATTGCACACTCAAGCTCATTGTTACTAAGCCATTATACTAGCAAACACTGAGTAAACTAAGTGGCATCCTAAAAGTGGCTGTTGGACTTCCATTAGTGTCCCACTAGTGCAAATTTATTTGCAGCACCTCTACATTGCACACTCAAACTCATTGTTACTAAGCAATTATACTAGCAAACACTGAGTAAACTTAGTGGCATCCTAAAAGTGGCTGTTGGACTTCCATTAGTGTCCCACTAGTGAAAATCTATTTGCAGCACCTCTGCATTGCACATTCAAACTCATTGTTACTAAGCCATTATACTAGCAAACACTGAGTAAACTTAGTGGCATCCTAAAAGTGGCTGTTGGACTTCCATTATTGTCCCACTGGTGCAAAGCTATTTGCAGCACCACTGCATTACACACTCAAACTCATTGTTACTAAGCCATTATACTAGCAAACACTGAGTAAACTTAGTGGCATCCTAAAAGTGGCTGTTGGACTTCCATTAGTGTCCCACTAGTGCAAATCTATTTGCAGCACCTCTACATTGCAGACTCAAACTCATTGTTACTAAGCCATTATACTAGCAAACACTGAGTAAACTTAGTGGCATCCTAAAAGTGGCTGTTGGACTTCCATTATTGTCCCACTGGTGCAAAGCTATTTGCAGCACCAATGCATTGCACACTCAAGCTCATTGTTACTAAGCCATTATACTAGCAAACACTGAGTAAACTTAGTGGCATCCTAAAAGTGGCTGTTGGACTTCCATTAGTGTCCCACTAGTGCAAATCTATTTGCAGCACCTCTACATTGCACACTCAAACTCATTGTTACTAAGCCATTATACTAGCAAACACTGAGTAAACTTAGTGGCATCCTAAAAGTGGCTGTTGGACTTCCATTAGTGTCCCACTGGTGCAAAGCTATTTGCAGCACCACTGCATTGCACACTCAGACTCATTGTTACTAAGCCATTATACTGTATATATACTTATATATACATTACTTATATATACATTATACTGTATCTATACTATAGCAAACACTGAGTAAACTTAGTGGCATCCTAAAAGTGGCTTTTGGACTTCTATTAGTGTCCCACTGGTGCAAAGCTATTTGCAGCACCACTGCATTGCACACTCAAACTCATTGTTACTAAGCCATTATACTAGCAAACACTGAGTAAACTTAGTGGCATCCTAAAAGTGGCTGTTGGACTTCCATTAGTGTCCCACTAGTGCAAATTTATTTGCAGCACCTCTGCATTGCACACTCAAACTCATTGTTACTAAGCCATTATACTAGCAAACACTGAGTAAACTTAGTGGCATCCTAAAAGTGGCTGTTGGACTTCCAATATTGTCCCACTGGTGCAAAGCTATTTGCAACACAACTGCATTGCACACTCAAGCTCATTGTTACTAAGCCATTATACTAGCAAACACTGAGTAAACTAAGTGGCATCCTAAAAGTGGCTGTTGGACTTCCATTAGTGTCCCACTGGTGCAAAGCTATTTGCAGCACCACTGCATTGCACACTCAAACACATTGTTACTAAGCCATTATACTAGCAAACACTGAGTAAACTTAGTGGCATCCTAAAAGTGGCTGTTGGACTTCCATTATTGTCCCACTGGTGCAAAGCTATTTGCAGCACCAATGCATTGCACACTCAAGCTCATTGTTACTAAGCCATTATACTAGCAAACACTGAGTAAACTTAGTGGCATCCTAAAAGTGGCTTTTGGACTTCCATTAGTGTCCCACTAGTGCAAATCTATTTGCAGCACCTCTGCATTGCACACTCAAACTCATTGTTACTAAGCCATTATACTAGCAAACACTGAGTAAACTTAGTGGCATCCTAAAAGTGGCTGTTGGACTTCCAATATTGTCCCACTGGTGCAAAGCTATTTGCAACACAACTGCATTGCACACTCAAGCTCATTGTTACTAAGCCATTATACTAGCAAACACTGAGTAAACTAAGTGGCATCCTAAAAGTGGCTGTTGGACTTCCATTAGTATCCCACTGGTGCAAAGCTATTTGCAGCACCACTGCATTGCACACTCAAACACATTGTTACTAAGCCATTATACTAGCAAACACTGAGTAAACTTAGTGGCATCCTAAAAGTGGCTGTTGGACTTCCATTATTGTCCCAGTGGTGCAAAGCTATTTGCAGCACCAATGCATTGCACACTCAAGCTCATTGTTACTAAGCCATTATACTAGCAAACACTGAGTAAACTTAGTGGCATCCTAAAAGTGGCTTTTGGACTTCCATTAGTGTCCCACTGGTGCAAAGCTATTTGCAGCACCACTGCATTGCACACTCAAACTCATTGTTACTAAGCCATTATACTAGCAAACACTGAGTAAACTTAGTGGCATCCTAAAAGTGGCTTTTGGACTTCCATTAGTGTCCCACTAGTGCAATCCTATTTGCAGCACCTCTGCATTGCACACTCAAACTCATTGTTACTAAGTCATTATACTAGCAAACACTGAGTAAACTTAATGGCATCCTAAAAGTGGATTTTGGACTTCCATTAGTGTCCCACTGGTGCAAAGCTATTTGCAGCACCACTGCATTGCACACTCAAACTCATTGTTACTAAGCCATTATACTAGCAAACACTGAGTAAACTTAGTGGCATCCTAAAAGTGGCTGTTGGACTTCCATTAGTGTCCCACTAGTGCAATCCTATTTGCAGCACCTCTGCATTGCACACTCAAACTCATTGTTACTAAGTCATTATACTAGCAAACACTGAGTAAACTTAATGGCATCCTAAAAGTGGATTTTGGACTTGCATTAGTGTCCCACTGGTGCAAAGCTATTTGCAGCACCACTGCAGTGCACACTCAAACTCATTGTTACTAAGCCATTATACTAGCAAACACTGAGTAAACTTAGTGGCATCTAAAAGTGGCTGTTGGACTTCCATTAGTGTCCCATTAGTGCAAATCTATTTGCAGCACCTCTGCATTGCACACTCAAACTCATTGTTACTAAGCCATTATACTAGCAAACTATGCTGCCAGTTTAAGGGCCGTAGTTGCATTGTCATCGATAGTTATTGTTGTTTATTCTGCTGTTAATAAAGCTAGACCACCTCTGCAATCTACACCACCTCTCAATTTTTACTACAACATTTTAAGTGCACAATCTTGTTGCAATCAAAATGAGTGGCAAAATCACAGATGCTGGTGGAAAGGGGAAGAGGCGTATTGGAAAAGGAAAAAAAAGGTTTGTCCGTGGGGAAGGTGGCAAAGCTACATTAACATCTGCTGAAGATAGACCATCTTCTAGCAAAAGTAAGATGTCTACTACTTACCGTGGACAATCCGATGTGCTCCCTCTGTACAATCCTCTGCACCGCAGTAACTGCATGTGTCCTGCGTCCCCAGCATAATCTATGAAGATTATGCAGGGGACGTGCGCACGTGGCGTCTTAGAGCGCAGCGCTTCGGCTGCTGTCCAAAGCGCGCATTCTAAGAAGTGACATGTCACTTCTTTCCTGCGCTCTGCATGCAGCACCCGCTCTGTCTATGGGAGGGGCTGCAGTCAGAGCGCATGGAATCGGCTTTTTTTTTTCATTACGGACTGTTTCTGCAGCGATTTGAAGCGCACGTGTGTTGTTCAAATCGCTGCAGAAATTTCTGCAGGAACAGAGCGCACATAGCCTTACTCTGGTACAACTGGTGCAACTATTTACATTGCAAGTTTTGCTACTACCAGTCCAGTAGCTGGTGGTCCATGTTTATCAATATTAGCATATTTAAACCAAAACAAAATCAGTAACGGGTAGTAAACTGGTTATATCTACCATGGGGATGGATATAGGACATCCGGTTCAGCCGGCTTCCTGGGATCACAACTTAGGCCCTGATCCCGTACTGGTCTCCTGCCTCCTGGTAGCTGATAGCATTCCTGTGCTGGTGGGGAGGTTGGGACTGGCTCTGGATCTACTGTGGCCCCCTTTGGACACGGAACCACATCCAGGGCATACAAGCCCCGTTCCCCATGGTGAATGATACAACTTCACCCGGGTACAGGTCCTGTCTAGGATGTCCTTTTGGAATGTGGGCAAGAACATCACGGCGGGACACAAAGACACCCTGTCGTAGTCCCGATTCCGCTATGAAGCCCCACCCCCTTTCCAGGTTAAACCGTTCCACCACACCTTGGTGCAGCAATCCCCAGGCCTTGTAACTGGCATGACGAAGGTGCTGCTTTTCCTGGAGGTTACAGGCCTCCACCTGTAACTTCTGGGCATTCCGTTGCCTCCGATCTCAGATTAACTGGTGAATCGTGGCCTGGCACGCATCCTGGACCTCCTCGACAATGACAGCCCTCTGTCTGGCTATCACCACTCCCCACTACGGGTATGGATGTTTCACTGCCGGGTCACCGGCAGCGACGTGGGGCACAGCCTGGTCACCGGCAACTTTTTTCCTCTGTTGTCGGATCTTCCTAGGCTAAGTATGAGGTTGACTGGACTGGGTCCAGTGGACTGTTAGGGAGGTTATGGGGTCTGTGGCGGAGGGAGCTTCAGCTGTGAGGTACTCCACGGCTGGGGCGAGAACCTGGTCATCGGGATTCGAGGTGGCGTCCTCCTCTGCTTCTCCCGGTGGCGTTGCGGCCTAGTCCTTCACGGCCGGGTCAGGCAGCGATTCAGCGGTTCTCCCTGGCGACCGTACACTTTGAGCCCACAAGTCACTTTACACTTACTGTCTGAACGTCAACTTCTGACTGAATCCCAACTGACTCTCTGACTCTCTCTGTCAAAATGTCCGTTTCCTGTCAACTGCACTGACTAGCCCCTCCCCCTCCAAGTTTTCTGACTAGCGGATTGCATAAGTCCTGACCAATAGGTGACCATCCATCAGACCCGTCTCTAGCCTGTTACCTAGTCTGGGAAAAAGAGCATGGATGTGTGTGTTTGAATGTTATTTACCGGCACTGGTCCTCCAGGAACCCGGGGTTAGTACTGCACCTGTTACCGGGTGCAATAACCTGTGGAACCTGATGCCTCAATGGCACCATACTACTTCTTGTGGTAGGGCATTCCCCAGTCTGACTGTTCTAACTGTAAAGAACCCTTTCCTATTTAGCTGCCGGAATCGCTTTTCTTCCACTCGCAATGAATACCCCTTGGTCCTTAGTATTGTCTTTGGAAGGAATAAGTCATGTGCCAGTCTTTTATATTTATTATACATGTATTTATACATATAAATGAGATCTCCTCTGAGACATCTTTTTCTAAGCTAAATAAATCCAACTTTTTCAACCTCTAATCATGTGGGAGGCCTCCATTCCTTGAAGTAGTCTAGTTACCTGCCTTTGAACTGACTCTATCTTCTGAATATCCTTTTTAAAATGTGGAGCCCAAAACTGGATCCCATATTTTAGATATGGCCTTACACATTTATAGAGGGGTAACAATACGCTGGGATCATGGGATCTAATCTCTCTTTTTATACACCCTAAAACCTTGTTTGCTTTTGCAGCTGCTGCTTGACATTGAGTGCTGCTGCTCAGCTTATTTGTAACCAGAAAACCCAGGTCCTTCTCCTGTTCTGTAGTCCCGAGTTTACTTCCATTTAATGAATATGCAGTTACAGGATTACGCCGTCCTAGGTGCATTACTTTACATTTATCAACATTAAATCTCATTTGCTAAGTATCTGCCCATTCAGACATCTTATCCGGATTGTTTTGTAATATTGTACTATCAAGGTCAGTTTTTAATATCCTACATAGTTTTGTATCATCAGCAAAGACTGACACTTTACTATTAGTGATGAGCGAGTACTAAAAAGCTCGGGTGCTCGAGGCTCTGGCCGAGCATCCCAAGATACTCGTGTACTCGGCCCGAGCACCGAGCCCAATGTTATCCTATGGGAGACCCGAGTATTTTTATGAAATGACCCCCGGCAGCATGTAGAAACCCTAAAAATGTCACAAAAGTCTCAGAAGAGTGCTCAAATGACATGGCAACAGCATGGGGAAGATCCCTTGAAGCATTTATCACTCAAAAGTCACAGCTGTGAACAATATTGTCCGCGTTTTACGCCATTTTTACAGACTCACCAGAAAACCTTCCAAAATGACACCAAAATGAATTTTCATGGCGGAAATGTTAAGGGCACATACCCAATAGTGAGATAGAGCTGGTGTATGTTACTTTTGGAGATTACATGAAAGATTTTCCGTGAAAACATTGTGTGGCACTTCGATGTCCCTGAGAAGAGACGTACATGAAGGCCTCTTGAGTCTAATGTGCCCATTTTGAGGAAGTGGGTCTATTGTAGTATAGCCCTTTGGCAGGGCAGCCAAAAATTGGGAGGCTCCACATTGTCCCTGGATAGAGACGTGCATGAGGGCCTGTAAACCTGAAGTGCCCATTGTAAGGAAGTGGGTCTATTGTAGTATAGCCCTTTGGCAGGGCAGCCAAAAATTGGGAGGCTCCACGTTGTCCCTGGATAGAGACGTGCATGAGGGCCTGTAAACCTGAAGTGCCCATTGTAAGGAAGTGGGTCTATTGTAGTATAGCCCTTTGGCAGGGCATCCAAAAATTGGGAGGCTCCACATTGTCCCTGGATAGAGACGTGCATGAGGGCCTGTAAACCTGAAGTGCCCATTGTAAGGAAGTGGGTCTATTGTAGTATAGCCCTTTGGCAGAACAGCCAAAAATTGGGAGGCTCCATGTTGTCCCTGGATAGAGACGTGCATGAGGGCCTGTAAACCTGAAGTGCCCATTGTAAGGAAGTGGGTCTATTGTAGTATAGCCCTTTGGCAGGGCAGCCAAAAATTGGGAGGCTCCACGTTGTCCCTGGATAGAGACGTGCATGAGGGCCTGTAAACCTGAAGTGCCCATTGTAAGGAAGTGGGTCTATTGTAGTATAGCCCTTTGGCAGGGCAGCCAAAAATTGGGAGGCTCCACGTTGTCCCTGGATAGAGACGTGCATGAGGGCCTGTAAACCTGAAGTGCCCATTGTAAGGAAGTGGGTCTATTGTAGTATAGCCCTTTGGCAGGGCAGCCAAAAATTGGGAGGCTCCACGTTGTCCCTGGATAGAGACGTGCATGAGGGCCTGTAAACCTGAAGTGCCCATTGTAAGGAAGTGGGTCTATTGTAGTATAGCCCTTTGGCAGGGCAGCCAAAAATTGGGAGGCTCCACGTTGTCCCTGGATAGAGACGTGCATGAGGGCCTGTAAACCTGAAGTGCCCATTGTAAGGAAGTGGGTCTATTGTAGTATAGCCCTTTGGCAGGGCAGCCAAAAATTGGGAGGCTCCACGTTGTCCCTGGATAGAGACGTGCATGAGGGCCTGTAAACCTGAAGTGCCCATTGTAAGGAAGTGGGTCTATTGTAGTATAGCCCTTTGGCAGGGCAGCCAAAAATTGGGAGGCTCCATGTTGTCCCTGGATAGAGACGTGCATGAGGGCCTGTAAACCTGAAGTGCCCATTGTAAGGAAGTGGGTCTATTGTAGTATAGCCCTTTGGCAGGGCAGCCAAAAATTGGGAGGCTCCACGTTGTCCCTGGATAGAGACGTGCATGAGGGCCTGTAAACCTGAAGTGCCCCTTGTAAGGAAGTGGGTCTATTGTAGTATAGCCCTTAGGCAGGGCAGCCAAAAATTGGGAGGCTCCACATTGTCCCTGGATAGAGACGTGCATGAGGGCCTGTAAACCTGAAGTGTCCATTGTCAGGAAGTGGGTCTATTGTAGTATAGCCCTTAGGCAGGGCAGACAAAAATTGGGAGGCTCCACATTGTCCCTGGATAGAGACGTGCATGAGGGCCTCAAAACATTGTTCCCATTGCAAAGGAGCGGGTCTCCTGTCATTGTAATGTCCATTCTGAAAGAATGGGCGAAAAAATTTACCACTGGGGGTATACCTCAAACAAAGGCCTAACTATTGTAACGGTCATCATGGTGGCGCATGAGGAGAAGGAGGAGCAGTCCAGCGATTATCCAAAGTCCAGAATTGTGTACCCATGGGTGAGTGGAGGTACATGGCAAATTCCCGTTACAAACTTTAAATTCCGCTCTCATTTGCTGGTGGTGTGGTGAAATCTGGCCCAATCCAACCCTTGTTCATCTTGATCAGAGTCAGCCTGTCAGCATTTTCAGTTGACAGGCGGGTGCGTTTATCTGTAATGATTCCACCTGCGGCACTAAAAACACGCTCTGACAAAACGCTAGCGGCAGGGCAGGCCAGGACTTCCAAGGCGTAGAGAGCCAATTCATGCCACGTGTCCAGCTTGGATACCCAATAATTGTAAGGCACAGAGGAATGTCGGAGTACAGTTGTTCTGCAAGGTACTCCTTGAGCATCTGGGCAAACGTAGGATTTCTTGTGGCACTACCCCGCACCTCAGGGGCTGTGGTACGTGAGGGGCTGAGAAAACTGTCCCACATCTTGAAGACTGTTCCCCTACCTCTGGCGGATTGGACTTGTGCCCCTCTCGGCTGTACGCCTTGGTTGTCCACTGATTCCTGACCTATGCCGCTAGCGTTTTGTGAGGGGAATGCTTTGCCTACTTCCGTGACTATGGCCTTCCGGAACTGCTGCATTTTGGCTGACCTCTCCGCCTCGGGAATAAGAGACATAAAGTTCTCCTTGTAGCGTGGGTCTAACAGTGTTACCAACCAGTAATGATTGTCGGCCAAGATGTTCTTAACGCGAGGGTCACGAGACAGGCAGCTTACCATTAAGTCAGCCATGTGCGCCAGACTCTTAACAGCCAGTACTTCAGTATGCTGACCAACATGATGACTGAACATGCTGTCCTCCTCCTCCTCCTCCTCCTCATCTACCCTGTCCTCTGGCCAACCACGCTGAACCGAGGATATGACTGGTGTGCATGTCATATCCTCAATTTGGCCGGAGAGTTGCTCCATGTCTTCATCCTCCTCGTCATAGTCCTCCACTGCACGTTGTGATGAGACGAGGCTGGGCTGTGTGTTATCACCGACACCCACTACTGTTTCTTGCTCCAACTCATCGCGCTCCGCCTGCAATGCATCATGTTTGTTTTTGAGCAGAGACCGTTTTAGAAGGCAGAGAAGCGGTATGGTGACGCTAATAATGGCGTCATCACCACTCACCATCTTGGTGGAGTCCTCAAAGTTTTGGAGGATGGTACATAGGTCGGACATCCATCTCCACTCCTCAGGTGTTATGTGTGGAGTTTGACCCATTTCCCGACGGCTTAGGTGATGCAGGTACTCAACAACTGCCCTATTCTGCTCACATATCCTGACCAACATGTGCAGAGTTGAATTCCAACGCGTGGGAACATCACACACCAGTCTGTGAGCCGGAAGATGCAAACGGCGCTGAAAGCCGGCAAGGCCGGCTGAAGCAGTAGGTGACTTTCGAAAATGTGCAGACAGGCGGCGAACTTTTACCAGCAGATCAGACAGCTCTGGGTATGACTTTAGAAACCGCTGAACCACGAGGTTGAGCACATGGGCCACGCATGGAACATGTGTCAGCTGGCCTCGCCTCAAAGCCGCCACCAGGTTCCGGCCATTGTCACACACGACCTTTCCTGGCTTTAGGTTCAGAGGTGTGAGCCAGTGATCTGCCTGCTGTTTCAGAGCTGTCCACACCTCTTCTGCATTGTGGGGTTTTTCACCTATGCAGATTAGCTTCAGCACAGCCTGTTGCCGCTTCGCCGAGGCAGTGCTGCAGTGCTTCCAGCTTGGGACTGGTGTGGAGGGTAAAGTGGATGAGGATGCGCAGGAGGAGGAGGAGGCTGAAGAGCATGACATTCCGGAGCTGTAGAGTGTGGGTGAAACCCTGACTGAGGTAGGGCCTGCAAACCTTGGTGTGGGAAGGACGTGTTCCGTCCCTCGCTCAGACTGGGTCCCAGCTTCCACAATATTAACCCAGTGTGCCGTCAACGAGATGTAGCGGCCTTGCCCACAAGCACTTGTCCACGTGTCTGTGGTTAGGTGGACTTTGGGTGAAACAGCGTTGTTCAGGGCACGTGTGATGTTTTCTGACACGTGGTTATGCAATGCGGGGACGGCACACCGGGAGAAATAGTGACGGCTGGGGACCGAGTAACGTGGGACAGCTGCCGCCATCAGGTCGCGGAATGCTTCTGTCTCCACCAGCCTAAAAGGCAACATTTCCAGCGCAAGCAGTCGCGAAATGTTAGCATTTAGAACTGTGGCATGTGGGGCGTTGGCTGTGTATTTGCGCCTGCGTTCAAAGGTTTGCTGAATGGATAACTGAACGCTGCGCTGGGACAAGGTCGTGCTTGATGATGGTGTTATTTCTGCGTAGGCAACTGCAGGTGCAGGACCGGAGGAGGCTTGTTCGCAGGCAGCATGGACAGGGGATTGGCTCGCATGCACAACAAGCGAAGACGTAGCAGTGACATCAGCAAGCACTGCTCCTCGACTCTGTTGTACTTCCCACAAAGTCGGGTGCTTGGCTGACATGTGCCTGATCATGCTGGTGGTGGTCAGGCTGCTAGTTTTGGTACCCCTGCTGATGCTGGCACGGCAGGTGTTGCAAATGGCCTTTTTAGAATCATCTGGAGCCAACTTAAAAAACTGCCAGACTCGGGAAGACCTAACATTTGTACAGGCACCTTGTGTCGTGTTGTTGTTCCGGGGAACGGTTGCCTGACTTCTGCCTGGAGCCACCACCCTGCTTCTTACTGCCTGTTGGGATGCTATGCCTCCCTCCCCCTGTGCACTGCTGTCCTCGCTCTACATATCCTCCTGCCAGGTTGGGTCAGTTACTGGATCATCCACCACGTCGTCTTCCTCTTCCGCACCCTGCTCCTCCTCCTGACTTCCTGACAATTGTGTCTCATCATCGTCCACCCCTTGTTGAGACACGTTGCCAACTTCGTGAGAACGTGGCTGCTCAAATATTTGGGCATCTGTACATACGATCTCCTCATGACCCACTTCAACATGAGCTGGCGAGAGGCCAGAATGTGCGAATGGAAACGTGAACAGCTCTTCCGAGTGTCCAAGTGTGGGATCAGTAATGTCCGAGGACGTGTACTCAGCCTTGTGGTAAGAAGGAGGATCAGGTTCAGAAATGTGCGGTGCAGTATCACGGCTACTGACACTTGACCGTGTGGAAGACAGAGTGTTTGTGGTGGTGCCAATCTGACTGGAAGCATTATCCGCTATCCAACTAACAACCTGTTGACACTGGTCTTGGTTCAAGAGCGGTGTACTGCTGCGATCCCCAAGAATTTGGGACAGGACGTGCGAGCGAGTAGATGTGGCCCTTTGTTGTAGCGAAATTAGTGCTTGCCCACGACCTCGGCCTCTGCCTGCACCACCATCACGTCCACTTCCTTGTTCCTTGCCAACGCCCTTGCGCATTTTGCAATGCTGTGCTGACGTGTATTCACTAGACTTGTGCGTTATTTCCAAGTTTGTGCAAAACGCACACAAGTGCACCTGAACGCTGCCACCAACAGGCACACACGTGCGGTTTTTAAATGCAAGCACGGACGCACTAAGAACCTAACAGGTTTTTAGGAGCGACAATTACTGAGAAGTCTGACACTATCAGGACTGTTTTAGAATGTGTACACCAGCCCCAGATATGGTGATGAAGGCTGGTATACGGTCACCACTCGGAATGGCTATATACCCTGCCTGCCTGCCTGTATACTGCTACAATAGTCCTGACAAGGACTCTTCTGGTCACTAGCCTGTATTCCGACCTGGCTATACCCTGCCTGTATACAGCAACAATAGTCCTGAGAAGGACTCTGCTACTGTACTCCGACCTGGCTATACCCTGCCTGCCTGTATACAACTACAATAGTCCTGAGAAGGACTTCTGGTCACACTGTTTGCAGCCCTGCTACGGAAATAACTATAAAGGGCCGCAAACCTTTCCCTGAAGCAGCAACACTCTCCCTCCACTGACTGTCTGGATGGCTGTGTGCAGAGCACAGCGCACCCGCCGGTATAAAGGCTCGGTCACGCTGTGCAGGCCGGCCAATCACTGCAATTCCACAACTAACAGGGCTGTGGCATTGCAGTGGTCTGCCAGCCAATCCCTGCATGAGGGCTGGCTCTCAAAAGAGCGCCAACATGCAGGGATGAAGACCACGAGTACAGCACGAGTATCGCGAGATTACTCGGTCCCCGCCGATTAGCCCGAGTATAGTGATACTCGTGCGAGTACCGAGTAGTAACAAGCATACTCGCTCATCACTATTTACTATCAATCCCATCCACAAGGTCATTAATAAAGAGATTAAAAAGTATTGGTCCTAGCACAGATCCTTGCTGTACCCCACTACTGACTATATTCCATTTACAGAATATACCATTTATGACTACTCTTTGTTTCCTATCTTTTAGCTAATTCTTAACCATTTGCATATAGTTTCCCCTAGTCCCTGCTTCTGGAGCTTCAGTGTAAGGCTATTATGTGGTACAGTGTCAAATGCCTTTACAAAGTCCAAATAAATCACATCAGCTGCATTACCAATATCCAGATTTGCACTTACCCTCTCATAAAACTCCAACATGTTTGTTAGACACGACTTATCTTTCATGAATCCATGCTGTCTGTCAGTTATCTTATTTTCTGCAATAGATTTTTGCATGTCATCCCTTAAAATATCCTCAAAAACTTTGCACTCTACTGATGTCAGGCTTACTGGACGGTAGTTGCATGGATCCACCCTCATACCTTTCTTAAATATCAGTACCACATCAGCAACCCTCCAATACTGAGGCACCAACCCTGTTACAAGTGAGTCTAAGAAGATGAAATAGAGCGGTCTGTCAATAATGGAGCTCAATTCCCTCAATATTCGTGGATGAATGCCATCTGTCCTGGGGGATTTGTTAATGTTTAATTTACTCAAACGCAGGCGTACTTCTTCTTGTGTTAAATTAAAGGGGTTATCCGGCTTATTTTGACTTTTTTTATTATTTCCCTATTGGGCTACATTGGGGCAGGTAAGTAGATAGAGACCACTTACCTGCCCTGCTGTCAGCCCCTCTCCTCCGTCTCAGAGTGGTCATGTGACTGCTCCTGCCGCGATTTTGCTGCTTCCGGTCATTTCATGTCAACATGGGCAGGACCATGTTGACATGCAAATCTGGGAACAGCATGTTCCCGCCCTGCTGGGCGGGTATAGTGCATGAGTCCCCGTCCCCCTTCCCTGCACCCTCCCACACATTCCGCTGCACCCGTACTCTCCCCGCAACCTCACCCGGCACTGCTGTGGAGTCTGTGACCTGGGGGAAGGGCCTGGCGGCGGTGGCTGCCCATGATGTCACCACCAGCACCGGGCCCCCTGCTCAGGATCGCAGGAGTGCCCGTGCAGTCTGTGTCCCACTCCAGCCCCGCGGCTGCCCGCACTGAATTATCAGCAGTGCGGGCAGCCGCGGGGCATGACAATCGCTGCTGTCAGGAGGTTAGATGAGATCATTACCTGCTGTGACGATCTCCTGCCCTCCTGACGTCAGCGCTGTCACTGCCTTCTATGCCTGCCGCATTTTCACATCAAGTCTCGCGGGCGGCCCGAGACTTCCACGATACTGCTGAGAACGCGGCGGACAATGGAAGTCAGTGACAGCGCTGACGTCAGGAGGGCAGGAGACCGTCACAGCAGGTAATGATCTCATCTAACCTCCTGACAGTAGCGATCGTCATTCCCTGCAGTGACCTAGGCTGACCTATTGATGTTAGCTCAGGTCACTGCACTGCTCTCCCAGCCAATGGGGAATGTTCTGTTCTTAATTGACTGGGATAGCGACTATGGTATGGATCGTTATGGGACCCCCCTATTGGATTACGCCGGAGTCGGATTCGATTGTTCTTTTCAATAAATTGGTGAAAGAGGGAATGTTTTGGGGAGTGTTTTTTCAAATAAAAATTTTTTTGTTGTATATTTTTTTTTTTAATTACTGACTGGGTTGGTGAAGTCGGGTATCTGATAGACGCCATGAAATCACTAACCCCAGGGCTTGATGCCAGGTGACATTACACATCTGGCATCAACCCCATATATTACCCCGTTTGCCACCGCACCAGGGCACGGGATGAGCTGGGGCGAAGCGCCAGGATTGGCACATCTAATGGATGCGCCACTTCTGGGGCGACTGTAGCCTGCTATTTTTAGGCTGGGGAGTGTCCAATAACAGTGGACCTCCCTAGTCTGAGAATACCAGACCACAGCTGTCTGGTTTACCTTGGCTGGTGATCCAATTTGGGGGGGACCCCACATTTTTTGTTTTAAATTATTTATTTAATTTAAAATAACAGCGTGGGGTGCCCTCTGTTTTGGATTACCAGCCAAGGTGAAGCTGCCAGCTGTGGTCTGCAGGCTGCAGCCATTTGCTTTACCTTACCCTATTGCGGTCCGCAAAAAAAACGTAAGGCACACGGATGACACACGGATACATCTCTGAAAAAAATGGATCATTTTTTGCGAACCGCAAAAACGGAACGGTCATGTGAATGTAGCCTACATGTGTTCTTTATGGGGGTAGGGTTCGGTACAGAAGGATGGTGGGGAGGGTCGGTGCAGAGCGCCGTGTGTGTGTGTGGGGGGGAGGGTTGCAGAGCCTTATGTGGTGTGTGGTGCAGAGCCCGATGTGAGTGTTGTGTGCAGAGCCCGATGTGGCTTGGGGCGCAGAGCCCAATGTGGTGTGGGGCGCAGAGCCCAATGTGGTGGGGGATGCAGAGCCTGATGTGGTGGGGGATGCAGAGCCCGATGTGGTGGGGGATGCAGAGCCTGATGAGTGTGTAGGGCGCAGAGCCCGATGTGTGTGTGGGGCACAGAGCCCGATGTGGTGTGGGGCGCAGAGCCCGATGGGGTGTGGGGTGCAGAGTCTGATGTGTGTGGGGCGCAGAGCCCGATGTGGTGTGGGGCGCAGAGCCCTATGTTTGTGCGTGGGGTGCAGAGCCCGATGTGTGTGTGGGGCGAAGAGCCCGATGGCGTGTGGGGTGCAGAGCCCAATGGGGTGTGGGGTGCAGAGTCCGATGTGTGTGTGGGGCGCAGAGCCCGATGTGTGTGTGGGGTGCAGAGCCCGATGTGGTGTGGGGTGCAGAGCCCTATGTGTGTGTGTGGGGGGTGCAGAGCCCGATGTGTGTGTGGGGTGCAGAGCCCGATGTGGTGTGGGGCGCAGAGCCCTATGTGTGTGTGTGTGGGGTGAAGAGCCCGATGTGGTGTGGGGTGCAGAGCCGCCCGATGTGGTGTGGGGCGCAGAGCCCGATATGTGTGTTCAAATGTCAACAGATAGTTCATCATTACACATAAAGCCTTCAGGACAGTTTGAATTTCTTTTGAACTTGATTGGGGCTGCTTATCCACCATCCGAACTATCCTGAATTGTAACCTTCATCAATTTTTCTCTCCCGTCCATGTCCAGTGAGATTAGCCACAGTGTTATGAGTTGTAAACTTCTTGATGATCTTGCACATCGTGGATAAAAGAACATTGAGATCTCTTTAGATGGACTTGTAACCTTAAGATTTTTGACACTTTTCAACAACTTTGGTTCTCAAGTCCTCAAACAGTTCTTTTCTCCTCTTTCTGTTCTTCATGCTTAGGCCATGTACCCATGGGGAAAGTGTGCTGCAGATATATCCGCAGGACATTCCGCAGGAGCTCCCAGAAATCCGCAGCACAACTTTGTCTGAGTTGTGCTGCGTTTTTTGGTGCAGAAGTCCAGCGGAATGTCCTGCGGATATGCTGCGGGCATTCTACATTGAGAATACAGTACCATGGCTTGGGCACTGCATCCTCAATGCAGAACAAGTACTGAGTGATCAGTGAGTTCATACTTACTGTACCTGTATTACAAAGCAACTTGGTTTCCGGCCGGCTCCTGGAGAAGATAAGTGGGGCCTGGATGAGCTCCGGCTGTCACATTCCGAAGGAAGAGTCTCCGGTGTCTTCAATCAAGACAGGTAAGTATAATGATCGCATGGAACAATACGCAGGAATAATTGACGTGCAGTTCTCTGTGGCTGCAGGAATTCCGCAGCATTTCCCGCAGGTGCAAAATCCCCTCATTGAAACTGCACTCCCCAAATTCCATTGGATAACATGGGGAGTGCCTGTACCTGCTTAAACATGCGGATTTGTCTGGAAAATACAGAAAATCCGCAGGTTTTCCGCAGCAAAATCCGCATGCATTTTGTCCTGTGGGCACAGGGACTTAGTATGGCACACAGACACGCAAGGATAAGATTAAGACAACTTCTCCTATCTGGATTCAGGTGTGATATTCATATTGCCCACACCTGTTACTTAACACAGGTGAGTTTGAATGAGCCTCTGTATTTTTGTTGTTGTTCCAGTACACACAAAGGAAATAAACATGTGTATGATGAAAAAGGTGTAAATACAATAATTTTCTGGGAGAAATACTTCATTCTCTTGAACAATATCAAGGGTACCAACCCTATTGGCCATGACTGTGTATGTGTGTCTGTATATATATACAGTGGAACCTTGGATTACGAGTAACTTGGTTTGAGAGCATTTTGCAAGACAAGCAAAGCTTTTTACAAAATTGTAACTTGGTTTAAGAGCAATGATTTGCAATAAGAGCAAATATTCACTGTGCACACTTCTGGTTCTGTCCTTTTACCACACTCTGACCCGCTCTGGAGGTAAGTTTCTGTACATATGTACTGTATCCTGAACACAGTATACCATCAGTACAGTATATACTATATAGCATGTCTATCAATTTGTATTTGTGGATATAGTATTGTGCTTTCTTTCTGCTAAGCAGTACAGCACATTGCTTGTGCTGTACCTCTCGTACACCAACAATTCTATTGTAAGCTAATGTGCAGTTTAAATTGTTTTATATGTATTTACTGTACTGTGCAGTATTTGTATTAGTGTACTGTAATAATTTTAGATGAATACAGTACATATTGTTTTGTATTACTGTAACAAGTCTGTATAAATGCAGTAAATATTTTTTGGGTTGTGGAACAAATTGTCTGCATTTCAATTATTTCCTATGGGAAAATTTGCCTTGATATAAGAGTAACTTGGTTTAAGAGCTCACTCCCAGAACCAATTATACTCGTAATCCAAGGTTCCGCTCTCTCTCTCTCTCTCTCTCTATATATATATATATAGATAGATAGATAGATAGATAGATAGATAGATATAGATAGATAGATAGATAGATAGATAGATATATAGATAGATATATATATATATATATATATATATATATATATATATATATATAAATATATATATATATATGTATAGATATATATATACATATATAGATATATACCGTAATATGTGTGTATTATCTTAATACACTTTGCCATGGTTTATGATTGATACTTGAACGCTTATGTCTAAAACATACTAGCTCAATTCCATGTACCATTCATATTTTTTTAGAACTGCCATATTTTTATGTGACCATTAATGCTGGGTTATTTCCACTACACATGTTGTATATCTATATATATAATTGACTTATTCTGTCTGTCTGTCTGTCTTGCTCCAAAATTGTGTCCTTACGGTGACAAACAGCGGATTGGCCACTCGCCTCGCCTCGACTCCGCCCCCCACACGGATTGGCCTCTGGCCCCGGCCCCTTGCACGCATTGGAAACTCGGCCACGCCCCGCCCCCCTCACGCATTGCACGCTCGCTCTGGCCCCGCCCCCTGCACGCATTCCCCAAAACGACACGGAGCCCCAACTCCCAGGTAAGTGCTGTACCCCCGGGAGCCCACATCAGCGTACGCCGCCGTGAGTGCTGTACCCCCGGGAGCCCACATCAGCGTATGCCGCCAACCCAGCCGACACATACCCTCGCATTGCTGGGGTTGCCGGCGTACGCTAGTGTGGGCTCCCGTGCGAGCGGGGGGCGGGTACGCTGGTAACCATGTAATATTGTGTAGCATGGTTACCAGCATACACCGGCTCCCAGGTGAGCGCATCAAGGTCCTGCAGCGACGGAACACACACACACACGCACACAAATAAGAACAGACACACACACACACACACATCAGATCACACTCACTCTCACACACACATCAGATCGCAATCACACACTCACAACATCCCGTGATATCGCTTGCTTCTCGGCGGCGATACTGTGCGTGCATTGACTTTCCAGGACCTGCCGGAGGATCACATGGCCAGAAGCATGTGGTATCTCTGGATGTTGTGAGTGTGTGAGCGCGTATGTGTGATATCGTCAGTGTGTGTGTGTGCGTGTATGCGATATGATGTGTGCGTGTATGCGATAGGATGTGTGTGTGTATGCGATCGGATCTGTGCGTGTATGCGATCGGATGTGTGCGTGTCGGCAGAAGGCAGAGGAGCACTGCGTGCAGCACAGCTGCTGGGACTGCACACCGGAGGGCACAGGCAGAAGTGGGGTATGAGTGTCTGCGATCAGATGTGTGCGTGTATACTGTCTGATGTGTGACTGTGGAGCACGATGGGGGGTGCACAGCACGGGGGATGGAGCACGATGGGGGGTGCACAGCATGGGGGATGGAGCACGTTTGGGAGTGCGCAGCATGGGGGATGGAGCACGATGGGGAATGCGCAGCATGGGGGATGGAGCACGATGGGGAGTGCGCAGCATGGGGGATGGAGCACAATGGGGAGTGCGCAGCATGGGGATGGAGCACGTTTGGGAGTGCGCAGCATGGGGGATGGAGCACGATGGGGAATGTGCAGCATGGGGGATGGAGCACGATGGAGAGTGTGCAGCATGGGGGATGGAGCATGATGGGGGGTGCGCAGCATGAGGGATGGAGCACGATGGGGGTTGCGCAGCATGGGGGATGGAGCACGATGGGGGGTGCGCAGCATGGGGGATGGAGCACGATGGGGGGTGCGCAGCATGGGGGATGGAGCACGATGGGGGGTGCACACCTCCCCCCAAAACACACACACACCGCCACACACGCACTGCACAACACACCACACACACACTGGGAACCACAAACACCGCCCTACACAGACACCCACACACACAGACAACGCCACACACACACACAACACCCAACACACAAACACCGTGGCACACACAAATATACGCACATGCCGCACAACACACACATTGCACAAAACATACCTCCCACCAAAACACACACACACACCCCACACCCACACAAACCGCGCAACACACACACACAACGCTACAGACACACAGCGCTCCACAAACAACGCAACACACACAACGCAACACACAAACAACACCGCTCTTACCCCCCGCCACACCCAGACAACACCCAGAACATGTACAGCGCCCTACACAAACACTTGGTAACTACACACAACAACATCTATCTATTTATATATATATATATATATATATATATATATATATAACAAAAATCATACATTAACTACACAATACGTAAATTCTAGAATACCCGATGCGTAGAATCGGGCCACCTTCTAGTATATATATATTTTTCATCACATCTTTTTCATACTCCCTGTTAGTCAGTCTTTTAAATCAATATTTTGAGCCTAGTTGTTCCTGTGGGCATGTTATCTTGTACAGTTTTAATGAGTTTTAATTTGTAATTAATCAGAATTTCCTTGTTTTTTTATCATCCTTTATTGATTTTCAATAAAAATGCTGATGTTATTATTTTTATTGGGATATGTCTCTTTTTAAGCAGTTATTTTCCTTTTTTCATTTGTCAGATGATGTGAAGGTATTGTTGTACCACTTACCAGGGGAAAGCTCTACACACACAAAAAAAAGAAGTTATAACAGCTCTATTAAGAGAGAATGTTCCGATGTTGCAATTACTCTGCCTTTCATTGTCCTCAACTCTTGTCCAATCTACAAATTTTTTAGTGCACAGTTACACTACATTAAGAGGAACGTATTTTCGTTATTTTGTCTGTGTGCACAATGGAAGATATTGTGCTGGTGCACATAAGTCATGGTCTGTGTTTAAAAATTGCAGTAGGCAATAAACTTATCCTTTTTGTGGAAAAGACAGAGCTATTTCTAATGGCAGATAGATCTTGCCCCTGTCTCCTCTTTAGATGAGCACATAATACTGTGCACAAAGACAGTCACAGCCTTAATTTTTTGAGAATTTCAAAGTTTGTCTGAACATAGCCTAACTGGAAGCAAGCATCGATGAAGATACTATGCACACCCCAGAGAAAAGACTCTCACTCGACCTTTTATGAATACAAGCATCGCAGGATATGTTGGTCAAATGAAAAGAGCATCTATCTAGTTATATCTAACAGGAAAAAGTCTCAAAGTAGAAATTGAAGCAGGTTAAAGAAACCTGAATCTATAGAAGGATGGTTTAGGACAGTCAATAAAGGAGGCTAAAATATCCCAGTCTAAAAAATGAGGGCCGGCCAAGTACAGTGAAACCTCGGTTAACGAGTAACCCAGTTAGCAAGTATTCCGCTTAACAAGCAAAGCTTGCTGTAAATTTGTAACTCACTTTACAAGCAAGCTTTGCCGTACGAGCAAATATTCACCGCACACACTTCCTGTTCCGTACATCCACCGCGCTCTGACCCGCTCTTACAAACGGCACAAACACACACAAACACACACAAACACGCACAAACACACACAAACATGCACAAACACACACAAACACACACAAACATGCACAAACACACACATATTATGCTCACCTTACCTTCCGTTCCCTCGCCGGTCAGTGTATCAGTAACCATTGCGACGAAGGAGGAACTTCCGCTGTCAGCCGCTACTCAAAGGCATCGCACTGACCGATTAGAGGCAAGCGGCTCCTGCCTTTGACGTCAGTGCTCTGGCAGTGGGAGGTCCTCCCTCATCGCGATGGTTACACGATACACATCCTGTACCGGCGAACTTCAAGATCCAGGAGGCCGGCAATGGAAGAGAAGGTAAGGTGAGCATACTATATGTGTGTGTGTGCGTGTTTGTGTGTGTTTGTACATTTTTGTATGTGTGTGGAATGGCACGATAGAGGACCAGGATGGAACATTTAACAAGTTGTGTAACGAATTGTCTGCATTGCAATGATTTCCTATGGGAAATCTTGCTTTGCAAGACGAGTAGCTTGGTTAACAAGCACACTCCCAGAACGGATTGTTCTCGTTAACCAAGGTTTCACTGTAGTGCCATTTTGAGCTTTCACAGCATAGGATATAAGATCAGATCACAGAGCTCGTTCCTATAGGGATAGAAAAAAGGCTAATCTGATTGTGGTGTGCTAATGCAGTGCTGAACAGTTGAAGGAAACATGTACTCACTCTGTGCTGCCGTGAAAAAACTTCTATAGGAAGGATCCAGGACACATCAGTGGATAGAAGCGGTTTATTTCAACGTGTTTCAAAGCTTTCTGGCTTCTCTTTCAGGAAAACCACAATTATGGTTTTTCCTGAAGAACAATCCAGAAGGCTTTGAAACGCGTAGAAATTAACCGCTGCTATCCACTGATGTGTCCTGGATTCTTCATATAAAGGTCTCTTCATGGCACGGCAGAGTGAGCACATGCTGCCTTCAACTGCTGATCTTTTGCATCTCTATGTACATTGTGCATCTGCAGCAGCCCTCCATCTTATACACTAATATTGTTGTGTCTTAAGGCTGCTTTACACCTTACAATTTCTCGTGCGATTGCATTTGCGATCGCACCCGCTCCCATCATTTGTGCAATTTGTTGCCTGTGCCGCACAATGCTGTAACCCCCCGTCACACGTACTCACCTTCCAAATGACCTCGCTGTGGGCAGCGAACATCCACTTCCTGAAGGGGCAGGGACGTTCGGCGTCACAGCGACGTCACACAGCGACCGGCCAATAGAAGCGGAGGGGTGGAGATGAGCGGGACGTAAACATCCCGCCCACCTCCTTCCTTCAGAATTGCCGGCGGCCGCAGGTAAGCTGTGTGCTGCCCCGGGTACAATGAACAACAGGATGTGCGATTTTTAGAAAATGAGCGACGTGTCAGCGATGAACGAGAAGGGGAGTATTTCTGCTCGTTCATAGCTGTCACACGCTACGATATCACTAACGATGCCGGATGTCCGTCACTTACGACGTGACCCCGCAGACATCTCGTTAAATATATTGTAGCGTGTAAAGCCTGCTTTACACAACTCTCAAAGTTGAGCAAATAGAGTTGATAAAAATAAACCTTTATGATCCAGAAAATTAAAAAAGACTGGTCAAAAAGTAAAATATGCCTCTTTTGCACAGCTTCTTGTTGTAATAATCAAATATTAGACCCATACACTCCCCCAAATACAGTGGACTGTGATTGCTGCTTGCTTTTGGGAGGTTAACCAACTTAGCTTTTCTTGTTCCATCCTTTTGTATAAAGGCCTGGGAGAGTTATTTTTTCATAAATCCTTTAAAGATAAGTGATATTTTAATTTTTGAACACCAGTTTTAATAGTCTAACTTAGCAACCAAACACCTTACTACCATACTGCGTGCTGTAACCACATGTTCATTTCTGATAAAGAACCTATGAGTTACTACTTTACAATGTACAGGTAGCATTTTAGAATTACATTACATTTTTGTTCAAATAAATTAAGTTATTGCAGATTTTACTTCTTCACAAGGTATTACTTCTTCACATTGAAAACAGCTAACCTGTTCCTGCTCTCTCTTAAAAAAGGGATAATTTTTAGACAGCTGGATAAAAAGCCTTTATAACGGTTTAATCATCTTGAAAATAAACAACACGTTTTGGATCCCCCAAAAAATAACACTTTTTTTTTTTCTTTTTGAGCAGTCAGTACTTTTTTACTTGCAATTCAGCTAATCTGTTCCTGCTCCTTAAATAAAGAGATCATTTTTGGATGGCTTGAGTAAAAGCTATTGCTTTATTATTTAGCAAAGAAAAGAGATCCTAGTCTTAGGGTATGACCGCACTTTGCGTCGTCCTAGTTGCATTTCTAAACGCACGTTTTGGAATTAATTGATTTACCCAAAGTTGCCTTTTTCATAAATTTAGTGCTAAAAGCGCATGCGGATCTACCGCGTTTTAGATGCGTTTTCAGCGCTATTTCCATGCTTTTTCCCTTGCGTTTTGACAGATGCGTTTTGAACATCAAGACACTGCTAAATAAAGATTAAATGGTCAAACAGAATGAAAAAAGAGAAAAAAAGCACAACATATATAATTTTTTAATTATTTAAGAAAATAGTTATATTTCATGAAATTATAGCGGTTTTATAATATTTATTGCTAAAATAGCAATAAAATCATAATTGTCAATAATTTGATTATCGGACTATGTGTGTGTGTAAAGGGACATATTATTCCATTATTTTAATGTCTGAAAAGCATGAGTTTTTTAAGTCACAAACGCATTGTTTCTGCACCTAAAAAGCATGTAAAACGCAGGAATTTTGATGTTATTTGATACTTCTCATTGACTTCAATGTTAGCAAAACGCTGCAGAAATAGCAAAAACAATTGACATGCTGCTTCTCTGAGCACATGTTTTTTGCCACAAATTATGCAAATTAAATGCAGTGTTTAAAAACGCAAAGTGCGGACTAGAAATCTACATTTTCCATAGACTATTATGGAAAAGCAAAACGCATGCTGTTTGGTATGAAAACGCTGCAGCTCAAAACGGACCTAAAAAGCAGCTGAAATGAAGGTGGAAATGCAAAGTGTGGTCATACCCTTAATACTTCTCAAACAGGGATAATTTTTGCACTACCATGTGAATATAACACCAGGAAGGCAGGCATCTGCCTCCCAAAAAGGATAAAATTGGAACCTTTTTTGCAAGTTAAGTAAGATAAAAGTTTGATACTGCAGAGTTCGTGAATAGGCTGGTGGTTATCATCTGTTCCTAACTAGCAAGATAAGCTGAAATCACTTTTACATTATTAAGGCTACATTTGCATTAAAGAGCTCAAAAGGGGGTCAGTACAGTCATAGTGTTATACACCTCTTTTCCTGGGCAATTAGAGGCTTTGTAGTAATACAATATAACAAATTAATTTGGAAAAGCTGACACATTTTTATTTTAAATATGTTTTCATCTCAACCTGTGCCCTATTTTAAAGTAATGCACTGTAACCTGAGCAGAAAGTGGCTGCACTTTTAAGATAAAATACACATATGTCACAATTCTTCACATAAACTCTTCTCAGAGTTATTTGGTAAAGTGGAGGGAATTGGGGCTAGGGTAGATTTCAATGTTTGGAATGTTAAGTGCAAAGGACTGGTGTGTTCCCAAACCACTGTGCCTACCATCTGACCATAGCTTAAAGGGTTTATCTGAAAATAGAATTCAATTAAAAAAAGTCATTATAGATAAATTACTAAATACCTTTATGAAATCATATTTGTGTTTGTATATGGAGGTAATCACTACAGTATATTAAAATGATGTTGTCTTGTTGCACTGACAGAAACCTATCCTAGACTGTGGTTGTTACAGGCCTGTTTGTATATGCAGTAGAAAACTCCACACCTCCCTTCATGTGTACGAAGTTGTGCTCCCATTGGATATTCTAATATAATACTGGAGATACCAGGAGTAGAAATAAGCGAACCCCCCAAGGTTCCATTTGGTTCATGTTCACTAAATTGACTTGTGTTCGCCGAAAAGCTTGACGAACATATCTGAACCTTTGTTCCACTGCTTCTGCCTCCTCCACTTCCTCTATGGCCTTCACCTGCGCCCTTAACCTCTCCCTTAATGTCACCCACGTTCCCACAGTGCAGGGGGAATCCCCCCACCTCCATACTGCACAGCCAGAGCTCACCACAATCAGGCAGTGTAGCAATTAAAATGCATTGGAAAATGCAGTCAAACAGCTGTAGAGTTGTTGACAGCTATCTTGGCCGAGTTTGAGCAATGGTTGTCACCACTGAACCTGGAGTCAGGGAAGGCTGTGTGTGATAACGGTGCAAACCTGGTTGCGGCCCTATACACGTGCCTTGCACATCTCACATCCTCAACTTAGTTGTACAGCAATTTCTAGGACACTATCCTGGCCTGGATGCACTGCTGCAAAATGCACGATCACTGTGTACAAACTTTCGCTATTCGCACCCCGCGGTTCATCAACTTGCATAGCAACAGAGGTCTTTTGGCCTACCGGTTAACCAGTCGATATGCAATGGGCAGATACAGAGAAAAAGGAGCCAGCATGATCTGAAAATGGCATGCATCATATAAAAAGTGCAAATCCACAGATTTATTCCAACTGTACTAAAATACAAAATTTTCGATTTTTAGCAAATAATTAATTAATTCTTTGAGCTACCCCTGCCAACGTCATGGCAAATCTCAATAGGGGATCCGACTCTATATTATGTATTTCATGTGCCATGCGGCCTCATAGATAAAATTAAAAGCAGAACCACCGTGACGTTGTCAGGGGTGGCTCAAAGAATTGATCAATTATTTGCTAAAAATCTCATTTTATATTATAGTACAGTTGGAATAAATCTGTGAATTTGCACTTTTTATATGATGCATGCCAATTTAAGATTGTGCTGGCTCCCCTCTCTCTCTGGTTGTAGTTATGCTACAAATGTCTGGTGTCTGGTCACCACCATGCTATGCATGCCTGATCTTGGTTTGCAATGTATTCCTCCTGTTGGTAGCTGTTCATATTCAGTAGCCTCACCTTTTTCCACAGGCATTGCTAATTAAGCACCATACTTGGATCTGGTCCTCCTTTATCAATGGTTGCTGTCTGGAACTGGAAGGGTCAGTTCTGATATAGTAATGGTATGTGTAGAGCTTGCTCCACATGCTGGGACCTGGGCTGCTCCTTATCCACAATTGCCTCTTTTGCAACATAGAAGCGGTTATATACAGGTTACAGGTATGTGTGCTCCATTATGGTTCTGCTTTTAATTTTATCTAGGAGGCCGCATGACACATGAAATATATAATATAGAGTAGAACCCCCCTATTGAGATTTGCCATGACATTGGCAGGGGTGTCTTAAAGAATTGATTAAGCGCTGACGATGCAATCATCACCATCACTATTTACGGTCATCTACATACTTTGAATAGTCTGCGGGGGGAGATGGAGGAAAAGGAGACAGCAGAGGAGGATGCAGATGAGATACTAATATCGCTAAGGTCTGGACTACCGTTGCACAGGTAGGTGTCATGGGAGAGTGGAGTACAGAGATCAAAAGGGCTCATGGTACCAGACAAATTGTTATTGATGGTGCAGGAACCAAGGAACAAATTGAGGAAAACGAGGAGGAAGAGGTGATGGCTGCCATTTTGCACAGATGGTCGGGCTTCTACGGGTCCTAAGACTTCAGACCAGCTTTTGACAGATGAAATAAAGGACTGATTTTTCAAGATGTCAGGTTAGTGCTGACCTTTCCTCTGCGGTCTGTTGCAGTTCACATGTTGCGATTAGATATGCAAACTATCACACAAAAAAGGTGGTGAGGTGTGTATATTTATCAAATCTAACCTAAAACCTATGTTCAATGATGACATTGGGGGGAACTGCAACAATGTAGAGTCAGTATGGGTAAATGTACATGGGGAGGGGAATAATGGAAAAATGCTAATTGGAGTTTGCTATAAGCCTCCTAACATACCTGAACAAATAGAGGGTGAAATGCTGGATCAAATTGAAAAGGCAGCTAATAATAATAATCGGGTTCTAATTATGGGGGATTTCAACTATCCAGACATACAGTGGGACATAGAATCTTCTGGTTGTGCTAAATGCTGTAAGTTCTTACCTACTATTCAAGACAATTTCCTCTCTCAGATGATAGATGAACTGACGAGGGGAGATAATTTGCTAGATCTGGTCCTGAAAAATAGACCGGATACAATTTCAGATCTACAGGTCCGGGAGCACTTGGGCACCAGCGATCATAATATGGTAAGCTTCAACGTAATATTCAATAGAACATTTCAAAGGGGAAATGCAAAAACCTGGAATTTTAGGAAAGCTGATTTCAACAAATTAAGGGAAGAGCTTAAAGGTGTAGATTGGGACAAAGTCAAGGTAACTGGGGATACCGAACATAAATTGGGTAAGTTTAAGAATATACTACTAGAGTCCTGTAAAAAACTTATACCCTCTGGTAATAAAATGTCCAGGAATAAATAGAAACCGCTATGGATAAATAAGACTGTACAAAGTATAATAAAACAAAAACAAAGGGCGTTTAAAATCTTAAAGGCTGAGAATACAGAAATAGCATTTTAGAAGTATAAAGATATCAATAGAAAATGTAAAAAAGAAATTAAACAAGCAAAACTAGCTGCTGAAACAAAAATCGCCAATGACATTAATATAAATCCCAAAATCTTTTATAAATACATTAATGCCAAAAGGAAAACAAAGGATAGTATCGGCCCCTTAAAATATAATAACATGTTAGTTATAGAGGACAAACAAAAGACTGAGATATTAAATAGGCATTTCTCATCTGTGTTCACCAAGGAACTGACTATACCAGGGATCATTCAACAAGTGAAAAATCAAAGTTCACCACCCGATATAATTAATTTAACACAAGATGAAGTACGCCTATGTCTGAGTAAATTAAACATTGACAAATCCCCAGGGCCAGATGGCATTCATCCACGAATATTGAGGGAATTGAGCTCCGTAATCGACAGACCGCTGTATCTCATCTTTTTAGACTCGCTTGTAACAGGGTTGGTGCCTCAGGATTGGAGGATTGCTGATGTGGTACCGATTTTTAAGAAAGGTAAGAGGGTAGATCCAGGCAACTACCGTCCAGTAAGCCTGACATCAGTAGTATGCAAAGTTTTTGAGGGCATTTTAAGGGATGACATGCAAAAATATATTGCAGAAAATAATATAATAACTGACAAACAGCATGGATTCATGAAAGATAAGTCGTGTCTAACCAATCTGTTGAGGTTCTATGAGGGGGTAAGTGCAAACCTGGAAATTGGTAATGCAGTTGATGTGATTTATTTGGACTTTGCAAAGGAATTTGATACTGTACCACATTAGAGCCTTATACTAAAGCTCCAGAAGCAAGGACTAGGGGAAACTATATGCAACTGGGTAAGGAATTGGCTAAAAGATAGGAAACAAAGAGTAGTCATAAATGGTACATTCTCTAAATGGGCTATAGTCAGCAGTGGGGTGCCGCAGGGATCTGTGCTAGGACCGATTCTTTTTAATCTCTTTATTAATGACTTTGTGGATGGGATTGATAGTAAAGTGTCAGCCTTTGCTGATGACACCAAACTATGTAGGATATTAAAACTGACCTTGATAGTACAATATTACAAAAAGATCTGGATAAGATGTCAGAATGGGCAGATACTTGGCAAATGAAATTTAATACTGATAAATGTAAAGTAATGCACCTAGGACGGAGTAATCCTATAACTGCATATACATTAAATGGAAGTAAGCTCGGGACTACAGAACAGGAGAAGTACTTGGGTATTCTCATTAAAAATAAGCTGAGCAGCAGCACTCAATGTCAAGCAGCAGCTGCCAAAGCAAACAAGATTTTAGGGTGTATAAAAGTATACAAGATAAGGCAGAAAAGGGGTTAATGCTGCGCATCAGCCAAATGAAGACGTATAATGTTGATGAAGATGAGTATTCTTTGATTTCATAGGTCTACGCGTTTCAAGGTGACAACCTCTTCCTCAAGACCAATGCATCAACAACAAGACTTGTTGTTGATGCATTGGTCCTGAGGAAGAGGTTGTCACCTTGAAACGCGTAGACCTATGAAATAAAAGAATACTCATCTTCATCAACATTATACGTCTTCATTTGGCTGATGCGCAGCATTAACCCCTTTTCTGCCTTATCTTGTATGCTCATCCACGTGGGGCTGCAGCAGACGCCATCTCATGCGCACTAGTGGTTGTGACTGTCACAACTGATCCAGGTGAGTGTATATTTTCCAGGTATACCCCACTGATCACTTTGGTGTTACACTATCAGCGCTCCTTATTTTCAGATCTATAGGGTGTATAAAAGGAGAGATTAGATCCCGTGATCCCAACGTATTGTTGCCCCTCTATAAATCACTTGTAAGGCCACATCTGGAATATGGGATCCAGTTTTGGGCTCCACATTTTAAAAAGGACATTCAGATGTTAGAGTCGGTTCAAAGGTGGGCAACTAGACTACTACAAGGAATAAAAGGCCTCCCATATGATGACAGGTTGAAAAAGTTAGATATGTTTAGCTTAGAAAAAAGATGTCTCAGAGGAGATCTCATTTATATGTACAAATACATGTGTGGTCAATATAAAGGACTGGCACATGACTTATTTCTTCCAAAGACAATACTAAGGACCAGGGGGCACTCACTGCGAGTGGAAGAAAAGCGATTCCGACAGCTAAATAGGAAAGGGTTCTTTACAGTTAGAGCAGTCAGACTGTGGAATGCCCTACCACAAGAGGTAGTAATGGCAGATACTATAACAGCTTTTAAAAAAGGGCTGGATGATTTCCTCAGTACACAAAACATTGTTGGTTATAAATGACTTAGTGACCAAATGTAGAACTGGTGGAGGAAGGTTGAACTAGATGGACCTAGGTCTTTTTTCAACCTAAGTAACTATGTAACTATGTAACTATGTAACACGCTGGGGTTAGATACATGGATCAGTCTAGTGTATCACACAAGATGGGATTAGATCTGTGGCCCTGCTTCATCCACTCAATCCACTCCATCAAATTTCTACCAACTATTGTGAAAAGCTTGTGGAAGGAGATCCAAAACGTTTCCCCCAAGTCATACAGTTTAAGAGCAAAGGAACAAAATACTAATGAAATGTATGTTAACTTTTGACTTTGTAGAAAGTAATAAAAAGGACTTAAAACATTCTCTCTCTCATTATTCTGGCATTTGGCAAATATAAATCACTAGCTGTACTACCCGTCTTCGCCCGGGTTAATAACTGCTGTTAACAAAATAGAATGTATTAACAAAAATGTATTCTGCACACAAAAAACACAAAACAAATAGATATAAATGTAATTATAATGTCTGTCTCCCCCTCTGTATATACAGTGCCTACAAGTAGTATTCAACCCCCTGCAGATTTAGCAGGTTTACACATTCGGAATTAACTTGGCATTGTGACATTTGGACTGTAGATCAGCCTGGAAGTGTGAAATGCACTGCAGCAAAAAAGAATGTTATTTCTTTTTTTTTTTTTTTTTTTAAATTGTGAAAAGTTTATTCAGAGGGTCATTTATTATTCAACCCCTCAAACCACAAGAATTCTGTTTGGTTTCCCTAAAGTATTTCAGGCACAAAGAACAATGAGCTTCACATGTTTGGATTAATTATCTCTTTTTCCAGCCTTTTCTGACCAATTAAGACCCTTCCCAAACTTGTGAACAGCACTCATACTTGGTCAACATGGGAAAGACAAAGGAGCATTCCAAGGCCATCACAGACAAGATCGTGGAGGTTCACAAGGCTGGCAAGGGGTACAAAACCCTTTCCAAGGAGTTGGGCCTACCTGTCTCCACTGTTGGGAGCATCATCCGGAAGTGGAAGGCTTATGGAACTACTGTTAGCCTTCCACGGCCTGGACAGCCTTTGAAAGTTTCCACCCGTGCCGAGGCCAGGCTTGTCCGAAGAGTCAAGGCTAACCCAAGGACAACAAGGAAGGAGCTCCGGGAAGATCTCATGGCAGTGGGGACATTGGTTTCAGTCAATACCATAAGTAACGTACTCCACCGCAATGGTCTCAGTTCCAGATGAGCCCGTAAGGTACCTTTACTTTCAAAGCGTCATGTCAAGGCTCGTCTACAGTTTGCTCATGATCACTTGGAGGACTCTGAGACAGACTGGTTCAAGGTTCTCTGGTCTGATGAGACCAAGATCGAGATCTTTGGTGCCAACCACACACGTGACGTTTGGAGACTGGATGGCACTGCATACGACCCCAAGAATACCATCCCTACAGTCAAGCATGGTGGTGGCAGCATCATGCTGTGGGGCTGTTTCTCAGCCAAGGGGCCTGGCCATCTGGTCCGCATCCATGGGAAGATGGATAGCACGGCCTACCTGGAGATTTTGGCCAAGAACCTCCGCTCCTCCATCAAGGATCTTAAGATGGGTCGTCATTTCATCTTCCCACAAGACAACGACCCAAAGCACATAGCCAAGAAAACCAAGGCCTGGTTCAAGAGGGAAAAAATCAAGGTGTTGCAGTGGCCTAGTCAGTCTCCTGACCTTAACCCAATTGAAAACGCGTGGAAGGAGCTCAAGATTAAAGTCCACATGAGACACCCAAAAACCTAGATAACTTGGAGAAGATCTGCATGGAGGAGTGGGCCAAGATAACTCCAGAGACCTGTGCCGGCCTGATCAGGTCTTATAAAAGACGATTATTAGTTGTAATTGCAAACAAGGGTTATTCCACAAAATATTAAACCTAGGGATTGAATAATAATTGACCCACACTTTTATGTTGAAAATTTATTAAAATTTAACTGAGCAACATAACTTGTTGGTTTGTAAGATTTATGCATCTGTTAATAAATCCTGCTCTTGTTTGAAGTTTGCAGGCTCTAACTTATTTGCATCTTATCAAACCTGCTAAATCTGCAGGGGGTTGAAGACTACTTGTAGGCACTGTATCTCTCTGTCTCTCTCTCTATCTCTTTGTCTGTCTGTCTCTTTCCCTGTCTGTCTCTGACTGTCTCTGTCTCTTTCTCCATCTGTCTCAATCTCTTTCCCTGTCTGTCTATCTATCTCTTTCCCTGTGTGTCTATCTATCTCTGTCAGTTTCCCTGTCTGTCTCTTTCCCTGTCTGTCTCTTTCCCTCTCTTTCCCTATCTGTCTCTTTCCCTCTCTTTCCCTGTATGTCTCTTTCCCTCTGTCTCTTTCCCTGTGTCTGTCTCTTTACCTGTCTTTGTCTGTCTCTTACCCTGTCTGTCTCTTTCCCTCTCTTTCCCTGTCTGTCTGTTTCCCTGTGTCTGTCTCTGTCTCTTTGTCTGTGTCTGTCTCTTAACCTGTCTCTCTCTTTCCCTCTCTTTCCCTGTCAGTCTGTCTCTTTGTCTATGTCTGTCTCTGTCTCTTTGTCTGTGTCTGTTTCTTACCCTGTCTGTGTCTGCCTCTTTCCCTGTCTGTGTCTGTCTCTTTCCCTAGCTGCATTGTGACACGCCAACATTCCATATAAGGGGGTGGCTGCGCATTCTTCTGAAGTTCTGGCTGCACTGTGGCTCCCAGCTCCATTCGCTTTAATGGAGGCAGGTTTTTTGGTGAATATCTGTAAAGCGTGGGGTTAAAATTTCCCCTCAAAACATAGCCTATGACGCTCTCGGGGTCCAGACATGTGAGTGTGCAAAATTTTGTGGCTGTAGCTGTGACGGTGCAGATGCCAATCCCGGACATACACACACACACACACACACACACACACACTCAGCTTTATATATTAGATTTTGGTTCTTAATTGACCTAAAACGGGAAGGGTTTATTTTGATTTCATGTCAGATAGTGAGAAAAAAACATGTAGATGTGTCTCTACAAAGGTGGATGGAAACTTCTGGTTTGAACTGTAACTTGATTGCTGAGGTAAAAAGAGGCTGCTCACACTGCTGTCCACTCTGTACTTCTGACTGCTGAGTGACATTTTGTGATATATGTTATCTCCAGGACATAATAGTGAAGCTTCCTCTTTCCCAAATTCAGAGACAGGTCTACTATTAACATTCTAGGACAGGCTTCTGACAGTGATTGTATTTTAGTGATTACTTACCTATATAAAACAAGTAAGATTTTTTAAATTCAAGGTATTGAGAAATGTATTTCTAATTAAATTTATTTAATTTATCTATTTTTTTGGACGTGTTTACTATGCAGGAGAGCTGACAAGTTGTCAGTAAAACACTGATGCAAACTATGGAATTCTGCAAGAACCCCTCACATAATTAATGTATAAGTTTGGCTTACTAATGTGGAAGATACAATATGTATCGGAATGTGTCTAGAAGATCGTGTCCTAAAGCTCAGTAATGAACGCGTTATTACTCAGCTTACTTTATAAAAAGTGCACCCAAGTTTCTGTAATAGAGCGACTGCTCCTGAGTTCTCTATAAATTATGTAGGAGATGTAATTAGAAGAGATTTTTCTACATTTGCAGATAAAATGTTAAAATAAGTTTAATAAAATAATCTAGTGCAGCAGAGCTCATGCAGATCCCTAATGAATCTTCAACCCAAAAGCTAGAACTTTCAGATGCCAGCCATTGAAGACAAATACATAGATCAGTGATTGGATTGTCATCGTCCTAGTGTCTCCCGTCGGTTCTCTTGACAGACAGCTGAATATTCTTACACTTTTATGACATCATGATGCTGGTGAATAATGTCAGACAGCTGTAATTTAAAATCTTATGTTATAGCTATGCATAAATCCAATCATTCTCGGGGTGCACATCAGGTCTGCAAGCCTGGCACCCTCTGTATGGAGGCTTAATTATAATAGTGCCCCCTTGTGTGATTGAAGGGTGTATTTATTATTGCTATTAATTTACATTGTATTAAACCCCATGTTCATGACAGAGCCTAATACAGATTTGTGCAGCTTCCTTGTACTGCTCTTTAGGGTCCATCATATAAACCGTAATATACTTTCCTAGAAGCAATGTGCCATGATTAACTATCTGCAGAACAATTTGCATTGTTGTGCTGTGCTCTCCTGCGGAGTCGGTATATGTTGCTTATGGTGCAGAGTGCGTTGCAGGATGAATGCTCTGCTGATGGTTTCACAGCACTGGGTTCAATGCTGGTCCTGGGAGATGCTCTTGCAGATGCTTCTCGTTCCCGGTGATTGCTCTGCTTAAGGCCTGTTTCACACGTCAGTGATTCTGGTATGTGCTAGTTTATATACGTACAAGAATCACGGACATACGCACAGGGCCGGATTAAGGTTGGTGGGGGCCCCTGGGCAGAAAATCTGGTGGGGGCCCCATAACGTTAACATTTTTAGCCATAACAGTAAAGCGCGAACTGTAGCATTTAGATATAAATCCAATGAACATGTGTCTTATCCTGTTCTGCCACATTCAGATTTACAGTACTACAATACAGATACAGTCCAGGATAAATCACAGCTGTCCACTTACACACAGAAAGATCGAGGATCGCGCTGTTCCCTGCCGCCATCGGTGGCCCCTTGACACGATCACGGGAAGTCGAGGGTTGCTATGGTAGCGGCGGGCCATGTAATGACCCCTGTTGCTATCATGACATATTTTCTGTCGCAGTCGATAGAGCGCCGACTCACACAGGAATGCTGTATTTCTGCTAATCAGAGCTGTACAGCTCTGATCAACAGGGATGCACAAGCGATCAGACTGCTGATCTTTATAGGTCTCAAGGGGACAAGTAAAATAAATACAAAATGTAAAAAAATAAATAAAAAGTTCAAATCATGCCTCATTCGCCCCACTGAAAATAAAACAGTTAAAAAAATATACACATATTTGATATCTCAGAGTTCAGAAATGCCCAATCAATAAAAATATAAAATCAATTAATCAGATCGGTAAATGGTGTAGCGAGAAAAAAATCCAAATGCCAAAATTATGTTTTTGGGTCGCCACAAAATTTTTAAAAAGATCCAATAACGGGCGATCAAAAAGTAGCAACTTCATAAAAATTGTATAATTGAAAACACCAGCTCAAGATGCAAAAATATTAGGAGTCACTGAGCCTCACATCCCAAAAAATTAGAACACTATGGGTTTCAAAAAATGGCACCAAAAGCACAATTTTTTTTTTTAACAAACTTCTGAATTTTTTTAACCCCTTAGATAAAAGTAAGAGTATACCTGTTTGGTATCTATGAACTCGGCATCATACTGACATGGTAGTTTTACAATATAGTGAACATGGTGAATAAAATAACCCAAAAACAATCGTGCAATTGCACTTTTTTTGCAATTTTATCGCACTTGGATTTTTTTCCCTGTTTCCTAGTACAATATATGGTAAAACTGATGATTTCACTCAAAAGTACAATTTGTCACACAAAAAATAAGCCCTCATATGGCAAGATTGATGGAAAAATAAAAAAGTTACGGCTCTCAGAAGAAGGGGAGAAAAAAACAAAAAAAAAACGGAAAATCGGGGTGAAGGAGTTAAATTTTGAGTACTATAATACTATGACAAAATTTTATGAAGTCAATATGAATAACAAAACTGATAGCTGTCAGTGAATGGCACTCAGCAATACGTCTGGCACATGTACATGGAAATAACACATTAAACTCCGGGGGGCATCATTTTACTGCAAGGGGTGTATGTAATTATACTCCAGGAGGCGGTTATATCACAATAAGGTAGTGTATGAATATACTCAAAAAGGGGATAATGATTATAGTCAAAGGGATGGGGGACATTATTCTATGATTATACTCCACTCTAGGGAGGGGGCGTTATTTTATGATTATACTCCATTAGTGAGGTGTTTTACTCTATTATATTCCAGGGGAAGGGGGGGGGCATTATTTTATGATCGCTCTCCAGGTGAGGGGAGTGTTATCCTATGATTATATTCCAGTGGGGGAGGGGGCATTATTATATGATTACAATCTAGTGGGGGAGGGAGCATTATTATATGATTACAATCTAGTGGGGGAGGGGGCATTATTATATGATTACAATCTAGTGGGGGAGGGAGCATTATTATATGATTACAATCTAGTGGGGGAGGGAGCATTATTATATGATTACAATCTAGTGGGGGAGGGGGCATTATTATATGATTATAATCTAGGGAAGGGGCTTACATTCTGATTATATGAAAAGGGAATAGTGTAATTAAGGAGGTGTAGGTAGGTTTAAAAATGATGGGTGGCAGTGACTATAGTGCAATGTAGCTCATATGTAGGTCGTTCATACACACTTCACCTCTTGCAGTAAAAATGACCCCCCCCCCAAACTCCAGTCCAGGAACAAAATGTACACCACTTGCAATAAAATGTCCCTGTCTCCACCTTTCATGTGCAGCTATATGCAGTTATTCCCCCTTACTGATAGCTCTGTTTTGGAGTTACTTGGAGAGCACTGTAGCCCCCTCTACACCCCCCTCCCCCTGCCCTGCCGAGTGACCTTACTCTCACAGCTGACATCGACCTTCTATCACAGCCTGCATCTCTCATGGACGGTGCAGGCTCTAGCTGCATCCACAGCAGCAGAATCACACATCAGAGCCGATGAATTTCCCGCCCCCACAATCCTCTCGGGCAGATAACAGCCGCGGCAGAGAGGAAACTGAAAATCAAAATGACATCTGTCTCCCTGCACCGCCCCCCTCTGGAGCCTGGCGGACGGCACACTGTACAACTGCACTACTCACATATAGATAAAGCCAGCTATGATAATGGGGGCCGCCAACACAGGAAGCCAAAGACAGATGGTGGTGGGGGCCCCCTTGGAGGCTCTTGTGGTGGGGGCCCCTGGGCGGCAGCCCCGCCTGCCCTGCCTATAATCCGGCCCTGCATATGCAGACCCATTATAATCAATGGGTCTGCGCACACATCAGTGATTTTTCACTAACCGTGTCTCCGTGCGGCGTACACGCGTGTCCGTGATTGCCACACGGAGACAAGTCCGTTTTTTTTCTGGCATCACTGATGTCACACAGACCACACTATGGTGTGATCCATGAAACACGCACCAGAAAAAAACGTACATTGAAAATACAAAGCATTTTCAACTCACCCGTCTCCAGCGACGCTGTGTTCGTCAGCTGCTCTCTGCTTCTTCCTGGCTAGCTCATTATGGCATGCATATTCATGTATGCAGCCAGAGCCAACCCGGAAGTAGCTGCAGAGGTAAGAGACACAGAGGCCGGATGCAGCAGAGCCGAAGATGCAGCACCACGGACAGCAGGAGCGGGGACAGGTGAGTATACATCCATGTGCAATCACTGAGCACGGATCACATATTACAAATCACAGATTGCACATAGACAACCCACGTGAATCACAGCACATGGAGGGACATAGGCATTTTTTACACGTCAGTGCAAACCGTCTGTGTTTTTCGCTGATGTGTGAAACAGGCCTTAGGGAGCATTTTAGGTCAGGATGCCGCCAGTCTTACTTCCTGGTTTTCAGTTGTGCTGCTGGCTCCCGTGGTGCTCAGTGTTCAGACCTTGGCCTCTCGACTCCAGACTGTTGTTGACCTGTCTCTAACTGTCCCCTCTTGTTTCTGTTGTGACTTCCCAGCTTCTGACCTCGGACTTCCTCCTGACCACATCCCCGTCTGCTCCCTAGTGACATTCATCACACAATGATTCTATGTAGCACTCAAAAAATATGACAGTTTATTTTTTAACATATCCATATGAAATTAAAGCATTTTATATGGTCACTTTGTATTTGAATTGAAATCGAAGACATAAAGAGGTACAGTAGAGATTAAGTTATAAATCATCAAAAAAATACTCACAAATCAGAATGTAGTTTTACTTAGTTTAACGTCTTAACAATACGATAAGGATTTATAAATCTTTAGAAAATGTCACTTATTTTTTTGTAGATTTCTGACTTCAGTAAATGTACATGTTGGCGCATAACTCATGTGCCTTATTTGCATCCTAAGGGTCCATTTACACTTCATAATTATTGTGAACAAGCGTTGCTGGAAGTTCTCATTTCCCAATAATCTTGCAGTCGGAACATGCTGCCGATCACCCGATAAACGAGCAAAATGTTTGCCTGTTGGGGGAAATGTTCTTTTGTGCCAGACAAAATATTAATGTTCTTGGTAGAACATCGCCTGGAATTATTTATTTGAAATCATTTAGTGTGAATCGTTAACAATGGTCTGCCTGGGTATACAGGCTATTAAAGGAGCAGCAATTAGCAAACAAAGTTGCTAATCAATGTTCTTTTAGAGATGCCAGTTGGTTTGTATAAATGAATCTTAACTCCTTGGAATATGCAGAACTTTAGTCTTAAAGAAGCAGCGGTCCCTCTTATTTTGATATAAAGCCAAGATAAGAACACGCCTGGGGGCTGCAGTCTGTAGCCGTATGCTTTATCTATGCTGGGTATCATGACATGGAGGACCCTACACCAATGTATTTATTTATTTATTTATTTTTATACCACAATATAGAGTCACAGATAGGTTCTGTGATTGTAAGCAGTCAAACATGCTGTCACACAGGCTGGGGCGTATGGGACTGCAACCAATCACAGATGCCAGGATTGCCAGTGCTTACTCGGTAAGTATAGCGCGCTTCCTCTAATCCCCCTTTTCCATTTACCACCATTTTTAAGCGCCGTATTCTGGTCCCCATAGACTTATATGGGGACCGGTGTCCAGCCAGATATCGGGGATCGATTCCTGGCCGGTACCAATTTTTTTTTTTAGACCCACCTATCCCGGATATCTGTGAGTCCGCCCATCACTAAAAAGTCGGCAAATTGTGGTGGAAAAGAAGGGACAGTTGTGGCGCCCCTGAGGCTCTGGTCGCCACAGGGCACTGCACCTCAATTAAGGTGCGGTATCTATCTCAGGTAAGGAGGGGGTTAATCACCAGTGTTCCACATTCACACACTACATACATCTTAGGAGCCTTCACATAGGGTGGGTTTGCTCAGGGTAGGCAGGGGGGTGCCCATAATTAATTATAATAATTTTTAATGATAATCTTTATTTCTATACTGCAAACATATTCCGCTTCACAATTCAGAGATTCATATACAGGTAAATAACAGTTATATAAGATACAAACATTAGGGCAAAAATAAAGACAACCCTGTTCGTAAGATCAAACAATCTACAATGAGGTGGGGTGGGGGATAAGATAGAGGTGCTTAATTCTGTATGGAGGACTATGTGGGATCCATAATTCTGTATGAAGGACTATGTGAGGCCTATAATTCTGTATAGATGACTATGTGGGGCCCATTATTTGTATGGAGGGCTATGTGGGACCCATTATTCTGTATGGAAGACAATGTGGGGCCCATTATTCTGTATGAAGGACTATGTGGGGCCCATTATTTATATGGAGGACTTTGTGGGGCCCATTATTCTGTATGAAGGACTATGTGGGGCCCATTATTTATATGGAGGACTATGTGGGGCCCATTATTCTGTATGGAGGACTATGTGGGGCCCATTATTCTGTATGGAGAACTATGTGGGGCCCATTATTCTGTATGGAGGGCTATGTAGGGAACATTATTCTGCATGGAGGACTATGTGGGGCTCATTTCTCTGTATGGAGGGCTATGTAGGGAACATTATTCTGTATGGAGGACTATTTGTGGCACATTATTCTGTATGGAGGGCCCGCGACTAAGTTGGCCCACGACTGTCCAAGTTTTTAATTTTGACTCTCTGTATATTTGAGTTTGACATCCCTGAGCTGGGAGTCTTTTTTACAATATAAGTTGATGGAGCCTTGTTCTGACACTCTATACGCTGTATAGGCTTACATTGTAAGTCATTTCTAGATAACACACTGTGCAACGTGACCTAGACAGTCTGTAGAGAAGAAGAGAAGAATAGCGCTGGACTCTGGAGAGAGCAACGCTAGGTGAGTAAATTAATACTCCAGGGGCATAACTACAATTGGTGCAGGGGTAGAGCCGAGGGGGCCCAAAAAGTCCCTTTGGGCTATATGAAAAGACCAATACAATAAAAGACTTGCAATAATGGGGTCCCTGTTGGAGCTCTTGCATTGGGGCCCTTGAGATTTAAGTTACGTCACTGACTGATACTACAATACATTAATATACTGTATGTATTCACAACCTACTGTCTCTCTCCCCATCATTCTATATAATGTAAGTCTGCAAGGGCAGGGTGCACTATGAAGCCGGGTGTACGTGTCCCGCCTTCAGAGAGGTCTAGTGCACATTACTGGAAGTGCAATGACTTCAAGTTCTGATCATGTGCACTGACCTTAAACCCGGGGTGAAGCGGTGACAACGGACATAGGTACGCATGACACCAATGATAACGCTGGGCAATGGGCTTTGAATAGCATGTTAGCACGGTGGCCGTGCTAACATGCTAAGAAGGCAGACTAGTCGTTAGACATAACCCATTGCGACTAGTCACAGTGCTCATTAGCATATAATAAACGATCTTTAGAAATACTTTTTCTAAAGATCCCTTTATCTATGCTACCATATCCTATGCCTTTGTCCCTTGCTCTTTAGAATTAGACACTCCCACGTCTGTAATGGAGAATCACACATATCTCCTGCTCTGCAGCTAGCTCCACCCTTCTCCAACTTGCTCAGCCAATCAGTCCCTTCCTCTGCTGCTCCTCCTCTCCTGTGATGACGAGAGGAGAAATCTCTGGTGGGAGTTGTAGTCCTGGGTAGAGCATTAATGTTTTCTGCTCTGAATGTCTGTGGGACGCCAACAGCCGCTGTCTCTTTATACCTATCTTCCACTGCAGGTGTTACAAATGAAATTCACTTAGTTTTGAACAACCCCTCTATAGATGTGAAGAGGTTAATTTGCACTAGTTGTGATTCATATTGCATAGGTTGGGGGGCTGTCATATATAAATTAACATAAGGGAAGTAGATTTTGCAAGACAACTACAGGGCACCACTTTCTATTCCTCTTTTTGGAACCTCCTCAATGTCCCATATCAATATATACAGATATTGTAAAAGTTTGTAAAAATTGAAAAACTGTTTTTAAAGGGAACCTGTCAGGTCCAATATGCACCCAGAACCACGAGCAGTTCTGGGTGCATATTGCTAATCCCTGCCTAACCGTCCCTGTATACACTAGCATAGATAAAGGGATCTTTAGAAAAAGTATTTCTAAAGATCTTTTACCGTATGCTAATGAGCGTGGGAGCTAGTCCCAAGGGTGTTAGTTCCCCTTGCCAGTCCCCCCATAAGCATGTTAGTATGTCCCTGTGGGTGTGGTAACATGCTAATGAATGTGCAGCATCACAGGATGATCTCACTCACCTCTCCGCCACCATCGCGTCCGACGAGAGATTTTGGCTCAGTGCACATGACCCTGGAGTTTCGGTCATGTGCACTATGAAGTCGGTTGTATGCATCCTACTACTGAAGTAGTGCTCATGACCCAAACTCTGGGGTCATGTGCACTAGGAAAAATGCAGCGTTGGACGTGTGACGCCCCTGGACTATCAGGTCGTCACAGGGTATTGTGCAATCTGCCCTTCTGTGCAATATCCACATCCTCCTTGGTTATGGGTCCCCAACTACATGGTGTTGCCAACATCAGCCAATTAAAGTCCTAGGTACACTCTGCACCACACCCACCAGACACACCAGTGAACGGCCTGAGTGGAATAGGGTCGCTCACTTGGGGGGTTGGTTAAGGGGAGGTCAGGAGTGTCAGTCAGTTTGAGTTTGAGTTTGGAAAGTGGTGAGTGAAGTGAGGAAGTGAAGGAGAGAGGAGGTCAGGAGCCGGGCTCCTTGGAAGCGACTAGGTAGCAGACGGTGGGCTGGGCCTAGTAGGAGCTGGACCCCCAGTCACAGGGGATCATGAAAAGGGGCATGGAACTGTCGAGGAAGACAGCCGGCGGCCTTGTACCATCACCGGGCTGTAACCCTAGGTCAGGGAGTAGCTTCAGGCAACCTGACAATTTACCCAACAAGAACGCAGCCTTCAAGATCCGCTCTCCACCCGCTCCAAAATCAGGGTACTAGCGCAACGAGGGGGATAGGACTTTCCACTAAAACGGTCCAGGAAATCCCAAGCATGAACCCTGAGAGCAAGCTCCCACAGTTAGCCACATTGGGGAGCGGGACCCAACTAGTTTTATACTACCAGGACCAACAAAGAAGTGAACACAGTGCCAGGAGATAGGTCACAGATCATCAGGCAGCACCATCGGGGATGGGACCCAAACTAGCTCCCCTCAGCGGCAGCGGTGTTCAGAACTTTGTTTTATTCGGTTGTCGGTGTCAGCTTTTTTGGACTGAGTGAGTACGAAAGTGACCCCCTTCACTCCCCACGGCACTCCACGAACACCATCACCGAGAACCGGGGCATTCCCCCTACTCGTGGAGGGTTCCAACACCTGGCTTCCCCACCCCATCGCCCAGGTACTCCCAACTGCAGTGGTGGTACTCTACATTACCATATACCACGGGTGGCGTCACAAACTTTAACACAATCCCCTGTAAATACCCCCTTCATTTGAGTGGCCGCATGATCCCTGGGTCCGGATGCCCCTCGAGCCACCGCGGATCCGGATCCGAGCAGCCCGGCTGCTGACACTGGGGCAGCACAGACGTGATGGCGGCTGAGAGGTGAGTGAGATCATCCTGTGATGTTGGGTATTCATTAGCATGTTAGCAAGACAACGTACTAATAAGAGGCGTACTAATATGCTAATGGGGCCAACTAGCAAGGGAAACAATGCCCAGGGGACTATTCCCTGAGCTCATTAGCATACGGTAAAAGATCTTTAGAAATACTTTTTTCTAAAGATCTCTTTATCTATGCTAGTGTATACAGAGACAGTTAGGGGTACTTTGCACGTTGCGACATCGCTACTGCGATATCGTCGGGGTCAAATCGAAAGAGATGCACATCCAGCGCCGGTAACGACGTCGCAACATGTAAAGCCTAGATGCGCCGATAAACGATCGCAAAAGCGTCGTAAATCGGTGATCTGTGTAGCGTCGGACATTTTCATAATGTTGCACCAATAGGAGATATGATGTTGTTCCTCGTTCCTGCGGCAGCATACATCGCTGTGTGTGAAGCCGCAGGAGCGAGGAACATCGCCTTACCTGCCTCCACCGGCTATGCAGAAGGAAGGAGGTGGGCGGGATGTTTACGTCCCACTCATCTCCGCCCCTCCGCTTCTATTGACAGCCTGCCGTGTGACGTCGCTGTGAGGCCGCACGACCCGCCCCCTTAGGAAGGAGGCGGGTCGCAGGCCAGAGCGACGTCGCAGGGCAGGTAATTGCGTGTGAAGCTGCCATGGCGATAATGTTCGCTATGGCAGCTATCACAAGATATCGCATGTGCGACGGGGGCGAGTACTACCGCGCTTGGCATCGCTAGCATTGGCTAGTGATGTCGCAGCGTGAAAAGTACCCCTTAGGCAGGGATTAGCAATATGCACCCAGAACTGCTCGTGGTTCTGGGGGCATATTGCACCTGACAGGTTCCCTTTAAACTTTTCCCCAAAGTGTGGGTGTGCAGCACTCTGCCTGGAAAATTACATCTTGTTCCTTCAGATACACCTAGAAAGTACATATAGAACACATAAAACTTGCAAAGAGGCTCCTCAAATCCATTAGCCACCCTATGGTAGCAACTTTTAATTTACAAATTTGACATCCTTGATGCTGAAAGCTACAGAAATAAAGCTCGAGCAATGTAATATTCTTAAGTACAGATTTTCAGTTCTGTGTCATCAGTGACTGATCTCATGTTCTCTTAAAATATAAAGGTACTTAATGAGCCGCTCACACAGACTCCATATATTAGGAATGATTTATAGTTATTATGGACCTGGTACTATTCTGAGGAAACCATTACCACTGCTCTTCTCTGACCTTGGCGTTATTTATCATCATTGGTAATCACAATTCATCAGTTTTATTGCGGAGGGGCTTTTCATTTTAAACGTCCTGTGTTAATTCCGCATCCTTCTATTCGCAAAATAATTCATAACGTACATGGTCGAAAAGTGGTTACAATGACGTGGTAACTGCCTCTATCCCGGCCTTTCCTAAATCTTTATTTTAAATTTTAATTCCTCAGTGACATTTCTGAAAAGATAATAAAGGTGGCTTCGTAAGCTTTACGTTTTTCGGTTTTGTTCTGCATGACTTTATTAATGAAGTATGAGAAAATAAAATCTATAGCCTGTTTGCTGCTGAAAAAAGGAGATTGGATTTTTTAATGGGGTATTTGTATATTACTTTCACAGTTTACAAACTAGCTCTGTCTAAATATTTCTCATTAAATCTTCTGATTGATTCTGGGTTTTTTTGTTGTTAACCTGCAATCCAACAATCAGTGCTAAAATTGAAGTCATGTTTATAATTTTTTTTTTTCCACCGTAATTAACTGTAAATAACGAGGAAACTATTTGATTATGTTTCTACACCCGTCTGGACAAATAAAAAAATAAATAATAGTAATGAGCAAACGTGTAAAATTTAAAGCTATTTCCATATACTAAACTCCGCTGCATATAGTTTACTGCTACATAAAAAAAGGAATGGTAATGATCCGTGGCTTATTGTGAGTAGGGTGCAATGTGTTGGTTTCATTCAATTCATTTGTCAACTGTTACAAATAGAGATGAGGGGATCTATGAGATGTGAATCGAATTTGTGTCAAATTTTTGGGAATCGCTGGACCCGGCAGATACAAAGAATTTGAAAAAATGTCTTCGCGAGCATCAACAAAAATGGAAACTGCCATTTTACATAAAGAAGAATATTGTATAATCCAGTGACAGGTCACATTAACTTGGGCACATCCGGGAAAGCTTCCCTTTAATGCCCTGCAGGTTTCATAGTTTCATAGTGTATAAGGTTGAAGGTAGACTTAAAGGAACCTGTCACCAGTTTTTTCTCTATTAAACCAAAAATATCACCTTCTACAGCTCCTGGGTTGCATTCTAGGAAAGTGCACCTTGTTGCTGGCCCCCATTGCAGACCCCTAAAAGAACTTTATAAAACCTTACCGTTTCCTATGCAAATTAGTTTGGTTGGCCAAAAGGGGCGGGCTCTAATTCAGCTCCTATCCCCCCTCCTGCCACTGTTCGCTGTCCCCCAGTCATGATTTACATGAATGATGCCGCCCCACGCTGCTGGAGTCTCGCGCAGGTGCATTTCACTGTGCCTCTATCGTGGGGGTGAACTTAAAGTTTCCCTCGTGCGAGCGCCGTTGATGTAGTTGCGCAGGCGCGAGATTAAGGGCGAGTACGAGGATGACGCTGGTGAGGTCATACACAGCGCCGCCCATAGTCTCGAGCATGCACAACTACATCACCGGCACTCGCACGAGGGAAACTTTATGTTCAGCCCCGCGATAGGGGCACAATGAAATGCGCCTTCTCGAGACTACAGCAGCGTGGGGCGGCATCATCCATGTAAATCATGACTGGGGAACAGCGAACAGCGGCAGGAGGAGGGACAGGAGCCGAATTAGAGCCCGCCCATCTGGCCAAATTAAACTCATTTGCATAGTAAACAGTAAGATTTTATAAAGTTCTTTTAGGGGTCTGCAAGGGGGACTAGCAACAAGGTGCACCTTACTAAAATGCAGCCTAGGAGCTGCAGAAGGTGATATCTTTGGTTTAATAGGTTAAAAACTGGTGAAAAGTTCCCTTTAAGTCCATCGAGTTAAACCCATGACCTAATCTAACACATCTCAAGCCGCAGAGGCGTAGAGATGTTTCTGTGGACTCATTGGACCACCAAGTAAATGGTGGCAGCAGATTACCCGATACAGCAAGAGACTGGAGAGAAGTTTGAAGAAACAGCCATGAAGGTGGTATTTTAATGAGTGGGGATACTCCATAAAGGACATATTAAAAACTGTTACATATTAAAAAAAGCATTACAATGAAATAAAGAATTCAGATACCAACACTATCAAGACAGTCAACATTTTTGTTTCCTTTTGGTAAAGTCGCATGTAACTAATTCACATGAAGCAGTTTTGAGCTAAATGTTTCTCTCACTATACTATCTCTGAGAATTCCTGCTCCTATGAACAGATGCAATATGTTTTCTATTTTCCACCTTGGACAATACAGTATTAGATTCCAGCAGCATGTACCAATTTTTGCTAATAACCAACTGTTTATTGGACCCCATAGAGCTGTGTTGGGAGGATAGAACAAATCTGTTTTCTATATTGTCATCTTTCTTATAAGTTAATAAGGCTCTATGATGTTGTGCCCTCGCTCTCTCCAAGCCGACATTGATTATACTTGCAGGATAACCTCTTGACTTTAATCTCTTCTCAAGATCCTTTTAACTGCTGCAGAAAGGTGGTATCACCGCTATTTATACTGCGCATTCAAAGAATCATACCATAATGTAACATTTTTGATATTTTGGAATGTCAAACTCTCATAGGGTAGCAACAAATTTTTTGAAGCCAATTTACAATTTACAAAATCCCTTCGTCCGTATGCTGCCTTTTTCCACGAAGATATCAACATCTAAAATATCAAGTTTTTCTATTATAAATTTTTTGTTTCTTTTTAAAGCAACATTAATTCCAGTGTTTTGCTATTGGTATAGCACATATTAATTTGACTGTCATTCAGCTATGGTATGAAGGATGCAAAATCTACTTTTTAGCCTGCCAACGTCATACCCCCAAAATATTATAAAATACTTCACAATCAGGTTAACCACAATAAATACTTTTATTGCTTCAATTTGGGATGAAAATATCAGCATAAACACATAATTAGTGTTCTTGGGTCAAACAGAAAGTCCCATTTATGGACTAGCTGTGGTTATGGTATCCATCTCAACGATTGATAGAAAAATTAAAAAAGACAATCGCTATTCTGCAACATGGGACCAATTCAAATTTGAATTCACCAGTAGAATAAAATGAAGAAGTTATAAAGAAGTAGAAAAAGTTCTGTATCATTGAACCAGTCCAGTGTGACGTCCGTTTCAGTTCATCAGACAAATACAGATGATCTCCCGACTCGTAGCAAGCAGATGGGTTTGTGCGTTAATCCATACCAGATGGACAACATGGTATCTAGCTGAGAACAGGATATAGTATAGATCCCAAAGACCGGGTATAAGATTAAAAAGGGGGTGATTATTGTACTCACAAAAGGAGATTAAAAAGGGCTTAAAAAACAACGTAGAACAAGCCACCTCATGGCAAATGCTGATGTGTATCCCCACCTAGAGTTTCGTCGACAAATACATAGGTTAGAAATATTTATGGACTTGAAATATTTATGCAAAAGTTGAGGCCCATTACCATTTGAGTCAACCAACATTTATCATATTGGACAGAATTGTGCTTTAAAATAAACCGCAATTACAGTTCATCATTTCAGCCTCTGCATTCTTAGTATACTGTACATTACCATTTAACGCCTGACAGCCCGCACACCCGCACCTAGAAGGATGCAATTATAGAGGCCACCAATAATTCTGCTGCCATGTTAATTCCTCACTAGCCTCAAGACATTTCCCCTTGTTCAGTAAAAAGGAGTTTTGCAAACCAGTGGACATAAAATCCAATTAAGCTAGCAAGATAGCAAGGGAGGTGCTCAGGATCCAACCCCATTCCTGCCACAAAAGGAAGTTGAGGGGTGCAGGTAGTTGCGCTCTGCAGCTTCGGAATAAAATACCCGTATGATTTCTTTGGACATAATACAATAAGCTTCCCTCTTATCTACAAAATTCCATGTAAATATACTTTTTCTACCACTTGTTCAAGCGGTGAACTGGGTTTGGATACTGAGCACCTCCCTTGCTATCTTGCTGTCTTATCTCTTGGAGTTTTATGACTCAGTGGCATTTAATTTCAACAATGTATCCAAACTAGTGGTAGTCAAACCCGCAGATATCCAAGATCGGCGGGACTACAAAAAAAACCCCAAATGGTTCCAGCTAGATTTGATCCTGGATATCTGGCCAGACGCCAGTCCCCATATAAGTTTCACACAAGGTTTCTAATTCAAAATATATCAGTTTTTCGGACATACATTTTACATATATACTAACATCTACATGAGGTAACCCTCTATTTCTAAAATCACTCCTACTCTCTCCCTATTGTCTTGCCTGACTTGTGGGGATCGGCACCCTATAAGGTCACTGATAATTGGTGCCCCCACTTCGCATCAGCTCACCCTATCTATTATCACCCTTTCACTATAAGAATTTTGGAAGGATAGGGTATAGGCACCTGTGCAAATGATTTGAAATTAGTGATTAAAGGATATAGGATAGAGATATATCTTATCACCCGTTTGAGGGAAAATATAAGATTTGTCTAATCCCATTAAAAGTGTTGATCCACTAAACAGACTGACCCAAATAGACTGACCCGACGTGTTTCTCCCCACACTTTTGGGGTTCATCAGGGGTCTTAAAAACAAAGGCAACACACTATATGTCTTAATGAGGGGAGGATGTCCTTTTTCGAAAATGGTTTTGCAAGTCTATCCGTTGTGGAGGTCTTTAGATTTGCTCCTTTTTTTCTCCCTTATATTCTAGGGTTCTCTCCTTTACTGTGATAGGTGTATTGTTTTTGTAGCTGCAAAAGTTTCACTCTTTCTTGTAATCATTATTTTCTCTTTTTTTTTCAGGACATTCCTTACTCCTCCCATTTGTTCTGGGGTTTACCGCTTCTCGATTAAGGCTCCTTAAAGATTTATAGTGCCTTGCAAAAGTATTCAGCCCCCTTGAATTTTTCAACCTTTTCCCACATTTCAGGCTTCAAACATAAAGATGAAAATTTTAATGTTATGGTGAAGAATCAACAACAAGTGGGAAACAATTGTGAAGTTGAACGAAATGTATTGCTTATTTTAAATTTTGTAAAAAAGAATATACTGAAAAGTGGGGTGTGCAATATTATTCCTCCCCTTTACTTTCAGTGCAGCAAACTCACTTCAGAAGTTCATTGAGGATCTCTGAATGATCCAATGTTGTCCTAAATGACTGATGATGATAAGTATAAGCCACCTGTGTATAATCTAGTATCCATATAAATGCACCTGCTCTGTGATAGTCTCAGTGTTCTGTTTAAAGCACAGAGAGCATCATGAAGACCAAGGAACACACCTGGCAGGTCTGTGATACTGTTGTGGAAACGTTTAAAGCCGGATTTGGTTACAAAAAGATTTCCACAATTTTAAACATCCCAAGAAGCACTTTGCAAGCGATCATATTGAAATGGATGGAGAATCATACCACTGCAAATCTACCTAGACCCGGCCGTCCCTCAAAAATTTAATCTCAAACAAGGAGAAGACTGATCAGAGATGCAGCCAAGAGGCCCATAATCACTCTGGATGAACTGCAGAGATCTACAGCTGAGGTGGGAGAGTCTGTCCATAGGACAACAATCAGTCATACACTGCACAAATCTGGCCTTTATGGAAGAGTGGCAAGTAGAAAGCCATTTCTCAAAGATATGCATAAAAAGTGTTGTTTAAAGTTTGCCACAAGCCACCTGGGAGACACACCAAACATGTGGAAGAAGGTGCTCTGGTCAGATGAAACCTAAAATTTAACTTTTTGGGCACAATGCCAAACGATATGTTTGGCGTAAAAGCAACACAGCTCATCACCCTGAACACACCATCCCCACTGTCAAACATGGTGGTGGCAGCATCATGGTTTGGGCCTGCTTTTTTTCAGCAGGGACAGGGAAGATGGATATAATTGATGGGAAGATGGATGGAGCCAAATACAGGACCATTCTTGAAGAAAACCTGTTGGAGTCTGCAAAAGACCTGAGACTAGGACGGAGATTTGTCTTCCAACAAGACAATGATCCCAAACATAAAGCAAAATCTACAATGAAATAGTTCACAAATAAATGTATCCAGATGTTAGAATGGCCAAGTCAAAGTCCAGACCTGAATCCAATCGACAATCTGTGGAAAGAGCTGAAAACTGCTGTTCACAAATGCTCTCCATCCAACCTCACTCAGCTCGAGCTGTTTGCAAAGGAATAATGGGCATGAATTTCAGTCTCTCGATGTGCCAAACTGATAGAGACATACCCCAAGCGACTTGCAGCTGTAATCGCAGCAAAAGGTGGTGCTACAAAGTATTAACATAAAGGGGAGGAATAATATTGCACACCACAATTTTCAGCTTTTTATTTTTAACAAAAGTTTAATATAAGCAATAAATTTTGTTCAGCTTCACAATTGTGTCCCACTTGTTGATTCTTCACAAAAAAAAAATATTTTTTTTTGTCTTTATGTTTGAAGCCTGAAATGCGGGAAAAGATTGAAAAGTTAAAGGGGGGCAAATACTTTCGCAAGGCACTGTAAGTTTGGCAATGGAAATGCTTTTCTTGACATGCCGTGTACCGATCAGGGGCGCCAATGCGTTGTTATAGTAGCGCAGGGTCAGCTTAAGACCTCTGGCACTGCCATGACTCACTTACTGTGAGAGCCAACACATTATCGGCACTCACAGGAGATGAACATTTCTGCTGATCAGAGCGATGCTGCTCTGACCAGCAGAAACGCACAAGTGACTGGACTGTACATTGATAAAATCTTTTTTATAAAAGTTTAAAATAAGCAATACATTTCATTTAACTTCACAATTGTGTCCTACGTTTTGTTGATTCTTCAACATAACATTAAAATTTTTTATATTTATGTTTGAAGCCTTAAATGTGGGAAAAGGTTGAAAAATTCAAAAGGGCCGAATACTTTTGCAAGGCACTGTACTTCTACAGTGGGGGCTGTTGTTTACTCTGTAGCTTCTCCTTTTGTAAGTTGCTTCCCAAGGTAAGGTTTTTTCCAGTAGCACTGTTCTCTTAGACTTCACAGCCTTATATCCATTCTTGGTTGTTTGGGAGTCCGCTGGTTTCCAGAGCCATGGTGTTCTGTCGTTTTTTGTAGGCTTCCTTTCTCTCCCTTTTCAGATGCTGACTACAGTGGCGGGCAGGATCAGAAAAGGGAGAGAAAGGAAGCCTTCAAAAAACTGTGAGCCCTCGTGGGCAGGGACCACTCTCCTCCTGTACCAGTCTGTGCCTGTATTGTTCATGATTATTGTACTTGTCTTTATGTATACCATTTTCACATCTAAATCATGGAATAATTGGGGCTATAATAATACATAAAAATAATTTTAATTTCTCAATTCCATTGCATAGATATTAGATTTTAAAGTTTAAATTATAATTAATAATAAGTCCAAGGCGGCATTACCAGAGATTCTTCCCCTGCATGGAGTTGGCCAATTATAAACATGAGATGTCATGCAGTGGAAAGAACACCCCCCCCGGAAGGTCAGAAGAAGATCATTTCAGACATGTAATGATAGACAGCCCTGCTATCAGCTCTGATCTCTGCAGCTACTGTGTAGTATAGTTTAGTTGCTGAGTGTGATTACATCTTCAAGCATAGCCGCTCTTTTATTATTATTTTTTCATAAATCAATACAACATGTGAAATTAAGAAACTTATTTAAGAAATCTGATTCTTTCTTCTCCCGGACTGATCTTTTATTCTCAATCATCTCAGTTCACTGGTTAAATCTGTTATTATTGAATGTGGATTTTCACATAAAGTTCTATAGAGTAGAAAGGGGAGTAGGAGAGAGACATTATAGGCAGATATAGGAATGCTGCTGTAAGTTTTCCTGAAATGACAGTTACTCTTCCAGCTTTATCTCTGCAGTCGGTGTGGGGGGAGGGGTAATACAGCAGAGCTGAGTGTGATTACACCTTCAGACGTCTTCTCACTGTAGTCATTGTGGGGGGAGCTGGATATAGGTAAGGTGGCAGAATTCTGAGAGGAAGGCTGCAGAAGTGTTTGTAATCACACTCAGCTCTGCTGTATTTGGGGGAGGTGGACTTCCTCCACACTGACTGACCTGAGATGAAATCTGACGGTGCAATCACACTCAGTTTTGCTGTACCACCCTCTCCCCACACTAACTGATGCCATGATAGTAGATATGGAAGTTATTTTAGTCACAATCAGCTCTGCATACAGTAGATGTCATGCTAGGTAAGGGGAAGTACTAAGCAAACGGCGGAAGGGAAGGAAAAGCCTGTGTCTAGCAAAATGAGAGATTGTGACCCCTGATGAAGTCTATTGCTGGGCCCTGGCTTCACTCACCACCTTAGATAGGTTCCACACCTATGGGCCAAGCCAGATTCTTGAACTTGGTTGACCCTGAAATAGGTCCTAGGTAGGGAGCGGTTGGGATGAGCACTTAGTTAACCGCACTAAGCTCTAAAGAAGACATATGTATAACAAACAGGGCGGAAGTAAACACATAACTTATCTTCAGATGACACAAGGAGATGAACTGCAACAACAACAAAGTCTCTCCAGTTGAATACAAGCTAACTGCTTGCACTGAAGACATGTTAAGAGTGTTAGACCTATTACCAGCACAGAGTAAGGGAAAATGAAGGTATATAGAGACACCAAGGGAAGCGCCAATGAAAAACAGCTGAAAGGGTGAGGAACTCCACAGGGTCCTAAAGGGAAAGGGATGAAACTCAAGCAGAGTAGATACATAGGATACCAAGTACACTAAACAAGAATAATAGAAGGTCAGGGAGCAGTTTTCGCAGCCAAATGCTGTGACCTTCTATAGTCGGACACCACAGGACTTTTTGTCACCCGTGACAGTAGGTCACAGAAGGGTTTTCTGTTATTTAAAGTCTCAAAGGAGATGTCATTACCTTCTGACCTTCTGGGGCCGTGCTCTTTTTTTCTCTTCTTATTATTGGTTAAAGTCATGCAAGAGAAATAGTACACACCCCAAGAAAAAAAAAATCTCTAATAAAGCCTTAATAGACTTACCCATAAATTATAACATAAATGTTACAAGCTAATATCTACACAAGAAATTAAAAAATAAAACCTATGTTTCACTCAGCTGTGCAGCTACTAATCCATGATTTACAGTAGCCATAGCATGCTCAATCTTGTGAAAGGTTCTCTTTAATTACACCTCTATTGGCAGATTTAGCAGTCAATCCCTACTGTGAAGGTGTCATGTCTTGTTGCTGTTTGTCTTCTTTGGATTTTCTGATTAATTTCTATATATTGTGTTCAGTGCAATCATCACGAGGAGCTTAGGACGTACCTGGAGTTTTTGCCGGGCTAGGCAATATAATTTCTTTAACCACTCACTTCAGCTTGCAGAATGGAAAGTAACATCCTCCAATAGTGCCACACAATGGTGTCCAGAGTAGTTGTCCTATTTCGGAAACAGGAACGGTAACCTTCATCCTGGACCACCTACGGTATGATCAAAAGTAATTCTGAAAGACAACTCATTATATGAATGTAAGCTCTACAGACAAGGACATTTATAATTTATATACAAATTAATGATTTATTGCACTATGCTTTCGAGTGAATACCAGTTAAAAGTTCAGAATATAACCTTTCCAATATTGGAAGGACTAAAATCCAATAAAAGCAAAAGTATTAGTGATATGAGACAACTGCTAACCTCATTAGAGAAGATGAAGTGTCAAAGACACATAAGCATTCAACTAAGCTATTTTGTGCAATTACGGTCCATTTTTCTTTTTAATGTTTGTATATAAGCATGTCCAGGGGACAGAAGCAAAAACTGATATGAAGTTAGCTGTTATATGAAACCGCCGATGTCAGTTGACGTTGCTGAGGGAGGATTATGTTAAGTATAACTGTGCGTAAAAAAAAGATCCCTATATAAATAAGCTGTCTGTGTTAATAAAGCATTAAGCTTATAATTTAATTTCAGACTATAAAAGTCTATAAAATTACACACTTCATATGGTGAGGCATGAAAGAATAAAAAATAAATGAGCCAGTTGAGTACACATTACTATGAAAGAACATAAAAAGAGATGATAGCAGCACACAGCTACTGATAAATGGCAAGAAGATGACGAAGATGGAAAAGTACAAACAACTGAGAGCACTATGATCTGCCGCAGTGTACAATTTACCCCTACATCTAAGGACGATCTTTGCACTTTTGTGTCTAGAGCGAGTTCTATCTTTTTAGAATGCTATATTTTATATTATAAGGATTTTAATGTCTACAAACAATATTGATTTATAAGGCAAATCGGGCTTTACGGTTGGATCTAGTCTTCATTTCAAGCAATGATATGCATCTACATTGCAATGATACCCTGTTATACGCTAATGAAGTTGGATCAAGAAGCCCCAATTGCTGTTATTTTAAAAAGTGCTACAATGTTTTGGTCAAAAATTATTAGCCCCATTGCTTTTTTTTTTTCTTTTTTAAAAGTGAATATCTTCAGAAATAAAAGGATATGTTCCCAGTGTGTTTCATTAGAAAATTTTAATATTATACTCAATACATTTAATAAAGATCTTAACCAGGCTGTCACTATAAAAGCAATTATTTCACAAAAGAAATGAAGAAAAATAGAATATGACATTGACAGGAATAAAAGCAGCTCTAACTAATACTTGAATGCTCAACTCTTAGCATCAATGACTGCGTTCAAAAGCATTTTTTAGCCATTTGTGAGTATAGATAAGAAATAAACTTGCAGGACCCGATGCAGTGGTCACATCAGTGGTCTGTGGACAAGAGCCCAGCATTCCATCTTTAACCTTTTAGCATCCACGGTTAGTTTCCTGATTTGTAGGTCTGATGCGACATCATGGTTTACTTGCAATGAATGCATGACATTGCCCCAGAACAGCTAATCAAATGAGAAGGTGGAAATGCCATCATGTAGGAGATACAAAAATATGTACAGTAGCACTCTGAAAAGCTAAAATATGTAAACATGAAATATAGGAATTTTGGAACTGCATTACTGCTATGGAAAAAATGAGATACTTGGTTTACAAATTGGCCAATTCGTGTAAGCCCGACAGCCAACGACAAGGTGTACCTCTTTTTGTCGGGACCCTATCCTAATATGCCTCTATCCAGGTTAAACAAAATACAACTAATGGGCAGGTAGGATCCAGCTAAATGAACACGCTCTCGCTGAAGGGCAAAGTGCTCAGTTAGAAAGGAATTGAATATTAATATAAAAAGACTGGCCAGCACATCCACTAGGTATGAACAGGTGCACATTAAAAATTCAAAATTCAATAAAGTTACAAAAATTAACCCAGACAGAGGCGCATTAGGATAGGGTCCCGACAAAAAGAGGTACGCCTTGTCGCTGGCTGTCAAGCTTACTCAAATTGGCCAATTTGTAAATCAAGTATCTCATTTTTCTCATGGCAGTAATGCAGTTCCAAAATTCCTATATTACATGTTTACATATTTTAGCTTTTCAGAGTGCTACTGTGCATATTTTTGCAACTTTGTTGACTTTTTGGTGTGCACCTGTTCACACCTAGTGGATGTGCTGGTCAGTTTTTTTATATTAGCATGTAGGAGTTAGGGGTACTTTGCACACTACGACATCGCAAGCCGATGCTGCGATGACGAGCGCGATAGTCCCCGCCCCCGTCGCAGATGCAATATCTTTGTGATAGCTGCCGTAGCGAATTTTATCGCTACGGCAGCTTCACATGCACTCACCTGCCGTGCAACGTCGCTGTGGCCGGCGAACCGCCTCCTTATTAAGGGGGCGGGTCGTGCGGCATCACTGCGATGTCAAACAGCAGGCGGCCAATAGGAGCAGAGGGGCGGAGATGAGCGGGATGTAAACATCCCGCCCACCTTCTTCCTTCCGCATAGCCGACAGGAGCCGCCTTGACGCAGGTAGGAGATTTTCCTCGCTCCTGCGGCTTCACACACAGTGATGTGTGCTGCCGCAGGAGCGAGGAACAACATCGTAACATCGCGTCAGCGTAATTATGGAATTCGCCGACGCTACACCGATGATACGATAATGACGCTTTTGCGATCGTTAATCGTATCATCTAGGATTTACACACTACGATGTTGAGAGCGACGCAGGAAGTGCGTCACTTTCGACATGACCCCACCGACATCGCACCTGCGATGTCGTAGTGTGCAAAGCCCGCCTTAGACCGCAGGGCTCCCATCTGGCAACCATGGATATCTGACATGGCCACTGCACCAAGCTCCTACCAATCGATTCACTCATCTCTGTTAACTTCTTGAACCTGTTTGCTGATAGTTTCTTCCAGTCTTCCACTACAGCTCTCTCAAGATTTTGGATGTTTGTAAGGTACGTCTTTTAAAATGGCAGACTTTACATTTCTGCAAAAATTCTTTTTATTGGATTGAGAATTGGACTTATTGCTACCCAGTTTAATTCCTTTCCAACACCCCAAAGATTCAAGAAAGATCCAGCAGTTCCAAACGATAAATTTCAATGCTTTATTACACATAATTAAAATTCCATGGTTCGAACTCTACACCGTGTGCAGAATTATTAGACAAGTTGTATTTTAGAGGATTTTTTTTATTATTGATCAACAACTATGTTGTCAATCAGCCCAAAAGACTCATAAATATCAAAGCTTAATATTTTTGGAAGTTGGAGTGTTTTTTTTTTTTAGATTTTGCTATCTTAGGACGATATCTGTTTGTGAAGGTAAATATTACTGTGCAGAATTATTAGACAACTTAATAAAAACCAAATATATTCCCATCTCACTTGTTTATTTTCACCAGGTAAACCAATATAACTGCACAAAACTTAGAAATAAACATTTCTGACATGCAAAAACAAACCCCCAAAAAATTAGTGACCAATATAGCCACCTTTCTTTATGATAGCACTCAACAGCCTGCCATCCATAGATTCTGTCAGTTGCTTGATCTGTTTACGATCAACAATGAGTTGAATCCAAATGCCAATTTTTTGTATGTATTTCAGTTAGTACTCCACAAACAAACAGGTAGTGCCCGCTGCATTCTTACTTTTGGTCATCTAAAAATATAACATTGGTGTGCATTGCCTGAGAACTGTAGTCTGGTTTCTTCTGTCCATTGATCATTTTCCCAAAAGAATTGAAATTTTGTAACTGTTTGCACAGTTCAGTCTATCGCTATATGCCTTTCTTTGAGCAGTGGGGAATTACTGGGCCTTGGCATCAAAGTGCTTTGTTTTGCTCAATACACACATACGTTGTATGTGGTTTCTTTGCCATATTTGGAACCAACTTTCATACTGTTCTCCCATCTAATTTTCTCTTTCTACCATATCTCGGAAGATTCTTGACTTCCTATGAGTAGCAAAATTCTTGATAACATTTTGAACTGTTGAAGATCTTTGGAGATAGTAAATATTAAGGCCCAGTCACACTAAACAACTTACCAGCGATCCCAACAACGATACAACATGATAGGGATCGCTGGTAAGTTACTAGGAGGTTGCTGGTGAGATGTCACACTAAGCGACGCTCCAGCGATCCCACCAGCAACCTGACCTGGCAGGGATCGCTGGAGCGTCACTACACGGGTTGCTGGTGAGCTTGTCACACAGGCAGATCTCACCAGCAACCGGTGACCAGCCCCCAGCGCCGCGTGGAAGCATGCTGCGCTTGGTAACTAAGGTACATATGGGTAACCAACCCGATATTTACCTTGGTTACCAGCGCACACCGCTTAGCGCTGGCTCCCTGCACACCTAGCCACAGTACACATCGGGTTAATTACCCGATGTGTACTCTGCTACGTGTGCAGGCAGCAGGAGCCAGCTTCTGCGGACGCTGGTAACCACAGTAAACATCGGGTAACCAAGAAGCCCTTCCCCTTGGTTACCCGATATTTACCTTCGTTACCAGCGTCCGCCGCTCTCAGCTGTCAGTGCCGGCTCCTGTTCCCTGCACACATAGCCACAGTACACATCGGGTTAATTACCCGATGTGTACTCAAGCTACGTGTGCAGAGAGCAGGGAGCCGGCACTGACAGCTGGGAGCGGCGGACGCTGGTAACAAAGGTAAATATCGGGTAACCAAGGTAAGGGCTTCTTGGTTACCCGATGTTTACTGTGGTTACCAGCGTCCGCAGAAGCCGGCTCCTGCTGCCTGCACATTTAGTTGTTGCTCTGTCGCTGTCACACACAGCGATGTGTGCTTCACAGCGGGATAGCAACAACTAAAAATGGCCCAGGACATTCAGCAACAACCAACGACCTCACAGCAGGGGCCAGGTTGTTGCTGGATGTCACACACAGCAACATCGCTAGCAACGTCACAAAAGTTGTTCCTTAGCAGCGATGTTGCTAGCGATGTTGCTTAGTGTGACGTGGCCTTTAGACTGCTTGTACGTACAGCAACTCTCTTATCTATGCCATTGTCAGCCAGGTCTAGGTAAGGAAACTGATTTTTTTTTAACCATCAAGCCACCATTCATAAGCTAATTAAAATAATGTGAGCAATGACAAGATTGAGGCAGGTGAGTCCAATTTCTAATTAATTAAAGATAATTAAAGTTTAGTCTGATTTTGCCCTTTGTTTCAAACTGTAGAAAGGTTGATGACATTGTTCAATTTTGTATCTTATTTATGTCACGAGTGTGTCACGGCCTGATGTGATCTCTGGGCAACCTGGGATCAGACGCTCATAGAGCATTGTGAATCGCAGATCCGATTTAGTGCCTGCTCGTCATTTGCCTTGAGTTGGAGTATCGCGGGCAGGGAGGACGCCGTCGCTGCTACGCTCTCGCTAACGCTCGGGTCCGGCGCTGTTGCAGCTGCTGCCGCTGCTCGGTGGCTCGAGCGGTGGGCCGGATCTGGGGACTCAAGCGGCGCTCCTCGCCCGTGAGTGAAAGGGGTGGTTGGTTTCAGGGATTTAGTCCGTGACGCCACCCACGGGTCGTGGTGAAGATGGGCACCACCGCTGCTGGTGACAGGGATCCCGGGAGCGATGGTAGGGAGCAGCTGGGATCTTGTTTTCCCCCTCCGTGGGTAGGGGTCGGGGGTCCCGGGGCCCGGTGATGTTGTGACGGGGAGGCAGGGTCGGTGAGGTGCAGGGACAGCGCGGTGCGGTGCCGGATGGCACGGGTGTACTCACTCAGCAAGAAAGGTACAAAGTCCTCGGTAAACCAAACGGCTGGATGGACGGGTCCCGCAGCCGGCTGCAGTGTTTCTCCCCGGACAGGTGATGGCGGCTGTCTTTCCCTGCACCTTAATGTTCTCTTTCTGACTACTATGGATTCCCAACAATAGTCCGCTCCCCGGTGTATGGGTACCAGAGTAGCCCGTTTGCCCGCAGACGCTGGCCCTTGAGTCTCTAGCCTTAGGCGGTAGCTGTATACCCTCACGGTGTGGGCGGTTGCCTTCAATCGGGACTTTTGCTGTTATGAAACCCCTGGGGTTCCAGTCACATTCGGATCTGACTATTGACGGCGGCTCCAAGCCTGGTCGGGGTCCAATGGTCCTGCCTGTGTGTGCTGGCTTCACTTCGCTGCCCGGCCGGTACCGGCGGGCTGTCGCCCGACCCCGGTCCTGCGGTCCCGCGTTGCTCCACCACTCCTGCAGACGGCCACCACCGTCTTCCAACCTTGCTGTCAGTGCCTGGGCCACAAACCCAGACACCCAAGTGCTCACTCCTCTCACTTCGAACTCCAACACTGAACTGTCACTTTTCCCGCCTCCAGGCCTGTGAACTCCTTGGTGGGTGGGGCCAACCACTTGGCTCCGCCCCACCTGGTGTGGACATCAGACACTGGAGGGAGGCAACAAGGGTTTTTGTTTGGCTGGTGTCCCTGTCTAATGGGGTGGGGTGTGTTTGGATGTTATCTGTGACGACCTGGCTAGGCCAGGGCACCACATTCCCCCTTGGTGAAATGCAGACCGTCCGTGGGCTGCCCGTCCATCACCGGTTTTATTTTTCTTTTAAAACTGTAAAAAGATATAAATAACATGTAAAACATTTTCAAACATATAAGCATTTCTTGTAAGGACACTTCAACGTTGCACATATATAACATTTTTAATAACAGACGGACGGACGGATGTCTTCCGCTCTCCCACCCAAGCAACCTAGCCCTGATGCTGCCCCTAAGAAGTGGGCAGCACCCCTTGACCCCAGTCCAGGATCAGGCTGCCCGAGCGGGAACGGGTACGGTGACTCGCACCCGGCTGTCATTTCAGAGGACCCCACGTCCTTGGGGGACCCCTGACCCCCGGAGGATGGCCACAGGTCCTGGTGGTGGCCGGGCCCCAGCCTGCTCTGCTGCGGGCCCTTCCTCCAATCTGCCTCTCCAGAGGCGGCTCCAACAGAATATCACCCCTTAACTTATTTACAAGCCCACCAGTTCGTGGGTGGCCTGCCAGTTCTCGGCCATGTCCATGAGTAGTCTCTCATGCAGGTTGTAAACACAAAGTCCCTCCAGGGACAACTTGCTGGCAACGGCCGGGATAATCACACAGATAATCAGATGAAAAACTCGGTTTTATTTAGTGTTCATTCAAAGTGCTGAGGGTCCCAACGGGGACAACAACTTTTCTTTTCCTCCTCTTTAAACAGCAATCTTGTGGCACAGCTGCTGTTGCTGCCGCTCCCGGTGTGGAGCACCTTCTGCTTGCTTCGGTTCAGGCGATGTGGGGGATGGGCCCAGACAGAGTCCCTCCGTGCAGGTTATGACCGGTACCTTTGATAATGAGGGACCCCGCTGTGATGTGGCCTGCTCTGCCTCCTGGCAGCTGCATCCCTGCCGTGCCTCAGCCGAGGCCCGGGGTCTGGGAGCGGTTGACAGGACTTGCGGTGCTGGCCTCTGGTCGAGGATCACCTCCGCTGCGGCCGGGCGGACTGCCAGGGCCGTCGTCATCTCCGTCGCAGTCGGGATGGAAGTCGGGACGGGTGCCAGGGCGGTGACAAAGGCAAGGCCCGGGGGTCGCAGGTCTGGGCCCTCTCCCTCAGACGCTGCGGGCTCCGCTACCAGTGACAGGGGTAACGGGTCGGTCGGGGCATTGGCCGCGGGCATGGGCAGTGAGGGAGGTAGCGTGGTCGATGGTAGCAGGCCGGGCCCCTCAGCCGTATCGACCGATCCCTCGGGGACATAGGGGCGTGGGTCGCTTACCCACTCCTCTGAGACCACCTCCACTTCGGATGCCCAAATGGTTGCGGCCAGGCCCTTTATCTCCGACGTCCACTTCGCCAGCATGAAGTAGACTTGGGCCTGGAGCTCCTGGCACATCTTTCGGCTGGATCCAGGAACGTGTTTCAGCAGAGTCCTGGCGTCCCTGCACACTGCAGCGCTAGTTACATGCTGCCGCGGCTGCGACCGCCACTCCTCCGACAGCTCCGTCGGTCACAGACATCTTTTTCCCGTCCCCCCTTGGTACTCTTTATTATTATTATTATTATTGTTTATTTATAGAGCACCATTGATTCCATGGTGCTGTACATGAGGGGGTTACATACAGAATACATGTACACGTTACAATAGACAGATTAGCACAGGGGGAAGAGGGCCCTGCCCTTGCGGGCTTACATCCTAAAGGATTTTGGGGAGGAGACAGTAGGTGGGGTGTAGGTTGGGCGGCAGCTCCGCACGGTGGTGGGGCGGCAGCTCCGCACGGTGGTGGGGCGGCAGCTCCGCACGGTGGTGGGGCGGCAGCTCCGCACGGTGGTGGGGCGGCAGCTCCGCACGGTGGTGGGGCGGCAGCTCCGCACGGTGGTGGGGCGGCAGCTCCGCACGGTGGTGGGGCGGCAGCTCCGCACGGTGGTGGGGCGGTGAGGTCATTGTAGATTATAGGCATTTCTGAACAGATGAGTTTTCAGGGTCCGTTTGAAGTTTGCAAGTGTAGTAGATAGTCTGACGTGTTGAGGCAGTGAGTTCCAGGAGACTGGGGATGCTCGGGAGAAGTCTTGGAGTCGGTTGCATGAGGAGCGAATGAGAGAGGAGGATAGAAGGAGATCTTGGGAGGACCGGAGGTTACGTTTTGGAGTGTAGCGAGAGATTAGTTCAGAGATATATGGAGGAGACAGATTATGGATAGCTTTGTAGGTCAGTGTTAGTAATTTGAATTGGATACGGTGGAAGATTGGGAGCCAGTGGAGGGACTTGCAGAGAGGAGAAGCGGGGTGGTATTGAGGAGAGAGGTGGATCAGTCGGGCAGCAGAGTTAAGGATGGACTGGAGAGGGGCGAGTGTGTTAGCAGGGAGACCACAGAGGAGGATGTTGCAGTAGTCGATGCGGGAGATTATGAGGGCGTGCACTAGAATTTTTGTAGATTGGGGATTGAGGAAAGGGCGGATTCTGGAGATATTTTTGAGTTGAAAACGGCAGGAGGTGGTGAGGGATTGGATGTGCGGTATGAAGGACAGGGCAGAGTCAAAGGTCACTCCGAGGCACCGAACTTTGGGTGCTGGGGAGAGCGTGATGTTATTAATTGTAATGGATAGATCAGGTGGAGAGTGCAGGGGAGATGGAGGAAAGATGATCAGTTCAGTTTTGGCCATATTGAGCTTTAGGAAGCGAGAGGAAAAGAAGGAAGATATAGCAGATAGGCACTCTGGGATTCTGGACAGCAGAGATGTGACATCTGGACCAGAGAGGTAGATCTGAGTGTCATCGGCATATAGGTGGTACTGGAAGCCATGGGACTTTATGAGTTGTCCCAGGCCAAATGTATAGATAGAAAAAAGTAAGGGTCCCAGGACAGAGCCTTGAGGGACACCAACAGAGAGAGAACGGGATGAAGAGGTTGTGTGGGAATGGGAGACACTAAAAGTGCGGTTGGAGAGGTATGAAGAGATCCAAGAGAGAGCGAGGTCTCTGACACCAAGGGAAGAGAGAATCTGTAGTAGCAGGGAGTGGTCAACAGTGTCAAAGGCTGAGAATAGGTCTAGAAGTAGGAGTACAGAGAAGTGGTTGTTAGCTTTGGCGGTAAGTAAGTCATTTGTGATTTTGGTCAGGGCAGTTTCAGTGGAATGATGTGGACGGAAGCCGGACTGTAGGTTGTCAAAGAGAGAGTTAGAGGAGAGGTGGGAGGAAAGTTCAGCATGGACGTGCTGTTCCAGGAGTTTTGAGGCAAGTGGGAGTAGCGATATGGGTCGATAGCTGGTAGTAGAGGTTGGGTCGAGGGAAGGTTTCTTTAGGATAGGTGTGACTGTTGCATGCTTAAAGGCAGAAGGGAAGGTACCAGTTGTTAGAGATAGGTTGAAGAGATGGGATAAGGCGGGAATAAGGATAGTGGTGAGGTTGGGGAGGAGGTGGGATGGGATGGGGTCAAGTGCGCATGTAGTGAGGTGCGCTTTTGAGAGAAGATGTGCAAGCTCTCCTTCGGTGATAGTGGGGAGGAAGTTTATGGGGGAGGGGCAGTGGTCTGTTATATAAAGGGGTTGTGGTGGTTCAGCAGAAAAGACTTGTCTGGTTTGGTCGATCTTTTCTTTGAAATATGTGGCAAATTCTTCTGCGGAGATGAGGGAGGTTGGAGGGGGCAGCGGTGGGCGAAGGAGGGAGGTAAAAGTATTAAATAGCTGTTTGGGGTTGTGTGTTAAAGAGGATATGAGGTTTTTGAAGTAATTCTGTTTAGCCGAGGTAAGGGCCAAGCGAAATGTGTGAATTGCATTTTTGAATGTGGTGAAGTCTTCCTGGGAGTGCGTTTTCTTCCAGCGCCGCTCTGCGGCTCTAGACACTTGCTGTAGTTTTTTAGTGAGGCTGTTGTGCCAGGGTTGTCTATTGATTCGTCTTGCTCTGCCGTTCACAAGAGGAGCGACTGAATCAATAGCTGATGTGAGAGTGGCGTTGTAGAAAATGGTGGCACTGTTTGTGTCGTGGAGTGAAGATATGGAGGACAGCGGTAGGATAGAGTCAGAAAGGGTGTGTATGTTGATGTGTGCAAGGTTTCTGCGGGGGTGTGATACGTGCTGGACAGGGGGGGCAGGTGAGGAGGACAGGGCTGAAAAGGTCAGCAGATGGTGGTCAGATAAGGGGAGAGGGGAGGTAGTGAGGTTAGATAGAGAGCAGAGACGGGTGAAGATAAGGTCTAGTGTGTGGCCATCTTTGTGGGTGGCAGAGGCGGACAACTGAGTTAGACCAAAAGATGAGGCGAGGGAGAGGAGTTTGGAGGCCGCTGACTGGCGGGTGTCAGTGGGGATGTTGAAGTCACCCATGATGATAGTGGGGATGTCAGCAGAGAGAAAGTGTAGAAGCCAGGCAGAGAACTGGTCGATAAAGGCAGTGGTTGGGCCCGGGGGTCTGTATATGACGGCCACTTGGAGGTTGGAGGGAGAGTAGATGCGGACAGAGTGCACTTCAAAGGAAGGCAGGACAAGGGAGGGTAGAGGTGGCATTGGGGTGAAGCTGCAGTTGTTAGAAAGGAGGAGGCCCACTCCTCCACCTTGTCTATTGCCAGGGCGAGGGGTGTGGGTGAAGTGGAGGCCGCCGTAGCACAGCGCAGCAGGGGAGGCAGTGTTGGATGGTGTCAGCCATGTTTCGGTGAGGGCCAGAAAGGATAGATTGCTAGAGGTAAAGAGGTCGTGAATGAAGTGCAGTTTATTACAGACGGAACGGGCATTCCAGAGCGCTCCAGAGAGAGGGGGCTGCGGAGTGGCAGAGAGGGGAATGGATTTTATGTTGGAGAGGTTGCGGTAGTTACTACTAGATGGGGAGCGGTAGGGGGGTGGTAAAGAGGAGTGTCCCATCTGTGGGGGTCCAGGATTGGGAGATATGTCACCAGCAGTGAGGAGAAGTAGAGAAAGGGAGAGCAGGTGGGAGAAGGAGAGTGGACGGCCTGGTCTGCGCGATACTAGAAGCGATCTGTGGTTTAGGAGCAGGTCAGCAGATGAGGACAGGTGGGGAGGTAAGAGGGAAGGGGAGATGAATATTTGTTTGGAGAGTGCTGGGGTTTGGGGATAGCGAAGGAGAGTGAGGAGGAGTGGAGCAAAGACTGTGAGGGCATAAGTGAACATGGTGTGAATTGGGTTTTCAAGTGGGAATAAAGGGGAAGGAGCAAGATGCAAGTGAAAGACACAGTTAAAGAGGTAGAATTCACCTTCTGGTCACTTCTGGGACATTTCTGGTATATTTCTGAGCACTTATGAAGCACTTGTAGAAGTACACAGACCAAGGTACACAGACCTAATGCCCTAAATTTATACCAGTCTCATTACACAAGATGAACAGCAGGTGAGCAAGAGAGAAGGAAGCAGATCAAAGAGTTACACCATGTATGGAAACAACTCACAGGAGAGAAGACAACACATAACTAATTACACAGCAGAGATAGGTCAGTTTAACATACCAATATCAGAAACAGCTTTAAGTGTGAAGACAGAGCAGGAGAGCAGATTAGGATCTGTGCAGGAAATTCAGAGAAATTCAACTCTTCAGCACTTCCGTTTGTTGGGGGCGGGGCTTCGCTTTCGTGCGTTCCCTGTTCGAAGAAGATGCTCGAGCGGGAGATTTTCGCGCCAAGATGGCGGCGCTTCAAAATTTTCGGCCGGACACCGCCGGCGGAGATCACAAGGCGCACTTCTACTGGTAAGTAGATGGGTTCAATCCTGTTTGTGACACCAAGTTGTCACGGGCGGGGAGGACGCCGTCGCTGCTACGCTCTTGCTAACGCTCGGGTCCGGCGGTGCTGCGGCTGCTGCTCGGTGGCTCGAGCGGTGGGCCGGATCCGGGGACTCGAGCGGCGCTCCTCGCCCGTGAGTGAAAGGGGTGGTTGGTTTGGGGGATTTAATCCGTGACGCCACCCACGGGTCGTGGTGAAGATGGGCACCACTGCTGCTGGTGACGGGGATCCCGGGAGCGATGGTAGGGAGCAGCTGGGATGTTGTTTTCCCCCTCCGTGGGTAGGGGTTGATGGTCCCGGGGCCCGGTGATGTTGTGACGGGGATGCAGGGTCGGTGAGGTGCAGGGTTGCAGGGACAGCGCGGTGCGGTGCCGGATGGCACGGGTGTACTCACTCAGCAAGAAAGGTACAAAGTCCTCGGTAAACCAAACGGCTGGATGGACGGGTCCCGCAGCCGGCTGCAGTGTTTCTCCCCGGACAGGTGATGGCGGCTGTCTTTCCCTGCACCTTAATGTTCTCTTTCTGACTACTATGGATTCCCAATGGTAGTCCGCTCCCCGGTGTATGGGTACCGGAGGAGCCCGTTTGTCCGCAGACGCTGGCCCTTGGGTTTCTAGTCTTAGGCAGTAGCTGTATACCCTCACGGTGTGGGCTGTTGCCTTCAATCGGGACTTTTGCTGTTGTGAAACCCCTGGGGTTCCAGTCACATTCGGATCTGACTATTGTCGGCGGCTCCAAGCCTGGTCGGGGTCCGATGGCCCTGCCTGTGTGTGCTGGCTTCACTTCGCTCCCCGGTCGGTACCGGCGGGCCATCGCCCATCCCCGGTCCTACGGTTCCGCGTTGCTCCACCACTCCTGCAGACGGCCACCACCGTCTTCCAACCTTGCTGTCAGTGCCTGGGTCACAAACCCAGACACCCAAGTGCTCACTCCTCTCACTTCAAACTCCTAAACTGTTCCTTTTCCCGCCTCCAGGACTGTGAACTCCTTGGTGGGTGGGGCCAACCGCTTGGCTCCGCCCCACCTGGTGTGGACATCAGACACTGGAGGGAGGCAACAAGGGTTTTTGTTTGGCTGGTGTCCCTGTCTAATGGGGTGGGGTGTGTTTGGATGTTATCTGTGACGACCTGGCTAGGCCAGGGCGCCATAGGAGCATATTTAATTCCATCCAGTACTGAAGGGGTTAAGGTGCAGTTCTATCCTGTAGTGTTCTAACAGGTAGTTGTAATCTCAGGCACAGCTACTCCCTTCTGCTATAAATATCTGCTCCTCACTCCTCCTTATGCCGGCTGTAGTGCATTTCTATGCTGACCATGTTGCAGGAGCTTGTTGCTGCATAGTAGTGGCTTCTTTACTATTGCAGCTGCGAAGTTTCCTAAGGAAGAATTCAAGGATTGCTTTTTGTTGTGTCTTTTTCAACCTATTTGTCTTACCTTCCTTGTGTTGTCTTATTGTAGTGGCGAGACTAGCATCTTGCTGGCCTTCATTAGTTAGGGGGATTTTAATGCCAGCAAGGGCCTAGGCATGTGAGCGGCATACAGGAAGAATGACCCATCTAAGGATATTAGGGCGGGCAGGGATCAGCCTCTGATGAGTGTCAATAGGGACCTCACACCCCTCTCCCTAGCACCAGAGTCAACCGTTGTATTGTGTCCCTGGTAATCCTGGTGTTCCCCCTGTGTTGCACCACTTGCTGGCAGTCCCCTGGCTCCTGGCTTGACACAGTGTATATATATATATATATATATATATATATATATATATATATATACATATATATATATATATATATATATATATATATATATAAATATATATGTATATATATATATACATTTATATATATATATGTATATATATACATACGCAGTAGATATATGGTGTTCCTTACAGTCAGGAGTGGCAACAATGGTGGGTTAGTGCAGGTTAGAGAAGGTGGGTTGGGTTAGTGCAAACAAAAATTGGCAGATTGATGCATGAATTTCCTTGGGCTTGGTATAACAAAGACTCTGGATGAATTTTAGGATTACATGAAAAATGTGGAAATTTGATGCAATTTGGGGTTTTCTTACCCTTTTTGTGTGAACTGTTCTATGATCTTCAAATATATATACTGGAGAGTAAAATTGGAGCAAAATGTATGATCACTTGCTATTTTCAGAAATAATATAATCTACATTGATCAACATTTGAAGGTTTTTGTAAGGGGTGCACCATGCCACTAGAACAGTGTTTTACAAACAAATCCAAAGTTTACTATCATAAAACATTTATTTTGCCCAAAACGTGATGATCATAACTAGAGAACAGCATTGACTGTAGAGAAAGATTATAACTAAATTTTTTTAAAGTAACAGCAGTCACCAATCAGTAGGAAGTGTACAGGCCTCTGCTTTGAACGACTTCAGCACATCTGCGGCCACAGGACATCACTAGTCTCTCACACTGCTCTGGTGTGATTTTGGTCCACTCTTCTTCCATCCTCTTCCACACTTATTTCACTGTTGTGGGTTTCTTGGCCATAACTTTGTCACCAAGGCTTTTCCAAAGGTTTTCTATTGGGTTTAGATCAGGACTCTGGGCTGTCCATTTCATTGTTTCAATGTTTTCTGTTTTAAGGAACTGCTTTACTGTTTTGTTGTGTGACATTGGCCATTGTCCTACATGAAAATTGCTGGCTGATTGAGTGATGAAAGCAAGTAAAGAATCCCGTATTGTTGAAGAAGGTTCTGAGACACACTTGTATTCACTCTGCCATGTAGGTGTATGAGAGGTTGAACTCCTGCTGCAGAAGACATTCCCCAAACCATGACACTTCCTCCACTATCATTCGCTGACTTCTTAACACACTTTAGGTTCAGTCTTTCCTCAGTTTGTCAATGACCATAAGGTTTCCCATCAGACCCAAATAAATTAAACTTGCTTTCATTACTAAAATGACTGTGGACCACTTCTCCTCTGTCCATACAACATGCTCCTCACCAAAGGTGAATCTAGCATGTTGATTCTGCTAAAGAAGAGGTTTGGTCACTGTAGAGTGGGCTTTCATTGCAAATGCTTTTAAACGTCATGACACTGCATGACAAGACAGATCTTTACCCTGTTCAGTGCTGAACTGTCGAGAAATTCCAGCTACAGTGTTAAAACAAGTACCTATGGAGATTCTCTGTATTTTCCTGTCCTCTTTTGCATTTGTCTTTCAAGGGCGACCAGCCTTCTTGGGGGACTTGAAAGAGTTTCTGATGTTGTAAAGATGAAATATTCTCGAAATCACAGACTAGGAACGATTAACTTCCTTGCTATGGCTCATAGGGTCACCCCTTTGGCCTATCTGGACTACCTGCTGCCGGAGGGTTTTAGTGACTTTGGAACGGCACACCATTTTTGCAAAGTCAGTGCAAACTGGAAAGTTAGGCTGCCAGTTAAATAGGGTTTGTCAGATAATTAAGGAAATTAGCACCAGGTGCCGGATTAACAACAATAACTTGCAGGTATCTGAAAGTGTTCTCTAATTTTGATCAGTGTTCTTTTTCATTTATCTCATTTACATTTTTATTTTGTGCTTTTGAAAAACTTCAATTTATGGAATAAGCTTAAAATACTGCGAGTTTCCTCATGTTAGGATATACTCACAAAGGAATACACAATGACCTTAACATTTAGGAAATTGTTTGATGCTCTCTTATTTTGATCTCCAGTGTAGCTATAAGGCTGCAGGGGTAGCGTTTTCACATGGGGCCTAGTGCATTAGGAATTTTGCAGGACCCTGATATAGATTTTATATTGGGGCACAACCTCTATATAATCTATCGTGATCCTAAGGGGATCCTCAGGGGAGGTATGTCCTATAATCCATTGGTTGAAGGGGTATTCCCATCTCCAAGATCCAATCCTAATATGGAGAAGGTGTAATAATAAGAATGTTAGCAAATACTTCCAATTAGAAATGTAGTATTGTTTTCCTGATAAGCTGTCACTTACTTCATGTGTAGGGTAATTGCAGTATCTTAGGTATCCATGATTATAACCACGTGCAACTATCTAAGTGTCTCTATATGGGTGGTAGTAACCTTGGATAACTAAGCTACTATAATGAGGTAAGTGGGGTATGTGACATAGCTTTTCAGGAGAACTATACTACATTTCTAATTGGACGTATTTGTTAATATTATTATTATTATTACACCAACTACATATTGAGATAGGATCTTAAGGTACCGTCACACTAAGCAACTGTGACGCCCTGGACAAGCCAGGGGTCACAGGTAATTACATCACCACACCCTACACCCCGGTTAGGCACATCAAAGCTAGACCCAAAAATCCTTGTTGCCTTCCTCCAGGGGCTGATGTTCATACCAGGGGTTGGGCCAGGTGGTTGGCAGCACCCATCCTTACCCCATCACTGGGCCCCGGGACAACCAACCCCCTACCCACGGAGGGGAGAACCAACGACTCAGCTGCTCCCTGTCACCGCTCCCGGGATCCCCATACAAAGCAGCGGTGGTGTCACCAAAATCACCACAACCGTGGGTGGCGTCATGGACAATAACCAAATCCCCACCACCAATCAACCCCCTTTCACTCACGGGCGAGGAGCGCCGCTCGAGACCCCGGGATCCGGCCCACCGCTCGAGCCACCACCGAGCAGAGCAGCGGCAGCAATAGCCGGACCCGAGCAGTGGGTGAGCGCAGCGTTGCCATCCTCCTCCCCGCCCGCGACACAACATCGCTAGCAACATCGCTGCTGAGGCACAACTTGCTAGCGATGTTGCTGTGTGTGACATCCAGCAACAACCTGGCCCCTGCGGTCGTTGGTTGTTGCTGAATGTCCTGGACCATTTTTTAGTTGTTGCTCTCCCGCTGTGAAGCACACATCGCTGTGTAGTCTTTTAAAAGTAGTCTTTTACTAGGCATTGCCCCCACTAGCCAGATTCCTACTCCACACTGATGAGGGGCAAATACCCCGAAACGGCTGTCTGTGGATGGATACCATGTTTGGTATAGGTGGTCTCATTGACTGGAGACTGCCCTTCCCGTGGTTGTTCCTTCCCGGTGAAAGACCTGGCTAGTTTCCTGCCAGCGTTGAGAAACACGTGATGGTGTCTCCGCGGCTTTCTTATTTGCATACTTCCCAGGGGGCAATGCTCTAGACTCACTGCGTTGAGAAACACGTGATGGTGTCTCCGCAGTGGATATGTTGATCTCCCTAAGGTCAACAATGCTTGCTTAAGTAGTCTTTTACTAGGCATTGCCCCCACTAGCCAGATTCCTACTCCACACTGATGAGGGGCAAATACCCCGAAACGGCTGTCTGTGGATGGATACCATGTTTGGTATAGGTGGTCTCCTTGACTGGAGACTGCCCTTCCCGTGGTTGTTCCTTCCCGGTGAAAGACCTGGCTAGTTTCCTGCCAGCGTTGAGAAACACGTGATGGTGTCTCCGCGGCTTTCTTATTTGCATACTTCCCAGGGGGCAATGCTCTAGAATCACTGCGTTGAGAAACACGTGATGGTGTCTCCGCAGTGGATATGTTGATCTCCCTAAGGTCAACAATGCTTGCTTAAGTAGTCTTTTACTAGGCATTGCCCCCACTAGCCAGATTCCTACTCCACACTGATGAGGGGCAAATACCCCGAAACGGCTGTCTGTGGATGGATACCATGTTTGGTATAGGTGGTCTCCTTGACTGGAGACTGCCCTTCCCGTGGTTGTTCCTTCCCGGTGAAAGACCTGGCTAGTTTCCTGCCAACGTTGAGAAACACGTGATGGTGTCTCCGCGGCTTTCTTATTTGCATACTTCCCAGGGGGCAATGCTCTAGAATCACTGCGTTGAGAAACACATGATGGTGTCTCCGCAGTGGATATGTTGATCTCCCTAAGGTCAACAATGCTTGCTTAAATAACCAAATCCCCACCATCAATCAACCCCCTTTCACTCACGGGCGAGGAGCGCCGCTCGAGACCCCGGGATCCGGCCCACCGCTCGAGCCACCACCGAGCAGAGCAGCGGCAGCAATAGCCGGACCCGAGAAGTGGGTGAGCGCAGCGTTGCCATCCTCCTCCCTGCCCGCGACAATTTGGCGTCACGAACAGGATCCTACCGCTCTGCCGTTTGGTAGAGGTGCGCCTTGTTACCGCCGGAGGTGTCCGGCTGAAAAATTTCAGAAGCCGCCATGTTTGACGCGAAAAGTTCCCGCTCGAGCGTCTCCTCGAGTAGTGGAGGCGCGAATGCCAAAACCCCGCCCTGATAGAGGAGGAGCCAGAAAGAGGCTAAGGGGGACGAAATGGCGGCTGGCTGCATGTGAGCGCGGCTATAAGAGCAGAGACGCCAGGACTCTGCAGCGATCTTGGATTTCAGGAAGGCCTCATTACCAAGATGCATAGCCCAACTCCTAATGAGGAAGCCCCCGCGCCCAGCACGGCGACGTGGCTGAGGGACAGGACCGTCCCGCTGAGTAACCGTCTGCAGGCCCACATGCAGCTCCTCCTGGAGGAGTGGGAGACCGACATGGTGGACGTGGTGGCTGTTATGCAGAGGCGCGAGGTGGCGGACGATTCGGAGGAGCGGGTAAGGGACCCACGCCCCTGTATTCCCGAGGGATCAGCCATTGCGGCTGAGGAGCCCGGCCTGCGCCCGCTCACCTTACCTCCCTCCCTGCTATCCGCGTTAGCTGCTGCCGCCCCGCCACTAGGCCCGCTACCTATTCAACCGGTAGCGATACCCTGCCAACCCGCCCCGGCGGATCACCCGGCTGCAGACTCTCAGAACTCCCCTGAATCACTCCCGTGGGAGCCGATGGGACCGCTGACCCTTGATGAAGATATACCAGAAGCCACGGCGGTGATTGCGCCGGATTCCGAGCCCGGGACCGTAGCATGGATGAAGGCCCGCGTGATAGAGTTCCACCGACGCCAGCAAAGTCAGATATTACTTATGATGGAGCAGTGGACCAACGAGGTAGAAGCGCTGGTTGCAACCGCCCCAATATATGAGAAGGGAGTAGATACGATGGAGACGATGGGTAGCCCACGTCCCCATGTCCTACCGGGACCGGTTGCTGCGGCTGGGGGGCCCGGCCCTGTCTCGGCCCTCGTATCATCCTTACCACTATTCTTGGGGCGCCTCCATGTTGACCAACCTGACCTACTACCCCACGCTACCGCAGAAGGATCTGATGTGCTGGATGCTGGAGGCCAGGAGGCTGCGGCAGCTGGCGGCAATCCGCCTGACGCAGAGACAAGTGATGGCGACTCCAGCTCCGGTGCGGAGCCCACCCCAGGAAGCGAGGCGGCAAGCGAGCGCCCCCGCTACGTGGGAGAACCAGTGGTTTATTACACCCCCTGCAATGGTGGAAACGGATACCGGGCACCCCTTTCACAGCAGGCCTGCCACTGCATGTTTGATATGCTGGTGACGGAAGAGGGGGCCGCCCCTTCAAAAGAATCGGAATAAGGGCAGCGGAGCATCGTTGTCACCGTCCCCAATGGGACCAACTGTGTGTGTGTTGAAAAGTTTTGAAAGTTATGCACAATGATAAGTAATGACACCGTGAAAATTCACCTGATTTACTACTGATTGAAACCGGTCGTTGCCAGCACCGTTGTCCCCGTGGGGACCATTCTAGAAAGTTGCATAAGGAACTTCTTATGGACAAGCCTGAGAACTTGCAGGGCAACCACAAACATTAGTGGCATGTAAATAAAAATGTTGTTGTTACAGCTTCCACCGCTGCCGCCTCCGGAGAGGCAGATTGGAGGAAGGGCCCACAGTGGAGCCGGCTGTGGGTCCCCTGAAAAGGACAGAACCCGCTCGGGCAATTTGTGCAGGACTGGGGTCAAGGGGTGCTGCCTGTTTGCTTAGGGGCAGCATCAGGGCCAGGTTGCTTGGGTGGGAGAGAGCGGAAGCCGTAACCGTTGAAACCGTTGAAACCGTTTAAGTAAGAGTACCTCCCGATGTGGGAAGAAGTTATTTTAATTGTATTGTTTGTTACCGTTTTCCTATTATTTTTTACAGTTAAAAAGAAAAAAAAAACGGTGTTGGACGGGCAGCCCGCGGACGGTCTGCATTTTGCTAAGGGGGAATGTCACGCCCTGGACAAGCCAGGGGTCACAGGTAATTACATCATCACACCCTACACCCCGGTTAGGCACATCAAAGCTAGACCCAAAAATCCTTGTTGCCTTCCTCCAGGGGCTGATGTTCACGCCAGGGGGTGGGCCAGGCGGTTGGTCCCGCCCACCGAGGAGTTCACAGTCCTGGAGGCGGGAACAGTGAGCAGATTAGTTTGAGAGGTGAAAGTGTAAGGAGTGAAGTGGTAGGAGAGCAACTAACTGACAGCGTCCGGGTGTGTGCCCCGGACAGAGACAGCAAGGTTAGCAGACGGCGGTGACCGTCTGCAGGAGTGGCCTATCGGAGTTGCCGTAAGGACCGTGGACGGGCAGTGGCCCGGCGGTACCGGACCGGTACACAAAGAGAAGCCAGCAGCATTGGCAGGGGCCTCTCTGACCCCGGCAGGGCTTGGAGTCGCCGTGAATTTGCCAAATCCGTCAGTGAAGGGGACCTCCTGGGTTTCCAAACAACTAAGTCCCAATTGAAGGCAACAGTCCGACCGAGTGAGAGGGACACCGCCACCGCCAAGGCATCAGTTCCTCAGGGCCAGCGCCTGCGGGCAAAAAGGGGGCTTCTCTGGCCCATATCCAAGCCGGGGAGCGGGTTACCGGTGGGAACCCACTGGAACCGTCAGGAGTACTTAGGTGCAGGGAAAGGCAGTCACCGTCAACCTGCCGGGGAAAAAGCATCAGCAGCCGTCCGTGGGACCTGTCTTTCCAGCCGTGTGTTTTACCGAGAACTGTGTCATCGTCTCAGGCTGAGTGAGTACCACCGTGCCGTACGGCACAGCGCTGCCCCTGCGACCCTGCACCTCACCAGGCCCCGCAACCCGCCTGCCAGCACCCATCCTTACCCCATCACTGGGCCCCGGGACAACCAACCCCCTACCCACGGAGGGGAGAACCAATGACTCAGCTGCTCCCTGTCACCACTCCCGGGATCCCCATACAGAGCAGCGGTGGTGTCACCAAAATCACCACAACCGTGGGTGGCGTCATGGACAATAACCAAATCCCCACCACCAATCAACCCCCTTTCACTCACGGGCGAGGAGCGCCGCTCGAGCCCCCGGGATCCGGCCCACCGCTCGAGCCACCACCGAGCAGAGCAGCGGCAGCAATAGCCGGACCCGAGCAGTGGGTGAGCGCAGCGTTGCCATCCTCCTCCCCGCCCGCGACACAACATCGCTAGCAACATCGCTGCTGAGGCACAACTTGCTAGCGATGTTGCTGTGTGTGACATCCAGCAACAACCTGGCCCCTGATGTGAGGTCGTTGGTTGTTGCTGAATGTCCTGGACCATTTTTTAGTTGTTGCTCTCCCGCTGTGAAGCATACATCGCTGTGTGTGACAGCGAGAGAGCAACAACTAAATGTGCAGTGAGCAGGGAGCCAGCTTCTGCGGACGCGGGTAACCACGGTAAACATCGGGTAACCAAGAAGCCCTTCCCTTGGTTACCCGATATTTACCTTCGTTACCAGCGTCCGCCGCTCTTAGCTGTCAGTGCTGGCTCCCTGCTCCCTGCACACGTAGCTGGAGTACACATCGGGTAATTAACCCGATGTGTACTGTGGCTAGGAGTGCAGGGAACAGGGAGCCGGTACTGGCAGTGTGAGAGCGGCGGACGCTGGTAACAAAGGTAAATATCGGGTAACCAAGGGAAGGGCTTCTTGGTTACCCGATGTTTACCGTGGTTACCAGAGTCCGCAGAAGCCGGCTCCCTGCTGCCTGCACACAAAGCAGAGTACACATCGGGTAATTAACCCAATGTGTACTGTGGCTAGGTATGCAGGGAGCCAGCGCTAAGCGGTGTGCGCTGGTAACCAAGGTAAATATCGGGTTGGTTACCCATATGTACCTTAGTTACCAAGCGCAGCATGCTTCCACGTGTAGCGACGCTCCAGCGATCCCTGCCAGGTCAGGTTGCTGGTAGGATCGCTGGAGCATCGCTTAGTGTGACATCTCACCAGCGACCTCCTAGCAACTTACCAGCGTTGTTGTATCGTTGTTGGGATCGCTGGTAAGTTGTTTAGTGTGACTGGGCCTTTAGACATGGGAATACCCCTTTAACTGTGTGTCCATCTTGACTACAGTGATCTCTAGTTTTTATGCCCATTTTAAAATTGTTAGCAGTAGCTGAACACAAAGAATAAACCCTCAGTCAGATTCAGAGGATGTTGGTTGTCTGTTTTATCTGGAGTCTGTGACAGTCAGCTCTCGTGATCTCCAAGACCTATGAGCCAGGCCACGGCTGTACTACTGTATCTAGCTGAGCCATAGTGACTCTCTCTCTTGAAGAGAAATCCATTTGACTCAGTATGTGACCACAATGGAGTGCATCCACGGAGGTTTATTTTTACTGGTATCAAAGGATACAGTATATCATAGATTATATTGAAGCTTTGAGCTAGATTTAATCTCTCGCAGTACCACATATTGCTGCCTTTTTACACACCACAGCTCAACTATTTATTGGCCTTTCCTTTACATTGTGTCAGATATATGACAATATACACAACAATAACAGTTCTGAAGCTCAGCCAAGGGAAAATGTAAATCTATATCACAACTACAATGTATTTCATAGAATTATTACTTTCATTATTTGCATATTGTCCCTCTTGAATAATACTGAAGCCGAAATGATTGTCAATGTGAGAGCCAGAGTTATGGCTTAAGGCTACTTTACACGCTGCGATATCGGTCCCGATATCGCTAGCGTGGGTACCCGCCCCCATCTGTTGTGCGACACGGGCAAATTGCTGCCCGTGCCGCAGAACATCGCGCGGACCCGTCACACATACTTACCTGCCCGGCGACGTCGCTGTGACCGGCGAACCGCCTCCTTTCTAAGGGAGCGGTCCGTGCGGCGTCACAGCGACGTCACTGAGCGGCCGCCCAATAGAAGCAGAGGGGCGGAGATGAGTGGCCGGAACATCCCGCCCACCTCCTTCCTTCCTCATAGCGGCCGGGTGGCAGGTAAGGAGAGGTTCCTCGTTCCTGCGGCGTCACACATAGCGATGTGTGCTGCCGCAGGAGCGACGAATTACATCGTTACTGCTGTGGTAACGATAATCGAGAATGGACTCCCATGTCACCGATGAGCGATTTTGCACGTTTTTGCAGCGATGCAAAATCGCTCATCGGTGTCACACGCAACAACATCGCTAATGCGGCCGGATGTGCGTCACAAATTCCGTGACCCCAACGACTCCGCATTAGCGATGTCGCAGCGTGTAAAGCCCCCTTAAGGTCTCCTTCACCTGAGGGTAGGACTGGGGACTTGTATAAAAAAAATAAAATTTCATTTTTTTTTTTAATTATAGATTTTTTTTTATTTTAATCTTGATTTTCCTTTCTTATAGCAAAACTTAGTCGCATAACTTTTAAATAGATAAAAAAAAAAAAAAAAAAAAGAATTCCCTCCTTTGATGCTCTGTCGCACTGATTCCCTTGTTCCTGATAGTCTCCATATCCTTCTTTTTAACAAAAATGTGTTGTCATGTGATTGTCAAAGCAATACTGTGTTGATTAGTGATGGGCAGACTCACACAAACCAGGGAACGGCAGGTGCAACCGAGTTTAAAAAAAAATCCAGTTTGGGTCCAGAATTGATCCCGGATATCTGACCAGGCGTCATATAAGTTTATGGGAACCAGCATACCACGCTTTAAAATGGTAGTAGAAGGGATAGGGGGATTGGAGCAGGCACGTTATACATACCGAGTATCCGTGTGGCTCTAACGATACTTCTGGGTCTGCTCGTCCTTCATACTTATTCACTGCTTCCCCCGCCTACTGGCAGTCCCCGTGTCTCCGATTGGTTGCAGTGAGATGCACTCCCACCCTGAGTGACAGCATATGACACTGTGGAAACCTCAAGCTGTGACCACAAGTAACCTGAGTGATATCACCACTCATCGCAAGGCTCAGTCTCTGTCTTAATCTCACAGCGGATGTTCATGTTCTATGGCCCTGCACTGTCACTTTAGAGCCAGAATTCTTCTGGGACCTCATATGGATTACATTGGACCAGGGTGTTTTGGGGGTTAATAAAAGAATTAAAGAGGGAATTTTGTGTATTTTATTTCAAATAAAGGATGTTTTCTGTGTTTGTGGTTACTTCTTTTCACTTACAGATCAGTAATGAAGGGATTCCATAGACACCTCCCATTACTAATCAAGGGCTTAGTGGCAGCTGTGACCTATTATTAACCCCTTTTACCCTGATTGCCACCATACCAGAGCAATCAGGATGAGCTGGGTAAAGTTCCGGGATTGTCGGATCTAACGGATGCGACAATCCTCGGCGGCTGCAGACTGCTATTTTTAGGTTGGGGGGCCCAATAAGCATGGGTCTCCTCAGCCTAAGAGTACCAGCTCCAAGCTGTCGGATTTATCAAGGTTGGTTCTCAAAATGCGGGGGACTGCACGCGGTTGTTTTAAATTATTTATTTAATTAAAAAAAAAATAAAAGCCGCATGCTGTTCCTCTTATTTTGATATGCAGCTAAGATAAGCACATGGCTGGGGGCTGTAGATTCTAGCCATAAGGGTATCATAATATGGGGGAACTTACACCAGTTTTTTATGTATTTATTTATGTGTACAGCACACACAGTGGCTCTGAATGTTTGCAGTCAGACATGCTGTAACACAGGCTTCGGGTGCTATCTGACTGCAATCAATCAGAGACACTGGGACTGTCAGGTGGGGGAAACAGTGAATATGTATGGAGGATAATGAGAGGCCCCGGAAGTGGAATGAGTGGCCTGGAAGCAGAGTTACAGCCGCGCGAAGACCAATCAGTATAAAGCACTTGCTTTATTCTTATTTTCTTTATTTTTTCTTTGATTTTAATTTTTATTATCCGGGTGGCTGGACCCAGACCATTACCTGGAGTTCCCTGAGAACTCTGGGCCCAGTGTCGGTGCTCAGGTTCTTATGAACCCGCGCAGATCAGGACTTTTACACTCTGTATTCGCCCATCACTAGTGTTGATATAACACATTACAACAGAATGAACTGTAAGGTGCTCAGACATTACAAAATAAAGGCAGAGATACTGTAATACCGTAAAAAAAATTTTGTTTAAAAGAACAGAAAGTCCTCAGTGGTTGATACCTTTTAATGGCTAACTGAAAAGATGGTAATAATTGCAAGCTTTCGAGACTACTCAGTTCTCTTCATCAGGCATGGTATAACACAAAATCTGAAGAGTCACATATTTATACACAACAGGACTTAGAATAGTGCAGTAAAAAAAAAAACAAAAAAAAAAAAAAAAACAAGTTATATGAAACAGAACTATCTCTATGGCAGGGGGCAAACTGTTGTGGGGCCATAAATACTGCTGCAGTTCAGTGTGAAAGTTTTATTGTCCTTTGATAAGGGTCTGGTCCAGGGCTGTGACACGCTCGGATGATCAGAGGAGCACATCTTTTAACTGATGTAAAAAGACATGAATCCATAAGACACATTCATTCCTTCTCTGAATGTGTCAAAGGTCATCATAAGTTTGTACTCCCATAGTCTCCTATCTCTCTGGGACTTGAAGTTTCCTTTCAATACCAGCAATTTCATGTCCATGATGCTGTGGTTGGGGTTACAGAAATGTTTGGCCACAGGTAGATCCATCCTTTTTTCTCTAATTGTGTGGCGGTGAGAATTCATCCTTGTCCTGAGCTGTTGTCCGGTCTCCCCTACATACAGATCCCCAGTTGGACATTTGGTACATATAATTAAGTACACCACATTGGTTGTAGTGCAGCTGAAGGTACCTGGGATCTTGTAGTCCTGATGTGATCTGGGAATCTTTATCTTGTCCGTTGTCAATATTAATGGACAGGTCTTACATTTTTTCTGGTTGCAGGGAAATGTTCCTGTTGGTGTTGGAGAGGACAGGGAGCTTCTGACAATGATGCTTCTTAGATTTGGGGGCTGTCTAAAACACAGAAGTGGGGGGTCTGGAAAAATAGATTTTAACCGGGCATCTTTTTGCAGTAATGGTTGTAATTTCCGTGCAGCTCCTCTAAACACCTCCAGATGTGGATTGTAGGTGACTACAAGAGGGACCCGGTTGTTCTCTTCTTTGGTTTTATAATGTAGAAGATGGTTTCTTGATATTCGGTGGCTCTTATAATCTGGTTTTCAATTGTTCTTGGGTGGTAGCCTTGATTCAGAAAGGGTTTTCTGAGGCCCTCAAGGTGATTGTCTCTATCTGTACTGTTGGAACATATCGGATATGTTCCAACAGTGCAGATAGAGACAATCACCTTGAGGGCCTCAGAAAAACCTTTCTGAATCAAGGCTACCACCCAAGAACAATTGAAAACCAGATTATAAGAGCCACCAGAATATCAAGAAACCATCTTCTACATTATAAAACCAAAGAAGAGAACAACCGGGTCCCTCTTGTAGTCACCTACAATCCACATCTGGAGGTGTTTAGAGGAGTTGCACGGAAATTACAACCATTACTGCAAAAAGATGCCCGGTTAAAATCTATTTTTCCAGACCCCCCACTTCTGTGTTTTAGACAGCCCCCAAATCTAAGAAGCATCATTGTCAGAAGCTCCCTGTCCTCTCCAACACCAACAGGAACATTTCCCTGCAACCAGAAAAAATGTAAGACCTGTCCATTAATATTGACAACGGACAAGATAAAGATTCCCAGATCACATCAGGACTACAAGATCCCAGGTACCTTCAGCTGCACTACAACCAATGTGGTGTACTTAATTATATGTACCAAATGTCCAACTGGGGATCTGTATGTAGGGGAGACCGGACAACAGCTCAGGACAAGGATGAATTCTCACCGCCACACAATTAGAGAAAAAAGGATGGATCTACCTGTGGCCAAACATTTCTGTAACCCCAACCACAGCATCATGGACATGAAATTGCTGGTATTGAAAGGAAACTTCAAGTCCCAGAGAGATAGGAGACTATGGGAGTACAAACTTATGATGACCTTTGACACATTCAGAGAAGGAATGAATGTGTCTTATGGATTCATGCCTTTTTACATCAGTTAAAAGATGTGCTCCTCTGATCATCCGAGCGTGTCACAGCCTGGACCAGACCCTTATCAAAGGACAATAAAACTTTCACACTGAACTGCAGCAGTATTTATGGCCCCACAACAGTTTGCCCCCCTGCCATAGTGATAGTTCTGTTTCATATAACTTGTTTTTTTTTTGTTTTTTTTTTTACTGCACTATTCTAAGTCCTGTTGTGTATAAATATGTGACTCTTCAGATTTTGTGTTATACCATGCCTGATGAAGAGACCTGCGTAGTCTCGAAAGCTTGCAATTATTACCATCTTTTCAGTTAGCCATTAAAAGGTATCAACCACTGAGGACTTTCTGTTCTTTTAAACAAAATTTTTTTTATCTCTACTGGCTAACACGGCACAAAGGTATATTTTACTTGTAATACCGTAGTAATGCAAAAATTCATTTAAACAGATCAGCGCTATACAACAGTCAAAAATTAAATCTAAAAAGTAGTATGGACATCATAATACCAATGATCAGATTTATTGAAGCAGAGAATACAAATCTCCAATGTCTTAGTTTACACAGAAATCTTTATCAAGTCTGTTGAAGGCTTTTGTGAAAATTCAAACAACACATTGTTTTGTACTCCATGCCTGAATAGAGTGGATTGTTGTTATGCTGACGTCCTACTACATTTTAAATTAAAATGATGTGCAAACGTTTTAAGCTTATGTGGGGAAAATGCTGCAAGGTAAAAATCTTTTAAAAAATAGGTGTTAATGGTTTATTTGTTTTATTAATTAAAGCGATTCTGTCAGCAAGATTTTACTACTTAATCTGAGAGCAGCACGATGAAGGGCTGAGATACTGATTACAGTGATGTGTCACTTAATAGGCTGTGTGTTGTTTCAATAAAATCAGATCATCACTACAGGACTATATGTGGCATGCCTCCTTGTTCTCGTACTGTGTGTAACCCAGCTACCACCACCAATTAGCAGCTTTCTGTCTATATTAAGTACACAAAATGCTGTTAATCAGTGTTGTGGAGGAAGTTATACATGGATTAGCATTCAGAGCACTGCTACATCTGAAGCAAAGAAAACTGTGTTCTTATCACAACTGCTGCTCTCAGTAAACTAAAGGTACTGTCACACATAACGAGATCGCTAGCGAAATCGCAGCTGAGTCACCGTTTTGGTGAGAGGAGAGGTCACTGAGAGGAGAGGTCACCGCCTCTCCTCAGTACAAGACATATGAAACCCCACATATAATTTGAAAAAAAAACACATGAAGGACTCCCAGACTTTGAGAAATAAGATTCTCTGCTCTGATGAGACAAAGATAGAACTTTTTGGTGATAATTCTAAGTGAAATGTGTGGAGAAAACCAGACACTGCTTATCACCTGCCCAATACAATCCCAACAGTGAAACATGGTTGTGGCAGCATCATGCTATGGAGTTGTTTTTCAGCTGCAGGGACAGGACGACTGGTTGAAATTGAAGGAAAGATGAATGCGGCCAAGTACAGAGATATCCTGGAAGAAAGCCTCTTCCAGAGTGCTCTGGACCTCAGACTTGGCCAAAGGTTCACCTTCTAACAAGACAATGACCCTAAGCACACAGCTAAAATAACAACGAAGTGGCTTCAGAACAACTCTCTGACCATTCTTGACTGGCCCAAGCAAAGCCCTGACCTAAACCCAATTGAGCATCTTTGGAGATACCTGAATATGGCTGTCCACCAACGTTCACCATCCAACCTGACGGAACTGAAGAGGATCTGCAAGGAAGAATGGCAGAGGATCCCCAAATTCAGGTGTGAAAAACTTGTGCATCATTCCCAAAAAGACTAATGGCCGTACTAGCTCAAAAGGTTGCTTCTACTCAATACTGAGCAAAGGGTCTTAATACTTATGACCATGTTAAATTTCAGTTTTTTTTGTTTCATAAATTTGGAAAAATTTCAACATTTCTGTTTTTTTTCTGTCAAGATGGGGTGCAAAGTGTATATTAATGAGAAAAAAATTAACTTTTTTGAATTTACCAAATGGCTGCAATGAAACTAAGAGTGAAACATTTAAAGGGGTCTGAATACTTTCCATACCCACTGTATATTGTCGTGATTCATGCATGGCTCTGCCATTCCTGAGCCGGTGCATGTATCTTGCCTCCAGGAGGGGCCTGTTTACTCTGGCTTCGTTCCGGGGGTCACGCAACCATGTTTTGATGATGCTGCCCCTGGGATGCCGCCAGTAATATTTCTGGCTTGGCTACATGCTCTTCTCGTATGAGAAGTACTCGGTTTTGTGTCCTGCTACCCTGTACCATTTGTCCTGACCCCTGACACTTCTGCCTGATCTGACCTCCGTCCCTCCTGCCCTGCCTGACCTCCGGTCCTCTTGTCCTGCCTGATCTTTGTCCCTCTTGCCTGTTCTGTCCTCCGTATGTCCTGCCCATTCTTCCTTCTGTACCTCTGTGTCCTTCAGATTCCGGTCCTGCTCTGTGTCCTCCACCTGCTCCCCTGTGTTCAATTGTTCTCCCGGCATCAGACTTCGGCTCTGTTTCTGAACTTTGGCTTATTTCCTCCCTGCTACAATCATGACATCCTGGCATTGACTCTTTCAGTTTGACTATCCCTACTGTGTGTTTGCGACCTGTATTGAGCTTCTGTATTATTGCACTCAGGAGTAGTTGCTTACCTGAGTCCCAGCGCCACCTATTGGTAGCCTACTTATATGTTCTCCCTTCACTGCATCCCCTTTCTGGCTATTGTTTTTAGGATCATCAGCTCTTTATATTTGGGATTTTCCTTGGAAGACAACATCAGTTGCGTGTCTGCAGTTGTCTGTGTCTTCTCCTTTCTGCACCATAAGGCTATGTGCGCACTAGGCCGTTTTACCCGCGGATTTACCCGCGGATTTGCTGCAGAAATTTCTTGAGAAATATCTGCAATCTTTGTGCAGACATTTCCCAGCAAATCCTACGAGAAAAAAAAATAGCTGTGCGCACTGTGCGGATTTTTCTCAAGAAATTTCCTTGAGAAGATTTTCTTGAGAAAATTTCTTGAGAAAATGAGCATGTCAATTCTTTTCCGCAGGTACCTGCGGATTTCTGCAGTATAGCCTGCAAAATCCGCAGAGAACAACCTGCGGGAAAATCGCGGCAAATTCGTAGCTAATCCGCGGCAAATCCGCATGCGGATTTACCGCGGATTTGGTGCGGATTTTTTCCGGAGGTCCGGAAATCTTCCACTCCCAGAAGTTTCTCAAGAAATTTTCTTGAGAAACTTCACATTTCTAGTGTGCACAAAGCCTAAGCCTTTCACCTTATTTGTACCTGTTTCAGTTTAGTTCACACGGGATTTCTTTTTATTCCTGCGCTCCTTCATCTCCTTGTCTGAAGGAGGGAGCCTTGTCTGAAGCAGAGCTGTTAGTTATGAGGCTATGTTCTTTAGTCTGTACAGGGACTAATTGAGTGCGGCCGCTATTCTATTTTTCTGCCTTATGCAAATTGTACTTTCACCTCCATCTATTTTCTTCAGGGTGTGAGAGTCAACAAGTGGACATTGTTTTCTCTTTGCTCTGTGGGGATCCACAGGCCTGTGCATTTTTTTGATTCCCCAGAATTTTCCTATGTTAAGGCGTATTACTTGGCTCTTGGCCTCATCTATAATGACCCTGACAAAGTCCCTGTTGATGAATCCAAGATCCAAAAATTGGCTCAGGGAGGACAAAGAGTTGAGGACTACTGCTCACAGTTCAGATGCTGGACAGTAGAGACCTTCTGAAATGACTCTTTTCTATGGAGTCGGTTCTGTCAGAGACTTTCGAGTCGGATTAGAAACATGATGTCTTACAGTCACGGACCACAGTCTGTGGTGGAAACTATGACACTGGCTGTTCATTTGGACAGATGCCTGAGAGATAGAGACATGTTTAAAGGCATTTCATTGGCACTTCCAGTTCGCACTGATGAACCTATGCAAATTGGTGCTTGCAGAGACACCAAAGGAGGAATTGAACTTGAAGCATCTGCTCGGTTTTGCAGTGCTTCTGATCATGTCATTATTCAATATTTCAAATATATTAACAAATTTCAAAAGGAAAGAAAAGAACCAACTTTTGTAGAAATGCAGGTTCCAAGAGTCTGAGATTGTCTCTGGTATGGGCGTCCATTTTTTTCTTACAGGTATCTTTTGAGTCTATGCCTGCATTTGTGGATTCAGGTTCTACCTTGAAACTAATTGATCATGACTTCATTGTAGATAGTGGTTATGATGTCTCCTCCCTTTACCTACCTATTCAAGTTTCTGCTATTGATAACTCTCCTCTTTCACAAAGTCATGTTATTATGAAGGTCGATAAAGTATATATAAAGGTTGAAGTGTTACACACAGAATCCATTTCATTTTTGGTTCTAAATTCTCTACTTACCAAGCTAGTGCTAGGCCTGTCATAGTTATTTAAACACAATCCAGCCCTAAATTGGGAGACCCAAGAGGTTATCTCAGGGATTGACGCCTGCTTTTCAGTATGTCTGTGGGGATCCTTGACTCCTGCACCTTGTTTCCCCGGATATAAGAATATTAAGGCTGATATTTTGTCTTATATCATTGTCCCAGAAGTGAGGGACAAAGAACCAGTCAGGATTCTTGATGAAGGGGAGGATGTGGGTGCTCTGATCTCAGGCAGCATATTCAGGATGCTCAGGACAGTGCATCAGAAGATTTATTTAAAAATAAAAGTTTTGTACCATCCTCATTATAAATAGATCTTCTTAAAGAAATGCATTCTTCTATTTTTGCTGGGTATCCAAATTTTTTCTGACACATGGAGGTCTATTTCTAGGTCTTTTTGGTGACAAAATGCTCATAAGGAAATTGAAGAGTATGTCCATAATTGCAGAGCCTGTTCCAGGCAAAAACTTCTCTTCAAGTCCCAGTGGGTTTTTCTCTTGTCTAGCAAAGTTCCATCGCAATCCTGTACTGACTTTAAGGTCTCCTTCACACGTCTGTGTCTCCGGTACGTGTTTGGTCTGTTTCCTCACATGCCGGAGACACGGGCACACGTACACCCATTAAAATCAATGGGTCTGCGCACACGTGCGTGTTTTGCTATGGACCATGTATACGTGTGGAGCATACGTATACCCATGTGTTCCACACATAGATATGTCGTTTTTTCTCCGGTATCACAGGTGTCACACGGACCGCACACGGACCGCATGGATGTGATTCGTCTAACACGCATCAGAGAAAACATACGTGTCTGTGAAATAAAAAGAACTACTATACTCACCTTCTCCAGCCCTCCTGTCTCTGCTGCTGCTGTCACTTTCTTCCGACCCCCCGTTCATTATGCTCATTGCATATTCACTCCACTGCGGGCCGGAAGCAGCAGCAGCGGGGAGTCCGCAGGACCGGAGACCGAAGATCAGTACCACGGACAGCAACATCAGGGACAGATGAGCAGAAAGTTCACGTTCTCCATGTGTTATCATGGATAACACACGGAGAACACACGTGTGCCATAAACACGGCACACGGAGGACAATACACACCTTTGACAAGTCCGTGAAAAACGAATGTGTGATTTTTACGGACGTGTGAAAGAGGAAAACATGGACTTTGTCACTGATTTGCCGAACTCAGAAGAGAAGAGACTTACTTCCCGTTTAATTAAAGCCAGGAAAGAAATAGAAGGGGGTCTTTTGGTAACCAGTGGACAGACCAAAAAAAGGAGTCAACTGCAGACATAGGAAGACCCTTTTCTTTAGGGTGGGGGCGTTTGTGTGGTTGTCCTCAAAAATATTTTTTTTATCAATGGGAATAAACTAAAAGTATGGGACATACAGTATAATCCCCAATAAAAAGATTTTATTATTCTTAATGAAGGTTAAAATCACACTACAAACCCAAGTGATAAAGTGCATGTGACCATACAAAAGGAAGGGAGCATCACTCAAGAGTGTCCCTAAATAGAAAAAAGCTGGAGAAAAAGTCCTAAGTCTTGCCCTGTGTCATGATAGTGACAATGGAAGTATGACAGACAACGTGACATGCTACAACACAATGGGTACACCAAGAACACTTTAACAATGGTGGGTCCTAGCACTAGTGAGGGGATAGATGGGACACCTACTTCAGTCACCTGCAGCGGTACCTTTCATTCTTAGCCAGTCCCTATACAGGTTCCACACCTGCTGTCGCCGAACAGGATAGCTGAATCCCTGGCAGGCCCTGTATTAACCTCGGCTAGTGAGTGCGCAGGTGAGGGATGCTAGCCTTACATCTGCACTAATAAGACACCAAGGGAAGAAAAGACAGACAGGGGGAAACACAACAACAGACTGCTGCAGTCAACACCAAAACTGCAGCCTACACAGCAACTTGCAGAGTGGGCTCCACCAGCTCCTTCCACCTTCACCTTTACAGGAACAGTGGAGAGGGGAGAGTTCTGGAGAATTCTCAAGTGGCAGCAATGAGCCTGGATCTTCAATTAAAACATGTGATTGCAGCCCAAGTGGCTAAACAAAGTGTGGACATACAGACTGACCTGGTACTGGAGTATGTGTGCAAGGGGGGAGGAAGCACTAAAGGGATCATTTGTGACACGTATAAAGATATACTACATACCTTTCTTTTAGACTACCCAATTAAAACTAAATCTAAATGGGAGGAGGAAGTTGGGCCGATAATAGAGGAGGTGTGGGAGAGTATCTTAGAGTATGTCCCTAAACTTTCCATGAGCGAACCGGCCAGACTATCTGACCTATACGTGATTCACCGGGTATATAGGTCTCCCTTACTGATGTTTAAAATGGGGTTGAAAAGGAATTCGGAGTGTCCAAGGTGTCAGGGATCTGACGCAGGTATTTTTCATATGATGTGGTCTTGTCTGAGACTGGTCTAAGGTTATCCACAAGATAGGAAGAACATATCGGTGTGTCCTTCCCAGGGAACCATTGCTTTGCATATTGGGATATGTTGAGGAGCTTGGGGTGGAAAATACTATGAAAATTGCCATTGCTAGGCTGCTGTATGTGGCAAGAAAGCTAATCGCCAGGTCCTGGATTAAAAAAGACCCCCCAACCATGGGAGAGTACATTAAAAGGGTGAAATGTATTCTTCAGCTGGAACAGGGAGTGTATGAAAGAAGAGGGAATGTTAAAATGTTTGAGAAGCTATGGTCTCCTTGGCTGCAATGCGAATAGGATGAGTGATGGACCAGTAAACTGGTCTGGGATCGGGATAGCCGTCGGAGACCTCTGATGTGTGTGTTTTGTTTTATTTGTGTTACTAGTTGTTCCTCCTGCACATCGGGGTGAACGGGATGGTTGCTATACTGCAGTTGGAGGGTATTCTAAGTGTGTACTAAATGGGATGTAGTATCGGGGAGAAGTGTTGATGCCAGGGTGGGGGAGGGGGCGGGAGGGGGAGTTAAAGGGGTAATAGATGTGATAAACTTAATTTGGATGCAGATTTGTTATTCTGTTGTATGTATTTTGTTTTAATAAAAAAAAGTATCTGATTTAAAAAAAAAAAAAAAAAAGCCTGGATCTAAATCCCATTGAACACCTGTAGAGAGATCTTAAAATTGCTGTTTTGAAAAGACGCCTTCATATCTGAGAGACCTGGAGCAGTGTGCAAAAGAAGAGTCCAAAATTCCAGTTGAGAGGTGTAAAAAGCTTGTAGATGGTTATAGGAAGCGATTGATTGCAGTTATTTATTCCAAAGGGTGTGCAACCAAGTATTAAGTTAAGGGTGCCAACAATTTTGTCCTGTCTGCTTTTAGGGGTACTTTGCAAACTACAAAATCGCAGCCGCGATGTCGGTGGGGTCAAATCGAAAGTGACGCACATCCGGCGTCGCTGTCGATATCGTAGTGTGTAAATCTTTTTTGATACGATTAACGAGTGCAAAAGCGTCGTAATCATATCATCGGTGTAATGTCCGACATTTTCATAATTTCGCTGCAGCGACGGTACGATGTTGTTCCTCGTTCCCATGCGGCAGCACACATCGCTGTGTGAGAAGCCGCAGGAGCGAGTAACATCAGCTTGCCTGCGTCACCTCGGCTCACGCCGGCTATGCGGAAGGACGGAGGTGGGCGAGATGTTTACGTCCCGCTCATCTCTGCCCCTCCGCTTCTATTGGCCGCCTGCCGTGTGACGTCGCTGTTACGCCGCACAACCCGCCCCCTTAGGAAGGAGGCGGGTCGCCGGCCAGAGCGACGTCGCAGGGCAGCTGAGTGCGTGTGACGCTGCCTTAGCGATAATGTTCGCTACGGCAGCTATCACAAGATATCGCTGCTGCGACGGGGCGGGGACTATCGCGCTCGGCATCGCTAGCATCGGCTTGCGATGTCGTAGTGTGCAAAGTACCCCTTACAGTTTTGTGTGAAATTCTGTTCAATTTTGCTTTTCTTCTGTGTTTTTTGGGTTGTTCAAATACACAGAAAGGAAATAATCTTGTGTATAACAAAACATGTGTAATTGTAATAATTTTCTGAGAGAAATATTCATTTTCTGGAACAATTTCAAGGTTGCCGATATTTTCAGCCATGGCTGTATATAAGCAGCCATTCATTCCATTCGGATCATTCACGCTGCTAACTGCACATCCACTGACGTATATCTGAACATTTTAAATGGAAGTTTCATAAAGTATGTAATGTTTCAAATATCTTTCATATTAACGAGTATATCTATGTGGAACAATCTACTTGAAGAAATTGCTCCCAGTAATAATATGCTATCAGTGTATAACAGAATCATTTTTTGTTTGAGACAGTCTAACAATGCAAAAGAGATTTCTATGATAGCTTATCTAATATGGTTGATTTACATTGCAATAATGCTGACTAGACAAGTTTTTTTTTCCAGTTTCTAAGATGAATAAGGTTTGGTCTTGAAAAATATATAGAAAATAATAGTAATTAGATATAGCAAAATATTTCTCTCTTTAGTCTAGCACAGGCTGGGGCAATTCATTTTCTCAAAGGGTCACATGAGAGACTGTAATAGTTGTGGAGGGAAGAACTAATATTTTGAACTTAATTTTGCTCATTATTATTATTACAAATAATAATTTTTATTTTTGCCACTTAAAGGGAATCTGTCACCAGTTTTTTGCTCCCCCATCTGAGAGAAGCATAATGTAGAGACAGAGACCCTGATTCCAGCGATGTGTCACTTACTAAGCTGTTTGATTTTATCAAAATGACAGCAATGTTTTCTCTGCTGCAGATCTAGCAGTTATACAGAGCTCATGAATATACTAGACTACCTGCAGCACACCAAGTAGTCTTCTAATGATAATCTACTGCTGATTAAACAGTGATTTTATCAAAACTACACTAAGCAGCTTAGTAAGTGATACATTGCTGGAATCTGGGTCTCTGCCCTTACAATATGCTGCTCTCAGATTAGGTGGCAAAAACCCAGTGACAGATCTCCTTTAAAAGTGAGCAGATTTGCCTCTTTTGACTCTCTGCTACAGATAATACATGTTACAATAGGGCTTATTTTAATATGTTCTCTTACCTATAGCAGCTAATCAAAACCAAACAGATTTCTGCTTTTTATTAAATCAGTAAATCATATTGCTCCTGTTATTCAGCATTTAACGGAGTGTGTATATCGGTAATGCAGCTGATGTGATTTATTTGGATTTTGCAAAGGCATTCAATACTGTATCACATAACAGCCTTAGGCTATGTGCCCACGTGGGATGAAACCTGCGGATTTAACTGCGGAAAATCTGTGGATTTTCTGAATTTTCCAGGTAAATCTGCAGGTTTTAGCATGCACAGACACTCCCCATGTTATCCTATGGGACATGGGGGGTGCTGTGTCTAAGCTGCGGATACGTGCAGCTGCAGAACATGGTGCGGATGTACCGCAGCCGCATTTAATTGCATGTCAATTCTTTCTGCGGAATTACCTGCGGAAATCTGCCTTGGTCCCATACTTACCTGCCTTGATAGCAGACACGCGGTCACTTTCCCTCCGTGCACAGGACATCAGTGGAGCCAATAGCAGGAAGGAGGAGGTGGGCGGGCCTGCACGAGCTCCAGTCATGTGACAGCCAGAGCTAGTGCAGGCCCGCCCACCTTCTCCTGCACAGTGGAGACAGAAACGGCCGCCGGAAAGCGAAGTGCTGCGTGATGGAGGTAAGTATGAACGCCCCGATCACTCCAGCACTTGTTCTGCATTGAGGATGCAGTGCCCAAGCCATGGTACTGTATCCTCAATGCAGAATGACTGGAGCATATCCGCAGGACATTCCACAAGAAAACCGCAGCATGGAAACAGACAAGGTTGTGCTGCGGATTTCTGGGAGCTCCTGCGGAATGTCCTGCTGATATAACCGCAGGACACTTTCCCCGTGGGCACATAGCCTTATAGTGAAGCTCCAGAAGCAAGGACTAGGGGAAACTATATGCAACTGGGTAATAAATTGGCTAAAAGATAGGAAACAAAGAGTAGTCATAAATGATACAGTCTCTAAATGGGCTATAGTCAGCAGTGGGGTGCCACAGGGATCTGTCATAGGACCGATTCTGTTTAATCTCTTTATTAATGATTTCTGAGTAAAAATAATGTTCGTTGGCACTGCTACAAAGTCAACACAGAATATAAATGGAAGCAAATAAAGCTAATAAATAGCACACAAAGAATCTGATATTTTTCAGGTATTGAGCAGTATATGTGGTGCTCAGACAAAAACACAAGTTAGATTTCATGCATGTAGAGCAGAAATATACGCAGTACTCACCACTGGATCGGTTTAAGAATAGCACTTTATTGGGACATCATGTGCAGGATAAGGAATAAATGGAGCGATGTGTAATCATGCTTCTTCAAGCTCAAGAGGAAGAAACGTGTGACATGTGAAACATCAGTCGCTCCTTTTATTCCAGATACTACACATGATGTCCCAATAAAGTGCTATCTCTTTATTAAAGACCTAGTGAATGGGATTAAGAGTAAAGTATCAGTCTTTTGCTGACGACACCAAACTAGGTAGGATATTAACCCCTTCATCACCAATGACGTATTACAGTCCCTGACAGAAGTTCTGTCGCTTATCCATGATATGTAAATAAAAGCTTATAACCTGACTGTAAATTCATCCATTGGTTTTATAAATTACTCTTTTGAAAGCTGAAACCCTCCCAAATTTGGTTTAGGTTATAAAAATAAAGTTGCTGCAAAGCTGAAATATTGATCATTTAATGAACACAAAAAGGTCAGATTTTTGCAAGACACACGTTTTGTCGCCCACAGAAAGTAATGTGAAATTCAAACAAATAATTAACTTCTAATACAAAGATATGTTGCATAGCATTGCTGAATGAAGTTGTGGTGCTATTAGAGCCATATTTAATATTTTGTTTGACTTCCATGAGCTTGAAGGACTGCATCCATGCGGTTCAACAATGATTCATACAATTTATTGTCATCAAGTCATCAAGAATAGCAAAGAATGCAGACTTACATGCCTCCCAGAGTTCATCTAGATTCTTTGGTTTTGTCTTCCAAGCTTCCACTTTCAAACTACCCCAAACATGCTCAATGATGTTCATGTCTGGTGATTGGGCTGGCCAGTCCTTGAGCACCTTGATCTGCAGTGCCAGGAGGAACTTTGTTGTAGAGATGGATGTATGAGATGGAGCACCATCCTGCTGCAGAATTTGACCCCTTTTATGATTGGAAATGTAAGAGGTAGCTAATACTTCTTGATATTTTAGGCTATTGATATTGCCTTTCACCTTGCAAATGTTTCGCACACCCCTATACCGAATGTAACCCCAGACCATGATCTTTCCACCACCCAACTTAACTGTTTTCTGGATCCATACGGGCTCCAGTAGGTCTCCTGCAGTATTTGCTGCAACTGTGGTGTAATTCAACTGACGATTCATCAGAGAAATCCACTTTCTGCCACTTTTCCAGTGTCCATCTGTTTAGTAGGGTGTGGGACTTGGCAAATGCCACACTTTTTTTAATTGCCTGATTCGACCATAGATGCCATTTCAAGACAGAATCCTACAAACTGTTCTAGTTGACACAGGGACTTGAGGTGACCAGGCCTTTTGGAGCTCTGCTGCAGTGGACGAGGGGCTGGCTTTGGATTTTCTAACCAACAAACGTTCCTCCTGAGCAGTTGTCTTGCGGGGTCTGCCGGACCTGGGCTTTTCAAAAACATCTCCAGTCTCTTTAAATCTTTTTTTAATTCTTTGTACTTGACGCTGAGACACATTAAAGGTGCCAGCCACTTCTGCAGTGGATCTGGTCTTCAGCCTCTTGATAATCAAGGCTTTTGTCGCAGGATGGATTTTTGGCATGTTGACAGAGGTCAAGTTGCAGTTCAAATGAAGGTCTGGGGTGCTGGGTTTCTTTTTATACACACCCACTAATTAACCGATCATTTAGTGAGCACAGGTGAGGATGTAAACTATTATTGAGTGCATTATAGGACAAAGCGACAAAACTGTTGTCTTGCCAAAATCTGACCTTTCTGTGTTCATTAAATGATCAATATTTCAGCTTTGCAGCAACTTTATTTTCATAACCTTATCCAAATTTGGGAGGGTTTCAGCTTTCAAAGGAGTAATTTATGAAAAAAATGGATGAATTTAAAGACAGGTTATAAGCTTTTATTTACATAACATAATATCCTTGGTCATGTCCCCCAGGTTACCCAGGGCTCCAGCAGCGAGCCCGTGGTAATCCCCATATATGTCTACTGATGTGATCAGCAGACATGTGCAGGGTCAGAGATCAGAGATCAGAGATCCACCCACAACTGTTACCCTCTTAGATCACGCTGCTCCCCACCATCACTATTGGCAACCCCGTGAAGAGTTGTCGGGGCACCAATGTGTTACCATAACAGCGCGGAGTCAGATGATGACCTCTGAAACTGCCATGACTCACTTCCTGTGGTGTATGGGGCCCAATGAGCAGAAGCAAAGAGGGGGCCCGACAAGCAAACAGATAGCTGCCCCCTCTTCTCCTGCTCTGTACTGATTGATGTGATCGGTGCAGAGCAGGAGAGGAAGCTTACCAAATTAGAACAGAGGCTGCACAAACTGAGCAGCTAAAGAACCTTCTGGAAATTCAGGACCTTTCAGATCGATTGAGAATGTATGGGCTCCTTCTAGATTAGTGGACGTGACTGGCTTGGTTGTTGGTCATGGCAATGTTTCCTCCCCTCCACTATAACTATGCAAGAGGAGGCAAAGCCCCCCTGCACCCCTGCCGTATTAGGCTCTTACCCCTAAACCCCCGCTTCTATTAGAAACAACTCCATGACCACGTGGACTGAAAAAAAAATGTTTATTTCATCAGCGTGTTTGTAGCAAAGCTGTTTTTGTCTACAGGTGCATATAGTGTACATGTATCAGAGCCGTGTTTGTCTATGGGTGCAAGTAGCAGAGCTGTGTGTGTCTATTGGTGCATGTAGTGTGCATGTAGTAGAGCTGTGTGTCTCTAGATATATGTAGTGTGCTTGCAATAAAGCTGTGTATGTCTATAAGTGCATGTTGTACAGCTGAGTGTGTCTATATGTGCATGTAGTAGAGCTGTGTGTCTATAGGTGCATTTAGTGTGCTTGTAGTAGAGCTGTGTCTATAGGTGCATGTATTAAAAATATGTGTCTATAGGTGCATGTAGTAGACCTGTACGTGTCTATGGGTGCTTGTAGTGTGCATGTAGTAGAGCTGTGTGTGTCTATAGGTAATAATAATATTTATTCATTTATATAGCGCTATAAATTCCATAGCTCTTTAAATACATTGGCAACACTGTCCCCTTTGGGGCTCACAATCTAATTTCCCTATCAGTATGTTTTTGGAGTGTGGGAGGAAATCAGTGTACTGGGAGGAAATCAGTGTACCCGGAGGAAACCCACACAAACACGGGGAGAACATACAAACTCCGTGCAGATGTTGTCCTTGGTGGGATTTGAACCCAGGACCCCAGCACTGCAAGACTGCAGTGCTAACCACTGAGCCACCGTGCATGTAGTGTGCATATAGTAGAGCTGTGTGTGTGTCTATAGGTGCATGTAGTAGAAATGTGTGTGTCTATAGGTGCACATAGCAGAGCTGTGTCTATAGGTGCATGGCCCCCCAGAGCTGTATACCACCCCTCAGCTGTATGGGACCCCCAGAGCTGTATGTGCTCCCCTCAGAGCTGTATAGGCCCCCTCAGAGCTGCATGCGCCCTCCTAAGCTGTATGCGTCCCTTCCAAAGCAGTATGGGCCCCCCAGAGCTGTTTGGGCCCCCAGAGCTGTAAGCCCCCACCCCAGTAATGTGTATGCCACCAAACTAACATATATGCCCCCAGTAGCATCTATTCCCCCAGTAATGCCTATACTCCTCAGTAATGTGTATGCCCCCCACTAATGTGTATGCCCCCAGTACCGTCTATGTCCCTCAGTAATATGTATGTGCCTCAGTAATGTGTATGCCCCTCCTGTGTTGTATATACTGTAGCCCCCAGGCCCTCCTGTGATGTATATACTGTAGCCCCAGACCCTCTTGTGATGTATATACTGTAGCCCCCAGCCTTCCCTGTGATGTATATACTGTAGTCCCCAGCCCCTCCTGTGATGTATAAACTGTAGCCCCCAGCTTCCCCTGTGATGTATATACTAGAACCCCAGCCTCTCCTGTGATGTATATACTGTAGCCCCATCCTCCTCTCTGATGTGTATACTGTCGCCCCAAACCTCTCCTATGATGTATATATTGTAACCCCCAGACCCTCCTGTGAGGTATATACAGCAGTTTCACTGCACTTGGCATGGCCATGTCTGTTAGTGACGGCCATCACGCAGTGCCCTGCACAGCCACATGTGTGGGAGGAGCTGGACAGGGACAAGCAAGTGAGGTGAGTGAGGCTGCTGCTGGCGTCCCTATTTTAATGTTATCTCTAATGTGTCTGTCTGTGCATGTATGACGTGTATATCTATGTATGCCAGTGTATATGACTGTGTCTAAATTTACAGTGTATTGTCAGAGTAATCGGCCCCCTTGAATATTTCAACCTTTTCCCACATTTCAGGCTTCAAACATAAAGATAAAAATTTAAAATTTTATGGTGAAGAATCAACAAGTGGGACACAATTGTGAAGTTAAACGAAATTTATTGCTTATTTTAAGCTTTTTAAAAACTAAATAACTGAAAAGTGGGACGTGCAATATTATTGTTAATACTTTGTAGCGCCACCTTTTGCTGCGATTACAGCTGCAAGTCGCTTGGGGTATGTCTCTATAAGTTTTGCACATCAAGAGACTGAAATTGTTGACCATTATTCCTTTGCAAACAGCTGGAGCTGAGTGAGGTTGGATGGAGACCATTTGTGAACAGCAGTTTTCAGCTCTTTCCACAGATTCTCGATTGGATTCAGGTCTTTACTGTGACTTGGCCATTCTAACACCTGGATAAGTTTATTTGTGAACCATTCCATTGTAGATTTTGCTTTATGTTTGGGATCATTGTCTTGTTGGAAGACAAATCTCCATCCCAGTCTCAGGTCTTTTGCAGACTCCAACAGGTTTTCTTCAAGAATGGTCCTGTATTTGGCTCCATCCATCTTCCCATCAATTTTAACCATCTTCCCTGTCCCTGCTGAAGAAAAGTGTGCCGTCCCCGCATCAGCTGCCGGGCCGCTCGGATTCGGATCCGCGGTGGCTCGAGGGGGATCACCGGACCCGGGATCAGGGTCGCGCAGCCACTAGGAATAAAGGGGGAGTTATTTACAAGGGATGGTAAGAACAGTTCATGACGCCACCAGTGGTGCGTGGCAAGATGGAGTACCACTGCTGCGATGGGGAATACCCGGTGGCGATGGTGCAGGTAGCAAGATGTTTAACCCCCCCCATGGGTAGGGGGAATGCCCCGGGACTCGATAAGAGAATTGGGGAGGTGCTGTTGGGACGGTAAGGAGTTGTTTGTGTACTCACTCAGTCCAATGACACTGACACTGACAACTATAGTAAACCAAAGTTCTGGACACCGCTGCTGCTTGGAGGGAGCATGCCTGGATCCCATAACCGTTGGTGTTGCCTGTCAGTCCGTGGCTTTTACCTTGGAACCTAGTTTCTCTGGTTGATCCCTTGAGTATTAAACTGGTCAGCTCCCGCTCATCAGTGTGGCTAACTGGGTGAGCTTGCTCTCAGGGTTCACGCTTGGGATTTTCTGGACCGTGTGAGTGGAAAGTCCTATCCCCCTCGTTGCGCTAGTAGCCTGATTTTGAAGCAGGTGGAGAACGGATCTTAAAGGCTCCGTCCTCGTCGGATAAATAGTCAGGACGCCTGAAGCTACTCCCTATAACTGAATAGGATAACTAAAGTGAGCACTAATATATATATTATGAGTGCAAGCCAAAAAATACATACTATACAAGGATAAGGCTGCACATCAAACTTAGATAATGGTATAATGCCTCAAGCATATGGAAAAATATTGGAATATACAATGAAAAATGCTACTTGCTAATTTGAACATGTGAATAATGAATTGCATACCTGCCATGAATATTAGGAAAAAGGAGATATTTAGCAATCGCATTGATCAATGTAACTGAGCCCCAAGACCTCGTCAAGGTATATCTCTATATTGGGGTCCCTAGCTCTGTGACCCTAACTGTGTGTCATCTCATTGCAATTAAAAACTGCTGTGGGTGGAGAGGGGTAACTAAGGACTTTCTTATATAGGAGATGGAAAAAAACATGGCCGAAAGGGGCGGAGCTGTGTTCACATTCAGAAAAAAAACTTCATATAACTGAATAGGATAACTAAAGTGAGCACTAATATATATATTATGAGTGCAAGCCACAAAATACATACTATACAAGGATAAGGCTGCACATCAAACTTAGATAATGGTATAATGCCTCAAGCATATGGAAAAATATTGGAATATACAATGAAAAATGCTACTTGCTAATTTGAACATGTGAATAATGAATTGCATACCTGCCATGAATATTAGGAAAAAGGAGATATTTAGCAATCGCATTGATCAATGTAACTGAGTTACACAGCTCCGCCCCTTTCGGCCATGTTTTTTTCCATCTCCTATATAAGAAAGTCCTTAGTTACCCCTCTCCACCCACAGCAGTTTTTAATTGCAATGAGATGACACACAGTTAGGGTCACAGAGCTAGGAACCCCAATATAGAGATATACCTTGACGAGGTCTTGGGGCTCAGTTACATTGATCAATGCGATTGCTAAATATCTCCTTTTTCCTAATATTCATGGCAGGTATGCAATTCATTATTCACATGTTCAAATTAGCAAGTAGCATTTTTCATTGTATATTCCAATATTTTTCCATATGCTTGAGGCATTATACCATTATCTAAGTTTGATGTGCAGCCTTATCCTTGTATAGTATGTATTTTTTGGCTTGCACTCATAATATATATATTAGTGCTCACTTCAGTTATCCTATTCAGTTATATGTAGTTTTTTTTCTGAATGTGAACACAGCTCCGCCCCTTTCGGCCATGTTTTTTTCCATCTCCTATATAAGAAAGTCCTTAGTTACCCCTCTCCACCCACAGCAGTTTTTAATTGCAATGAGATGACACACAGTTAGGGTCACAGAGCTAGGGACCCCAATATAGAGATATACCTTGACGAGGTCTTGGGGCTCAGTTACATTGATCAATGCGATTGCTAAATATCTCCTTTTTCCTAATATTCATGGCAGGTATGCAATTCATTATTCACATGTTCAAATTAGCAAGTAGCATTTTTCATTGTATATTCCAATATTTTTCCATATGCTTGAGGCATTATACCATTATCTAAGTTTGATGTGCAGCCTTATCATTGAAGCTACTCCCTGACCTAGGGTCAACGTACCCCGTCGTGCCCTGGCCCTTGCAGGGTGATGGCACAAGGCTGCCAGCTGTCCTCCTCGACAGTCCGTGCCCCTTGTCATGATCCCCTGCGACCGGGGTCCAGCTCCTACCAGGCCCAGACCAACGTCTGCCACCTAGTAGTCTCAAGGAGCCCAGCTCCTCCAACACTTCACCGCTCCATGAGCTCTCCTCTTGAGAGTCACTAGCTAACTGACTGTCTTCTGACACTCCTGACCCTACCTTACCAACCCCCCAAGTGGGCGACCCTATTCAACTCGGGCTGTCCACTGGTGTGTCTGGTGGGTGTGGTGCAGAGTGTTCCTAGGATTTTGATTGGCTGTTCTTGGCAACACCAAAGGTTAGGGATCCTTAACCAAGTAGGAGGTGGACATGGCACAGAAGGGCAAATTGCACAATACCCTGTGACACCTTGACAGGCCAGGGCGTCACAAAAGCAGACCCAAACCATGATGCTGCCACCACCATGTTTGACAGTAGGGTTGGTATGTTCAGGGTGATGAGCTGTGTTGCTTTTACGGCAAACATATCGTTTGGCATTGTGCCCAAATAGTTCGATTTTGATTTCATCTGACCAGAGTACGTTCTTCCACATGTTTGGTGTGTCTCCCAGGTGGCTTGTGGCAAACTTTAAATGACACTTTTAATGGATATCTTTGAAAAATGGCTTTCTCCTTGCCACTCTTCCATAAAGGCAAGATTCGTGCAGTGTACGACTGATTGTTGTCCTATGGACAGACTCTCCCACCTCAGCTGTAGATCTCTGCAGTTCATCCAGAGTGATCATGGGCCTCTTGGCTGCATCTCTGATCAGTCTTCTCCTTGTTTGAGATGAAAGTTTGGATGAACGGCCAGATCTTGGTAGATTTACAGTGTTATGATACTCCTTCCATTTCAATATGATCGCTTGCACAGTGCTTCTTGGGATGTTTAAAGTTTTGGAAATTTTTTTGCAATCAAATACGGGTTTAAACGTCTCCACAACAGTATCACGGACCTTCCTGTTGTGTTCCTTGGTCTTCATGATGCTCTCTGTGCTTTTAACAGAACACTGACACTATCACAGAGCAGATGCCATTATATGGAGACTTGATTATGTGGCGCCCTGGCCTAACCAGGTGGTCACAGACACAACACCATACACACCCCTTCCCTGGATAGGTCACACCAGTCACACATTAAACCCTTGTTGCCTCCCTCCAGGGTTGATGTCCACACCAGGTGGGGCGGAGCCAGGTGGTTGGCCTCACCCACCGAGGAGTTCACAGACCTGGAGGCGGGAAAAACACAGTTAGTTGTTGGAGAGTCCCGTTGTGGGCAGTAGAGTGAGAGGAGCGAAACTGTCGGTGTCTGGGTTGGAACCCGGGCACTTCCAGCAAGGTCGGCAAACGGTGGTGGCCATCTGCAGGAGTTGGCGAAGGTCAGCGGAACCATAGGACCGGGGCCGGGTGGTGGCCCGCCGGTACCAAACCAGGGAGCCGATTGGAGCCAAGCACCAGGCAGGGTACTCAGACCCCGACTAGGCTTAAAGCCAACCTCTAGTCAAATTTTCTGATTGCGGTCTGGACCTCAGGGGTTTATTCCCAACCAAGTCCCGAGTGAAGGCAAAACCCCAACCGTTCCGGTTAAGTGCCACCGCCAAGGGCCAGAGATCCACAGGGCCAGCGTCTGCGGGCAAAAGGGCTCCTCCGGCACGTATACGTCGGGGAGCGGACTACCGGTGCCCAGGCATTGGCGTCAACATATAAAACACAGGTGCAGGGAGATGACAGCCACCATCAACCCGTCCAGGGAGAACACCGCAGCCGGCTGTGGGCCCCGTCCATCCAGCTGTTTGGTTTACCAGAGACTCTGTCCGTCTGTGTCTGAGTGAGTACACCTGTGGCATCCGGCACCGCGCTGCGCTGCACCACAACCCTGCACCCTGCCAAAACCCATCCTGCGGAATCCTCACCCATCCTATCGGGCCCCATGACCACTAGCCCCTACCCACAGAGGGGTTAACACCTAGCTGCTCCCCGCCATCGCTCCCAGGAACCCCGTCACCAGCAGCGGTGGTGCCCACCATCACCACAACCCATGGGTGGCGTCACAAACTCTATATATATCTCTCCCAAAACCAATCCAAATCCCTTTTTCACTCGTGGGCGAGGAGCGCTGCTCGAGACCCGGGTTCGGCCCGCTCGAGCCACCGAGGAGAAGGCACCGGATCTGAGCGCGATCTCCCCGAGCAGCCCCCGCCCCCGACAATTACACACAGGTGGATTATATTTATCATCATCAGTCATTTAGGACAACATTGGATCATTCAGAGATCCTCAATGAACTTCTGGAGTGAGTGTGCTGCACTGAAAGTAAAGGGGATGAATAATATTGCATGTCCCAATTTTCAGTTATTTATTTTTTAAAAAAATTTAAAATAAGCAATAAATTTCGTTCAACTTCACAATTGTGTCCCACTTGTTGTTGATTCTTCACCATAACATTAACATTTTTATCTTTATGTTTGAAGCCTGAAATGGGGGAAAAGGTTGAAAAATTCAAGGGAGCCGAATACTTTCGCAAGGCACTGTATGTCTGTTTATATGTATTTTTGTGAATTTGTCTATATGTATATGTATATGCCTGTATATCTACATATCTGTGTATATTCGTGTCTGCGTGTGCATGGAACCCACTGAGACTATTTCGCCCGGGTCCCACAAAAACCTGGAGTCAGCCCTGCTTTATACACAGTGTGAATGGGTGCAGGGGCCAAATTTTCATCGTTCTCTTGGGTATAGCAGCCTTTTGCTGTACACAGGATTACAGAGTAGCAGGCTGTCACTTTACACAGGATAGAGATATGAGAGCAAGCATACACTAACAATGTGCACATTCTCACCTCCCTCTCCTGTCAGCATTGGCTTCTTCTGTTGTGTGATCCTGCCAATCATCATGAGTGGTGGAATATTGTAAGTATGAGTGGCAGAGTATTGTAATTGAAGGGACACAAAGGTGCTCAAAGCTCTTTCCAACACCAAGGGTGCACCATAACCCCCTCAATTACATCTTTACAGACCATACGCCACACCCTGCATCAAATTGGTCTGCATGGCTGTTGTCCCAGGAGGAAGGAAGCCTCTTCTAAAGATAATGCACAAGAAAGCAAATAAACAGTTTGCTGAAGACAAACAGACTAGGGACATGGGTTACTGGAACCATGTCTTGTGGTCGGATGAGACCAAGATAAACATATTTGGTTCAGATGGTGTCAAGCGTGTGTGGCATCAAGCAGGTGAGGAGTGCAAAGAGAAGTGTTTCTTGCCTACATTCAAGCATGGCTATGGGTGTGTCATAGTTTGGGGTTGCATGAGTGGTACCAGCTGGGTGGAGCTGCAGTTCATTGAGATAGCCAACATGTACTGTGACACACTGAAACAGGGCATTATCCACCCCCATCGGAAACTGGGCTGTAGGGCAGTACTCAAATATAACGCCAAACACACCTACAAGATGACCACTCTCTTGCTAGAGAAACTGAGGGTAAATTTGTTGGGCTGGCCATGCATGTCTCCAGACCTAAATCCTATTTAGCGTCTATAGAACATCCTCAAATGGAAGGTGGAGCAGTGCAAGGTCTCTAACATCCACCAGCTCCGTGATGTCATCATGGAGGAGTGGAAGAGGATTCCAGTGGCTCCTGTGAAGCTCTAGTGAACTCCATGCCCAAGAGAGTTAAGACAGTGCTTGAAAATAATGGAAAGGAAAATCCAGCATCTACCGAGAATACTGAAAAGAAAAAAAATTATGTAAAGATCCAAAGCTTATCCATTTTAAAAATAAAAGTATAAAAAACACACTGCAGACAAAATATTGTAAATGAATCATATTGTTCTTGAGAATTGGCACAGTTCGAGATAAATCTATGATATGGGAATGAGAGGTTCAGATTATAGAGGATGTTTAGTCTTAGGCCGGCTTTGCACACTACGACATCGCAGGTGTGATGTCGGTGGGGTCAAATCGAAAGTGATGCACATCCGGCGTCACTTGCGATGTCGTAGTGTGTAAAACCTTTTTGATATGATGAACGAGCGCAAAAGCATCGTTATCATATCATCGGTGTAGTCTCCGACATTTCCATAATGCCGGTGCAGCAACAGGTACGATGTAGTTCCTCGTTCCTGCGACAGCACACTTCGCTGTGTGAAAAGACGCAGGAGCGAGGAACACCCCTTTCCTGCGTCCCGGCTGCTATGAGAAGGAAGGAGGTGGGCGGGATGTTTACATCCTGCTCATCTCCGCCCCTCCATTGCTATTGGCCGCCTGCCGTGTGACGCCGCACGGCCCGCCCCCTTAGGAAGGAGGCGGGTCGCCGGCCAGAGCGACGTCGCAGGACAGGTGAGTGCATGTGAAGATGCCGTAGCGATAATGTTCGCTACGGCAGCTATCACAAGATATCGCACGTACGACGGGGGCGGGGACTATCGCACTCGACATCACAGCATCGGCATGCGATGTCGTAATGTGCAAAGCCCGCCTTAGGTTATTAGCGAAACAGAGGTCATGGGTAGAGTGATATACAGAGATGAGGGAGGAGATGTAAGGCTGCGCAGAACTGTGGAGGGCTTTGTGGGTGAGAGTGATAAGTTTATAATGTACTCTGTAGCGAATGAGCAACCAGTGCAATAACTAGCACAGGGTAGAAGCATCAGTTTAGCACTTGGAGAGCAATATGATACTTGCTCCTTAATTCAAGATGAATTGGAGAGGGGAGTGTTTAGTAAGAGGGAGACCGTTAAGTGGAGAATAGTCCATACGAGAATGAATAAGAGCGACAAAAAGAACTTTTGCACTGTCGACGCTTAGGGGGGCTTTACACGTTGCGACATCGCTACCGATATATCGTCGGGGTCACATCGTTAGTGGCACACATCCGGCGCCGGTAGCGACATCGCAACGTGTAAATCCTAGGTGTGACGATGAACGAGCAGAGAAGCGTACAATATCGCTGATCTGTGTAACGTCATTCATTTCTATAATGTCGGTTCAACCGGAGGTATGATGTTGTTCGTCGTTCCTGCAGCTCCACACATCGCTGTGTGTAAACCCGCAGGAGCGACAAACATCTCCTTGCCTGCGTCCTGACGGCAATGCGGAAGGGAGAAGGTGGGCGGGATGTTATGTCCCGCTCATTTCCGCCCCTCCGCTAAATTGGCCGACCGATTAGTGACGTCGCGGTGACGTCGCTGTAACGCCGAACGCACCTCACCCTTGAAGGAGTGATTGTTCGGCGGTCACAGCGACATCACCGAGCAGGTATGTGCGTGTGAAGCTGCCGTAGCTATAATGTTCGTTACGGCAGCAATCATCACATATCGCATGTGCGACAGGGGCTGGTGCTATCGCGCCGGACATCGCTAGCAATTGCTAGCAATGTCGCAACGTGTAAAGCCCACCTTAAAAAAGGTTGAATTCTAGAGATGTTTTTGTGGGGTAGATGTCATGAGCAAACGAGTGATTGGATGTAGGGAATGAAAGACACATCCAAGTCAAATATGACCGCAAGGCAGTGGGCGTGCTGCGGCAAAGTAATGGTAGAACCACAGATGGAAATTACAATATTGGGTTTATGAAGGTTAGTAGAGGGAGGATACATGAGAAGTTCCGTTTTTGACAGATTCAGTATTAGCTAGAGGGAGGACAAGATGTTAGGGATTGCTGTCAGGCAATCACTGGTATTTGTAGTAATGCAGGGATGATGTCAGGAGCAGTAGTGTATAATTGGGTGGCATCAGCATAGAGATGGTACTGAAAATTGAATGTACTGTTTGTCCAATAGGAGCAGTGTATAGAGAGAAGAGGAAAGGACCAAGGACTGAACCCTAAGGAACCCAGACAGAAAAGGGAAGAGGAGAGGAAGGCAGTGGACAAAAGATACAGTGAAGGAGCGGTCAGCGAGCCTGGCGGAGAACCAGTAGAAAGTGGTTCTTGAGCCTGATAGAGCGGAGTATAGTGAGGAGGTTCTGGTGATCCACCGTGTTCAATGCAGCTGAGTAATCCAGGAAAATCAGCATATACTGTAGCTAAGTACAACGCTCAACTTCAATAGGCACTTCTATAGACATTAAATATAGCAAGGTCATCACTCCAATATAAAGAGGTATTTCAGAGCCCTGTTCTTGGGATTAGTAGAGGATCCATGGGATAGACGCTTAGCAATTAGTAAGTTGTCACTTATACTATGGATAGGTTAAACTTTGCTAAAATGGGAATAACATTTATTGATCTATTTTCTCTATATGCTTTCTCTCTGGAGTAGGAGGGCATGTGGTGGCATCAAACACAGTATGTAAATTAAAGGGCTTTTGTCACTGAGGCCTTGCCATTAGCCTATAAAATTACATAGAACAGATGGGAAGATGTTAACATCAGTGCATGTTTTATACGTGTTGTAGATAGTCAAAGCAAAGTTGAAATAAAATGTTAATACAATTCTTACAAATCTTATAATAGCAGGTAAAATTAAAGCTTTTATTATTTATACTACTTCAATATGGCACGTCTAGCATTCACGTTTGCCAGAATGGCCGCAGAGCAAAAGTGAGTCTCTTGTCTTTCAATCCAGATAATAGTAGAATTATTTTTATTAGAGCTTTTATTCATTTTACTACAATTACATTTTTTTAATGCAGCAGTTATTAGATCAGCACTCCCTTAACTGACGTCTAAAAATCCACAATCCTATAAAACTGAAAGAGATACTCCTCTGTTCCTAGGTAATGAAGAATAAAGTTAATTTTAGTTTATTTCTATAAAGGGATTAGACTTCAAGATAGAACTTTGATAATTCAGAATGTTTGAATAGGCTGGTATCTGTTGGCTCTTGTTAAAGGGGGTTGTCCAGGAAAGGTCAATAATATTCCATTGATGGGGGTCTGACACCACTTCTCCACCGATCAACTGCAATTAGCTCCGGTGGCAGCCAGATTTAAAACGGAGTTGGAACAGCACAGCTCTGTCACATGGTGTAGTAGCCAATTTTAAGAACTGCAGGTCAACTCCTATTCAAGGATGATTACTACAGTATATCTTTATGTTTGTTTCAGTCCAAAATCAAATTATGGCTTAAAATGGAGCATGAAATAGATTGCTATAACAGTATGGCTTTCTACAATCAACTATCTGAAATCAGTGGTCAACAAGGAAATAGATCTTTATGGCATGAGCTATAGAAATAGTTTGAGGGGCTAAAGTTGGAGTGAGTAGGTGTCAATAAGCTATTCTGGCCAGTTTATTAGATACTGTGCCAGAGTAACAAACTGATTTTTTTTTGTCCCAGGTGAAGCAAGAGGAGCTACAAATCTTCAATCAGCAATTTTACATAAGACAACTTTTCTAATTGGCTTTAGTCATTTGTGTAAGAAGGTGGTCAGTGTATGGAAACTCACCCCTGAAGACATCGACCATATTGTTTTATTATCATGTTAAAGTACTTTATTTCATGTTAGGTATTTGGTGAGTGTCGCTGCTGCTTGTAATGTAGCGGAATCGAAGTAGTGTGATGGCCGGCGCTAACTAGCGCTGAGGCCTGGTAGGACTCCCTTTATGTACGGCCTATGTGTAAAGTAATGTGTGGATATTATGGGTCATTTTTATTTAGGAAATGAGATATGAGAATGCTAGACAGGGTACTAGATAGAGTGTTATGTTGAAATGTGTTTAGGTAAAAGCTGCTGGTTAGGATGTTGGGCTGGATACCTCAGCTGCATCCCACAGCTGGGACACCAGGGGATAAAGAAAGGTTTAGCCCCTGGGAGGAGTCTGAGAGGGTTAAGTTCCTGAGACAGGAAAAGTGAACAGGAGAAGATGGCTGCATACGGAAGAAGGTGTGTGTTGTGTCGGGGTCAGACCGGACCTCCTACAGTAAGGTCTCCATTGTTGGCGGAACTGCTGGGCAAATGTTGGGGTATGCGGACCCCGAGGATAGGAACAGTGCAGCTGGCACCCTAAGAAACGGACAGGCTTACACCAGTCTGCTGTTAGAGAATGCAGCCTATAGAAGAAGAAGTACAGTGCAGGAGTACACAGAAAGGAAGGAGAGGAAGGAAAAAGAGGGAGACTGCATTTATTGTGACCCATGTGAAGAAACATGAAAGTTCAATGTTTAAGAAAAACCCTATTATGTCATCTCCTTTCTTGGACCGAAGCTCCAGAAGAGTGAAGGAACCGAAGCATCCCCTACAACAAGTAAGTGAACGCACCCCATACATTGTCTGGGCCTACAAACTTCCGGCAGCAGGGCCCAGGGGTTGCACCTAGATACGACACAAAGCCCGACTACAGCGCCCCCTGCCACCCTGTTATATTTGCACAGACCAAATTAATACTGTATTTAACAAAATAAAATGACCTCAATGAAAGCAAGAACTCTCTCAGACTTGGGAAAGAAGAACATAGTTATAGTCAGCGGGACACAAAACCTTTGGGACATGGCCAAATTAAATAACAAATCTTTTTGTTGTATTTCACACTATGTCCGATCTGTGTCTGAGTAATCTCAGATAAAAGCAAACAGAAGCTACTTCCAACTGCTAGAAAATGTTAGAGATAATAAAATATTAGAAAACTCAGCACATATTTCCTAAAAAGGCACAGCGATGAAATAAAGTGACCCGGCTTATTATAGCTAAAACAAAATGAATGTCTGAAGTGACCCACAATAAGTATGCCATAATTGGAGCAAGAAATGAGCAGAATGTTCTACAGCTCACATAATAAATAAACTTGGATGTTTTATATGCTCTTTTTATTCTGTTGATCCCTGAGATTGTTTGATTGGTAGTTAATTTTCTAAATAACATACCGTACTGTGCTAAGGTTTTAGGCAAGTATGGAAAAAGAGCCACCGTGTCATGATTCTGATGAGTGGTGCTCTGCTCTCCTGCAGAGCCTGTACTGGGCCTCATATTTTTCTCCAGTGAATTTGTTGCTCCCTAAGTCATGTATGGTGTGAGAGGGGTCTGTTCTTTGAAGCCTCATACTGAGGTATAGCTTTTCTTTATCGGGGAGCCAGTCCACTCAGAACGCCGCTAGTGATAGTTCCTGTTTAGCAGTGCACGTCTCTGGTTCCCCTAAGTAACTGACCTGATTTTGTCCCGCTTCCTAGTTCCTTGTACCCCATTCTGTGTCCTCCCGTACTCCGTCTTGACTCCCTGCCTCCCTGACCTTCGACTTGTTCCTGACCCCAGGCTCTGCTCTCTCATGTATCTGACTTTTCCTCTTGCCTATCGACCTCGGCTTGTAGGCTTGTATTCTGACCCCAGCTCCACTCTCTTCCTGGTAATTTACGTGATTTTCTGGTTTACTGACTCTTGGCTCGCACACTAACTTCCACTTCTCTCTCTCCCTGTTACTGACATGACTTCCTGTCTCTTGACCGCTGGCTTGTTCGACTTCTCTGCAGATCTCCTCCACTAGGGTATCTAGCGACTCCTAGTGGTCTAGCACCTCATTACACCAGGGTGCTCGGCATCACGCAAACAGCTCTGATCTTCAGATGACCTCGTTAGTCTGGGAAGCAAGCCTACAACTACAGAAGATCTGTGGTTACTTCTCCAAGATGTTTGGAACAACCTCCATGTTGAGTTCCTCCACAAACTTAGTGTATCTTGATGCTATTTTGAAAGCGGTGATCATGATCACACAAAGTATTGACTTGAATTTGTTACTTGATAAATATAGATATAAACTGTCATAGCTTCTGTTATGTTTTTAAAGCATTTTAAAGGCCCGCATACAAATTAGAGTAAAATCCGCCAATTCCGCTAATATCGATGGGTTCGTCTGGCAGTCTAATTTGTATATGAGCCCCCTGACAGATGATTGTTTAGGATCATACTAAGGACCTGGGAACACTCATTACAGGTGGAAAAAATTCCATCAGCTTAATAGGAAAGGGTCTTTATAGTTAGAGTAGTGGAACACTCTGCCACTAAAGATAGTAATGCCAGACACTATAAAAGCTTTTAAAAAAGGGTTGGGTGATTTTGAGATGAGTGCAGTAGGCTGGGAGAAGGAAAAAATTACTAAAAAGTTGATCTAGTAAGAAATATTAAGTTTTTTATCCTTTGTTATGCTATTAATTTATGGAAAAGAACATTAGTTTCTTACTATGTCGAAATAACATATTGGATACTATTAAACTAGAAAAAAAAAACATAAAGACAACCCTTTGTCAATCAAAATCCCAAACAGCCTTTTCTATTTTCGGAAGACATTGTTTTAAGCTTCTAATAGGCTATATGTAAAGGGGTTGTCATCAGTGCCGGACTGGCCAACCAGCAATTCTGTCAAATGCCAGAAAGGCTGGGCCAGCTGTGGGCTGCCTTGTCTGCTATGCTGTTAACAAGGGCTTCCCTTATGTGTGCAGCCTGCTGGAGGTTGGCACCAAGCAAGGGAAGTCAATGGTTCCATTACGTAACTTCATCGCACCTCCTGCGTTCACTACGTAGCTGGTTGGAAGAGGAGACAGATGCTGTAGAGGACACGTCGTCTAGATTAGGTGAGTCAAAGGATTTTTTTACTTTGGGTGGCTGTGGGGGACCATCATATTATATAGGGTGCTGTGTATTAAACCATCATAGTATGTAAGCGCTGTGAGGTAGATCACCATGCTATATATGACACTGAAGAGTGGACCATCATAGTATATATGGGGCTTTAGGAGCTTTGGGGTTGAACACCATACTATATAAGTGTCTGTGAGGTGGACCATCATACTATATAGGGGCTGTAAGGTGGACCATCATACTATATAAGGGGTTGTGGGGTGGTCTGTCATACTATAAAATGGGCTGTTGGGGGACCATCATAATATATATGGCTGTGAGTTGGACTATCATAGTATATAGTGTTTGTGAGGTGGATCATCATACTATATTGTGGGATCTTGGGGGCACAATCATAGTATATAAGGGGCTGTAAGGTGGACCATCATACTTTATGTGGGCGTGTGAAGTGGACTATCACACTATGAGGCGTGTGAGATGGACCATCATACTATATGGGGACTATAAGGTGGGCCATCATGCAATATGCAAGGTTGTTTGGGGGAGCATCATAGAATATAGGGGCTATGAGATGGCTCATCATTGTATATAAGGGCTGTAAGGTGGACTATCAAAACATTTAGGGCCTGTGAAGGGGACCATCATAGTATATAGGGGCTGTAAGGTGGACCTTCATACTATATAAGAAGCTGTGAGGTGGACCTTCATACTATAAAAGGTACTGAGAGGTATACTATCATACTAAATGGGGGGCTGTAAGGTTTACCATCATGCTATATGGAGCGCTGTTGGGAAGGCCATCATAGTATATAGGGGCTGTGAGATGGACCATCATAGTATATAGGGGCTGTGGGGTAGCCCATCATAGTGCATAGGGAATGGGAGGTGGACCAACATAGTATATAGGGGCTGTTACGAAAACTGTCATACTATGTAAGTGGCTTTGAAGTGGACCATCATAGTATTAAAGGGGCTGTGAGGTGGACCATCATACTATATAAAGGGCTGTGAGGCGAAACATCATACTATATGGAACAGCTGTTAGGGACCCTATGTATGGGTAATTGTTGGGGGAACCATCATATTATATAGAGGATTATGGGGGGACTATAATACTGTACTGGGACTAAGGGAAATCTACATAGTGTGTGGGGGATGTATAGTTCTGTGGGGGGAACCATCATACTGTTGAGGGTGGTTATACTGTGTGGGATGGTTGTGGTGGATACTATACTATGTGGGGTAGCTGTGGTGGATGTTATACTGTGTGGACGTCTATGGAGTACATTATACTATGTTAGGGACTGTGGTGACCATCATTAGTATATCATGGTTATGGAGGTCATCTTACTGTATGGGGGCTATGGGGTCATCATACGTTACGGCGGCATTAGTGGACATCATACTTTATAGTATGATGACAAGTCAGTTATAGTAGATTTTGGCCCTGAAAAAGAACTTTTATACTTTGAAACAGGTAGAACCTATAAACTTATTGGATTATACCTTACCTGAAGAAGAAACTGTGTAACAAATTTTGGGGTCCATTTTGTAGTGCTATTGTCACGCCCCTGAAGCTTCAGTTGCCACAGAAGTACTGCACCTCAACCAGAGGTGTAGTATCTCATTCCCGGGTAAGGAGGGGGGTCACAAACTGGTATACACAAAACACAGACCCTCTCATTTAGCAACACTCCATCAGACCAGGGTTATGGCAGCCTCCTGGGAGGTGGAGTCTAGTTAGTAGGCGAAGACTATAGAACATTGGCCAGTCAGGAAGGAGCAGTGGAAGAGTAAAGACCTGTGGTGTGGAGCTGCAGCAGCTCGGCCCAGGCACACGACAGAAAGGGTTCTAGAGCCCACAGAAAGTGTACCATACTCCCGTGGTTTTGTTCCACAAACGACGTACAGGAGTGGAGGGACTTGGCTGCAGAAGGGGACCAGCCCCTCAACTAGTGGAGAAAATTCAAGGCTCAGCTAGCAAACCGAAGGCTGAGGTTACTTCAAGTGCCGAAGCCACATCCACACACATCCAGTGAAAAGGGCCAAGGGATAGAGCTTCAAGCCACCTAACAGGGTCCGTGGACACCGGCTCAGGGCTCTGTGTGTGCAGGCGTGGGACAGGCGGGAGAGGTCAGCGCAGGAAGATGACCAGGAAAGGAACACAGAAGGGTGTACCGGGTTGTGCCTCCCAACTATCTGGGATCGTCTGGAACCCATCACAGCAGGAATCGGAACCCCGAGGACAGCATTTGTCTAGACATGCTAACCTGGAACTCTTAACTGTGAGTAAAAACCTTGTGACTGCATCCCTGTGTTGTCCGGTTATTCCCTGCGCCTCTGGCCCTGCACCCCGCCATTACAGACCACTACTCTCAACAGTCCTGGGGCCCAGCTCTACCTGTGGAGAGCTATTCCAACTCTCCTGCATCACCACCGACCCCAGGGGAACTAAACAGCAGCGGCGGCACCCATCTTGCCACATACCACAGGTGGCATCACGACATCTCCCATGTAAATATAGTTCCCACCATCATCAGCCATCTTTATTAAACTACACTGCCGGGGTCACGGAACCGGGCCCTGTCTCCGTGACATCCTCAGAGCAGAACGGAGCCGACACGGTAACGAGTAACCCCTATTTCTTGTAAAAGGGAATAAATTGGGGCAGAAGCAACATTTTTAGGTAAAATGTATATTTTTTTTCACTACACTTTGCATTACTTCCTGTAAAGCACCTGAAGGACTAATAAACTTCTTGGATGTGGTTTTGAGCAGTGTGAGGGGAGCAGATTTTAGAATGTTGTCACTTTTGGGTATTTTTTGTCACCTAGGACTCTCAAAGTCACTTCAAATGTAAAGTGGTCTCTTAAAAAATGGTTTTGTAAATTTTGTTGGAAAAATTAGAAATTGATGATAAATTCCTAACCCTAAAAATTGCGCTGATGTAAAGTAGACATGTGGGAAATGATATTTAGTAACTATTTTGTGTAATATAACTCTCTGGTTTTCGGGCATAAAAAATCAAAGTTTGAAAATTGCAAAAATGTCATGCTGTACAAAGGCTAGTAAGACGTAGTACAGCGTAAAGCCCCACTAGGTGGTAGCAGAGTAGTGAAGGAGTGATAAATAAACACTGCAACGGAAAGGCAGCTGAAGTACAGCAGAGTAACTTCAGCAGGTAGTTAACAGGCAAGCCACCAGGGGGCAATAGAGTAGTCAAACAGTCAGGGTCTAGCCAGGAAAGTTGAGTCACTGCAAAGGGAGGATCAATATCATGTCAGAAAACAGAACCGAGTCGATAGCCGGGAGATTAGGTATGCAGAGGAAAACACAAACAACAGACATTAGAGGGAAGTCAGGGACCGGGACAGGCAGACAAACGGGGAAGAGTACAAGTCAGGACACAGTAGAAAAGAGGCAGGACAGATCGGAAACACTCACCAGAGCCAGTATACACGCTGCAAGGCAAAAATATCACTGGCACTGAACCATAGGTAGAGAGGCAAAATTAGCGTCCTGGAATCCAGAACGAGGCATGGGAAGTTAACCCTTGACATGACCAGGGCAGAGCTGGGTGTAACCAGCAGCAGGGAAAAGCCGGCCTGGATCATGACAGAAATGTTCAAAATTTTCACCAATTCCTATTTTTTTACAAAAAAAGCAAAAAAATATCGGTCTAAATTTACCGCTATTATGACGTACAAAATGTCAGGAAAAAAACAGTCTCAGAATCACCAGGATCCGTTGAAGCATTCCAGAGTTTTTACATCAAAAAGTGATAATTGTAAAATTTGACCTTGTCATTAAGGTCAAAATTGGCTCTGTCATTAAGCGGTTAATCTAAGAAACAGTGCAAAATATAAAACAATATTAGAAGACCTTTAAACAAGACAGTTGCCCTTGTTAAAATGTATTTAAATAGTAGGTACACATAAGAAAATGTGGTTAAAACACTAATTTGCATTGGAAAAACAAGTTATATCAGTAATTAGAATTCAGCACATCTTCCCTAACGGGTTTGTGCAAATATAATTAAGTACAGATGTCAAAAAACATTTATTGGAACATTAAATTATTCTTACCTGAGATAAATATAACTTTGCAGGAATAGTCATAAATTAAAGTAACATACACAATACACAAATGATTGTATAAACATGATCTGCACTGATTATATCACCACTAAGAGCGACAAGGGCTTATTTAGAAATTTAAAGGGGTAAACCACTCCATTTGTTAAATAAATGACTCATAGAAAGGGTTACCTGCATGACTTCCGTATGACAAACTTAGCATAAGATAGTTGTTGCCTTTATCAGACAATTCTTTTGAATAAAATATCGATCCCTTAGGACTAGAGCTGGGAAGACTGGCAGAAAACCGGGATCAGTAGGTCCCTGCTAAATTTAAAAAAAAACAAACAAACCTGGATCCGATCCAGAATCTGGTACCCATATAAGTCTATGGGACCCAGAATCCGGAGATTAAAAATGTTGGTAGAAGGGATAGAATGTTGGTAGAAGGGACTGAACCTCCGTCATGGTGGCAAGCTTCTTTCAGGTTACGCTTTCCCTTCCAGAACCAACAATTAACCCTCATTGAATATTCACTGCTTTCCCCGCCCACCAGCACATGTAATTGGTTGCAACCAAACACAGGCGCCAGGACGTCCGGTGGGCAGAGAAAGCAGTGCAACTGTCTGCGGCTCAGTATCATGGTATAAAAATAAGTGAATAAGTAAAACAATCGGTGAAGGGTCCATGTATTCTCATATCAGCACAGATAAATCCCACAGCTGCAGCTCCCAGCTGTCGGGCTTTATCATGGCTGTGTATCAAAATAAGGCTGGAGTCACACACTTGCAGGAGTCTCACAACCCATCACCTAGTAGCCACACACTCCCCGGACACGAGCATCCAGCTGTGTGACGCACCTGGATTATCAGGTCGTCACAGAGTATTGTGCAATCTGCCCTTCTGTGCAATATCCACCTCCTACTTGGTTATGGACCAACTACATGGTGTTGCCTACATCAGCCAATTAAAGTCCTAGGTACAGTCTGCACCACACCCACCAGACACACCAGTGGACGGCCTGAGTGGAATAGGGTCGCCCACTTGGGGGGTTGGTTAAGGGGAGATCAGGAGTGTCAGGAGCAGTGGAGTGAAGTGTTGGAAGTGAAGGAGAGAGGAGGTCAGGAGCTGGGCTCCTTAGAAGCGACTAGGTAGCAGATGGTGGTCTAAGCCTAGTAGGAGCTTGACCCCCGGTTGCAGGGGATCGTGACAAGGGTCACGGAACTGTCGAGGAGGACAGCCGGCGGCCTTGTACCATCACCGGGCTGGGACCAAGGCACAACGGGGTACGTGGATCATAGGTCAGGGAGTAGCTTCAGGCAACCTGATAATTTACTTGACGAGAACGGAGCCTTCAAGATCCGCTCTCCACCCGCTCTAAAATTGGGGTACTAGCGCAATGAGGGGAATAGGACTTTCTACCAAAATGGTCCAGGAAATCCCAAGTGTGAACCCTGAGAACAAGCTCCCACAGGTAGCCACACTGGGGAGCGGGACCCAACTAGTTTTATGCTACCGGGACCAACAAAGAAATGCACTAAGTGCCAGGAGGAAGGTCACAGATCACCAGGCAGCACCATCGGGGACGGGACCCAAAACTAGCTCCCCTCAGCGGCAGCGGTGGCCAGAACTTTGGTTTATCCGGTTGTTGGTGTCAGCTTCTTGGACTGAATGAGTACGAAAGTGACCCCCTTCACTCCCCACGGCACTTCCCAAACACCATCACCGAGTCCTGGGGCATCCCCTCTACCCATGGAGAGTTCCAACACCTGGCTGCCCCACTCCATCGCCCCCGGGTGCTCTCAACTGCAGCGGTGGTACTCCACATTACCACACACCACGGGCGATGTCACGAACTCTAAACATAATCCCCTGTAGATACCCCCTTCATTTGAGTGGCCGCACGACCCCCGGGTCTAGACGCCCCTCGAGCCACCGCGGATCCGGATTCGAGCAACCCGGCTGCTGACACAGGGGCGGCACACCTCCATAAAAATATGTGCAGCCATCCCGCTCCTGTCAGAAGCGTGTGCGACCGTGCCGTGTGCCGCGATGCGAGACTCGAGCAAGTATGAGTCCGGCCTTATGGTGCGCTCACATGAACCGTATGACTTGAAAGAGTATCGTATCGCATCACCCGGCAGTCACACACTCTACTGACAGGAGTGTGTATTTGCATGTATTTCTCTGCAGCTGCTCGCTTGTATTCAGAGAGTGTGCAATGGTGTCAGGTGATGCAATCGGATACTCGTGCGAGTCATACGGCTCATGTGAGTGCTCCGTAAGGCCAGAGTCATACTTGCACGAGTCTCGCATCGCATCCCCGCCAGCTGCATCGCATCACCTGGCACAGCCTGACACTCTCCAGACACGAGCGTGCAGCTGCATAGAACTACATTCAGCTGACCCGCCCCTGTCAGGAGAGTGTGTGCAGCTGAGCTGGGTTATTGCGATGTGAGACTCATGCAAGTCCCTTGCAAGTGTAACTCTGGCCTAAGAGGAACCACATCCAGCGTTTTTATTATTATTATTATTTAAATAAATAGTTTAAAAAAAAACGACGTGCGGTTCCACCCAATTTTGATACCCAGCCAAGATGAAGCTGACAGCTGGGGCTGGTATTTTCAGGCTAGGGAGGGCCAGCCTAAAAATATCAGCCTCCGAATGCCCAGAAATGTCGCATCCATTAGATGTGACAATCCCGAAGCTTTACTTTGCTCTTACCGATTGCCCTGCTGAGTTGTTAATCAGGTTAATAAGGAGTTAATGGCAGCCCACAGCAGCCATTAAGTCCTGGATTAGTAATGGCAGTGTCTGACACCTCGTTACAATCAGTATTTGACAGTATATAAACACAGATGCTGAGAAAATCCTTTATTTGGAATAAAATACAAAACCCACCCTCTTTCACCACTTTATTATCCCTAACAGGTCCCATGACAATTCCAGCTCTGCTACATTTCTGTCACAGTGAGCGACTATAGAGTATGACCGCTCAGAGTGCACTCAAGAGAATGAATGAGCCACTGACTGATTGGAGTCAGACGCGGTCACACAGGCTGGGGGCACTTTTGACTGCAACCAATCCCAAAGTCAAGGCCGGCCGGTGGGCGGGGAAAGCAGTGCTGAGTGCATATGGATGGGCAATGATGAGCGGAGGCCGCAGAAGCAGTGTACAGCCGTGCGGGAGCAGTTTACAGCTGCAACAAAGCCTCGGTATGTAGAAAGCACTCGCTTCATTCTTGTTTTCTTTATTTATTAATTTATTTTTTTTAACTTCTCGAGTGCCGGATCCGGATCAAACAGCCAGAATCCTGGGCCTAGCACTCGGGAAACTTTGAAACCACTCAGATCTGGACTTTTACAGTTCAGGTCCGCCCAGCTCTACTTAGGAATAGTTTACTACAAATGTGAAACATCTTATATGAAAACAATCTTCAATGACAAAGAATTTTCAATACAATTTTTTATTTTATTAGTGCAGTCATTTCAATTAATTAAATAAACTATGTGAAATCTCCTTAAAGACAATCTGTCAGCAGGTTTTTGTTACAACTACAGTTTTTGCTACATCTGAGAATTATTATGTAGGCAAAGATATTCTGAATCTAACGATGTATCTCGTAGATTAGTGGCTGCAGCGTTCTGACACAGTGAAAGATTTCATTTTTAACATGTAGCAGAGCATTGGGAGCTGCCTCTACCCACACTAGGCTCTCTATGTACAGATATCTATAGACAGGAAGCTGCTAATCACAGAAGGGGGCAGAACTTGGCTTCAGCTCACGCACTGCTGAAACCCACTAATGATAAAGCTAAGAAGCTTAAACTAACATTGCAGGAAAACAAAAAAAAACTGAAAGATACGAGAGAGCTGGCTGTAAACTTCATGTTAAGGGGTACTTTGCACACTACGACATCGCAAGCCGATGCTTGCGATGCCGAGCGCGATAGTCCCCACCCCCGTCGAAGCAGCGATATCTTGTGATTGCTGCCGTAGTGAACATTATCGCTATGGCAGCTTCACATGCACTCACCTGCCCTGCGACGTCGCTCTGGCCGGCGAACCGCCTACTTACTAAGGGGGCTAATCGTGCGGCGTCACAGCGACGTCACACGGCAGGCGGCCAATAAAAGCGGAGGGGCAGAGATGAGCGGGACGTAAACATCCCGCCAACCTCCGTTCTTCCGCATAGCCAGCGTGAGCCGTGGTGACGCAGGTAGCAGATGTTCCTCGCTCCTGCGGCTTCTCACACAGCGATGTGTGCTGCCGCAGGGGAACAAGGAACAACATCATACCGTCGTCACACATTATAGAAATGTCGGAGAATACACCGATGATACGATTACGATGCTTTTGCGTTCGTTAATCGTATCATAAAGGATTTACACACTACGATATCGACAGCGATGCCGGATGTGCGTCACTTTCGATTTGACCCCACCGACATCGCAGTTGCGATATCGTAGTGTGCAAAGTACCCCTTAAGCGGGCTTTACACGCTACTATATCGCTAGCAATTGCTAGCGATATCGAGCGTGTAAGCACCCGTCCCCGTCGTGTGTGCGATATCGTGTGATCGCTGCCGTAGCGAACATTATCGCTACGGCAGCGTCACACGCACTTACCTGGTCGTCGGAGTCGCTGTGACTGCCAAACAATCCCTCCCTCAAGGGGGTGGGGCGTTCGGCATCACAGCGACGTCACTACGACGCCACTAAGCGGCCGGCCAATCAAAGCGGAGGGGCAGAGATGAGCGGGACGTAACATCCCGCCCACCTTCTTCCTTCCGCATTGCAGCTGGCGGCAGGTAAGGAGATGTTCCTCGCTCCTGCGGTGTCACACATAGCGATGTGTGCTGCCGCAGGAGCGACGAACAACATCGATAATCAACCATTACCGATTTTTGGTTTTGGGACGACCTCTCCATGGTGAACGATTTTCACCATGTTTGAGGTCGCTTAAGGTCGCTGGTAAGTGTCACACGCTGCGATATCGTTAATGAAGCCGGATGTGCGTCACTAACAACGTGACTCTGACGATCAAACATTAACGATATCGTAGCGTGTAAAGCCCTCTTTACTCTTATAGCATGCTGGCTTCAGGTTACTAACAAAAACATGCTGAGACCCGCAACACACATCCGTTTAATTTGTACATGTGCGGTACGTATTTGCACGTACCGGAGACACGTACACACGGAGACCCATGTTATTCTATGGTAGATGGCACACACACGTAAAATCACACGGAACATGTGTCCGTGTGGTAAGTACGTGTGTGCGCTTTTCTACACGGACAACATGTCCGTTTTTGGCCGGCAGCACGTAGGCACGGACCCGCTTTAGTCTATGGGTCCGTGTCTGCACGTACCGCACACGGATTATGTCCGTGTTCAGCACGTTTCGTGCGTGTGTGTTCTTACACTAGCGATCTTATTTTTTGTTTTTTTTTAAATTAAAGTCAGTATACTTACCTTTTTTCCTGCTGTTCTCAGTCATACTTACATTGGCGCTTGGTTTTTTACTTCCCCCGGCTCATACCGCTCCCCGATCACCAGCGCGGCGAGGAACAGCTGTGCAGAGAATATGCGGCAACAATTACTTTGAATATGCCGGTCGCTCATTAATCAATCTTGTATTCCCTGCTTTCCCCACCCACAGACGCCTGTGATTGGTTGCAGTCAGACACGCCCCCCACGCTGAGAGACAGCTGTCTCACTGCAACCAATCACAGCAGCCGGTGGGCGTGTCTATAATGTGCAGTAAAATAAATAAATAATTAAAAAAACGGCGTGTGGTCCCCCCAATTTTAATACCAGCCAGATAAAGCCATACGGCTGAAGGCTGGTATTCTCAGGATGGGGAGCTCCACGTTATGGGGAGCCCCCCAGCCTAACAATATCAGTCAGCAGCCGCCCAGAATTGCTGCATACATTATATGCAACAGTTCTGGGACTGTACCCGGCTCTTCCCGATTTGCCCTGGTGCGTTGGCAAATCGGGGTAATAAGGAGTTATTGGAAACCCATAGCTGCCAATAAGTCCTAGATTAATCATGTCAGGCGTCTCCCCGAGATACCTATTTATTTTCCTGCACAGTATAGACACGCCCACCGACTGCTGTGATTGGGTGCAGTGACACAGCTGTCACTCAGCGTGGGGGGCGTGTCTGACTGCAACCAATCACAGGCATCTGTGGGTGGGGAAAGCAGGGAATACGAGATTGATTAATGAGCGGCCGGCATATTCAAAGTAATTGTTGCCGCGTATTCTCTGCACAGCTGTTCCTCGCCGCGCTGGTGATCGGGGAGCAGTAAGTATGAGAGAGGGCTGCTCACTTCTGTCACTCGGGGGATTACCGGTCACCGGTGAGTCCTTCACAGGTGACCGCTAATCAGTACGCGGCACACAGACAGAGCCGCAGCATGACAATGAAGTCGGGTGAAGTTCACCCGAGTTCATTCTCATCGCGCAACTCTGTCTGCTGTCAGCCGACATGTATCAACGACATTGTGCAACACACAAACGGACATTCCACACGGACATTCCACGTACACATACACGGGCATTTTACACACAAACACGGACATTTTACACGTACACACGGCTCGCATACGCCATCACACGGATGCCATACGTACCGGAGAAACGCCCCCAAAAATCGGAACACGGACCCGAAAAACGGACCATGTCACACGGACGGTTTTTTTTGCGGAAGTGTGTTTTAGGCCTGAGAGAGTCCCTTTCAGGCTGTGTTCATGCATTTTGGTCATGTGAGATTTGCCAATTAATTAATCTTGACAAAAAATGGGCCACAGCAGGAATATGTGAATGCTACCTAAATATTTTCTAAATATTCAGTCAAATTTTAATATAAATAAAGATATCTTGTACCACTACATGTTCCTTTATCTGCACAGATTTTTGGAAAGCTAAAACCCCCAGCATTCCTTAACATCTGTAGACATTCAGATCATTCAGGGAGTTGTAGTTTTCCAAAAATCTTGTGAGCCCATACTCCAAGCATATTTTTGTCCCAATCTTTCATAAGGTGTGGTGCAAAGCAACCCAATTGTCACGATTCCTCTGTGCAGTTCATCACACACACAATAAGAGTCACTGCTATGTTTATCTGGTATACTGAGCTGTCAGTAGTAGATTGACAGCGCAGGCTTCCATTCTGGTTCTGGAAGGTGCTGGGTGGCTCAGGTTTTCCACCTTCCTTGTAATTACTCAACTTCTTAACTGAGCAACCTCTCCCAGAACCCTGCCAGTCGTACATTCTGGTTCTGTGAGTAGGGCTGTTGGTCTGCATACCTCTGTGTGTTTTGATCTTTGTTTCCTGACCCCGGACTGTTGTTTGTCTCCCCTCTGCTTGCTCCCTGTTCTTGATGTGACCTCCTGGTATTTTGACCTTGGACTGTTACCTGAACATGTCTCAGTTTTCTCCCTTTACCCATTACGTGCCTTACTGGAATCCTGACCCTGGATTGGGATCTAACTACGCCTCTGTTTACTCCTGTAATCCACTACATGTCCTTGTGGTACCTGACCTTGGCTTATCTGACTACTCTCCCATTCCTACTACCCGTAAGTAGTGACTAATGTGACGCCCTGGTAAAACCAGGTAGTCACACAGGTTAGGCCCCCGCACAACACCGCTCCCACACAGGGTTAAACCAGCCGACAAAACCCTAGTCACCCCCTCAGGGAAGGACAGACACACCAGTGGGCGGGACCAGGTGGAAAGGAAACACCCACCTAGGGGTCTGGAGAGCCCGGGGCAGGAAAATAGTTAGATAAGTTTGGAGTTAAGTCTGAGAGGAGAAGCTGACAGGTGTCAGGGTCGGAGCCCTGACACATTGGCTAGGTGGCAGACGGTGGTCACCACCAGCAGGAGACGGGAAGACGGCTGACGGAGATATGAAGTGGACCGGGACAGGGTTGTAGCCCGCCGGTACCGACACCGGAGAACCAACCCAGAAACCGTGCACACAAGGGGTTACTCAGACCCTGAAACCAGGACCGGCACCGACGGCCTAGCTAATTAACCGATTGAGAGCAGGATTCCAAGTCCTGTCCCAACCTAAGTCCCGAAAAGTAGACAACCACCCACAGAGAAGGATAGGGCATCCGCCAGGGCCCGGTAGATCCCACGTCAGTGTCAGCGTCTGACGGGCACGGCTCCCAACCAAAGGACCAAAAGTGGAATCCTGCGTTACATACCGGGAAGTCTACATAAGAAAACACAAAGTGCAGAGGAAAGGGGCATTGACCACCAGCCCGGGTGTGGGACCAGATACACCCGTCTGCGGCAGACGGCCACCATCACCTTGGTTTACGAAAAGACTTGTGTGATTAATTCAACAGTGAGTAACATTCCCGGCCTGACAGGGTGCGCCAGCCCCTGCCATTATTATCCCCTGCACAGAGACATTGGGCCCTGGGGCATCCATCCATGCCCACGGAGGGGTTAACATCCATCTGCCAGCCCATTGCCCCCGAGAGCCCCACAGCAGCAGGGGTGGTGCTACATCTCACCACACACCGTGGGTGGCGTCACAGACAGTTTTCAACAATCCCCGTAAAAATACGTCCCCCTTTTATTCGAAGTGTCCGCGTGACTCCCGGGTCCGGTAGAGTCCCTCGAGCCATACCACAGATCCAGATCCGAGCAGCATGGCTGCTTGCACGGGGGTGGCACACCTCGAAACTTGGCGTCACAAACAGGATTCCTACCCATTCCCTTATTTGGTGAAAGTGTGCCTTGTTTTGGACAGTCAGCGGTATTCCACTGCAAAGTTTTTGAAAATTGCCATTTTAGCCGCCATTTTTAAGCAAAAAATGACAACACAGCGTCTTCTTCCCCGAGAAAAGGCGCGAAGTTGAAGCCCCGCCCCATGGAAACACGGCTGGAAGGAAGACCCTGAGGCCGAAAACGAAACTAGCAAGCCACGTCTAGAGACTGCTCCCGAAAAACCAGGGGGGCGGGCAGGAATTGCGGCATGTGATCCGAGGAGATAAGAGCCAGGGACATCAGGACTCTGCCATTTTCCGTTCCTGGGCACCCCCTCAAGAGGATGTCTGACCAGTCCGGCAACCCGAAGATGGAAGAGTTTTCCCCCGGGACTGCCGACTGGGTAGAAGCCCAGACAGAACGGATGTGCCGAAGGATCCAGGCCCAGGCTAACTTTCTGATAAAAAGATGGACGGCCGAGATGAGGGATCTGGCTGCAGCCATGCGGGCCCGTGAAGTGGAGATGGCCTTGGAGGAGCGGGTAAGCGACCCATGCCCCTATGTGCCCCCGGGACAGGCCGAACAGGCTGAGGAGCTCGGTCTGCCCCCGTCCGCCACGTCGCCTCCCTCGCTGCCTGTACCTGTAGCTGGCGCCCCGCTCAGTCCGCTGCCACAAGCAGCAGCAGCGGTACCCATTCCATCTGCCTGCGAGGACCCAGCAACGGAGTCCTCGGGCCATGAGCACGCCACCGGTCCAGCACCCGTAGTGGCCCCATGCAAGACCAAGGCCCGGAAGACGCATCAAAGACAGGTCCGGCATTTCAACCCCCAGAAGGGATGGGGCTTTATTTACGAGCCGGCCTGGAGGTCGAGATTTTTGTATCCCGGAGAGACGTGGCCCCTCATCTGCCTACAGGCCACCCGGACTGAGACCTGGAGCCCGGAGAGCTGGTCTCTTATACCCGGCACTGCGGAGAGAGGGGGTGGTTCGCCCTCGATGTAAAGAGGTGGGCGGCCACTGATGAGCAGTTGCACCTCCACCCCTCTCCGTCATTTTCAAGCTAAGATGATTAAGGTAGCGGTTCCCGGCTACCCCAGTTAAACCCCGTTGGTTTCCCTCAGTTTTTATATGGACCATGGCTTTGGACTGGAAAGCCAACCCAAAAACTTTTGGGCCTTGTAAATACATCCCGACCAACCTTTTTGTCCCACAGCAGTCTCTGGAGAGGTTGATTGGAGGAAGGGCCTGCGGTAGAGTCGGTCGAGGCCCAATCACTACTGAAACCGGTGACTACCCTCCAGCCCAGAGGTCCCCGGACTTGGGGCCCTTGAGATAGACTGCCGGGTAAGGAACTTTTTACCCGGCCCGTGTGGGTGTCACCCGGACCCGTTCCTGGACTTGGGAAAAGGGGTGCCAACCAGTTTTTAGAGGTGGCACCAGGGTCAGGTTTGTTTGGGTGGGCGCAGCAAGAAGGTGGTCCGGTCCGTGCCGTTATGTTTACATGTGCAACATTTAAGCTATGTGCCTCCCGTAAGGGAAGAAATTGTATATATGTTATTATAATTGTACCCTGCTTTTACCTTTTTCACAGTTCCGGTTAAAAATAAACGGTGGTGGTCGGACAGCCCGCGGACGGTCTGTATTAAACCAAGGGGGAATGTAGAGTCCCTTGAGCCATACTGCAGATCCGGAACCAAGCAGCACGGCTGCTGGCACGGGGGCGGCACACTAGCGTCACACCAATGTTGGCAAAATACAACTGTTTGATGCCAAGCAATTGATGTACACATAAAAAATGAATGGTGGCTATTGTACGGTTGCCTCATCTACTGTACCCCCTTCCGTGGAATTATGTCTCTCCACATCTGGCATCCTGATGATGGGACTGACTCCAACACTACTTCTTTAACCCCTTCCTACAGTGGCCAATTTTCATTTTTGAACTTTTATTTTTACCTCCTTATTTTCCAAGACCTAAAACAGTTTATTCTACGAATTAGATTTCCATATCTAACCTCAATGAGGAATTCCCCTATTATGATGCAATTAGCATCTTTCTCTAAAGTTTTTGCCTTCCTCTGGATCAAAATGTTAGGTTATTGATTGAACTTGGTAGACTTGCTTCCTTTTTAAACTTAAAGCCATGAAACATAGGTGTATGAGGCCTCATTTTTTTGTGCGTCGACCTGTATTTAATAGTACTATATTGGGTTATGTCCAACTTTTTGATTAATTTTTATTACATTTTTTGGTGAGGAAAGGTGACCAACAAATGGCAATTTACATTCATTATGTTTCATTGTAGGTTAATCATACTGTGATATTTGGCCACACAACGTGTCGCAACCAACATAGCATATATCTTCACCCTGATAGCTGTGTGGTTGTGGGAAACAGCCTTTGAAAGTGTAGAATTGAAGCGACCGGTGGTAGGGCCGCGGGTGTGTGTGTATGCTCTATTCCAACAAACTCCCCATACTCAGATTTTACCGGTAGTAACATTTCTTTACTAGGAAACATATTTATAATACAATCAACCGAACTATCTGCGCACATGAGTATAGTGGAGTCCCTGGATTTTCACTCCTTCCGGGTACGCAGCAAGAAGAAAGGAAAAACAACAACAAAGAAATGGCGGCAACTTTCCCTAACTTTCCCTACAATCACGTACCAGTCTATCCCGGAAGAAGATGCCGCTCCCACGTCGCAGGCCTGGAGTCTCACGATGATGGGTCCCGGTGCAGCGCTGAAGGGATGCAGCTCCTCGGTCTTTTCCTTTGATCTTCCCCCGCTGGTAACGGATTCTAATCAGTCTTTTAGTCCCGGGGCACGCCGAGCAGAAGAAGGGAGGTCACAGCCCCTGCACTTACACTCTGGTTGCGATGCTCTGCAGTCCGGTTAGATCCTTGGTGAAAACAAAGTCCTGCAGACCGGGAATGGCAGAAACCACTTCCACAGGGTGATTTCTCCAAGTCTCCTGTGGCAAAAGAGCCCTCTGTTCAGGGAGACCACACGCAGCTCTCCTCTGGCTGAGCTCTGGAGCTGAACAACCTTCCCGCACTTTTTTTTCTTCCTGGTTTTCACACACAAGCTGCAGTAGGGGATTTCCCAGCTCTGTGTTTGTGATTGTACAGTCTGACACTGCCCCCTTGTGGGCAATTGCTGAAACAGTATTCAAATCCATTTCTACATTAATGATGCAGTCTGAATTGTTTATCCCATTACATACCCCCCCACTTAAAGGTTGGCAGTCCCTGTCAACTACCGTCGGTTCCCAGGCAGCGATGACTGCAGATGTCACAGGGGTTGGTTGAGAAGTGGGCCATACATACTGGTCCCTGTAAGACCGCCCGGGCGGGATCCCAGCAGTGGTGCGGTCAGTGCGTCTCAAGGGTCGGTTGTTCCCCTCCCTGTCACTGTCTTTACGCCCCACTTCAGTCAGCACTCCGGGGGAAAAACTGGGTTGTGTAGGTGGGTCCCCGATCTCAGAGTCAATGTGATCACTATGCTGGGAAACGTCCGTGACGTCAGTCGTGTTGGTAGCGTCACCCCCTCCGGGTACTGTGGTAGGGGAGTCAGGCTGGGATCGGCAGGGACGCAACATATTTTGGTGCACAGTGCGGATGCTGCGACTGTCTTCACCCCGCACTCGGTATACATGCCCGTTGGGGTAGGGGCATTCGATTACCCGGTAGACCTCAGTCTCCCACTTGGCTCGAAGTTTCCCCTGGGGCTTCTTTATACGGAGCAGGACTAGCTGTCCCAACTTCAAGGGCTGCTCTTGCACGGGGAGTGGGTCAGCATGTATCTGGCCCCGGATTTGTTGGCTCACCAGCCGGTGTACAGTCTCCATCTTCTGTCGGTGAGCATTTAGCCAGGAGGGGTAGTTATGGCAGACATCATCTCCAGGGCGGAATAGGTTCAGGTCATGGACCCCTTTTCCGGGGCGGCCAAAGAGAAGGGTGTGTGGGGTGTAGCCAGTCACAGAGTGGACCTGGTTGTTGTAGGCCCATACTAGATCAGGAAGGAATTGGGGCCATTGGTCTTTCTTATCATCGGCCAAGGTGCGAATCAGCTGGAGTAGGGTCCGGTTGACGCATTCACATGCACCGTTCCCTTGTGGGTGGTAAGGAGTGGTCCTCGACTTCTGGATCCCATACATCCGATGCAGCTCTTCGATGACTCGGCCTTCGAAACAAGCCCCCTGGTCGGAGTGCAACCTCTCCGGGCACCCGTAGACGTGGATGAACTGTCGACAGATGGCCCGAGCAGCCGATTCAGCCGTCTGGTCTTTGGTAGCGACAGCGAATTTTGTGAAGTGATCCACCATGACTAGACAGTACTGATAGCCACTGCTCGCCGTCCCAATCAGCAGATAGTCCACCATCAAGAGCTCAAGGGGCCTGGATGTTTTAATTGTCTGAACAGGTGCACGCTGCTCAGGGGACTTGTGTAGTTCGCAGGTGCGACAGGTCTGGCAGACGTCTTCAACCAGCTTGCGGAGCCCCGGACAATAGATGGACTGTTGAATCCACCGAAAGGTCTTGTCTATTCCGAAGTGTCCATTCCTTTTGTGGGCTTGGGCCACCATCTCACGGGCCAATTGATCAGGCACCACAACTTGTGTGCATTCCTCCAGCATGTGCGACAAGAGAACCTTCCGGTATAGCACTCCTTCTCTCAGAATCAGCCGGTCCCACTGACTGAGCAGGGTCAAGGTCCCGGTAGACAGTCGTGCCCGTATATCGGCGGGAGGCTTCTGCTGCCGCTTCACCTATTGTTTGAGTAGAGCCCATTCAGGGTTCCCTGCACCACTCCTGGGGTGGCAAGGCGACTCCCACTGGAGTTCCAGCTTCGCCCACAACAAACTGGCGGTAATCCACCATCTGTTGGGCGAGCTTTGCAAAGTCAGGCGTCTGGTCCCCTTCTAATTCTTCATCCCGGTCTCGGTTGAGTAAGGGGTATGACACTCTAGACAGGCTGTCCGCATTTTGATTCTCAGCTCCAGCCCTATATTTGATCTTGTAATTGAACTTGGAGAGCCGACCCATCCAACGCTGCTCCATGACTCCGAGCTTCGCATTTTCTAAGTGGGCCAACGGGTTGTTATCGGTCAGGACTAGTACTTCGGTCCCCGTGAGGTACCCTGCAAATTTCTCCGCCATAGCCCACGTTAGCGCCAACAGCTCCAGCCGGAACGAGCTATAATTGGTGGGGTTCTTCTCGCCCTCATGTAGGGACCGACTGGCATAGGCTATGACCCGTTCCTTGCCTTCTTGTACCTGTGAGAGTACTGCCCCTAGACCCTGTAGACTGGCATCGGTGTGTAGTTGAAAGGGCAGGTTGTAGTCCGCATATGCCAGGATGGGGGGAGACGTTAAGACACCCTTTAGGGCTTGGAAGGACTCTTCCTGGCTGGGTCCCCAGCTGATGGGTCGACCTCTGGGGCTGTTGGTGGTCCCTCGAAGCAGGTCATGCAAGGGTGCAGCAAGTCGGGCGAAGTTTTTGACGAACCGGCGGTAGTAGCCGGCCAACCCCAGGAAAGCCCTGACCTCCTTGACGTTTGTGGGCTGCGGCCAATCCCGTACGGCGGCTATCTTCTCTGAAGATGGCTGGACACCTTCGGCTGAGATCCGGTGGCCCAGGTAATTGATCTCGGGCTGCAGAAGACGACACTTGCTGGGTTTCAACTTCAGGCCATGTTCTCTCAACCTACTGAACACACGGCCCAGCTGCTGCAGGTGTTCTTCAAATGTGGCAGAATAGACTACAATGTCGTCCAGGTAGATGAGGGTGAAGTCGAAGTTGAAGTCTCCCAAGCAGCGCTCCATCAGCCGCTGGAAAGTCCCCGGTGCGTTGTTCAGACCAAAGGGCATCCGGTCGAACTCGTACAGGCCCATGGGTAAGATGAAAGCAGTCTTCTCTCTATCTTTCTCATGCATAGGTACCTGCCAATATCCGCTGGCCAGATCCAACGAAGAGAAGTATTTGGCTTTCTTCAGGGCTGTCAGGGATTCTTCGATCCTTGGCAAAGGGTACGAGTCCCGGATGGTGCAAGCATTCAAACGGCCGTAGTCCACACAGAATCTCAGGGATCCGTCCTTATTCTTGACTAACACTACCGGTGCCGCCCAGGGGCTCTGGCTTTCTCGTACCACTCCCGCGTGTAACATGGAATTCAGGAGATTTTTCACTTCTTGGTATTGCTGGGGAGGAATTTGGCGGTACCTTTCACGGATAGGAGCAGTGTCACCGGTGGGGATTTCGTGCTTGATACTGGTGGTGCACCCAAAGTCGGTGTCATGCCGGGCAAAGGACGCCTGATGCTCTTGAAGTAGCTCTTCCACCTGGGACACCTCCCGTTTGGAGTATTGGGATACGTCCAACTGACACTTCTCTCGTAGTTCTCGCCCCGCGTTGGTGTCACCCGCGACAGCGGCCATGGCAGAGACCGTCACTGTCCAATCTCCCTCTGTAGACGGTACAAACTGGAGGGGGCTCATAGGGTTCACCTCTTCGGTTAGAGCGTAGACTCGGCCGAGCTGTGTCCCGGCTTCTAGGTCAACGCTCACGTTAGCCGTGTTGCCCAGCCTGACAGGAATTCTTCCCTTTCTCACTACTGCTAGAGTTCGAGCGACTAGTGGATTCAGTTTCCCTTCCTTCGGGGAGCGCGGCTCAATCAGCACCTCCACGCCTTCAAGCTGCCTCATGGTGCTAAGGGGTAGTGAGATAACTGTCTCTTTCCCAGCTGGTAAGGTGATCCTAGTATGGCGGGGTACGGTGACCGTGGCCAGCGGCAGTTGTTCTTCTGTCATTCGCTGGAGGTTGCAGGTCCGGACCACTTGCTGAAAGGCACGGCGGGTGGCCCTATGTGCGGTCACTTCTTGCCAGTACTTGGGCCCCTTCTTGGTAAACAACACCAGACTCAGGTCTTTCAAGATGTTCATCCCAATAATCATGGGCGTTTCTGATCCAAAGCCTTCCCTGACCACGATTATCCCTCTCTTCCTGAGATCTTGGCCACAGATTTCGGTGTTCATCCAGGCAACTCCCGTCACCGGAATGGGTAGATTATTGGCTGCTTTGATCTTGATGGCGGTATCAGGGTCATAGGCAACCCGCGGCTTTAGACATTCTTCGTAGAACTGCTCGGAGATGGTGGATACCTGAGACCCAGTATCCATTAACCCTTGTACGGCGATCCCTTCCAGTAATACTTCCAGGGTGGGGCTATTTGATGCAAGTTTGTTCCGTGGCTGGCTCTGTTTTCCTACACCCCTCTCTTTGGCATCCCCTGCCGAGTGAGCCTCTTTGGCAGGGGCGTCTAGTTTAAAGGCGGCCACTGTTGTGGGACATGACTTGCTGGTTCTGGTAGATCGGACTGTGGAGGAGCTTGAAAGTTCTGGGGGCAACGGTTGGCTCTATGGCGGGGATCACCGCATGTCCAGCATCTTCCCATTGGCCGGCTGGGTTGTTGTCTCGCTTGCCGGCCCGCCTGTTGGTCTAAGGTGAGCTGTAACACCTGTTTATGCAACTCTGCCACCATCTGTTTCAGTTCTTCCATGTTGCTGTTCGGAGTCCCGATACCAGATATGGACCTGCAAGCCGCGGTATATGTCTGTGTCTCCACGACAGGTCCCCTTGAACGTTCTATAGCTTCTTGTTTGGCCTCAGCGAACGTAAAGGCCGGATTTATCCGGAGTAGATCTTGCAACGAGCGGTTAAGGTACGGGTCTCTCAATCCGGTCACGAACTGATCTCTCAACACCAGGTCACGGGTACCCGTACTAGCTATCTGTTCTTCGTTTCTACCGACTTGTTCTAGTAGCACTTGAAGGGCATTGGCATATTGAGGAATGTCCTCCGACTCGAGTTGAGTACGCCGGAAGAACATATAGCGCAATGTTCCCGCATATGTGGTCGGCCCATAGGTGTTCTCCAGCACCCGCACCAAGTCATCCAACGTACGCTGGCCCCTAACCGTCTCCAGCCTGACTGTCGTCCACGCTTCCCCTTCTAATGTTAGCATGGCCATTTCTGCTAAGGTCTTAGGATCAGTGTTATACATTTCCCCCACTATCTTAAGTTGTTCAGTCCATTCAGTTACAGGATAGTTCCGTCCGTCAAACTTCCTCACCTGATTGACAATAGACGGCGGGGGAGCCGTCCGGTTATAAGTTACTACCGGGGGATGATTTTGTTGGTCACACATCCTGCCGACTACGCCACATGAAGCGACCGGTGGTAGGGCCGCGGGTGTGTGTGTATGCTCTATTCCAACAAACTCCCCATACTCAGATTTTACCGGTAGTAACATTTCTTTACTAGGAAACATATTTATAATACAATCAACCGAACTATCTGCGCACATGAGTATAGTGGAGTCCCTGGATTTTCACTCCTTCCGGGTACGCAGCAAGAAGAAAGGAAAAACAACAACAAAGAAATGGCGGCAACTTTCCCTAACTTTCCCTACAATCACGTACCAGTCTATCCCGGAAGAAGATGCCGCTCCCACGTCGCAGGCCTGGAGTCTCACGATGATGGGTCCCGGTGCAGCGCTGAAGGGATGCAGCTCCTCGGTCTTTTCCTTTGATCTTCCCCCGCTGGTAACGGATTCTAATCAGTCTTTTAGTCCCGGGGCACGCCGAGCAGAAGAAGGGAGGTCACAGCCCCTGCACTTACACTCTGGTTGCGATGCTCTGCAGTCCGGTTAGATCCTTGGTGAAAACAAAGTCCTGCAGACCGGGAATGGCAGAAACCACTTCCACAGGGTGATTTCTCCAAGTCTCCTGTGGCAAAAGAGCCCTCTGTTCAGGGAGACCACACGCAGCTCTCCTCTGGCTGAGCTCTGGAGCTGAACAACCTTCCCGCACTTTTTTTTCTTCCTGGTTTTCACACACAAGCTGCAGTAGGGGATTTCCCAGCTCTGTGTTTGTGATTGTACAGTCTGACACTGCCCCCTTGTGGGCAATTGCTGAAACAGTATTCAAATCCATTTCTACATTAATGATGCAGTCTGAATTGTTTATCCCATTACAGAATGAAAAGAGCTATACCATATTATGAGAAATCAAAAAAACCACAGAATATATAATATGTGACCAGCAAAAAGTTTAACAGGGAAGAGTTAAAAAAACAGCTAGGAGAGTTTCTGAAAACATGAGTATCTAAACATAATGCAAAAATACAAAAATATTTTTTTTTTATTGTAGAAAGTTGGTAAGATTTATGCTTGTTTATTTTCTATGAACACAGCTGGCCATAGTATTTAATGGTGACTACACCACTGTTAGATGTTTTAATATACAGTTTGACTTCACTACAATAATCAGGATAGAAATCTAATCTCATTGTGACTACAAAATAATTATTTATGCCTTTATTTTTTAACTTTATGTTAACAACATTTCTAAAACAATGTTCCCAGTAAAAAAAAAAAGAAAATTCATAAGTATAGAGATTTTTTTTTCTATGGCAAAATTTATCAAATCTCTTTTGGTAAATACCCGATTTCCCCTAATTACATTTAAAACATTATATAACTATATATAACTATTCATTTTCCGATGAAAAAAATTTCAAATAATTTGCTGAAACATAAAATCTAGTTAAATAAAGGATTTTCTTCCGAAGCCTGATAACAATGGGTTATTAGATGTATTATATTCAACCAGCAATTGACCAAAACTAATAAAGTATCACCGCGGAACATTCGGCTGATATGATACATTATGTGGCATCCTTCATATTTCTTGGTTTCTTGACATTCTGTGAAATGACTGAATGGAAACTTTTCAAAGTTTCTCTATTATACAGTAACTGTAGGTCAGACCTAACAGCAAGTTTAACAGTGACTTATTGAACGTAATATATTAGGCAGTAATTAAGGTTAAGACGGATTTCAGTATAGACAGTCTATGTATGAGGTAGCATACTAATGTCTCATTACAATCCAATTTGCATGATGTTATCACTGGACTCCGTTACTCCACCGTTAAACTTGGAAAGTAGAATGAACTCGATGTGAAGACAGATATATGAAATGTACATAATATATTAGTGTAAGTGAAAATATAGTAGACAGTCGCATTATGATTAAACAACAAGAATAGTGTAATAGGTGCAACAGAATTACCATATACTGTATGCAACATATGCAGCTATACAGAGGGTTGAGCGAAAAGGGGCCCACTGCTCTCTTACAAAAATAACAGTGCTTCCTACTAAGTTTAATGTGCCGAAACGCCATAGATACCCAATGGCCAATTCCTCAATTTGACAATAACAATATATCTCAACTTCTTTATTCACATGACAGCTTGGATCACAGATATGTTCATGTGTTCTCCATGGGAAGAGCAGAGTACCCTGCTACCACATTAGCCCATTATACAGTCCCCATGAAGTCACATTATGATGGACTCTAGACCAGTAGCATAGCTACTGGGGAGCAGAGGGGGTGAAGCTTCTGCTACTGTTAGCTATATTTGTGTGCGCAGTGTGCTGATATAGTTAACCTCTGGGGTAGAGCAGGGAGGCATGATCTCCCTGCACTGCCACTCTCTGTTCTGTAGACCACAGAACTCTTTAAGCCTGTGGTCTACAGAACATCTGGATGATGGAACGATGGTATCTAAGTACTCATACTGACCTGGAGAATCACACTGCCTGGTCAGTTTTATCATATTGTGAACATGGTAAATTAAAAAAAACAATTGAACTTTTTTAGCATTTCACTACACTTGGAATTTTTTTCCCATTTTTTAGTACACTATATGGTAACATTAATGGTTTCATTCAAAAGTACAACTTGTCCTGCTAAAAACAAGACCTCCTATGGCTATGTTGATGGAAAAGTAAAAAAGTTATGGCTCTTTGAAGAATTTGAAGAAAAAACGCTAAACGAAAAATCGCTGGGTGGTAAAGGGGTTTAATTAAGCACTTTAATCTGGGATTTGGTAACATTCTGTTTACTTTTCTCTTCTATTTTCTCTGTAGAGTTAGCCCAGTGGGTCTACTATGGCTCTGATATTTATTATTGATTTGATGTATAAGCATGACACGTTGTCCATCATGTATATTACACATTGTGTGACCTTAGAGTTCTTGTTTTGTTGTATAACATTTTCCTAATATTTTTAATCCGTTACTGACATGAGTTGTACTGGTAGCCCAATGTTGGCTCCTTGGCTTTGCCAGGAAATAATGGCTGTGTTACTCAGCGATCATCTGCCTCTAAAGGCTGCTTTACACGGTACGACCGATTGTGCAATTTCACAATCGATCGTACCCGCCCCCGTCCTTTTTGCGTCACGGGCAAATCGCTGCCCGTGGCGCACAAAGTCGGTAACCCCCGTCACACGTACTTACCTCTCATGCGACCTCGCTGTGGGCGGCGAACGTCCACTTCCTGGAGTGGGAGGGACGTTCGGCGTCACAGCGACGTCACACGGCCGCTGGCCAATGAAAGCGGAGGGGCGGAGATGAGCGGGACGTAAACATCCCGCCCACCTCCTTCCTTCACATAGCCGGCGGCGGCCACGTGACGCAGGTGAGCTGCTGTTCATCGTTCCAGGGGTGTCACACGGAGCGGCGTGTGCTACCCCGGAAACGATGAACAACTAAATTAAACAATATTATGGAACCTAGCGAGCAGTACACGACTCATGATTTGTGAGCGATACTGCGTCGCTAGGAGGTGTCACACAGGCTGGCATCGCCAGCGATGCCGGATGTGCGTCACAAAAAACGTGACCCCGACGATCTATCGCACGATAGATTGTCTGATGTAAAGCAGCCTTAAGAGCCACAAGTGTAGCAGAGCTCTGGTGGGCAGTGTAGTGTGTAACGAGAGTGCCCCAGACTGTGTGGTGACTGGTTTCCCTCTGCTTCCTCGCTCTCTCCCCTGCGCTGTAATCATATCAAGCCTGTCTATGGTCCCGGTGGTTTGTGGGGGAAAGGGACGTCCCTATTGTTCCTCCTTCCGGCCCCTGCACGGTTCACTGCACGGATATTGGTCTGGTCATTTTTCTTTTGGGTATCCAGGATGGCCTGGAGCAGGCTTTATTCAGTTTGGTGGGGGTCGGAGCCCAGCCGGAGAGCTGGTCTCCTTCTTGGCGTTAAAATAATGGAGAATGGTGAGAGAGCGGAGTTTCACGCCGTCCTTTTGAGCGTTGTTATCCCTTCTTATCATGGAGAGCTGAAGGTTTGTTTACAAGTGTGTTTTCAATAAGTTTTGAGTAAAGCTGTGACCAATAGCCATCCAAAATACGGTGTGTGGTGTCTTGTTTTTGCGGTGCAGGGTGTGGGGAGGGATTGGTTTGGGGTCATACACGCAGTCTGGTGGGCAGTGTAGTGTGTAACGAGAGTGCCCTAGACTGTTTAGTGACTGGTTTCCCTCTGCTTCCTCGCTCTCTCCCCTGCGCTGTAATCATATCAAGCCTGTCTATGGTCCCGGTGGTTTGTGGGGGAAAGGGACGTCCCTATTCTTCCTCCTTCCGGCCCCTGTAGCCAATGGGGGAGGTTTTTGGCAGAGATATATACCAGTTACCTCTGTGGGACGTCCTCTTCCCCCATGGTATTGGGGAACTGGTGGCATGGTTTTCCTGCGGCCGGAGGAAGCAGTGTGGAGGTTATGGACCCACAGGCTCTGCGGCCACTGGCACGGCAGGAAGGTGAGGGCTGGTTTGCTCAGCTGTTTGCTGAGCTCAGCGCTCCTCCGGCGGCGTGCACGGCCGCACTGCAAGTCCCAGCAGCAGTGCTTCTCTCTGAAGCGCCGCTGGCTTTAGGTATGTCGGGGGATGGGGGAGGTGATCGTCTCATGTGACCTGTTCTTCTCTGAGCCCAGCGTTCCTCCTGCTCTTACAAGAGGACGGAGCAAAAGAGCTCCCGCCGAGGCCCCGCCCCCTTTTAGCCCCACCCTCTCCTGGCTGCAGTGTGCCCTGTTATTACAGGGTCAGTGTCCCAGGGCCCTCTGTGGCTCAGCCCTTTCATCTCCAGCACCTTTTCATTATGGAGCCAGTCAGTCTCCTGATTTGGCTTAGGAAGATGTTATAAATAATTTTATAATAATAAATAAATACATGCCAGTACAGCACAGCCTGAGGAGTTAGAGCCGCTCCTCAGTCTTTTGTGTCCCAGCTTGCTGCTGGTACAATGACCCCCCCCCCTCCAGATTATTGCAGCTCCTGTATCATTACAATCTAGTCCTCTTCTGTGGCCTGACAATGTTCATTCAGTCAAGGGCTCAGCCTATGTTCTACGCCCTGATCATTCAGGATTCCCCTCTTTGGATCGGCACAGGAGGCGTTAGTCATCCATCAAGGGGTCATCTGCCACGCGCTATGGTTGGTACTCTCGATCCTCTGGTGTGAGTTGCCATTATAGATCTGGGTGCAGTCTCGTCAGCAGCCCATGCGTCCAGTGGTGCGGTCTCGTCAGCAGCCCATGTGCCAGCGGTGCGGTCTCGTTAGCAGCCCACGCGTTCAGCGGTGCGGTCTCGTCAGCATCCCACGCGTCCAGCGGTGCGGTCTCGTCAGCATCCCACGCGTCCAGCGGTGCGGTTTCGTCAGCATCCCACGCGTCCAGCGGTGCGGTCTCGTCAGCATCCCACGCGTCCAGCGGTGCGGTCTCGTCAGCATCCCACGCGTCCAGCGGTGCGTTCTCGTCAGCAGCCCACGCGTCCAGCAGTGCGGTCTCGTCAGCAGCTCACGCGTCCAGCGGTACAGTCTCATCAGCAGCCCACGCGTCCAGCGGTGCGGTCTCGTCAGCAGCCCACGCGTCCAGCGGTGCGGTCTCGTCAGCAGCCCATGCATCCAGCGGTGCGTTCTCGTCAGCAGCCCACGCGTCCAGCGGTGCGTTCTCGTCAGCAGCCCACGCGTCCAGCGGTGCGGTCTCGTCAGCAACCCACGCGTCCAGCGGTGCGGTCTCGTCAGCAACCCACGCGTCCAGCGGTGCGGTCTCGTCAGCAACCCACGCGTCTAGCGGTGCGGTCTCGTCAGCATTCAGCAGTGGAAATTCTTCCTGGGTCCTTCCATCCCATCTCAAGCGTTGATCCACTCCACCTCAAGCTTCAATTACTGGTGAGTGCACTGGGAGCTCTCGATAGCTTACATTTAGTCCCTGCATTGAAGTCGCTAGCGAAACATCTGTCAAACTAGGTCAGACAAAAAAAAAAAATCCTTGTCAAGCTTGTGTCCACAATGGTTAATATTATTGTGGGATTTTGCCTTTAGATTATGCTCCAATAAATTTGTTGGCAGGTCAAATTAGTTTCGGTTTCTTATCCCCCTTTTCAATTTACCAATTATTCCCTTTTAGATAACCAAAAAATTGGCAAAAGATTAATCTTAAAAAAAAAAAATCGAAGTTGGTAGTTTTGCAAGCCCATTAAAATAGCTTCCTTTCCCAAATTTGCGGGTTTCACCTTTGGGGTTGTTCCGTAAGGAAGAGACACGTTAGGTTCCGGATAGCCATCATTTGTTCACCCTAACGCCCCCTTCGGAGGACGCTTCAGTGCCTTATATCTCATTTGTTGCACAGTTTCTGTACGAGACGCAGGTCCGGGAGCATTACCAGCTACATCGGATACTGAATCGGCCTTTTGTCTGCTCTCTGTTCACCCATATTGTCATCTCCTCGGTCGGTTTGTCGATATCAGGTACTTTTACTGCCTTCCGATGGTTGTGTCATATCATGCCACTATTTTGTACAATTGAGCTCTTTCTTAATGTGGTGTGCTATGAAACAGGTTCTAAATTTGTAAATTTTAATTTCTAAATGCTAAGTTACCTCGACGACTTCCTATTTATCGGGTGAGTGTCAACAGTTATAGGACACTTTTAAAATGTCATAAATAAATACATTTTTAGTCCTGCTTTCCCAGTAAAGACAATAGGTTCAGCCACATTATCATTTTTTTTTTTTTTTCGACATAGATATTGACCCTCAGCCTCGGTTTTCGGTTACTGTTTGAGAAGGCCAAAAAATTACAACAACTCAAACTGTTTTTGTTCAGTCACCGTATAGATTAAAAAAAAAAAAAAAGAAAAAAAGTCACCCTTAGGCCTCTGCCACACATCCGTGCCTCCGGCACGTGTTTGTCATTTTTTACACGTACCGGCGGCACGGAGACACTTTAACCAATGCTACCCTATTGTAGCAGGCACACACACGTAAAACCACACGGAACGTGTGTCCGTGTGCGTTTGTACGTGTGTGCGTTTTTGAAAGCGATGACATGTCCGTTTTTTCACCGGCAGCACGGGTGTCACACGGCCCGCACCCGCACCACACGGGTGTAGTGTGGATGCGGTCCCGTGTGACACGCGCCGGAGAAAACACACATGTCATTGAAAAAAAAACAAAACATTAACTCACCTTCTCCAGCACTCCTGTCTCCGCCGCTGCTGCCTCTTGCTGCCGACCGCCGCTCATTTTTCTCATTGAATATTCACTTCACTGCCTGGCAGCAGCAGCAGCGGGGAGACGGGAGGGCTGGAGACCGAGGATCAGCACCACGGACAGCAGCGCGGACATCAGGAAGGACCAGGTGAGTATAATAATTACCGATTCTACGTGTGCTATCGCGGATAGCACACGTAGAACACACGTGTCACGCACGTACCAGAGACACGTACTTACCTGCACGCAACACGCAGGGAAAATACGTGTCTCTCGGCACGTGCGTGAATTTCACGTGAGTGTGGCAGAGGCCTTAGGCAAATGCAGTCGTTATCGGGTTTGTTTGCTTTCTTCAGGGTTATTCCCATGGGAAGGGTTCTTTCCAGGCACCTGATCGTTTTCCTGGGGCTTTTCTTGTAGAGGGACAATTTAACACTTGTTAACATTGTCTAACGGTCGTAATTATACGTTGGCTCAGAAATATTTAACGGGGATATGTAATTATTCACTCATGCGTCAGGTTCAGGAGTTTTGGTGCCATTTTTGTACAGAATGGTGACAGGATTTTCCTTACTCCTGGCAGGGCTCCCACCCTGTAAGAAGTTACACCTTTTGTATTTCTCCCCCATAATTGCAGCTGTGGAGCTCTGGCAGTGGGAATTTTCCGATTGAAAGATTGCTTTTGGACTGACAACCAGCCCGTGGTCGATTGTATAAATAATCTAACACCGTCATTACTGGTTTTGGGTCTCTTACACCACCTAGCCTTGGGATGCCTTCACAGTAAGGCTATGTGCCCACGCTAGAATGTCCCTGCCCTGCGGATTTTTTTGCCTGAAAATCCGCGACTTTCACGGCAAATCCGCACCCGCGGATTTGCCGCGAATTTACCGGGGATTTACCGCGGATTTGCCGCGGATTTTGATGCGGATTTCATTTTTTTTTTTCCCCCATTCAAAACCAAAAATCCGGACCAAATCTGCACCAAACAATTGACATGCTGCAGATTTTTCCGGATCAAAATCCGCGGCAAATCCGCAGCGGAAAAATCCGCAGCATGGGCACAGCATTTCCAAAATGCCATTGAAATGGCTTGGAAGTGCTGCTGCTGCAGATTTTCGGGAAATCCGCGGCAAATCCGCGGCAAAATCCGCGCAAAATCCGCGCAAAATCCGCAGCGTGGGCACATAGCCTTACAGCTCTACATGTGCCAGGTTCAATATAAGATTGTTGATGCTGTCATGTTCCCGTTGCAGGATTTCTGGAGTCTGCTGCCCAAATCAAAGTCCATTCCCCTCATCATGTGGTACCTTATCGGGACCAGCTAATGAAGCTGATACAGACATCAGTGTCATCGCCTACTTGCAGTTATAAGGACTTCTGGTTACCGCTCCACCTCCTTCATCATGTGGGCTAATAGAGGTAATACTGTCATCACCGACATTGGTTTTAATTTATGGTTATGAGATGTTTCTTGTATTAATTTGTCTAGTTTGAGGTGACTGTGCATTTACTTATTGCACCTACCCAGCAGTAGTGTGTCTGCCTTCATAACACAAAGGTGGATGTTGGTATTGTGTTCCTTTTAACGCAATTAGGATATATAAATGTAAAAAAAAAAAAGTTTCAGTCCCTTCGCCTTTGAAGGGTTGGGCCAAGAGCTCGGTTATCACACGGATAAGAGACACCCTATCTCATATTCTATGCGCCTTAAATTAAGTAATTCATGCAATGCCATTTGTTGGTCCACATGGTGATCAACGCCCTTAAATTAAGTAATTAATGCAATGCCATTTCTTGGTCCTCATGGTGATCAACGCCCTTAACTACTTCTTTTAGCCTTTTCAACTTAGAGCCCGTAGGTTCAGTGAATTGGTATCCCACCTAGGCAAAGGTGGGGGGTTTACAATATGATGATGTAGTAACCTCAGTCATCGGTGTGTCTCTGCAAAAAAAAAAAAACAGAAACCCTATAACAGACCAATTTATAGAAATTTGCGTATTCCCCCTTTTTTCCATGGCATGTGCGGCCGGCCAGGTCCCATCCTTACTAGTTCATTAGGATGGCTCCCAGCTTGTAATTTCTATTTCAATCACTCCTCGGTTCTGCCTAACACATGCACATTTTGGCGCTAACCGTTTAGAGATGCCACTGAGGTCGTTGGAACAGTCCTCTGGGACACATATATTCAACATATAGGGTGTGGCCATTCCGCATGTTTTATGAGATAAATGGATCCTGATTTATGAGATACATGGATCTTGATTTAATGCATGTTTAAGTTATTCATATTTTATAATTAATTTATCCATATTTTATGTCCTACAAGGATCTGGAACATTGGACATCCATATGTTTTCTGGGCAGCCCAGAGGGTAATGATTGGCCAGGAGGTCGTAATCTTGGCTGCTGTAACATGGAGGTATTTTGGAGGGGTATCAGGGATTCTGGAGTGGTCACAGGTTATTTCAGAACTTTTTAATATCTGTATCCAATATTCATCCCTTGCCATTATAGTACCAAAACCTTTTCTCTTTTAATTATAGTTATACATGCAGCGAGTAATGATTGTGCAATTTCAGGCTTGCTGCACTGTTTATACGCTTGGATCTGGACCATCTTCCGTGTTTTTTCTGGGAACGGGCCTAGTCATACCAGGGTGATTTGCCTAAGTTTGAGAGATGCAGAAGTCATTGAACTCACCCGGTAGACCATTCCAGTGTGCACCCAGACCTACGAGCAATTCTGGGTGTACATTGCTAATCCCTGCCTAACCATCCCTGGATAAAGGGATCTTTAGAAAAAGTATTTCTGGGGATCTTTTATCGTATACTAACGAGGAGTTGATTAGTCCCCTGGGCGTTAGTTCCTCTGGGTTGTTGGAAGGTGTGAGCAGAAATTGATGTTAAATGATGGAGTTCACTGCACGGATATTGGTCTGGTCATTTTTCTTTTGGGTATCCAGGATGGCCTGGAGCAGGCTTTATTCAGTTTGGTGGGGGTCGGAGCCCAGCCGGAGAGCTGGTCTCCTTCTTGGCGTTAAAATAATGGAGAATGGTGAGAGAGCGGAGTTTCACGCCGTCCTTTTGAGCGTTGTTATCCCTTCTTATCATGGAGAGCTGATGGTTTGTTTACAAGTGTGTTTTCAATAAGTTTTGAGTAAAGCTGTGACCAATATCCATCCAAAATACGGTGTGTGGTGTCTTGTTTTTGCGGCGCAGAGTGTGGGGAGGGATTGGTTTGGGGTCATACACGCAGTCTACCTGCACATGTTAAGCTGTTAAATTATGCTGTCAGTTTGCAACAGCACCATTTACAGCATGTGGCTTGGAGGACACGCTGTTCTAACCAACCATCAGACCCGGCACAACGCAATTATGGGGATGCCAAAAGGTTGCCATGAAAGTGAGGGTTCTACGGAAGACCCCCTATGTCTGTTTTGATGGTCGTCCATTGAAGTCCATATTATACATTTTTAATATACCCGCAAAGCTGCTATAAAATGCAACAGAAAGCGCCAAAAATATCATATCAATCCCAAAAAGGAATCAATAAAATCATCTGCTCAGCCCACAGAAAACAAGGCCTCAGACAGCTCCATTGACTGAAAAGTGAAAACGTTATGGATTTCAAAAAATGGGGACACAAGCGACTTACTTTTTTACAAGCTTCCAAACTTTCTTTTACGTTTTAGAATATGTGCCCATGATTCGGACATGCTGTGTCCTAGACGCAGCGTGTCCTCTCCTGTGTGGCCATGAGTGCTGTCCGCAGAAGACTGCAGCTGTTTGGTCCCATAATCACGGTTCAGGCCGCTGTGGTCTTTTTCTGCGCTTTTCCTGCGGAGAACTCTCACGGTTCCACAGCAATAAATTACACTGTATACGCTGCGGGAACAACAAGCACAGTGGGCATGGGATTTCTATAAATCCATCTACTGTGCTTGTACTGTACAACGCAGCATTCTGAACACAGTGAAAACACAGTGTCCGAAACACTGTGAACCCTGAGGCACGCAGCTTTATATTTAAAAATAAAAAAGCAAGTTTAGCATCGCCGTAATGGCACTGACCTGTAGAATCATGTTTCCTGGTTAATATTACTACATACTGTACAACATAAAAACAGAAACCAAAAAAAACAATGGTGGAGTTGCTTTTTTTTTGTAATTTTGATGCCCTTGTAATTTGTTTCCCATTTTCCAATACATTACATGGCATGACATGATGTCTTTCAAAGTACAACTTATACCTTGTTCATGGGACAATCATATTATGCTGAAGTGGCGACTGTGTTTTTCTTAAGCTACTTCTGTATTGACCACCTATAATTTGTAGATGTCCAAGTTCTGGGATGTCACAACCCCTCTCTCTCGTTAGTGTGACATTGCTCACCCCAGTTTTCTATTGTGGTTCAGCATTGTCAGTTTTATACTCCCAAGAACATCCATCACTGTCCAACCACTCTGAACTTCATCGCTTTGGCCACATTGTAGACAGTGACATACCATCATGGGGGCATTACTACGAGCTGACTGTACAGGGAGGACATACAGAGCTGCTGTCATCACAGCACAACCATAGAGATGTTCTTGACATTTAGATGCCAGGAGACCTTGCTTGTAGGCATCATTGCACACAAAAGAAACAGCGCAGGTATAAAGTTCTTCAGTGTTATATTTTAATTAGCTTTTATTGCACCAGTGTGAGAAATCTCTGCTAAAGGGAAAGACCTGATTTCATGGAGAAATTAAAAATTGCAATGTGAATAAATCACAGTGAGGCAAAGTTCACGAGTATAAAAAATCATCCCATTTTTGTCCAGAAAAAGCATGTGTTTTAATTTGTGTTGTCATCTGTTTCTGAACAGTTATTAAAATTTACAAGACAAAATACAGTTTCCTAAATGTATCCATCAAATCGTATATTTTACAGTTTATCTGTATGTTATCCTATATTTAATGTGCACCAATATACTTGAACAGGTGAGACTTGCATGCTGAGAATTTTTTCACACAGGCAGTTTGTGAAAAATAGACAATCTGAACAGCCCTATTGAATTGGTCCGAGTACTGTATGTTTTATCCACGTACAGTGCTCGAACTGAAAATAGGGTCATGTGTACATTCAAATGTCTGATGTTCTCATACAAATGCTATCCATGGTTTTCACGAATAGCACTAGTACCTGTGTAAAAGGCTGCTAGGCCCGTGTGCCCCCGCTCTGAAGAGACTGGTCAATGATATATTATAATAATGTTAATTGTGCTTATGTGTATAATGTGTGTCTGCCTAAAGTGTAAGTGTGGCCATCTAGTGGTCAGTTCAGGTAAAGCTCCCTGGTAAAGAGAATAGGCAGGGAACAGTTAAATCTCTGGTTGTCGCCCACAAGAGAATGAGCCAGCTGCAGGATATAGGCTGACACCCTCTTAAGTTTAGTCAGTCGAGAAGGAGAAGTGAGAAAGCTGTATTCGTCAGAGGTATAGCGAGGAGGAGAAGTGTGCAAGCCATTTATATACCTTAGGCTGAAGAAAGTGGGTGTCTGTGGCAAAGTCAATTCGTCCTGACCCTGAGGGTCATTCCAGGGACTCTGGAACATGTGAAAAGGACTCCAGTTGAGGACGGATAAACCCTAGTTTCCCAGGTTGCGACTTACTCCAACAGTACTAGTCCTAAAGCAGAGGTTTGGCATAGACTTGAGCAAACAGGTCAACACGGAATCACCGGTAAACAAATTTTGTCCAACAGCTGTTAAAACCATTAAAAGTAGCTTGCCCTGTAGGTGGGATGCAACCGTGGCCATGTGGGACTCTGATTTTATTGAGAGAAACCAGAGCAGTACCAGGAACTATAAGGCAGTCTGCATTGAAAGTGTGTTTTGAAGTCAAATGTCCCGTACTAAAAATGTTCAAGTTTTGTGCCCACAGTAATGATGGTTTTTTTGTGTACTTATGTATGGTAAATGTTGTTTATATTTGTGTGCTCTCGGGTGCACTGTTTTCAGGCACCACACGGTGTCACTGCTCCCTGGTTCCTTAGCTTGGGGTTGGAATGGAGAACAGGGCTGAAGGAGTTAAACGTTAAATTTGCCCAGCCACAGTGAGTTGACAGTTTGGATTCGTTAGATAGGGACACCGTGAGTAAAGAGAAGAAACTGCATCTGAGGGAGGTATAGTGATAGTAGCCCAGAGTTATTTGGTCAGATCCTCAGGGTTACCCCATGAAACCGTGATCAAGTGAAAAAAGGAAACTCTTCAGTAGTTGTGGGCCTTGATTTAGTGGACTTTCTAGGAAGCAACTAACTCCATTAGGACCGGTCTAGGCATGAGGTAATTGGTCGGCACAAAGACAATGGTGAAGTTACTCCGTCCGGTGGTGTATCAAATCTCGGTGGGAGGGGATGCAATTAGATCCATGTGGGACTCCATGAATTTACTAGCTGCCACTATAGTGTTGCCAGGGAAAACATACGGTGCCATAGTAACTGGAGAGATGTGCATGAGGGAGCAGTGTGCAGGAAAATGTGAAATTAAACCAAACCGTAACATGCCTGTAATGTTCAAGCTATGTGCCAACAGTGGATGTGCTCCACAGAAATTGTGCGTCTTGTTCAGTAAAGAAGTGTTAAACGTTATCCTGGACTTTTTGTCTGAATTTGTCCTGAGGAGGAGAAGCTGTGGTGTGCCTGGTTGCAATATGGAGGTGGCAGGAGTGCAGCACCGAAGAGTGACGCTACCTGGAAGCAGGGGCTGCCACCGACTATGACCCCCTGCCACCTCCACAACAATGTGACAGAAATACTGTGTGTAACTGTTAGTAAAAGACTGTTGAAAAATAAACCAGAATCTGTGTCTGTGAATCCCCGGCGGGAACATTCTGGTCTGCACAAGGGCATACGCACAGGTATGGCTCGCAGACACAAAGACCACACATCCCACCAGGAACACCACCAACAACCCTTTTCCCCATACACTGTGGGGATGGCTGAGACAAGGACATCAGAAGAGTATCCCTTGACCGTGGCTACTGCCCTTGGCCACCGTTACACCTGCAACAGTCTATAGGGCCAATTACATGTCCGTGAATATTCATGTCTGTGCACTGGACCAAAATCAGCAATGCAAGGTTACATTGGTCTGTGAAAAAATTCGGACAACACTTGGATGACATCTGGGTGTGGTCTGATTTTCCCAGACTGTCACATCGGAGAAGGTAGAGAGACTTTTTTTTTTTCTTTTTCTCCACATATGATTAAACTGACACTTGCACCACAATCTGGTCAAACACTCATGAAAGTGTGATGAAAAAACAGACACCTGAATTTAGTCTATGGAATACTGATGAAAAGGTGCAGGGTCAAGTGAAATAGCTTCTAAACAGCAAAGTCCTGGACATCATTCATGGCAAAGCAATTATCTGGTTGAAGAATAGAGCGTTTACTATAGAAATCCTGCTGTTCTCCAATAAAAGTAAACTAAGTTGAGGTCGTCTTTACGGACAGATGAATGATACATAATCCACACGTTTCCCTAACCCCTTCAGATCCTAAAGATACCGCTGCACCAATTTATTTCCGTATCTCATGCTCTCTGGTGCTATTGGATGGCACTGTGCACAGGTCACCCGGAGGCTACGATTTGTATTATCACTGCCATTGTAACGTTAACTCTGCATGACATTTTTTTCTATTTTTTTTTTTAAATAGTACTTGAGTGGTTATAGCTTTTTTTATTCAAGTGGCTAAATGGCTCACCTTCTAAGAGTATCATTGTTTAAGAAAAATATCAGAATAGTATGAAAATTTTCAGGGCTAGAAAAGAAAACATTACAAAGTGATTGAAAAGAATTTGCAGAGTTCCCTCCATGTAGAGAATTGGATGAGAGTTTATGCTCGCAGTGTCGTTCCTATGTGGCGAGTGCTCTAAAGCTCGCAGTGTCCAATTAAGTGTAAGTGTTTGCACATTGATAATACAAAACAATTACATTGCACTTAATTAACGACGTGATAACCGAAGCGTCTCATTTGTCGCCACTTTGTTACGATAATGAATTGCACCTGGTTAGTGACATTAACTCTCTTGGGTATTAAACTGTGTTTCAAAGTCAGCTGTCAGCATTTCAACCCTTCTTGTATATGGGTATGGCTCCATAATAAACCTCCACACATTTCTGAAAAGGAGGCCTTGTCAGCCAGATGTATTGGATATTTATGACCTAGTAAGCAGGAACCTATTTGATACTGGTCCTGACGTAATCTAATTGCACATGTTAAAGGGTTTTCCAACTCGGCGAGTGATATACTCAGCTATCTCTGGCAGTACCAAAAAATGGTGCAGGCGTCCTAGTCTCTGAATTTGTGGGGTCCGCAATGTTAGACTTCAAGCAATGTCTGAGTTGGGAATAATACTTTAAAAGGATTATGCAAGATTAGGAAAGAATGGCTACTTTGTTTAAAGAACAGTGACATATCTTTTCACTAAGAGCTATGCTACAACATTAAAGGGACAGTAACAGCATAATGACTGTTCAAACCAAGTGCAGGTGTGGCGCCCTGGACAAGCCAGGTCGTCACAGGTACTGCAACAACACACCCCACACCCCGAGATAGGCACATCAGTCACACACAAATCCTTGTTGCCTCCCTCCAGGGGCTGATGTCCACACCAGGTGGAGTGGAGCCAGGCGGTTGGCCCCACCCACTGATGAGTTCACAGTCCTGGAGGCGGGAAAGGAAGTCAGAACAGTTAGGGAGAGTGAAGGAGTAGGAGTGAAGTGTAGTAGAGGAGCAGACTGACCGTGTCCGGGTACGTGGCCCGGGCACCAAGAGCAAGGTTGGCAGACGGTGGTGGCCGTCTGCAGGAGAGGCCAATTGACGCGGAACCGTAGGACTGGGGATGGGCGGTGGCCCGCCGATACCGAACCGGGGAGCGAAGAGAAGCCAGCACAAACCGGCAGGGCCTACGGACCCCGACCAGGCTTGGAGTCGCCGTTAAACCGGTCAAATCCGTTACCGACTGGAGCCTCAAGGGTTTCCTAGCAGCAAAGACCCGATAGAAGGCAACCGTCCAAACCGAGAAAGGGAAATATAGCTACCGCCACAGCTAGAATTCCCAGGGCCAGAGCCTGCGGACAAAGGGGGCTCCTCCGGTACATATCCAAGCTGGGGAGCGGGTTACCGGTGGGAAGCCATCGGGACCGAAGACACACAACAGGTGCAGAGAAAGGCAGCCACCACCAACCTTCCAGGGGTAACCACAGCAGCCGGCTGCAGGACCCGTCCATCCAGCCGTTTGTTTTACCGGAGACTCTGTATTCATCATTGGCTGAGTGAGTACCACCGTGCCGTCCAGCACAGCGCTGCCCCTGCGACCCTGCACCTCGCCAACCCTGCCTCCCCCGTCACCTCACCGGGCCCCGGGACCACCAAATCCCCCTACCCACGAAGGGGAAAGAAACATCTCGGCTGCTCCCTGTCATCGCTCCCAGGATCCCCGTCCAGAGCAGCGGTGGTGCCCCAACCTCACCACAAACTGTGGGTGGCGTCACGGACCAACTCCCCAAACCCAAAACCACCCCTTTCACTCAAGGGCGAGGAGCGCCGCTCGAGTCCCCGGATCCGGCCCACCGCTTGAGCCACCGAGCAGCCAGCAGCAGGCAGCAGCAGCGCCGGACCCGAGAGCTAGCGAGAGCACAGCGTTGGCAGCCTCCTCCCCGCCCACGACACAGGCACTTGTGCATTATGTTTGTTTTCCACCCTCGCCCCTTCTGTGTTCTGTGATTGATGGTTCTGGCTTCATAAAGCCAGAAAAGAGCTGTGATAGATGGAAAACAGGCAGGTGGGAATGTGTATATAAATTTGGCCCCACCATGATGCATGAGCGCCTCTATAAGTGTTGGAACAGTCATTCTGTGCTGACAGAGCGCCACGTCTCCACCAGAGTCCGCTCCTGCGAATTCTGCTTTGGCCACCAGGCACCACCGTGTTCCTGATATTGGCAGTGCTGGTCATAGGGGAGGAGTCTGTACCAGTGGTTCTGGAGGGCACAGGTTTCACTCATTAACTAAGCTGGGTTTGACTGGGACCTGCAATACCACTGGCTGGCTGTGGTGGTGTGTGCCTTCCAGCTGAAGTTGTCCCTTCCAGCCGAAGTTATCCCTTCCAGCCACCGCCAATGGGAAGGCACTACACCCTTATTAATCATCAAGTCTACTGGTCACCGCCAGATATAGCCTTTATATACACTGCTGCATCTCTGCTTTACCTTACCCTTGTACTATTGCTCCCTGTGTTTTTTACCTCTGCCTGATTTCTGACTATTTACTTGCCTACTGTATTTGTACCTCGCTGCCATCTCTGGTTTTGACCATAGCCTGATTTACTGATCACCCTTTTGCCTGCCAATTTTGCCTCTTTCGTACCTCCTGGTTTTGACCCAGCCTGTGCTGTTGCTCTGGTTAGGTTCCTTTTGCAGTGTATTAGTCAATAAATTCACTTTTGCATAATTCCCCCCTTGTCTTCACTTTGAGTGCTGGGATTCTTTTTACTATATGATTCTTGATCCCCTAAGCACCTTTAGTGTATGTGGTGAAGCCTGTAATTTCTATATATTTATATCCTGTGTCTTTGGTCCTGAACAGACGTCACACAGAGTTCCTTTCAACACAACTAGAGATGAGCACTTTAATACGCATTGTCCTGGTAGACATCCAATCTTGTTCTCCATTGCCGACAGTCTTCCCTTTTATTCATGGCATCCTCAGGTCAGCATCTTAAGTGCCAATTGCGCTTACTGGACCCAGTGACATCCTGATATCCTGGTATCATGATGTTGCGTAAAGCTAAGTGGCTCATTCTCACATGACGCGATTGTGTCGCCCTGGGCAAGCCAGGGGACACAGATAACAACACACACGCACCCCACATTCCCTGTAGGTACACCAGCTAACCCACAAATCCTTGTTGCCTTCCTCCAGAGGTTGATGATGCACACCAGGGGGTGGGCCAGGCGGTTGGCTCCGCCCATCGAGGAGCTCACAACTCTGGAGGCGGGAAGAAACCAGGCTGATGAGTCCAGGAGGAGGAAGTGGAAGGAGTAACAACAGAGTCGAGCCCAGGCAGGGCAAGAGTGAAGGAGTAGTCTAGACAGGGTTAGAGTAAACAGCTAAGTGAAAGTGAAGGAAGTGACAGTAAAGAAAGAAAGCCTGAAGTTAGTCTGTGGCTGTGTGCCCAGACGGAGTCAGCAAGGTCAGCAGACAATGGTGAAGATCTGCAGTGGGACTGTCTGGAGGTTGCTGGAAGGGCCACGGAGGCTGTGTGTATCCGGGGGCCTGGAGCAGTATACAAAGGGCAGTCAGCACCAGAGCAGGGGCTTTCGGATCCCAGCAAGGCTTGGAGTCGCTGTAAATTGCTAAATCCGTTAGTGAAGGGGACGTAGATCCCCCAACAAGCAAGTCCTGATTGACGGCAAAGGTCCAACCACAACGGGGAAACACCGCTACCGCCAAGGCACCAGTTTCCCAGGGCCGGCGCCTGCGGGCAAAGTGTGGAGCTCCTCCGGCACAGATTGCAGTCGGGGAGCGGGTAACCGGTGGGAATCCACCGCTACCAAACAGACATTTCAAAGGTGCAGGGAAGAGATCGTCACCGCTAACTGCAGGGAACCGCAGCACCGTGAACCGTCCGAGGGACCCGTCCAACCAGCCGTTTGTTTACCGAGAACTGTGTCGTGTTTACTGGCTGAGTGAGTACCTCAGTGCCGCAAGGCACAGCGCTGCCCCTGCGCCCCTGCACCCCACTGGGCCCCGGGATCACCAACCCCTACCCACGGAGGGGCAACACAACAACTGGCTGCTCCACATCACCATCCCCGGGATCCCCACATTGAGCAGCGGTGGTGAAATCACCACAACCATGGGTGGCGTCACGAACTATAACAATCCCCACACCCAAGCACAAAACCCCCCTTTCACTCACGGGCGAGGAGTGTCGCTCGAGAAACCCCGGGATCCGGCCCACCGCTCGAGCCACCACTGAGCAGCTGCCGGACCCGAGCAGAAGGGGTGAGCGCGGTGTGCTGACACCCTCCTCCCCACCCGCGACAACTTGGCGTCACGAACAGGATCTTACCGCTCTGCCGTCTGGTAGAGGTGCGCCTTGTTACCGCCGGAGGCATCCGGCAGAAAAATTTCAGAAGCCGCCATCTTTGGCGCGAAAAGTTCCCGCTCAAGCGTCTTCTCGAGCAGTAGAGGCGCGAAGGCCAAAACCCCGCCCCGAGAGAGGAGGGGCCGGGAAAGAGCTAAGGGGGACGCGATGGCGGCTGAACGCATGTAGCTGCGGCTATAAAAGCAGGGACGCCAGGACTCTGCAGCAACACTGGGTTCCTGGAAGGCACGATTGCCAAGATGTACAACCCAACTCCCAACGAGGAAGCCCCCGCGCCCGGCACGGCGACGTGGTTGAGGGACCGGACTGTCCCGCTGAGTAATCGTCTGCAGGCCCATATGCAACTCCTCCTGGAGGAGTGGGAGACCGACATGGCGGATGTGGTGGCTGCTATGTGGAGACGCGAGGCAGAAGAGGATTTGGAGGAGCGGGTAAGCGACCCACGCCCCTGTATTCCTGAGGGATCGGCCGTTGGAGCTGAGGGGCCCGGCCGGCTTCCGCTCACCCTGCCTCTCTCCCTGCTACCCGTAGTAGCTGCTGCCGCCCCGCCATTAGGCCCGCTACCTGTCCACCCGGTAGCGATACCCTGCCCGGCCGCTCCGGCGGACCAGCCGTCTGCAGACGTCCGGGACGTCCCTGAAGTATACCTGGGGGAACCGCTGGAACCGCGACCCCTTTACAGCGTGGTGCCAGAAGTCCCAATAGAGACTGTGCCAGACCCTGAGCCCGAGACCGTGGCCTGGATGAAGGCCCGGGTGATGCAATTCCACCAGCGTCAGCAGGATCAGATCTTCCGGATGATGGAGCAGTGGACCAACGAGGTGGAGGAGCTGCTTACAACTGCCCCGAGGTACAGAGGGGGAATGGATGTAGCAGAACCGACTGGTGACCCACGTCCCTATGTCCTACCAGGACCGGCCGCTGCGGCTGAGGGGCCCGGCCTAGTCTCGGCCTATGCATCGCCCTTGCCGTTACTTATGAAGCGCCTTAATGTCAACTCACCTAACCTACTGCTCCGTGCTACCGCAGAAGGGGCTGAAGTGCTGGATGTTGGAGGCCAGGAGGCTGCGACAGCTGGTGGCAACCCGCCTGACGCAGAAGCACGAGATGATGACTTCGGCCCTAGTCCCGGGTCTGCTGCTGAGTTTGAGGAGACAAGTGAGTGTTCCCGCTATGTAGGAGACCCCATGGTTGTCCATACCCCGCATGCCGGTGGAAATGGGTACCGGGTGCCCCTGTCACCGCAGGCATGTCAGTGCATGTTTGATGTGCCGGTGGCGGAGGATGGGTCCACCTCAGCAGAAAAGTACGAGTAGGGCAGCGGATGCCCGTTGCACCGTCCCCGTTGGGACCACCACTGAAGTTGCTGTTTGTTTGAAAAAGTTTAAAAAGTTTGAAATGATAAGTGAAATTACCGAAGAAGTCACCTGATTTGTTTGTTGATTTGCAACCGGCAGGAGCCGGCACCGTTGTCCCCGTGGGGACCGTTTAAGTTTTGCATGGGAACTATCCATAGACAAGCCCGTGAACTTGCAGGGCACCACAAACGTTAAGTGGCTTGTAAATATGTTGGGTACCGTTACCGTTTCCGCAATGCCGCCTCCGGAGAGGCAGGTTGGAGGGAGGGCCCTGAGCAGAGCAGGCTAGGGCCCAGCCACCAAAGGAACCGGTGGCCACCCTCTGGAGGGGAAGGACAGATCCCGCTCGGGTAACTTGTGCTGGACTGTGGGTCAAGGGGTGCTGCCTGGGTTTTAGGGGCAGCATCAGGGCCAGGTTGCTTGGGTGGGAGAGAGCGGAAACCGTAACCGTATACCGTTGCAACATTAAAAGTAAATGTGCCTCCCGTCTTGGGAAGAGTTGTGATTAAAAATGTATATAATTCACCGTTTATAATGTTATACCGTTTTACATTTTCAGAAAACAAAAAGGAAAATAAAACCGGTGTTGGACGGGCAGCCCGAGGACGGTCTGCGTTTTGCTAAGGGGGAATGTGTCTCCCTGGGCAAGCCAGGGGACACAGATATCAACACACACGCACCCCACATTCCCTGTAGGTACACTAGCTAACCCACAAATCCTTGTTGCCTTCCTCCAGAGGTTGATGATGCACACCAGGGGGTGGGCCAGGCGGTTGGCTCCGCCCATCGAGGAGCTCACAACTCTGGAGGCGGAAAGAAACCAGGCTGATGAGTCCAGGAGGAGGAAGTGGAAGGAGTAACAACAGAGTCGAGCCCAGGCAGGGCAAGAGTGAAGGAGTAGTCTAGACAGGGTTAGAGTAAACAGCTAAGTGAAAGTGAAGGAAGTGACAGTAAAGAAAGAAAGCCTGAAGTTAGTCTGTGGCTGTGTGCCCAGACGGAGTCAGCAAGGTCAGCAGACAGTGGTGAAGATCTGCAGTGGGACTGTCTGGAGGTTGCTGGAAGGGCCACGGAGGCTGTGTGTATCCGGGGGCCTGGAGCAGTATACAAAGGGCAGTCAGCACCAGAGCAGGGGCTTTCGGATCCCAGCAAGGCTTGGAGTCGCTGTAAATTGCTAAATCCGTTAGTGAAGGGGACGTAGATCCCCCAACAAGCAAGTCCTGATTGACGGCAAAGGTCCAACCACAAAGGGGAAACACCGCCACCGCCAAGGCACCAGTTTCCCAGGGCCGGCGCCTGCGGGCAAAGTGTGGAGCTCCTCCGGCACAGATTGCAGTTGGCGAGCGGGTAACCGGTGGGAATCCACCGCTACCAAACAGACATTTCAAAGGTGCAGGGAAGAGATCGTCACCGCTAACTGCAGGGAACCGCAGCACCGTGAACCGTCCGAGGGACCCGTCCAACCAGCCGTTTGTTTACCGAGAACTGTGTCGTGTTTACTGGCTGATTGAGTACCTCAGTGCCGCAAGGCACAGCGCTGCCCCTGCGCCCCTGCACCCCACTGGGCCCCGGGATCACCAACCCCTACCCACGGAGGGGCAACACAACAACTGGCTGCTCCACATCACCATCCCCGGGATCCCCACATTGAGCAGCGGTGGTGAAATCACCACAACCGTGGGTGGCGTCACGAACTATAACAATCCCCACACCCAAGCACAAAACCCCCCTTTCACTCACGGGCGAGGAGTGTCGCTCGAGAAACCCCGGGATCCGGCCCACCGCTCGAGCCACCACTGAGCAGCTGCCGGACCCGAGCAGAAGGGGTGAGCGCGGTGTGCTGACACCCTCCTCCCCGCCCGCGACACGATGACATCACGGGGTCTAGTAAGTACCAGAGGAGCCCAGGATGCTGGGCCATGGATGCCAGATGCAGAAGTGAAGCTTGAGTGCTGTGTTGGACTGGCCTGGATGCTGTACTGGGCAGAACAAATCAGATAGTTAATTCTAGATAAGGTGCCCAATTGGTTTTGGAAAAATGCAAAAAATGTTTTTTAACCCTTGACAACTTCTTTAATCCTTCAGCAACAACCACTGTACATATATGGCTCAAGTTGGTAACTGGTGTATGGAGCAGGCTAATGGGGTGAGCTCGCCCCATGCACAGCGGGTAATGGCTCTGTGTTACAGCTAGGACTCGCCTCTAATAACTGTAGGTAGCACGGAGCACTGCCTGTGATTGTTAAACTGCTGAATGCCATTATCAAAGTCTGACAGTGGCTTTAACAGGGCATCAGCATGGGGGTACGTGATTCTATGTCTACATTGGCATGCCCATGACGTGATCACAGGGCATGATGAACTGCAATGACAGAGAAGAGTCTGTTGACGAGCTATGAGATTGTCAAAATATCTGATCAGCAGACATGTGTAGGGATGATTGTGGGCTTGCCACGCCTGCAGAAACTGGTGGGAGGCGGCCTAAGATGTTCAAATATGTGCTAGGTTGTGCAGGGATTAAGAGAATTTAGTGGCGCTCACTGGGGTGCTGGCCCCCGTTGTCCACAGTAGGGAAATGGCGCTTTTTTTCTGATTGGCCACAACCGAAACACAGCTCTTGGTTAGATGCACATGTGGCTAGACTTTGCATCCTGCAGTTTTACGTGAACTCCTCCTTTCTTTGTCTAATCCTAACTTTTCTATTCTCCTCATTACCCACTGATATTTATTGGATATTTATTGGTGCTTGTATACTGATATTTCTATTTTAACTAAAAAATTGCAGAAATGTGAATGACTCTTCTACATAGAACAGCACATGTGATATATGATGGTTGCACAGCAATAATGCAACTCAGATAACCAAGTAATATCGCTACCACAATAAAAATTAAGGGTAAGCTTATATTGCATGATCGTGGCTGTTAAATGACCACTAATCGGCTAAATGTAAGTGATTAGTGGTCATTTAATAACTTGTTAATGCGCTTCCACGCACACATAACAATCACTAACAACGATCAATTTCAACATATACTGCGATGTGCTGCCAAAGACAATGCATTTTAAACATGCCTAAAAATCATCTCAAAAGATGAATGACTGTTTTCCTCTTGAAACAGGCCAATAATTGGGAAACGTGTCATTAGGAACGCTCTTTCCTTATTCTTGACACTTCAACATGTAGTCGTAACAGTGGAAGGATCAGGTGGTAACCGTCCTTCCTTAATATACAAGTGCATCTCAATAAATTAGAATATCATCAAAAAGTTAATTTTTTTCAGTAATTCAATACAAAAAGCGAAATGTATATATTATATAGAGTCATTACACACAGAGGGATCTATTTTAAGTGTTTATTTCTGTTAATGTTGATGATTACGGCTTACAGCCAATGAAAACCCAAAAGTCATTATCTCAGAAAATTAGAATATTATATAAGACCAACTGAAAAATGATTTTAAACTCAGAAATGTTGGCGCCTACTGAAAATTATGTACAGTAAATGCACTCAATACTTAGTCAGGGCTCCTTTTGTATGAATTACTGCATCAGTGCGGCATGACATGGAGGCGATCAGTCTGTGGCACTGCTGAGGTGTTATGGAAGCCCATGTTGCTATGATAGCAGCCCTCAACTCGTCTGTATTGTTGGGTCTAGTGTCTCTCATCTTCCTCTTGACAATACTCCATAGATTCTCTATGGGGTTTAGGTCAGGCGAGTTTGCTGGCCAATCAAGCACAGTGATACTGTGGTTATTAAACCAGGTGTTGGTACTTTTGGCAGTGTGGACAGGTGCCAAGTCCTGCTGGAAAATGAAATTTCCATCTACAAAAAGCTTGTTGGCAGAGGGAAACATGAAGTGTTCTAAAATTTCCTGGTAGACAGATGTGCTGAATTTGGTCTTGATAAAACACAGTGGCCCTACACCAGCAGATGACATAGCTCCCCAAACCATCACTGATTGTGGAAACTTCACACTATACCTCAAGCAGCTTGGATTGTGGCCTCTCCACTCTTCCTCCAGACTCTGGGACCGCGATTTCCAAATGAAATGCAAAATTTACTTTCATCTGAAAACAACACCTTGAACCACTGAGCAACAGTCCAGTTCTTTTTCTCCTTGGCCCAGGTAAGACGCTTCTGGCGTTGTCTATTATTCATGATTGGGTTGACACAAGGAATGTGACAGTTGTAGCCCATGTCCTGGATACATCTGTGTGTGGTGGCTCTCCAGCAGCAGTCCACTTCTTGTGAATCTCCCCAAATTTTTGAATGGCCTTTTCTTAATCCTATCAAGGCTGTGGTTATCCCAGTTGCTTGTGCACCTTTTTCTACCATACTTTTTTCTTCCGCTCAACTTTCCAAGTCAGCAGTCTCTCCCATGATTGTGTAGCCTACTGAACCAGACTAAGGGACCATTTTAAATGCTTAGGAAACCTTTGCAGGTGTTTTAGGGTAATTATGCTAATTTTCTGAGATAATGGTTTTTGGGTTTTCATTGGCTGTATGTCACAATCATTAACAGAAATAAACACTAGAAATAAATCACTTTGTGTGTAATGATGCTATATAATATATGTATTTCCTTTCTGTATTGAATTAGTGAAATAAATGAACTTTTTGATAATATTCTACTTTATTGAGATGCACTTGTATATGACATTCGTTAATATTTTTAAGACGGTGGAAAACTCATTTTACCTCTATTGCAAACTACGACAGTATATCAATACTGTAATTTTAGGCTAAAAATGACAAAACGAGGTCTGCACTATAAAAAAAAAGTTAGGTGCAGGTTTTTAGTTTGTCTGGACAATAATTGGAAGTTCTGCGCTTTACAGTAACCTGGGTAATCATTGCACACAACTGCCAAAGTAACCCAATAAAATATAATAGTGACTGGAAGGTAAATGGAGATTGAGTTTGCGTTCCATCCTCAATCCTTGTTTCACAGATCTTCTCTGTATTCCTTCTTGTACTTCGTGATGAAATTCTAGCTTACACAGTAAGTATAAGGCAATTTAAACAAACCCACTTCACACTCCAGTGGTGGCCCCAGCTCTTTGAACATATTCATTACACTTGTTTCCTTTTGAATTAATGAAAACGCTTCCATGACCCTGAGCAACAACTAGAAAATAGGATCAGTGTTGCAAAGACAGAGCAGGTTTACTCAAGCGAATGTCTTTAAAAAACCAAGTCCTAAATGTGAAAAATCTTCTGTACATGAACACATACCATCTGCACACTTAACCCTGTAAGGTGTTTTCTTTTATAGCTGTAAATGAGAAATTTCTCCTATTTATTTGATCTCTTTCTTTGTAAGAACTTCTTTTATTTGGAAACATAATCTTTGTAAACTCCTAGATCTCAATGTGAAATCTATTCCAGGAGCACAGATGTCCTTGCGTCCCCTCAGGTACCAGGGCCACCATATAATTATGACCCTGGCCTCGGGGTATAAGGTGTTTGCTTTATCCAGCAATACCATCGAGAATGAATGGAGAAGCGTCTTCGCCTTTTTGTAGCAGAAAAAGTCCCTCATTTGGGATAAAAATTCCCCAATCTGCCGATTGGTGAGTAGATAGATTGATTAACCTAGTTGATTTTTTAAAATCTGTGTGATTTTAGAGATATGATATGATATAATGCAGGTTCACATATCAGTGACAACGATAAAAGTTACTTTTTTGTTTTGGAAGCCATTAAAATCACAGCCCAATGAATATCATAGAGAGATTCTTATATATGTTGGCCCCTAAACATCAAGATTATCATCCCAGAATGACGGAAGAATATACCATATAGTAAATGTATAATACCAACATAGGCTGACAAATAATAACACCATGACTGATATTACTGTCTGACTAAATAATACCATAATGCGGTGACTATTAATAGTAAATCATGACAAAATGTTCCTACAATACATTATAAAGAAACATACATACATGGACATAACCATTAAAGGGAACCTGTAAGGTGCAATATGCACTTAGAACCACGAGCAGTTCTGGGATGCATATTGCTAATCCCTGCCTAACCGTCCCTTTATCTAGCACCATACCTCTAGAGATCTGTAAAAAAAGTATTTCTAAAGATCCTTTATGATATGCTATTAAGTGCAGGGACTAGTCACAAGGGTGTTATTTCCCCCAACTAGTCTGCCCTCTTAGCATGTTAGCACATCTACAGGGGCGTGCAAACATGCTATGTAATGCCCACTGCCCAGCGTCATCATCAACAGTGACGCGCGTACCTGTGTCCATTGCATCGCCTCAGAATGCCAGGCTTGATCAGAAGTCCCCGGACTTTTGATCATGCGCACTACACCAGTTTGAAGCCAGGATGTGTCCACCCGGCTTCATAGTGCGCGTGACTGTAAGTCCGAGGACTTCTGAATATGTGCACTGAGATAAAAACCAGCGTCGACTGCGGTAACAGCAGAGAGGTGTGTGACTATGCTACTGACACTGCGCATTCATTAGCATGTTAGCATGCCCACAGGAGTGAGGTTACATGCTAAGGGGGCTGACTAGCCAAGGGAAGTAATGCCCTTGCGACTAGTCGCTGGCCTCATTAGCATATCATAAAAGATCTTTAGAAATACTTTTTCTAGATATCTCTTTATCTATGCTACTATAGGCTGGGACTGTTAGACAGGGATTAGCAATATGCACCCAGAACTGCTCTTGGTTCTGAATGACTACAGGACCTAACAGGTTCCCTTTAAGTGTGATTTTCATGCCTATGATATTGTGTGCACAGGAATCAGGCCTTAAGATGTGACAACTAAACTATTATTAATTTCAAGAAGTTATAGTACATATGATAACCATTAATCTATAAAGATCTATAAAAACTCTACTAATAAATAGTACAATGTGACTAGATCAATACATTTCAACCCAGGTTCTCTGCAAAACAATGGCTCCTTGATAAAAGCATTAGTATGGATGATATACTGCTCAATCACTTCAAAGTTTTAAAATGGTAAATTTAGAGGGAAAGTATAATCAGAAAATGACCTAATGTTTCACTCAAGTTTTTATGTTAAATATATTTCTTCAAAAATGTTGATTTTCTGTATTGCAATCTTTAAAAAAATAAACTTAAAAACTATGAAATTCACAATCTCATTAATAAGCCTCAGATTAGCCTGATATTCCTTTTTCCGTAGAGGTCACTACTCAGTCATCATCCGATTATCGTCACAGACAGGATTATAAAATTGTTACAGAAACTAATAGCGAGAACACAGGATCCGCCAACCATAAAGGTGATAATTAGAGAAGAGCAAATCTCCCAAAACTTGCTTTGCACAGATTTGCTTGACTCATCCAGGAGACTCAATTTGGTCTGAATAAAATCTGTATTATGGTGGTTCTTAGCCTCAAGTGTTGTCGTCAAATGGCAGAGGCCAGCTTCTAAAAGCAGATGACTGGGCAACGAATGTGGTGGTGCAGGGTGCATAAAGTCAGGTGAGGGCCAATGTCACTGGTGACCAGGGAACACAGGGTAACCTATAATGGCCCTAAGGCTGGGGCTCCTGCGCTCACCCTCACACCCAGAGGTACCCTTGAAGGTAGGGAGGTCCAGGACCCCAACCTGGCCCTGACTCCTGTCATAGCCCTGTCATAACTCACCTCCCTCACCCAAGGAGTGAACAGGAACTGAAAACAGCAACCCCCACAACCAGACACAGGGGAAAACGACAATTCGTATGCACAGCAACCACACACAAAGGAGCCACTAAAAGTGCACAAGGGGAAGCAACATAAAAGGGGGAGAAGAAAACAGACTACTGGGAAACTTCCATACCATACAAACAGTACATCACGAACTGCTGCAGCTTACACCTATGCGGCAGCCCAAAAAGCAGAACTGAGAGTTTCTCCAGCTCCTATCTCCTCCTGGCCAAGATTCCAAATGAAAGAAACTGACCGTCCCCCTCTGCTGGAAGCACAGGATATATATAGTACCTGGGAGTAGTCCAAACAGGAAACACCTGACCAGGAGTAAGAACTGCTAAAAGGTTTACTGACATTAACCCTTTCCTCCCCAAAGGAAAGGGAATTAATTTAATCAGCAGGGTCTCACAAGGTAAAGTTAAGCCGGCGTCACACGGTACGATCTAGTGTGCAATCGCACAAGCGATCGTACCTGCCCCTGTCGTTTGTGCGTCACGGGCAATTAGTTTCCCGTGGCGCACAAAGTTGTTAACCCCCTGTCACATCACTTACCTCCCGGACGACCTTGCTGTGGGTGGCGAACATCCTCTTCCTGAAGGGGGAGGGCCGTTCGGCGTCACAGCGACGTCACACAGCGGCCGGCCAATAGAAGCAGAGGGGCGGAGATGAGCGAGACGTAACATCCCGCCCACCTCCTTCCTTCCGCATTGCCGACGGGACGCAGGTAAGCTGTGTTCGTCGTTCCCGGGGTGTCACATGGAGCGACGTGTGCTGGCTCGGGATTGATGAACAACCGGAGCACAGAAGGAGGACCGACATTTTGAAAATGAGCGACGTGTCAATGAGCAACGATAAGGTGAGTATTTTTGCTCGTTCACAGTTGCTCGTAGCTGTCACACGCTACGATATATCAAACGATGCCGGATGTGCGTCACAAACTCCGTGACCCCGCCGACATATCACCTGATATATCGTCTTGTGTGACGCCGGCTTTAGACACTGACCCAGAACCTGTCACTAAACTCTACAACAGAGATGACAGTGACAGCCAAGTACATGTGAGTATAATGTACTAGAAATAGGCCCGATACTATTGCATTGGAAGTGTGGTGAAATGAACATCTGTCTAGGCTTAGTGGTGCTGACAGGAGCAGTGGACATGTGTCACACTGTTTACACTTTCCAACATATCTGTTGTATGTCATCCCAATGCATTTGTGTATTTTATGTGTTGTATGCGGTGCCAGCAGTGAGGATATTTGAGGTCAAACTCCAGGGTTTCCATGATCCCTTTCTCCTGGCTGTGTGACAGCGGGCAGGGAGGCCTCTGGAGTGACCTTAGTTAACCTTAGTAATGACAGCAGGCTGACTTGGGAACTTTCGCGGTTCTCCCTCTCTTCAAGAGGTTGTAGCAGATCATTGCCTGCTCTGGATTATCCACGGATGTATTTTTGGGGCTAATTAAATGTGTTAAAAGCTGTGTGTATTTTTATTGTAAATAAATATAATGTGTATGTATTTTTTTTCTCTCTCTCTCATCGTCAGAGCCCCCATGTCTCCTCCCTCACCCTGCCACGCCTCCTTTTGTGTCATCGCCATGACTGCCATGTCTCCTCGCTCGTGTACCGCTCCGCGGGCTCGGCTGCGTCCGCCGAGCCGCTCGGATCCGTGCTCGTACAGCGGGTGGTGGCTCGAGCCTCTCACGGACCCGGGGGTCATGCCACTCTGCAAGGGAGTTGGGGCTACACGCGGGGACTTGGGTGAGGGGTTCCATGGCCAGGGCCGTGGTTGTTTGGTTTGGATTGTAAGTTTGTGACGCCACCCACGGGTTGTGGTGATTGTAGACACCACTGCTGCGGTGAAGGTATGGGGGCTCCCGGGAGTGGTGTAATGGCGCAGCTAGGTGTTGACCCCTCCGTGGGTAGGGGATGTTGGTCCCGGGGCCCGATTTGCGTGGGACGGGGTGCAGGGTGAAATGTTGCGGTGCGGTGCGGTGCCTGATGGCACTGGTGTACTCACTCTGACACAACACACTGGAGTCTCTGGTAAACCAAACGGAGTGATGAACGGGACCCACAGCCAGCTGCAGCTTCTCCCAGAATAGGTTGGTGGTTTCCGCCTTTCTCCTGCACCTCTGTGTGTAAATGTTTGACTCCTATGCCTAGACACCGGTAGTCCGCTCCCCGACTTGTATATGCCGTAGGAGCCCGTTTGCCCGCAGACGCTGGCCCTTTGGGTCTCTATGCCTTGGCGGTGGCTTTACCCTGTATGGTTGGGCTGCTGTCTTCTAACGGGGCTTGTGTGGGATAGGTTCTTAAGTCCAGTCCGCAATCAGTTGATTTAACTCGGCCTTGTCGGTTCAGGGCTTTGTCTGGGTTTCCAATCCGTTCCCCGGTTCGGTACCGGCGGGCTACCGCCCGACCCCGGTCCCTACGGTTCCACCGGCTGTAATCCCAGCTCCTGCAGGCAGCCACCACCGTCTGCCTCCTTGCCAATGGTGACTAGGCTCCGACCCAGCCACCGGAGTAGTCTATGGCAGGCCTGGGCACAGGACTGCCCTTGAACTCAACCTCTCTCCTTCACTGTCAAAACTGCTCTCTCTTAACTTGAACTTGTGACTGTGTTTTCCCGCCTCCAGGCCTGTGAACTCCTCGGTGGGCGGAGCCAACCGCCTGGCTCCGCCCCCCTGGTGTGGACATCAAACCTGGAGGGTGGTGACAAGGTTTTTAGTTTGACTGATGTCACCTAATCGGGAGGGGGTGTGGTCTTGTGTGTGACTACCTGGGATGACCTGACTAGTCCAGGGCGTCACACTCGCCCCAACATTACTGAAGCCATAGCGATGTCAGGCAACCGCGGATATACCCGGCCACGCCTCCTTACTCCTCCGTGACATTGCAAATGTGTGATTTCAAACACCAACGCCTCATTATACCTGAATGTGGAATGTGGTATGGGTAGCACAATCTTACACTGGGAACAGAATTGTGCTTACTCAGCCCACACTGCTATCCCTGCACTGTTGTCCCTGGTTACCATGGCTATGATGTGGGTGCGAACTGCAGCTGCGCAACTCACAGTGCCATAGTGCATTGTGGGATATGGTTACATCCGCAACTGGCAATTATGTATGTAGACTAAAAATAGACCCGATGCTATCACATCGGGAGTGCGGTGAAATGAACATCTGTCTATGCTTAGTGGTGCTGATAGTGGCAGTGGACATGTTTCCTCTGACATGTGACATGTGTACACTCTTTGGCGCTTTCCAATATATCTGTTGTATGATATCCCTCTGCATTTGTGTATTGCATGTATTGCGTCATTTGACCTCTTTCACCCCTGTGCACTGTAGCTTCCTTGTTCTGTGCTGTATATTGGTATCTGGTGTTGTGTTTCTTGAGCTGTCTTCACTATGTGGTGTCTGCCCTGTGTGCTGTGTGTGTGTTTATGTGGTGCCCTGGCCTATCAGGTCGTCACAGGGTACTGTGCAATCTGCTCTTCTGTGCAATATCCACCTCCTCCTTGGTTACGGGTCCCTGACCTTTGGTGTTGCTAAGAACAAGCTAATCAAAACCCTAGGAACACTCTGCACCACACACATCAGATACACCAGTGGACAGCCTGAAGGGAATAAGGTTGGCCACCTGGGGGGTTGGTTAAGGGGAGGTCAGGAGTATCAGGAGACAGTCAGTGTCGTGTTGGAGGTGAAAGTGAGAGGAGGTCAGGAGCTGGGCTCCTCGTTTACTAGGTGGCAGACGTTAGTTTGGGCCTGGTAGGAGCTGGTCCCCTGTCGCAGGGGATCGTGACAAGGGGCACGGACTGTCGAGGAGGACAGTCGGTGGCCTTGTGCCATCGACGGGCAGGGGCCAGGGAACGACGGGGTACGTGAACCCCAGGCCAGGAAGTAGCTTCAGGCGTCCTGGTAATTCACCCGGCGAGGACGGAGCCTTCAAGATCCATTTTCCACCCGCTCCAAAATCGGGGTACTAGCGCAACGAGGGGGATAGGACTTTCCCACTGCCTAGTCCAGAAAATCCCAAGCATGAACCCTGAGAGCAAGCTCACTCCGTTAGCCATACGGGTGAGCAGGACCCATTTTAGTTTCAAACTAAAAGGGACCAATTGTAGAAAAAGGTGCCAAGGTCAAGGTCACAGGCTAACAAGCAACACCAACGGGCACGGGATCCAGGCGTGCTCCCTCCCTGCTGCAGTGGCATCAAGAACTTTGGTTTACCACGGTTGTCAGAGTCAGCGTTATTGGACTGAGTGAATACGCAATTAACCCTTACTGGCCCAACGGCACCTCCCCAACACCATCACCGAGTCCCGGGGCATCCCCTCTACCCGTGGAGGGGTTAAACACCTGACTGCCCACACAATCACCACCGGGTACTCCCAGCCACAGCAGTGGTACTCTACCCTTACCACACACCACGGGTGGCATCATGAACTTTCCACACCATCTCCTGTACATAGACCCCTTCAATTCGAGTGGCTGCACGGCCCCCCTGGGTCCGGACGTCCCTCGAGCCACTGTGGATCCGGATCCGAGCAGCCCGGCTGCTGACGCGGGGGAAACACATTTACACTATATGGTCTCTTGTAAGCTGTTGTGCATTGTTTTCTGCAGTTTGATGTGTGTGTGTGTGATTGTCTGTTCCTAAAGTGGACCAAAAAACACAAAGGAAGTGAGAGGATACAATGTATTAACATGTCAAAAATAATGGCAAAGCTTCTTTCTTTTACACAACAGTAACAGAAAGAAAATAAATCGAAATATTATTAAAACTCTCACGGTTCTCCCTCTCTTCAAGAGGTTGTTGCAGATAATGGACTGCTCTGGATTATTCACAGATATTTTTGGGGGCTAATTAAATGCGTTAAAGGCTGTGTGTATTTTTATTGTAAATACACATAATGTGTATGTATTTTTTCTCTCTCTCTCTTTATCTCGTTAGTGCCGCCACATCTCGTCATGTCTCATCATGTTTCGTCACTGCCGCTATGTCTCGTCATGTCTCATCATGTCTCGTCAGTGCCGCAGTGCCTCGTCAGTGCCGCCATGTCTCGTCATGTCTCATCATTAGAGATGAGCGAACTGGTCGCGGTTCGGCTCGAGGTCGGTTCGCCGAACGGAGCTCTTGTTCGAGTTCGGTTCGTCGAACGTTCGACGAACCGAACTCGAACTGCATAGGAAACAATGGCAGGCAATCACAAACACATAAAAACACCTATAAAACACCCTCAAAGGTGTCTAAAAGGTGACAAACAACTCACAACACAAACACATGGGAAAGTGACAAGGACAAATTCTCATGTGAAAACAAAACAGCGTTACGAGGAAAAAGAGGACGAGACACAGATATAGGCATGGCATGCCCTTCTAAAATCATGTAAAACACCGCAAGGTGACTCCAAGCGGAGTCTCCCTATTTTCCAAAAATTGGGCCACACAGACACCCCTTCAGTGGCAGCACTTGTGCCCCAGTTGTACACTTCACAACTAGATTTGCATCAAGCACATTCAAAAATACGCCATACTTAACCGTCCCCAGGATGACTCCGGGGTAGGTAGCAAAGTCTTTCCTGATCCCAGCTCTGTTCATCTTGGATCATTTTTAAAAACAATGTAAGTAAGGGTTACTCCAAGCGGAGTCTCCCTTTTTTCCAAAAATTGGGCCACACTGACACCCCATCAGTGGCAGCACTTGTGCCCTAGTTGTACACTTCACAGCTAGATTTGCATCAAGCACATTCAAAAATATGCCATACTTAACCGTCCCCAGGATGACACCGGGGTAGGTAGCAAAGTCTTTCCTTATCCCAGCTCTGTTCATCTTGGATCATTTTTAAAAAACACAGCAAGCAAGGGTTACTCCAAGCGTAGTCTCCCTTTTTTTCCAAAAATTGTGCCCCACACACACCCACCCATTCAGTGGCAGCACTTGTGCCCTAGTTGTACACTTCACAGCTAGATTTGCATCAAGCACATTCAAAAATACGCCATACTTAACCGTCCCCAGGATGACACCGGGGTAGGTAGCAAAGTCTTTCCTGATCCCAGCTCTGTTCATCTTGGATCATTTTTAAAAAACACAGCAAGCAAGGGTTACTCCAAGCGGAGTCTCCCTTTTTTTCCAAAAATTGTGCCCCACATACACCCACCCCTTCAGTGGCAGCACTTGTGCCCTAGTTGTACACTTCACAGCTAGATTTGCATCAAGCACATTTAAAAATACGTCATACTTAACCGTCCCCAGGATGACACCGGGGTAGGTAGCAAAGTCTTTCCTTATCCCAGCTCTGTTCATCTTGGATCATTTTTAAAAACAATGTAAGTAAGGGTTATTTGATGTGTGGCTTCGTTAAGGGAAGACTTGTTAGTCCTGTCCGTTACTACTGACTAGTCCCTGAGCTAGGAAGTCATACAATATTTGTGCACGCAGTAGTGGTTAGGTTGTCTAGACGGACGAGCTTATGTCCACTCTAAAATCCAGCAAATGAGGCTAAGAGTCCTGTCAAGGGACTCAAGCAACATACACGGAACAACTTTTCAATTCTAATGACGTGTCTGCGCATCTCCTCATTGACCTGGATAATGCATGGCCATAATTAATCCCTGTAAAGGAAACCATATGCAGAAGAGGAGGAAATAGCTCCCTGTCCTGCGGATTTATCAGACAACTATGCATAGTTCCCCTTATTAACCTGCAGGCAAGACCAGTCGGGCATTCTGGATATTGGCCGCGCTCTGACCACGCTACACTGTACCCTGGAGGAATCAGTTGTGAACTCCCAGCGTCATAGAGTAGCAGACACTCGGGACTTACAGTCCTTGCTGGTGGAGTTCTCTACCCGGGAATACGAGTGACCTTATTGCCAAAGGTTTTGTCTTCCCTTAACGAAGCCACACATCAAATAAGGATTAATTGCTATTGATTGGCTTGAAAATCAAGAATAGGTCCCAGTGTGTGACAATTTAGAAAGTGAATCAGAATTGGTCCCCTGATGATCCCCTGTATTGCGTTAGGGGGGATGAAACGCGTCGGGAGAGTCTAAGGGGGTCCATAAGATAAGTGGGCCTCTTGACTCTTACCTAACAGATCTATACTCATACTAGGGATACCATGTCCCAATGAAGAACCTTGATAACTAACGCATGATCTATGTTGTTTGATTAATTGTGGTTCTGTCCTGCACTACATGTTCTCACTTCTGGTGATGGTCACCCCCGCCTAAGCTACCAGGAGCGTGAGGGTGAGTGTATTATAGGAACAGAGGTTGAGGACCCTGGGAGAATGCACAGGGGGTAAATAACTAGGACATATGTGACTCAGGATCACCCTGTTATCTATCTTAGAAACCTCTGAACCCTGTTCTCCCTTACGAACCATTTGTCCTGAGCTGACCTTTGGCGTGGGTTGAACACTGACTGACACTTGCACAAACTGTCTTTGTCCTATATGTGGTTTTTAGGATAAAAAAGAGAGAACATTCTAATTGTTCTGTTTTTAAGCATTTATTGAATAAAATGTATTTTTACGAAAGTAGTTGAATCAGGTGGTTTTTTACTCCAAGCGGAGTCTCCCTTTTTTCAAAAAATTGGGCCACACAGACACCTTATCAGTGGCAGCACTTGTGCCCTAGTTGCAAACAGGATGTTTTGATTTGAATCAAGCACATTCCAAATCCACAAGCATTTACTCTCCCCAGGATGACACAGGGGTAGTAAATTCCTGGTGGATCCATGACTTGTTCATTTTGATGAACGTCAGTCTGTCCACATTGTCACTGGACAGACGCGTGCGCTTATCTGTCAGCACACACCCAGCAGCACTGAAGACACGTTCAGAGACAACGCTGGCAGCTGGACACGACAAAATCTCCAAGGCGTAACTGGAGAGCTCTGGCCATTTTTCTAGATTTGAAGCCCAAAAGGAGCAAGGCTCCATTTGCAAAGTCATGGCATCGATGTTCATTTGGAGATACTCCTGTATCATCCTCTCCAGCCGTTGACTATGTGTCAGACTTGTTGTCTCTGGTGGCCTTGCAAAGGAGGGTCTAAAAAAATTCTGAAAAGATTCCATAAAATTGCTGTTACCAGCACCAGATACAGTCCTACTGGTACGGGTAGACTGTTGAAGATGACAAGACCGTCCCATGTTTGTCAAGTTACAACTGGGAGAATCACTCCCTGCACCTGCACGGTTGTTTGGTGGAAAAGCCGAGCTAAGATCGAGTAACAGCTTCTGCTGATACTCCTGCATACGTGCGTCCCTTTCTATGGCTGGAATTATGTCACAAAATTTGGACTTGTACCAGGGATCTAATAGTGTGGCAATCCAGTAGTCATCATCACTTCTAATTTTGACAATACGAGGGTCATGTTGGAGGTAGTGCAACAAGAAGGCACTCATGTGTCTTGCGCAGCCATGCGGACCAAGTCCACGCTGTGTTTGTGGCATAGAGGTGCTACCCGTTCTTTCTTCCTCTGACATCTCCCTCCAACCTCTTTCAACTGAAATTTGACCAAGGTCTCCCTCATCTGCTGAGTCTTCCATGTCCATGGACAGTTCGTCCTCCATTTCTTCATGTTCTCCTGCACCTTCCTCAACATTTCGCCTGCTACTATGTGCCCTTGTTGATCCCTGTCCCCCATGGTCCCATGCCTGCTGCGTTGGTGATGATGAACGTCTGGACCTTGGTGATGTTGTTGTCCCTTGCGCATATGAATCCTCCTGTAGTTCCTCCCCTTCCTGTTGTCCCACCCCCTGACTCTGAATAGTGTTTAGCATGTGCTCCAGCATGTAAATGACTGGAATTGTCATGCTGATAATGGCATTGTCAGCGCTAAACATATTCGTCGCCATGTCGAAACTGTGCAGAAGGGTGCATAGGTCCTTGATCTGAGACCACTCCATCAGGGTGATCTGCCCCACCTCTGCATCTCATTGGCCCAGGCTATACGTCATGACGTATTGCACCAGGGCTCGGCGGTGCTGCCACAGTCGCTGTAACATGTGGAGAGTCGAATTCCAGCGTGTCGCCACATCGCATTTCAGGCGATGAACCGGCAGGCCGAAAGACTTCTGGAGAGATGCAAGTCGCTCAGCTGCGGCGGTTGAACGGCGGAAGTGAGCAAACAGTTTTCGTGCCCTGGTCAGAAGGCCATCTAGGCCGGGATAGTGTGTTAAGAATTGCTGGACGACAAGGTTCACCACGTGAGCCATACAAGGCACGTGTGTCACCTTGCCCAGGCAAAGGGCCGCACCCAGGTTTGCAGCATTGTCGCACACGGCCTTACCAGGCTGCAGGTTGAGTGGAGACAACCATTTATTAAACTCTGACCGCAGAGCTGACCACAACTCCTCAGCTGTGTGACTCCTATTCCCAAGACATGTCAAGCTAAAGACCGCCTGATGCCGTTGCGCTCTGCTGCCAGCATAGTAATGAGGGGTGCGTGATTCCTTCTGCGCAGTGAGAACGCTGGTGGCCTGACCAGGCAGGCTTGGGGCGGAGGTGGAGGACCCAGATGAGGTGGAGGAGGCAGAAGCAGTGGCGGAACTTGGACAGACAGAGGATTGACACACAAGTCGTGGGGACGGCAAGACTTGTGCAGCAGACCCTTCACCATCTATCAACATAGTTACCCAGTGCCCAGTCAGCGACATGTAACGTCCCTGTCCATGCTTACTGGTCCAAGTATCGGTGGTGAAATGCACCCGTTCACACACAGAGTTCCTCAAGGAAGCGGTGATGTTGTGTGCAACATGCTGGTGTAGCGCGGGCACACCTTTCTTAGAGAAGTAGTGGCGACTAGGCATCTGGTACTGGGGCACAGTGACAGACATAAGGTCTCTAAAATCCTGTGTGTCCACTAGGCGGAAAGGCAGCATTTCGGTAGCCAAGAGCTTACAGAGGGATAGAGTCAACCTCTTAGCTTTGTCATGGGTCGCAGGAAATGGCCTTTTATTTGACCACATCTGAGGGACGGAGATCTGGCTGCTGTGTGTAGACGGTGTTGAGTAGGGTGTCCCTGGAAAAATGCAGGTTTGTGAGGAAAGTGCAGGCGGAGACAAGATGTTGCCTTCATCCAACGTTGGTGCTATCGATGTCTGAGAGAGCTGTACACACTCACTTGTTTCCCCTTCCAAACCAACTGACGACCTACCAAGCAAAGTGCCTGTTGCGGTTACAGTGGTGGAAGTTGTGCGTGGAAAACCAGGTGTGACAGCTGTCCCCACAGTCCTAGAAGATGAAGAGCGCGCGGATGCACTGGAAGGGGCAGGCCATGGATGGTTCGCTCCGCTAGGCCGCATTGCAGCACGGTGAGCTTCCCACCGGGACCTATGATATTTATTCATGTGACGATTCATGGAAGAAGTTGTCAAACTGCTGAGGTTTTGACCTCTACTAACAGAATCACGACAAATTTTACACATCACATAATTTGGGCGATCTTTTTCTATGTCAAAAAAGGACCAGGCTAGGCAAGGCTTAGAGGGCATGCGACCTGCTGAGCCCCCCCGACTAGTGCTCAGAGGCAGAGTGGTGGCTGAGGATGCAGTTGTAGACGTGCTACCAGTGCTCCGACTCTGTCCAGGAAGGCGCAAGGTAACTTCGTCGTCGGTTGCATCCTCTTCCACCGCCTCTGTTGACCTCCTCGAGTGCCTGACTGGGGGTTGACAGTAGGTGGGATATAGAACTTCCTCATCAATTGTTGTGTTTGCACTCCCTTCACCCTCAGACCGAGCCTCTTCTTGCCCTGACCGAATATTTAGGTTGTCATCCCAATCGGGTATCTGCGTCTCATCTTCATCAGTATGTTCCTCATTGTCTATAACCACAGGTGTTACAGTTTGTGACAAAGGGTCAACATTATGCTCAGAAACTTGGTCCTCACGGCCTGAATCAGAGTCACAAAGGTTCTGGGCATCACTGCAGACCATTTCCTGGTCTGTACTCACTGTAGCTTGGGAGCAGACCTCTGATTCCCAGGCTATAGTGTGACTGAACAGCTCTGCAGACTCAGCCATCTCAGTTCCACCATACTGTGCAGGGCTGATGGAGACTTCAGAGCTGGGAGAAAGCAAGTTTGATTGGGATGACAACTCAGATGACTGGTGTTTTTTGGATGCGGTACTTGAAGTGGCTGAGAGGGCACTTGTTGGACCACTTGAGATCCATTCAAGCATTTTCCTTTTTTGGCCATCATCTACCTTTGTTCCTGTTGTTCGTGTCCGTAAGAAAGGGAGCACATCGGATTGTCCATGGTAAGTAGTAGACATCTTACTTTTGCTGGTAGATGGTCTATCTTCAGCAGATGATAATGGAGCTTTGCCACCTTCCCCACGGACAAACCCTTTTTTTCCTTTTCCAGCACGCCTCTTCCCCTTTCCACCAGCATCTGTCATTTTGCCACTCATGTTGATTGCAACAAGATTGTGCACTGAAAATGTGGTAGTAAAAATTGAGAGGTGGTGTAGATTGCAGCAGTGGTCTAGCTTTATTAACAGCAGAATAATAAAGAATAAATATCCCTGACAATGCAACTACGGCCCTTAAACTGGCAGCATAAATTGCTAGTATAATGGCTTAGTAACTATCAGTTTGAGTGTGCAATGCAGGCAGACGTGCTGCAAATATCTTTGCACTAGTGGGACAGTACAGAAGTCCAACAGCCACGTTTAGGATGCCACTAAGTTCACTCAGTGTTTGCTAGTATAATGGCTTAGTAACTATCAGTTTGAGTGTGCAATGCAAGCAGACGTGCTGCAAATATCTGTGCACTACTGGGACTATACAGAAGTCCAATAGCCACGTTTAGGATGCCACTAGGTTCACTCAGTGTTTGCTAGTATAATGGCTTAGTTATAATGAGTTGGAGTGTGCAATGCAAGCAGACGTGCTGCAAATATCTTTGCACTAGTGGGACAATACAGAAGTCCAACAGCCACGTTTAGGATGCCACTAAGTTCACTCAGTGTTTGCTAGTATAATGGCTTAGTAACTATCAGTTTGAGTGTGCAATGCAAGCAGACGTGCTGCAAATATCTGTGCACTACTGGGACTATACAGAAGTCCAATAGCCACGTTTAGGATGCCACTAGGTTCACTCAGTGTTTGCTAGTATAATGGCTTAGTTATAATGAGTTGGAGTGTGCAATGCAAGCAGACGTGCTGCAAATATCTTTGCACTAGTGGGACAATACAGAAGTCCAACAGCCACGTTTAGGATGCCATTAAGTTCACTCAGTGTTTGCTAGTATAATGGCTTAGTAACTATCAGTTTGAGTGTGCAATGCAAGCAGACGTGCTGCAAATATCTGTGCACTACTGGGACTATACAGAAGTCCAATAGCCACGTTTAGGATGCCACTAGGTACACTGAGTGTTTGCTAGTATAATGGCTTAGTAACAATGAGTTTGAGTGTGCAATGCAGGCAGACGTGCTGCAAATATCTGTGCACTACTGGGACTATACAGAAGTCCAATAGCCACGTTTAGGATGCCACTAGGTTCACTCAGTGTTTGCTAGTATAATGGCTTAGTAACAATGAGTTGGAGTGTGCAATGCAGGCAGAGGTGCTGCAAATATCTGTGCACTACTGGGACTATACAGAAGTCCAATAGCCACGTTTAGGATGACACTAGGTACACTCAGTGTTTGCTAGTATAATGGCTTAGTTATAATGAGTTGGAGTGTGCAGAGGACAGGAGGGTACAGTGCCAGGGTTGTGGGGCTCTGGGTAGAGGAATGGAAGCCTGCCTTTCTATTCCCTCCTAATGGGGAAATGCAGCGAGGAAATCCCTGACCTTAGCTACACAGACGCTGTCATCTTGTGTAGCTGTTAAACTCTGTTTTCCGGACCTGTCACCTATGGCTCTGACCCTGCCGGTACGAGCCCTTAAAAGGACTGATAGAAAGTGCTCTCCCTAAGCTGTCCAGCGCTGTGTATGGAGCACATACAGCAGTATCAGCGATAGGACTCAGGACGGAGCTGCGCCAGTGATGTCTGACACCAAGGACGCAGAAGGCAGATAATGGCGTGCTGGAGGAAAATGTCCGGTTTTATAATGCAGGGACATGTGACATGGACATCCTATCACACATGCCGTTGCTTCTCTGGCTAAAAGTCCACTTAGCTGTGTGTGTGTCTGGGATTGGCTGACATGCTGGCCCTCCCCACTACACGTGCGCGCTTAGGGAAGGAAGACAAGGAAAAAAAAAAAAATGGCAATCGCCATTATCCATACAGCAGTGATCTGAATGCGCTGTTCCCGCACACTATACACTGAAATTTCATAATAGTGTGAGTCACAGAGTGACTTACACTATTACAGCGGAAAGCCAGCTAGGAATTAGCTGTTTTTTTTGCTGCTAGAACCGTTCTCGAACATATCTAGAACTATCGAGCTTTTGCAAAAAAGCTCGAGTTCTAGTTCGATCTAGAACAGCCCCCAAAATCACTCGAGCCGCAAACTGGAGAACCACGAACCTAGAACCGCGCTCAACTCTACTCATCATGTCTCGTCAGTGCCGCAGTGCCTCGTCAGTGCCGCCATGTCTCGTCGCTTGCCGCAACATCGCTCAAGGCATGGCGATGTCAGGCAAGGGCGGACATATGTCGCGGGCGGAGGAGGGGACGCCGCGCTCTCCCACTGCTCGGGTCCGGCTGCCGCTGCTGCTGCGGCCTGCTGCTGCTCGGTGGCTCGAGCGATGGGCCGGATCCCGGGGACTCGAGCGGCGCTTGGTTTTTGGGATTGTTTGTTGTCCGTGACGCCACCCACGGTTGTGGTGATTGAGTGGACACTACCGCTGCCCTGTATGGGGATCCCGGGAGCGGTGACAGGGAGCAGCAAAGTTGTTGGTTCTCCCCTCCGTGGGTAGGGGGTAGTTGTCCCGGGGCCCAGTGATGAGTTGGGGGATGAGGGACGGCAGGGCCGATGTAGGGCTTGGTAGGGTGCAGGGACGCGGGGCAGTGCTGTGCCTCACGGCACTGTGGTACTCACTCAGCTTGAGACAGGGACACAGTTCTCGGTCAAACACACGGCTGGAAAGACGGTTCCCACGGACGGCTGCTGTTGCTTTTCCCCAGTAGTTGGCGGTGACGGTCCCTTTTCCTGCACCTAAGTCTATGTTGGTAGCGATGGGTTCCCACCGGTAACCTGCTCCCCGGCTTGGATATGGGCCGGAGGAGCCCCTTCTTGCCCGCAGGCGCTGGCCCTGAGAAACTAGTGCCTTGGCGGTGGCGGTGTCTCTCTCTAACGGTTGGACTGTTGCCTTCAATCGGGACTTGGTTGTTGGGAGACCCAGAGGTCCCCTTCACTGACGGATTTGGCAAATTCACGGTGACTCCTAGCCTTGCCGGGATCCGAAAGGCCCCTGCCAATGGTGCTGGCTTCTCTTCGTATACCGCTCCGGTACCGCCGGGCCACCACCCGTCCACGGTCCTTTCGGCAACCTCCAAGCAGCCTCTCCTGCAGACGGTCATCGCCGTCTGCTAACCTTGCTGTTCTCAGTCCGGGGCACACTCCCGGACCAACTTCAGGCTTTACAAACTGTCACTTTACTTCACCTCCTCCTACTTCTTCCTCACTCCTTTACTCTCCTAAACTGATCTCTATCTGTTCTCACTAAACTCTAACTTCATCTGCCTGGTTCTCCCGCCTTCAGGGCTGTGAACTCCTCGGTGGGCGGAGCCAACCGCCTGGCCCACCCCCTGGTGTGGACATTAGCCCCTGGAGGAAGGCAACAAGGATTTTTGTGTAGCTTTGGTGTACCTATCTGGGGTGTAGGATGTGGTGGTGTCATGACCTGTGACCCCTGGCTTGCCCAGGGCGTCACATTCCCCCTTAGCAAAATGCAGACCGTCCGCGGGCTGCCCGTCCAACACCGGTTTTATTTTTCTGAAAAGATATAAAAACATGACATACAAGTAAAATAACTTCATCCCACATCGGGAGGTGCTTTGCTTAAACGTTACAAACGGTTTTAAACGGTTGCGGCTGCCGCTCTCTCCCACCCAAGTAACCTGGCCCTGATGCTGCCCCTAAAACCCAGACAGCACTTCTTGACCCCAGTCCTGCACCAAGTTACCCGAGCGGGATCTGTCCTTCCCCTCCAGAGGGTAGCCACCGGTTCCTGTGGTGGATGGGCCCCAGCCTGCTCCACTGCGGGCCCTCCCTCCAACCTGCCTCTCCGGAGGCGGTAACGGTAGCTGCAACAAACATATTTTATTTACAAGCCACTAATGTTTGTGGTTGCCCTGCAAGTTCTCGGGCCTGTTCATAGGAGTTCCTATGCAGCTTTTCAAGCGGTCCCCATGGGGACAACAATACCGGCAACGGCCGGTTCCCAAATCACAGTGCAATCAGGTGACTGTTCGGTAATCATTTTTCCATTTGTCATCATTTCAAAAACTTTCAACACTTTTAAACACACACAGTTTGGTGGTCCCAACGGGGACGGTGCAACGGTGCTCCGCTGCCCTACTCAGATTCTTCCGCATCCGTCGGGGGAGAGGGTGCGGCGGACACCCGGGCCTCCTGGCTGCCCCTCAGCTTGGCGTCCAATGCAAACCACCCCCTCTCCCCGCAGTGTCAGGTGTACTGGACCAAATCGCCTGGCATCAGATTTCGACTGGGGTGCTCCTCTGGCAGGTGAGCATTCACATCCCGCCGGGCTATAAACACTTCGGCCTCCAGGCCCGGTTCATATATGAATCCATAGCCCCGGCGGACATCAAACCGCCTCACCTGCCCTTCATACAACGGGCCCCGGACATGGAAAGTTGCCTGACGGAGGTTCTCTTTTTCCCGGATTGCACGGGCCACCAACTCCGCCTTCCTTCTTTCCCTCTCTTCAATCTCCAGGCCCAACGGTACCGGCTCCCTGTCCCAGTACGGCGCTGCTGCGAGCTCCGGCGCGCGGGTCGGGCCCCGCGAGACCTGTTGGACATTGCCCACTGCTGAGGATCTGGGAGGCAGGTCCCGCGGTGACTTGGCCTTAGACGCTGCCTTGCATCGGCAACCCGGCGCAACCTCAGCCGAGGTGTGGGGGATGGGCACAGGGGCTTTCCGCTGCTGGACCTTCGGCACGGAGCGGGCTATCGGCTCCGGCTCGGGGGACTTCTCAGGGGACGCCTCCGGTTCGGTTTTTGGGGCTTTCCATGGCAGCACCTCCGGTCGACTACGGGCTCCGGCTACAGGTCTGCCCGCCTGGGCGGGCATGCTGGGTATCGCTACCGGTTGTGGTGGTAGCGGGCCTAGTGGCGGGGTCACGGCTTCCGAGACGGGTGGCGAGGGAGGCAGCAGGGTGAGAGGGTTTAGACCGGGTCCCGCAGCCGTGATGACCGGCCCTTCAAGGGCATCGGGGCGTGGGTCACTCACCCTCCCTTCCTCCGCTTCCTCCTCACGTCTCCGCACGGTCGCTATGACGTCCGCCATGTCGGTCTCCCACTCCTCCATGAGGAGCTGCATTTTGACCTGCAGCCTCTGGTAGAGCTGCGCGGTCCGGATCTTCTTGCAGCCGTACAACTGGCAGAACTCATGGAACACCTCTGCTTCAAAAGCCGGACCTTGGTCGGTAAGCACTTTCTCTGGGTATCCATGTGGTCGGCAGAAATAAGCCTGGAACGCTCTAGCGGCAGTACGACCAGTTAGGTCCTTGACTGGGACAACCAGCATGAACCTCGAATAGTAGTCTACTATGGTCAACGCGTAGGCGTACCCACTTCGGCTGGGGGTGAGCTTGACATGGTCCAAAGCGACCAGCTCCAGCGGCTGATGTGTAATGATCGGGTGTAGGGGCGCCTTCTGGCTGGCCTCGTCCTTCCTCCTTAGCGTGCAAGGACCGCATTCTCGGCACCAGGCCTCTACAGACTCCCGCATCCCACTCCAATAGAACCGCTCTCTCAACAGAATCTCCAGCTTCTTCCATCCGAAGTGTCCGGCACCATCATGGTATGCCTGCAGAACAGTGGGCACATCAGCTTGGGGAATAACCAACTGGTGGATTTTCTCATGAGTCTTCGGGTTGATCAGCTCACGGTACAACTTCCCTTGATGTAGATACAGCCGATTCCGTTCCTTCCACAAGCGTTGGGCTTCAGCTGGGGCGGCAGGGTCTATTCCAGTAGCGCTTTGTTCCACCAGGGTCTTGATTAGGCGGACAGCGGGCGCCTGGTTTTGAGCTTCCTGCCACTCCTGACTGGGCAGTGGATCCAGGTTCACCCGTTGTTGGTGGATATGTACTCTCTCAGTTGGTGGCTGGTGAAATGCAGGCAACTCGATCTCTTCGAGGTCGTCATCCTCGCACCCTTCTTCTGACAAGTGGGGCATCCGAGAGAGTGCATCAGCATTAATGTTGACATGACCAGCCCTGTATTTGATTGTGAAGTCATAGTTGGCTAGCCTGGCCACCCACCGCTGCTCTAGCGCGCCCAACTTGGCCGTGTCCAGGTGAGTCAACGGATTGTTATCCGTGAAAGCGGTGAATTTTGCTGCGGCCAAGTAGTGGCGGAACCGCTAGGTGATAGCCCATACCAGTGCCAGGAGCTCAAGCTTGAAGGAGCTGTAGTTCTCAGGGTTCCTTTCAGTCGGCCGGAGCTTTTGGCTAGCATAAGCAATCACTTTCTCCTTCCCGTCCTGGACCTGGGACAGGACTGCCCCCAAACCCACGTTGCTGGCGTCTGTGTAGAGGATGAATGGGCAGCCGTAGTCAGGGTACGCTAGGACCTCTTCTCCGGTCAAGGCCGCTTTCAGCTGGCAGAAGGATTCCTCATGCCTTTCTTCCCACACCAGTGGGGCTCCGAAGGGTCTACCACCTTTGGACTGTCCCACGAGGAGGTCTTGCATGGGGGCAGCCATCTTCGTGTACCCCTTGATGAAGCGTCGGTAGTACCCCACCAGACCCAGAAACTGCCTTACTTCCCTCACGGTGGTTGGTCTTGGCCAGTCTTGGATGGCAGTGATCTTCTCAGGGTCGGGGGCGACACCTTCTGCACTCACCACATGCCCCAGGTACTGCACTCTGGGTTTCAGCAGGTGACACTTAGAGGGCTTCAACTTCATCCCGTATTTGGCAAGGGACGCGAACACCTCGGCTAGGTGCTCCAGATGGGCTTCATACGTCTGAGAGTACACAATCACATCATCCAGGTATAACAGGACGGTCTCGAAGTTTAGATGTCCCAGACAGCACTCCATCAGCCGTTGGAAGGTTCCAGGGGCGTTGCACAGCCCAAACGGCATACTATTAAATTCACAGAGCCCCATTGGGGTGGTGAAGGCGGTTTTCTCCCGGTCCTCCGGTGCCACTGCCACTTGCCAGTACCCACTGGTGAGGTCAAGGGTGGAGAAGTAATTTGCAGTTCTCAGTGCGGCCAAAGACTCTTCAATACGGGGCAGTGGGTAAGCATCTTTATGCGTTATCTGATTAATCTTCCGGTAGTCCACACACATCCGCATGGTGCCATCCTTCTTCTTGACCAGTACCAACGGGGCGGCCCAGGGACTACAGCTGTCCCGAATAACCAATGCCTCTTTCATGATCCTCAACATATCTTTGGCACATTGGTAATGCGCAGGGGGAATAGGCCTGTACCTCTCTTTGATAGGGGGGTGCTCACCGGTGGGGATGTGGTGTTGGACCCCTTTGATCTGCCCAAAGTCTAATGGATGTTTGTTGAAAACTTGCTCAAACTCCCGCACCACCCTGTATACCCCTTCTTTGTGATGTGTAGGGGTATTGTCAATGCCCACGTGTAGCTGTTGGTGCCACTCAGTTAACTCCCCTTGGGGCGGGCGAGTGCTGGTAGTAGGTGGGGAAACTGGGGGAGCTGCCTCGTGGATGGTGTGGGGATCCAGGGTGAGCAACTTGGCAAGGGAGGCATACCGAGGGAGCCTGACTTCTTCCTCCCCACAGTTCAGCACCCTCACGGGCACTCTCCCCTTCTTTACATCTACCACCCCTCGGGCGGCCATTACGGTGGGCCAGTGCTCGGAGGGCATGGGCTCTATCATGGCCGGGTAGTCACGCCCCTGAGGCCCCACTGCTGCTCTACACCAAATCATCATCTCACTCCTAGGGGGTACAATCAACGGTGCAGCATCCATCACTCTCACTCCACCAATCTCTCCTCCTGTTGAGTTGCACAGCTCTCTGTCGGCTCCCCGCCGTCGTGGCGGCCAATTGCTGCAGTAGGGCCAATACATCACCCATACAGTGCTCCATCACATTGGTTCCTAGCACTAGCTTCGGGTTATGATCACTTAGTTCATTCATGATCACAATCATACCCTGGTGTTGCAGTTCAGCTCGCCCCACTGTCATAGCCACTTGTTTATACCCCACTTGGGTCAATGGGAGTCCATTAGCAGCAATCAGTGTTATACTAGTATCTGGGGGTGCCAGCTCGTCGGTCCCCCAATACCGCTGGTACAATGTGTATGGTATGGTGGTTACCTGTGATCCAGTGTCCAAGAGAGCCATCACCGGTATGCCGTCCACAGCCACGGGGATGATGGGCCGGGCCCCGATATACCGGTCCCGCCAGTCTGGGGGGCCACGGGGTTCTACTCCTGAGGATTGGCCCGTGGCCCCAGGGGTTGCTCATTTAACGGGCACTGTCGGAAGTAATGACCAGGCTTACTGCACTTGTAACAGGTTGGGGGTCTGCTCTGCGAGTTGTTAGCACTTCTCCGCTGCATCCAGGGAACATCCTCAGGGCTGTCGGCAAGCTGTATCTTTGCTGGAGGCTGGGATCTGGTCAGAGGTTGGAGTGCAGCGAGGATCTTGGCGAGGTCTCCGTCCATGCGGCGGACCTGGGCTGCCAGTTCTTCCATCGTGCTGCTTGGGGCTGTAGGTATTGGAGAGGTTGGTAGGGCAGGGGCCACCACGACGGGGGCCGTCTCAATGGGCCACGGGGCTGGCTCCAAGATTTCTGAAGCTGGGGGTTGCAGTGCTTTAATGGCCTGTTCCTTTAACACAGCAAAGTCCACATCAGGGTGTTCCAGGGCGCACAGCCGGAGTTGTTTGCGATCCTCAGGGGACCTCATCCCCTGCACAAATTGCTCTACTAACATCTTGTTGCTGTCCGCCTCATTGATAGTGTCCACCCGCTTTAGAGTGCGGAGGGCGGTTTGCAGACGTAAAGCATAGTCCCGAATGCTATCCACAGACCGTTGCCGGCACTGGTAAAACTGCATCCTCAGCTCAGCTTCGGTACGGGTCTCAAAGGCAGTCTGTAGCTTCTCAAAGATGGTGGCTACAGAGAACCAGTCCCCCTCGGCCCAGGTCTCCGCCTCCTGCTCAGCCGCGCCGGTTAGCTGGCCCAGCACTACCGCTGCATGTTGCTTATCAGTCAGGGGGTACAGTTCTAGCAGCGGATTAAGCTTTTTCCGGAAGACCTGTAAAGCATCAGGTTTCCCGTCATACTGCGGTAGCCAGGTAGCTCCGGGCACATAGGGCAAGGAGAACGGCATCACCTGAGCGAGAGCGGGGGCCGCGGCACCTCCTGCCAGCACGGCCGGGACCTGGGCAGGCCCATTCCCATCCACGGGTGCCACTGCGGCTGCGACCACCGCTCCTCCAGCGGCTCCGTCGGGCGCAGACATCTTGTTTCCGTCCCCCTTAGCCTCTTTCCGGCCCCTCCTCTGTCGGGGCGGGGTTTTGGCCTTCGCGCCTCCGCTACTCGAGAAGACGCTCGAGCGGGAACTTTTCGCGCCAAAGATGGCGGCTTCTGAAACTTTCCGGCCGGACACCTCAGGCGGTCGCAAGGCGCACCTCTACCCAATGGCAGAGCGGTAAGATCCTGTTCGTGACGCCAAGTTGTCACGGGCGGAGGAGGGGACGCCGCGCTCTCCCACTGCTCGGGTCCGTCTGCCGCTGCTGCTGCTGCTGCGGCCTGCTGCTGCTTGGTGGCTCAAGCGATGGGCCGCATCCCGGGGACTCGAGCGGCGCTCCTCGCCCGTGAGTGAAAAGGGGATTGGTTTTTGGGATTGTTTATTGTCCGTGACGCCACCCACGGTTGTGGTGATTGAGTGGACACCACCGCTGCTCTGTATGGGGATCCCGGGAGCGGTGACAGGGAGCAGCAAAGTTGTTGGTTCTCCCCTCCGTGGGTAGGGGGTAGTTGTCCCAGGGCCCAGTGATGAGTTGGGGGATGAGGGACGGCGGGGCCGGTGTAGGGCTTGGTAGGGTGTAGGGACGCGGGGGCAGCGCTGTGCCTCACGGCACTGTGGTACTCACTCAGTCTGAGACAGGGACACAGTTCTCGGTCAAACACACGGCTGGAAAGACGGTTCCCACGGACGGCTGCTGTTGCTTTTCCCCAGTAGTTGACGGTGACGGTCCCTTTTCCTGCACCTAAGTCTATGTTGGTAGCGATGGGTTCCCACCGGTAACCCGCTCCCCGGCTTGGATATGGGCCGGAGGTGCCCCTTCTTGCCCAAAGGCGCTGGCCCTGAGAAACTGGTGCCTTGGCGGTGGCGGTGTATCTCTCTAACGGTTGGACTGTTGCCTTCAATCGGGACTTGGTTGTTGGGAGACCCAGAGGTCCCCTTCACTGACGGATTTGGCAAATTCACGGCGACTCCTAGCCTTGCCGGGATCCGAAAGGCCCCTGCCAATGGTGCTGGCTTCTCTTCGTATACCGCTCCGGTACCGCCGGGCCACCACCCGTCCACGGTCCTTTCGGCAACCTCCAAGCAGCCTCTCCTGCAGACGGTCACCGCCGTCTGCTAACCTTGCTGTTCTCAGTCCGGGGCACACACCCGGACCAACTTCAGGCTTTACAAACTGTCACTTTACTTCACCTCCTCCTACTTCTTCCTCACTCCTTTACTCTCCTAAACTGATCTCTATCTGTTCTCACTAAACTCTAACTTCATCTGCCTGGTTCTCCCGCCTTCAGGGCTGTGAACTCCTCGGTGGGCGGAGCCAACCGCCTGGCCCACCCCCTGGTGTGGACATCAGCCCCTGGAGGAAGGCAACAAGGATTTTTGTGTAGCTTTGGTGTACCTATCTGGGTTGTAGGGTGTGGTGGTGTCATGACCTGTGACCCCTGGCTTGCCCAGGGCGTCACACATACACGGACACACCTCCTTACTGCTCCGTGACATTGCAAATGTGTAATTTAAAACACCAACACCTCATTATACCTGGGTGTGGTATGGGTAGCACAATGTTAGACTGGGAACAGAATTGTGCTTAATCAGCCCACAATTTGGGTTCCGCTTGCACTGTTGTCCCTGGTTTCCATGGCTATGATGTGGGTGCGAACTGCGGCTGCGCAACTGACAATGCCACAGTGCATTGTGGGATACGGTTACATCCGCAACTGGAAATTATGTAAGTAGATGTTATTTTTTTGTCCCTTATGCCCTCAGAAGACAGCAATATACTAGTCAGTTGCTGCCTGTTTGCTGGATTTATACTAATTGAATTTGATTTGTTACTAAAATATTTGTTCATCTCTAGTGATAATCAAGGCTCTAGTCCCTCTCCAACCTGCAAATTATTTCTGCTTAGGTCAAACAGCATTTCTAGGAATCTCTCCTAATGTGTCAATGAGTCACATTCATACTAGTGCTATAAGCGGCCCTTATGGCTTTTATAGGCATATCTCTAAATGTTGTTAAAGGGATTTTCTACTACTAGGACATACCTCTCTTAACCCCTTCACCCCTGGAAGATTTGTTTTGTTTTCATTTTTGTTTTTTTCTCCCCTTCTTCCGAAAGTCATAATTTTTTTATTTTTCCGTCAATATTGCCATATGAGGTCTTATTTTTTTGTGGGACAATTGTACTTTTGAATGACACCATTCATTTTACCACATAGTTTATTGGAAAATGGGAAAAAAATCCAAATGTGGAGAAATTGTGGAAAAAGTGAAATTCCACAATGTTTTTTTGGGCGGTTTATTGACCATATTCACTATATGGTAAAACTAACATGTCAGTTTGATGCCTCAGCTAGCACCTGTTCACATCTATTGGATGTGCGGGTCAGTCTTTTTTGTATTTTTGTAGGGCATCTCTTTGTGATTGAGCATTCCGCTCTATAACCAGGCTGTGTTCACTTTCCTTTATAGCAGGTGTCTAGCTGCCCGGGCATGGAGGTTTTTTATCCAGATAGAGGCATTTCAAGTTAGGTTCCTGGTATATAGAAATTACCTTGCTGTTGGTTACCGGGCTCACATGCATTGGCCAATACATAAGCTAAACATCTCTTTTTTTTCAAATATTCCTATAGCAGTAATGCAATTCCAGAGTTCACTTATTCATTGTTAGCATTTTAGTGTGCAGCTGTATATGTTTTGTAATTATAATGCGTTTTCAGCTAGCACATGTTCACACTTATTGGATGTGTGGGTCAGTCTTTTTTATATATTAGTGTGATGGCTCAGGTCTGTACGAGTTGATAGATACCAAACATGTATACTTTTACCTAAGTGGTGAAAAAAATTTCAGAAGTTTGTCCAATAAAAGAATTGCGCTTTTGTCGCCATTTTTCAAGACCCATAGCGTTCTCATTTTTCGGGGTCTGGAGCTCAGTGACGGCTTATTTTTTGCATCTTGAACTGATGTTTTTGATTATACTATTTTTGTGTAGATGCGCTGTTTGATAAATTGTTATTGCTTTTTAATGCAATGTTGCAACAACCAAAAATATGTACTTTTAGAATTTGATTTTTTTTCTCGCTACGCCATGTACTGATCAGATTGATTAAGTTCATATTTTGATTGATTGGACATTTCTGAACTTGGCAATACCAATTATGTATATTTTTTTATTTTATTTTATTTTCAATGGGGCAAAAGGAGGGGTGATTTGAATTTTTTAATTTTTGTTTTTTTCATATTTTTTAAAACTTTTTTTTTCTTTTACATATTTCATTTATTTTACTAGTCCTGTACACTTTAAAAGGGACAATACTCATAATCTGTACTCAATATATGAGTGTACTGCTCCTAACTTCACTCTATCATGTGCAAGCATACCATTAATTGGCAACAATTTCTTTAAAGAGTTTATTTTATAGTGTGGGTTACTTTAATTTGTTTGAAATCTTGACTAAGGCAATGTGATAACATAAAAAATATCTCACCTTATAAACCCCCAGTTGGTTCTGAAGCTGAGGCGATGAGTTATGGTTATTTTTTTATGTTATCACATTGCCGACATCTTTTATAAAATCCCAGACAACTCATTTGAGGGCCAGCAGTGTAAAGGAGCGAAAATTAGTTTTTCTTGTTATGATCTGCAAAACTTCACGGACAAGCAAGGACAAATAGTATTATTTACGTTATAACTTCTATCACTAAATAACAGGCACCGTCATCGTTGTCTTAATGTTAATCCCTCTACAGGGAAGCGCCAGTGTCACTCCTCTTTCCGTCACTGTCATCAGCTATCTAAAAAATGCAAAAATAGCACACAGGCCCTAAAATGAGTTATGACACAACCCGTAAGTCCAATTAAGTAGGTAACTTCCCTCAGCTGGCACACCAGTCATCTTTGTTCATTGAAGTGAAGCCACAATCCCTACTTAGTATCATACATGTGGGCAGTAAGCAACCGCTCACAAACACGGTCCTCCATCACAACTGGGTCGTCTTCCAGATCTGGTCACGATCCTTCTCTGGCACTGTTTCCGGTCTTCCCCTGGAATCAATTTCGGTCTTCCTTTGGAATTGGTTTCAGTCTCCCTCTGGACTCGGTTTTGGTCTTCCTCTGGAATTGGTTTCAGTCTCCCTCTGGAATCGGTTTTGGTCTTCCTCTGGAATTGGTTTCAGTCTCCCTCTGGAATCGGTTTTGGTCTTCCTCTGGAATTGGTTTCAGTCTTCCTCTGGAATGGGTTTCGGTCCTGCTTTAGAATCAGTTTGATCTTCCTCAGCTGTACTCCACCAGTCACCCATCTGTCCTTTTATGGGTTCAGGTGCCAACTCTGCCCTCCCTCTGCCATCCCGGTCTCTTATAATTAACCCCTTCACCTTCAGGTGATTTTCCATTTTTCCATTTTTTTTTTTGTTCCTTTTTTTTCCGAGAGCCGTAACTTTTTTATTTTTCTGTCAATCTTGCCATATGAGGGCTTGTTTTTTGTGAGATGAGTTGTACTTTTAAATTAATCCATATGTTTTACCATATAATGTACTGGAAAATAGCAAATAAATTTCAAGTGTGCAAAAATTGCAAAAAAGTGTGATTGTGCAATAGCTTTTGGAATATTTTATTCACCGTGTCCAATATATGTTCTAACTGATATCTGTGTGTGATGCCTCAGGTTAGTATGAGTTCGTAGACACCAAACATTTATAGCTTTACTTTTATCTAAGGGGTTAAAAAAAAAATCACAAGATTGTCCAAAAAAGTAGCGCACTTTTTGAACCGCAGCGTTCTCATTTTTCAGGATCTATAGCTCAGTTATGGCTTATTTTTTGCATCTTGAGCTGACATTTTTAATGGTACGATTTTTGCGCAGATCCTACTTTTTGAACACCTGTTATTGCATTTTGTAAAAATTGCCGCTACCAAAAAACCTAATTTTGCCATTTGGAATTTTTTTGCCGCTATGCCGTTTACCAATCAGATAATTGACTTTAGAATTTCGTAGATTGGGCATTCCTGAACACAGCAATACCAAATGTGTGTATTTTTTTTAACCCTTTCATTTTCAATGGGGCAAATGGGGGATGATTTGAACTTTTAGGTTTTTTTAATTTTTTAAAACTTTTTTTTAACTTTTTTTATTTTACTAAGTCCCCTAGGGGACTATAAGGATCAGCAATCTGATCCTTTGTTCCTTTCTGTAAATCAGAGCAGCATTGCTCTGATCTGCACAAAAGCAGCTCTCCTCTCACACACGGCAGTTTGCCGGCAGTGAGAGAAAGTGACTCATGATAGCTACAGGAGTCATCACATGACCCTGTGTTAGCATGGCAACCATCGGAAGTCATGTGATCACGTCACGTGACTTCCTATGGCACGGTAAGTGAAAGCTTACTGCGGCCAGCTGTTACATCTCGTTGTCAGATTTTTACAGCAAGATGTAAGGGGTTAATAGGCATGGGTGGAATGCGCATCCACTCATGCCTGGCAGGCACACATGTCGGCTGTTCAAATCAGCTGACATGTGCGCAGATAGCCACGGGCTGCCCACGGCAGGTCGGTGGGATTACAGTGACATGATACATGACGAACCCAGTATATCATGTGTCGTGAAGAGATTAATAACTGCATCACAATTCTCACCGGACCTCCTTCTAACTTGACAACCAATTTTATCTTTCTCAAATCTAGTTTTCATTTATTGCTATACAAAGTTCAAACTTGAAATATCGTACTATTTTTACAAACCATCATTATTTCTACACACAATATTCTATATAGATTAGTTCAACGAGGATGAAGAGACCCTATGAAACAAATCATCTTGAAATACTAATTACCACCCACTCCATTGTCCACGGAGGTGAGTGCTGGATCTTCGCACAGCATCCCTCTAAATGCTGAGAGCCTCTTTTCTATAGTTCTACAACTAGTGAAGGTTGTAGTATAATTGCATGTACTTCACAAATACTTGAAAAGCAATGATTAGATCTAACACAATAACAGCTACAAGCTCCTGCTACAATGTAATTCACGGCACAACCATCCAGGTTTTTGTCTATCTATATTTAGGGTTACTGGATCTGTTATTCCATTTTACTGGCATAAAATACTAGAAAATTGCAATGCAGTTAAAATGAATAAAAATAATATATGAAAACTGGATTTCTGAAATTTGTTTAGATCATTAAATAATGTCATATTTGGGACGGGAGCAGGAAGATGTTTTTTGTTTTTTTTTCAAAAGCACAGCATGCTTTATATTGCTATAGTATTTTTTGTTGCATTTTTCCAATAGGCTTCTGTATAGGACTAAATATATCATGTTGCTGCATTTAGAAATACAACTTTTGTAAAATTATTGTTTTATTTTAGATTTACTTTTAAACATTAGAAAAATACCCTGTAGGAAGCAGGTTGATGAGCATTAGAAAAAGGGATTTTATTTTCCAGAAAAAACACCACTCCTGTCCATAGGCTGTCGCCAGCATTATAAAAATACTGGGGATAAGCTGTAATACAACTCACAGCTCCTGGAGAGATACAATGTCTAGAAAAAATCCTGGGCAGCCCATTAAAATGAAAGGAGTTGTCCAGTCTGAATGCGCAAGTTTGTAGTCACTCTATGTGAATGGTAACAAAAAGGAGACAGTTGCACTCTGTAGGGCTAAGATATGTGGAACAATGAATATGGGAATGTGACGGCCTGGCCTATGAGGTCGTCACAGGATATTGTGCAACCTGCCCTTCTGCACGGTATTCACATCCTCCTTGGTTACGGGTCCCTGGCCTTTGGTGTTGCTAAGAACAAGCTAATCAAAACCCTGGAAACACTCTGCACCACACCCACCAGATACACCAATGGGTAGCCTGAAGGGAATAGGGCCGCCCACTTTGGGGGTTGGTTAGGAAGGGTCAGGAGTGTCAGGAGCAGACAGTTGAGAGAGGTCTAGCGTTGGAGGAGGTTGGGAGCAGGGCTCCTTGAGAATACTAGGTGGCAGACATTGGTCTGGGCCTGGTAGGAGCTGGAACCCCGGTCGCAGGGGATTGTAACAAGGGGCAAGGAACTGCCGAGGAGGGCAGCCGGCGGCCTTGTGCCATCTCCGGGCAGGGGCCAGGGCACGATGGGGTATGTGGACCCTAGGCCGGGAAGTAGCTTCAAGTGTCCTGGTAATTCACCTGAGCAGGACTGAGCCTTCAAGATTCGTTCTCCACCCGCATCAAAATCGGGGTACTAGCGCAACAAGGGGGATAGGACTTTCCCAATACACAGTCCAGAAAATCCCAAGCGTGAACCCTGAGAGCAAGCTCACTCCGTTAGCCATACGGGTGAGCGGGACCCGACTAGTTCTACCCTACAGGGGCCAATAAGTAGAAAGGTGCCAAGGAAAAGGTCACGGGCTAACAAGCAACACCATCGAGCACGGGATCCATGCGTGCTCCCTCCCTGCTGCAGCGGTGCTCAGAACTTTGGTTTACAAGTTGTCGGTGTCAGCGTTATTGGACTGAGTGAGTACGCAGTGACCCTTACCTCCCCAATGGTATCCCTTCGTCACCATCACCGAGCCCCGAGGCATTCCCCCTACCCATGGAGGGGTTAAGCACCTGGCTGCCATCCCATCATCACCGGGTGCTCCCAGCGGCAGCGGTGGTACTCCACCTTATCACACACAGTGGGTGGCATCACGAACTTTAACCATACAGTCCCCTGTAAATACTACCCCCCTATTATTTCGAGTGGCCGCACGACCTCCGGGTCTGGAGACCCCTCGAGCCACCGCGGATCCGGATCTGAGCAGTTACAGCTGCTGACACGGGGGCGGTACAGGAATATAGACAAGCTACAGTGCCTACAAGTAGTATTCAACCCCCTGCAGATTTAGCAGGTTTACACATTCGGAATTAACTTGGCATTGTGACATTTGGACTGTAGATCAGCCTGGAAGTGTGAAATGCACTGCAGCAAAAAAGAATGTTATTTCTTTTTTTTTTTTTTTTTTTTTAAATTGTGAAAAGTTTATTCAGAGGGTCATTTATTATTCAACCCCTCAAACCACCAGAATTCTGTTTGGTTCCCCTAAAGTATTAAGAAGTATTTCAGGCACAAAGAACAATGAGCTTCACATGTTTGGAATAATTATCTCTTTTTCCAGCCTTTTCCGACTAATTAAGACCCTCCCCAAACTTGTGAACAGCACTCATACTTGGTCAACATGGGAAAGACAAAGGAGCATTCCAAGGCCATCAGAGACAAGATCGTGGAGGGTCACAAGGCTGGCAAGGGGTACAAAACCCTTTCCAAGGAGTTGGGCCTACCTGTCTCCACTGTTGGGAGCATCATCCGGAAGTGGAAGGCTTATGGAACTACTGTTAGCCTTCCATGGCCTGGACAGCCTTTGAAAGTTTCCACCCGTGCCAAGGCCAGGCTTGTCTGAAGAGTCAAGGCTAACCGAAGGACAACAAGGAAGGAGCTCCGGGAAGATCTCATGGCAGTGGGGACATTGGTTTCAGTCAATACTATAAGTAACGTACTTCACCGCAATGGTCTCCGTTCCAGACGAGCTCGTAAGGTACCTTTACTTTCAAAGCGTCATGTCAAGGCTCATCTACAGTTTGCTCATGATCACTTGGAGGACTCTGAGACAGACTGGTTCAAGGTTCTCTGGTCTGATGAGACCAAGATCGAGATCTTTGGTGCCAACCACACACGTGACGTTTGGAGACTGGATGGCACTGCATACGACCCCAAGAATACCATCCCTACAGTCAAGCATGGTGGTGGCAGCATCATGCTGTGGGGCTGTTTCTCAGCCAAGGGGCCTGGCCATCTGGTCCGCATCCATGGGAAGATGGATAGCACGGCCTACCTGGAGATTTTGGCCAAGAACCTCCGCTCCTCCATCAAGGATCTTAAGATGGGTCGTCATTTCATCTTCCAACAAGACAATGACCCAAAGCACACAGCCAAGAAAACCAAGGCCTGGTTCAAGAGGGAAAAAATCAAGGTGTTGCAGTGGCCTAGTCAGTCTCCTGACCTTAACCCAATTGAAAATTTGTGGAAGGAGCTCAAGATTAAAGTCCACATGAGACACCCAAAGAACCTAGTTAACTTGGAGAAGATCTGCATGGAGGAGTGGGCCAAGATAACTCCAGAGACTTGTGCCGGCCTGATCAGGTCTTATAAAAGACGATTATTAGCTGTAATTGCAAACAAGGGTTATTCCACAAAATATTAAACCTGGGGGTTGAATAATAATTGACCCACACTTTTATGTTGAAAATTTATTAAAATTTAACTGAGCAACATAACTTGTTGGTTTGTAAGATGTATGCATCTGTTAATAAATCCTGCTCTTGTTTGAAGTTTGCAGGCGCTAACTTATTTGCATCTTATCAAACCTGCTAAATCTGCAGGGGGTTGAATACTACTTGTAGGCACTGTATATTACTGCTATGAAAAAGCATTAAAAAATTGAGATACTTAGCACACAAAAATTTCCAGTTTTATGTGAGCCCAACAGCCAGCGGCAAGGCGACCTTATTTTTGTTGGGTCCCTATCAAACTAATGCCTCTTTTTGGGTTAAAAAAAATGAGGTTGCCTTCCCTCATAGCAGAAAGGCATGTCTATATTTCCATGATCATTGTTCCACATATCTTAGCATTGCAGTGTGCAACTGTCTCCTTTTAGTTACTATGTTTCATGTACAGTCTGCACCTGTTCACATTAGAAAGGTAGTATGTGCCATCAGTCTTGTTCTTAGGTACTCTATGTGGATAGGCACGGCTTCACTCAATGCAAGTGTTTTCAGAGAGGCTTCTCCCATCTAGTCGGAATGTGGCCAAGGAGTGTGTATATTAAATATTGTCACAGGTGTGTCACAGGTGACAGACAGTCCTAAAGTGTCCGGTTATAACTGCTCCCTGACCTTCTATTATTCCTGCTTGGTGAATTTGGTATCCTATTGTTACACTAGGTACGGGGAAGTATCAAGCGAACAGCAAAAAGGAAGGAAAACCTTGTGTCTAGGAAAAAGGGAGATGGTGACCCTGACCAAGCCTACTGCTGGGCCATGGGTTCCCTCACTACCCTAGATAGGTTCTGCATCTATGCGCTGAGCTGGATACCTGACACTGATCTGCACCCTAGGTAGGGAGCAGATGGGATGAGCTCATCATCAACCCCACTAGGCACTAAAATACACACAGATATAACAAATAAGGGAAACCAATAAACAACTTATCTCTAGTTGACTCAGGTAGAAAATCTGTAACAACCACCAAGATTCTCCATATGTATGCAGGTTGCCTGCTTTCACTGAAACTTGATAAAGATGAATCAAATATCACCAGCACCAAGTAATAGGAAGTGAATGTATATATAGACAAGGAAAGTACTGATGAACCACAGCTGACAGGCTAAATATTGCTGCAGGGTCCTAAAGGGAAAATGATGAAAACCAAGAAGGAATGATAGAAGGTCAAGGAGTAGTTTGTGTAGCCAAACACTGAACATCTATAGCCAGACACCAGAGGACTGTCTGCCATCCGTGACATCTATGTATCTCCTTTGCTTGGTTTTCATCTCTTTCCTTTTAGGACCCTGCGGAGTTCCTCATCCTTTCATCTGTTTTTCATTAGCACTTTCCTTGGTGTCTTTGTATACCCTCATTTCTCCTTACCCTGTGCTGGTGATAGGTCTAATACCCTTAACAAGTCTTCAGTGAAAGCAGTCGGCTTGTATCCTTCTGCAGAAACCTTGTTGTTGTTTGCAGTTCCTCCCCCTGAGTCATCTGGAGATAAGTTACGTATTTCCTCGTACCTAACATGACACATATACTCTCGGTTACGTGACTGCCATTCTCAAGTCTGACAGTGTCGAATCCTAACAGTGCACAGGGTGTGTGATGTGAGGATTCACAAGTCTGCAGTCACATAGAGGGACTGCAGACTTTTAGATTTAGACCAGACAACCCCTTTAAGAACAGATATAGATGGTGTTAATATTACCGGCATGACATATTATTATAATTGGCTACTTACAGTAGTAGCACAGGTGCAGCTGAACCACGCTCAGTATGGAGAGTGCACCATCCATACAGATGGTACTTGCTTCATCTATAGGGGTATTTTGGGTTCTTTATTGTTAGTTCTATTTTTAGTAGTAGTATAGAAAATAATACAATGGAAAGCTATTTCATTTTCCCAGGGCAGGTTGAAAAAAAAAGTAATAACATACCTGTTACACAGCAAAGCCTACTGGAGAACATGAAGTCTACACTACCGTTTCCACATGATGTGTATAATATACCTTTATTAGCACATTTTAGCTTTTTGTTTTCATAGTTTATAAAATGATGCGGAGTGTACAGTAATTCAGTAATCTAAGGTCTCTACAATCTACAGAGCGGGAGAGACTGATTCTTGAACTGTTTACAGCAGTTTACGCTGATCTGAATAATCATGATCACAGAGGACTCTATGAACCTTTAGTTGTATACTAGTAGAAAGCATTTACAGCAGTTCCAATAACTCGTATGTCTCACTTTATGAGCAAAAACGGTTCGTGTAAAAGACGGAAGAAGACCTGTCACCAAGTCAAAGGTGGCCAGTTGTCGCTTTTGTTGTTGTTTGGGGTTTTTTTAATCGTCATATGGCTCTAGACAATTTAGGAGCAAATTTTTATTGTGTTTACCAATGGGGTGTTGCTTACACCTTACAGGGTACAACATTGCAGAGCAAATTAAAGACACATCCCAGGGAATACTGTGAGAAAAACCCTATTGGACCGTAAAAGCCATAAAAGTTATCACAAAATAAAAAGTCCCATATTTCTGGAACTGTAGGGTGGATTTTAAAAAAAATGGATTGCTCAAGGAAGCAACTGGAATAAAATAACAGCAAAAACTGGCCAGTGTTGACCTGGTGACAGGTCCTCTTTAACTCGAAGGCTTTCTGGTTCTCTGCAACATCCAATGAGCATAAAAATAATGGAGGGCTAACAGAATATGAGAATGGATGCTCGCTATTGCAGAAGTTTGCAAGCAACAATATCACATGAGAAGTCCTGGGCTCCAGGAGCACAAAGAGCAGAAGTTACCTTGGGCAATGTCCAGGAGCTTCGTGTACAGACCACCAAGGATTAAAAAGAAAGGGGTTACAGAGAGCTGATAAATTGATGGGCACACTGACACAAAACAGAAAGATTGTATTGTACACAAACGCACAGATTCATTATGCACACTCTTCCTCTTTTTCCAAGGTCAGTGATGGAACGCGAAACTCTGAGGCCCCAATAAAAGTTCTCAACGACCGACCCTAACTATAAGGATCTCCAAACTCCAGCAAAAATAAATTTTCCTTTGGCATAGAGATGATCTGACGTCTTTGTTTTGTTTATTCAGATAACTTACTTGTTAGTTACTTAAAACAAAATAAAAACTTCAACATAAAACTATAAAACATCTTAGAAAATGTTAAAAATAAAATTGTTTTCAACTTTTTACCATAATCTTTATCAGTGTAATGGGAATCTGTCACCAGCATAATGTAGTAAAAGAGACCCTGAGCCTACTGATGTTTCATTTAGTTTACTGGGTGCAGCAGTTGTGATACACAACAGTTTTTATGTGTAGCAATAAGTAGAGCTCAGAAAGCTAACCCCGCCCACACCACTGATTAGCAGCTTTTTATATACATTACTTGTTGGCAGTAAGCAGCTAATCAGTGTTGGGGGTATGGCTGATCTGTTCTCTCCGGATGATAAAACACTAATTTTGTTAAAACAACAGCACACAGCCTAATAACTGACACATCGTAAAATCAATGTCTCAGCCCCTATGTCATGCTGCCCACAAATTACATAGCAAAATCTGCTGACAGATTCCTATTACTTTAATGTGCATTAAGTTAAGCATTAAGTTTTTTAAGAGTTAAGTTAAAAATCTAGTAATTATCTTGATAAACATAACAAAGACATCAGATCATCATTAAACTAGTTGGCAGCGCAAAAAAGAAAACCTTTTTAATGAGCTCCTGAAGATACAATAGTATTTTACTCACAGTCCCTCTGAAAGGGCAAAAAAGTGGATAAGCAGCAGCTCAGAGTCAGACATATAATTGGCAAAGCTTGTGTGCCGCACAGGTGCCCAAGAGGTAAGAGCGCCCATTGTACATTTTGATAAGCTTTTGGGCTGCAAAGGGTCCATAAGTTGTTCTTGCACAGGGGCCCTTTTCTGTCTGTGTCCACCAGTAGAGCAGCTGACTATATTATGTAATTGTTTAACTTGCATTTCTCTTAAAGGGGCTTTACATGCTGCGACATCGCTAACGATATATCGTCGTGGTCACGGTTTTTGTGACGCACATCCGGCGTCGTTAGCAACATCGCAGCGTGTGACAGCAAGGAGCGACGATCAACGATCGCAAAAACGTCAAAAATCGTTGATCGTTGACACGTGGCTCCTTTTCATAATATCGTTGGTGGTGCATGCCCCTGGTTGTTCGTTGTTCCTGCGGCACCACACATCGCTATGTATGACACCGCAGGAACGACGAACATCTCCTTACCTGCGTCCACCGGCAATTAGGAAGGAAGAAGGTAGGCGGGATATTCCACCTGCTCATCTCTGCCCCTCCGCTTCTATAGGATGGCTGCCGTGTGACGTCGCTGTGACGCCGCACGAACCACCCCCTTAGAAAGGAGGCGGTTCGCCGGCCACAGCGACGTCGCAGGGAAGGTAAGTCCGTGTGATGGGTGTAGGCGATGTTGTTCGCCACGGGCAGCGATTTGCCCTTGTCACACAACCGACGGAGGCGGGTATGCTCGCTAGCGATATTGATAGCGATATCGCAGCGTGTAAAGTGCCCTTAAGATTCTGTTCACACACATTGTGTCATGCAATGTTTGGTTCCAAACTCATTAGGTGCCAAGGCAGTGTCAGGCTCTGTTCCTATTGCATAAAGTGGGGTAACTCCGGCACACTACTGATTTCCCATAAGAACTAAAGAGACATAGTAAATTGAAAAAATCTTTTTTCTTTTTTTTTGCTTTGTGGAATAGTGAAAAAAGTGCTGTACAAAGGTCCGCCAGACGTTTCAGCCAGTCGGCCTTCCTCAGGTCGGACAAAACTGCATATTAACAATAGTGAAGATACAAAATAAAGCAAAAAGACATCAATCAATACAAGTAATAAGGTATATGTAGATACAAAAATATACATGAGTAAGTACAAATTAGGATACAGAGAATCAATGGGGAGACCATGATACAGTATCAGGGGTATCAATCACAATATAGGGATTATGCCTTGAATTAGAGGGACTTCCCCACAGAGATGATGAGTAATGTTAGTGTATACATACGTATAATGGGTATTAAGGCTTACAGATGAAGATGTGATCATATATTGAACGTGTGTCTGAAGTCAGTTGTGGCATCAGTGACGGTAGTAATAACCTAAGAAAGAGTGGGTATAAAAGTCATGTGGAAAGATCGCTCACCTGGAGAGCAGCAGAAGATGAAGATGAAGGAGTAGAAAAAAAGGGGGTAGATATACTCGACCTGAAATGTAAAGAGATAAGTGATAGGGATACATGGGGGAAGTGGATAGGGGAAGGCGAGGTAGTTGGAGATGTCATACCGTATGTAGGACAGCAGAGTAAATGGTGGTACACAGGAATACCTATGTAGTTATATTGTGGGTAGTGGGTCACCCTGAAAACAAAGGCATCACATTAGATTATGTTATATGTTACTGATAAATTGTTTTTAATCTGTAATTCGCCTGCCTGGATTCGTTTATTTAAAATTCCAATGTCTTGAGAAACTAATGAGACAAAGGTCTCCACTGGGTGGTATGTCCTAGGGGGCATATAGGAACTGTGTTCTTAATTGCAGGGTTTTTAGTGAGAAACAGGACGAGGATGATGACGAATCAGTATCATCGGTACTGGCATAGTTAGTGTTGTTAAAATGTGTTTTAAGGCGTACAGATCTGTAGAAATGGTCAAGTTCCTGTTGTGCCGTGACGGTGTCGTATCGAGGAGCAGGGCTGAAAGATAAACCTTTCTGGAGAACTGAGTGTTCAATTGGAGACAGGTTATAAGCAGAGATATTATAAATCAAATTGTCATTACCTGCTTATGATCTCCAGCCCTTGGTATTGAACAATTACTTGAGGTATGATATATCTTTAACCCCTCCTTATCCTTTCAGATTCAATAATACCCCCCCTCTTTCACCCCTTTCTAACACTCACTGTTTCCTTCCTTTATACCTGCAATATGGCACAGCTACAACCACCTTGGAATAACAGGATCCCTGACTACTTAAGCGTGCTTGCGGCACACATGGAACATGGATATATAATGATCTCTTTACAATAAAGCATACTGGATGCTTGCCTCAACACAGGTGACCTATTAGATAACTGTCCTTCCCTTATGTCTCCCACTATGTCTCCTTCTGTGGTTCAACTTATTCCATTTCCACACACAGGTCTTGTGTCTTATTTGGCGAAATTTGGTGACCCCACATTTAATTTCCAGTCACCACATTGTGGTTACCAGAGGATCATTGTACCCACTTTGCCCTCCTGACAAGAGGTACTCCCTACATTTTTCAGGACTCATATCTATATATTAACACTCAATATACCATATAACATGATCTAATGTGATTCCTTTGTTTTCAGAGTGACCCACTAACCACAATATAACTACATAGGTATTCCTGTGTACCACCATTTACTCTGCTGTCCTACATACGGTATGACATCTCCAACTACCTCGCCTTCCCCTATCCACTTCCCCCATGTATCCCTATCACTTATCTCTTTACATTTCAGGTCGAGTATATCTACCCCCTTTTTTTCTACTCCTTCATCTTCTGCTGCTCTCCAGGTGAGCGATTTTTCCACATGACTTTTATACCCACTCTTTCTTAGGTTATTACTACCGTCACTGATGCCACAACTGACTTCAGACACACGTTCAATATATGATCACATCTTCATCTGTAAGCCTTAATACCCATTATACGTATGTGTATCTACACTAACATTACTCATCATCTCTGTGGGGAAGTCCCTCTAATTCAAGGCATAATCCCTATATTGTGATTGATACCCCTGATACTGTATCATGGTCTCCCCATTGATTCTCTGTATCCTAATTTGTACTTACTCATGTACATTTTTGTATCTACATATACCTTATTACTTGTATTGATTGATGTCTTTTTGCTTTATCTTGTATCTTCACTATTGTTAATATGCAGTTTTGTCCGACCTGAAGAAGGCCGACTGGCCGAAACGTCTGGCAGACCTTTGTACAGCACTTTTTCACTATTCCGCAAAGCAAAATAAAAGAAAAAAGATTTTTTCAATTTACTATGTCTCTTTGGTTCTTATGGGAAATCAGTAGTGTGCCGGAGTTACCCCACTTTATTTACTGACTGTTTTCTCCAGAGCACCTACGCGAGGTGAGGCGAGGTCTTTCTCTTACAGATTCTGTTCCTATTGCAGTCTGACAAGCAACCTTATGTCTCCTAGTTGTTCAGACAGAGCTGGGCATTGACTGTTTGATGTCCACTATTCCACAGTCCTGCAGGAGTTAATTCCTGCTGACCTGGGGAACTCTGCTAGGAACTCAGGTTGCTAATTACCAATCTCGCCAATGTCCTTCGCTAATAACTGCAGCTTGTGCAGCGATTCCGGTCTTATTGTGTTGATACAATATTGGTGATCTGTGGTGTGCTTATTGTTCTGTGTGGAAGTTTCCCGGTTGTCTGTTTACTTCCTCTATTTTATGTTATTTTCACCTGTGCACGTATTGTAGCTCCTTTGTGTTTTTGATTGCCGTGTTGTGAGGTTTGTGACTACGATGTCGTATCACCCTTGGGTGGAGGAGAGGAAGGGGAATTACACCAGGGCTTGGACAGGAGTTAGGGTCACGCTGGCGACTCAGACCTCGCTACTGATGCGCCCACGGGGTCTCTGGGGTCACTCGTCACCGGGCCGGTGTCGGTTTGGGTTGTCACAGTGGCCTGGCCCGGTTTCGTAACCCCGGCAGTGTCAATAAAGATGGGGATGGGGATGATGGGAGTAGTTATTCGTGACGCCTCCTGTGGTATGCGGCCAGTTATTAGCCACCGCTGAGGGAAGTCTCTCTCTGCGGTAGCGGATGATGATGCAGCTCGGGTATAGCAGATCTCCACAGGTAGAGCTAGGCCCCAGGGAGGATGTTGGGAGTAGTAGTCGCCTATGGCGCAGGGGCACGATGACAGGAGCGCCGGCAATGATGGGACGACACAGAGGGTGCAGTTCAAGTTCTTTACTCACTGATATCACACCGCCTTTGGAGTACTGTGTTCCGCTGTGATGGGCTCCAGCCAATTACAGGTAGTTCAGAGGTCAAGGCCGGTGTTTCTTTGTGTGTGTCCTTTCCAGTGGTCTTCCCTCCACCCCAGCTCCTGAACTAACTGAATGTAGTGTGAGATGGCTCTTCACTTCCCCTGCAGGTGCCCTGCCTCCCAGGTTGCTGAACTAGTGGGCAAGAGGTCCCGTACCTCGTGATCGCCACACCTGGCACCTACCCTGGCCCAGTCCCAATGAAAGAGTTCCCCTGGTTTGTGTTGGATGTGTAGTGGTGGTTGTTTACCACTGATGACCTCCTCCATATCCGAGATGAATACTGCACCTTGGGTGAGGCAGTAACCTGTGGCGCCTGAAGCTGCAGGGGTGCCACACTACCATCAAGCATACTTGTGAGCTGAATGAAAGCACTGGGTCCCTAGACTGAGGGCCAGCCTAGGTGTCCCTGTCCAGACATCTCATCATAGTGACACATTGCTTTCATATTAAGAAATCATTGAGCAAAGTGTCAGTGTACCGCCCCTGCAGCAGTCGAACTGATTGGATCCGGGGTTGACATGGCTCGAGGGTCTCCAGACTCGGGGGCTCAGGGTCACGCAAAAATGAAAGGGGTGCTATTTACAGAGGATTATTGTTCGTGACGCCACCCGTGGTTCGTGGTAATGGGAGTACCGCCGCTGCCGATGGGAGTACCAGGGGGAGATGGAGCGGGAAGCCAGATGTCGTTCCCTCCAAGGGTAGGGGAGGCCCCGGAACTCAGGATGGTGGAGTGTAGGGGAGCGTAGTGCAGCTTGGACGCAGGGGAAGCCAGCGTTCTCACTCAGGCTGTGTTGTTGTTGATGCGACCATAAAGCAGACTCTGACACAGTAGTTAACCAAGTCTCTGGGTGCCGCTGCCACTTCAGGGGAGCTCGTCCAGGAGTCTGCTCCCGTTGGTATTGCTGATGGTCTGTAACTTGCCACCATACACTAGAATTTAGATGTTCTGAGTGACCCTTTGGCCTGAAGCTGTCGGGGTCCCGCTCCCTATAATTAGAGGAGCTGTCCTCTCGATGGCTGACACTTGGGATTTCTGTAGGCCGCAAAAGCTGGAAAGCCCTATCCCCCTTGTTGTGTTGGTGCCTTCAATCTCTGATCTTGGGGAAAGTTCTTAAAGAGACTATCCTCCACAGGTTAATTATCAGGTTGCGTGAAGCTACTCCCTGATCTAGGGTCCAGTACCTCACCGTGCTCGGTACCGGTTTGGTTACTAGATTTTCCGGTGCCGACCGTTCTCCCAAACTAAGTCTGGCACCCCTCTCTAATACCCTGCGACCAGGTCTCCAACTCCTCCGGTCCCAGACCACCGTCTGCAACCTAGCCAACATCTCCAGGGGAGCTACAACTCCCTTTAGCGCCTCACTCTCTGAGGGCTACCACTCAACTGACTCAGCCCCTCCCACCAGTCTGTCTGACCCCTAGATGAGTGGCCCTGTTCCAGCTAGACCACCCACTGGTATGCCTGACAGGGTGTGGTGTGAGGTGTGGTTAGGATTTGAATGCTGATGGAGCAATACCAAGGTTAGGATCCCAGAACCATGGGGGGTTGAGCCCTGCACCAAAAGAGATAGGAGTGCAGTACTCTGTGACACCCTGACTAGTGCAGGGGTGTCACATCAGCATCAGCGCCAGACATTTCTATGGGGACGTTAGGTTCCAAGAGTCTTGTGGAGGCACAAGGTGTGGATAACCTTAATTTCTCAAGTAATGGATATGGAAGGTAGAGGGTCCACATATACTCAGACCAGGCCATTTTTTCCATATCTTTTTTTTTTATTAAATACACCATTAAAACAAACTTGGCCTGGCATGAATTACACAGTTTTGCCTTTGGTTTTTAATTTTACTTGGATAAGAGCATGTCTCTCCTACACAACCCTAGTGAATATTTTAATCTTCTGATTATAATTGTTCGTATGTAGTGTGTTATTAAATGGAACAAATATAACCGCTCCTGGGTGCATATCGGGCCGAGTTCAGCTCTTGTAAAGAATTGCCCACTGCATGCAGCTTATAAAAAGGCCATCACTAGTACTTCTCAGCGTCATGTTCTGTATGAAGTATTGTCACCAAACTCCCCTGTGACTCGAAAAATGTTTATAATGTACGGTTTTGCCGGATTATCTCATTCATCTGCTTTATGTTATTGTCAGCATAAACATTCTGTTCCTGCAAAATGTTTTCCATTTTACACTATAGATACGATGTAGTTAAGAAAAAAAAAATCTGTTGCTGCGAACTATTCTTTTCAGTTCAATTATTCTTAACCCGGCATATACGTGGTTGTTTAGCAACCTGTAAACTCGGCTTTCCAAAGGCATCTCTTTGGAGAATTCGGAGGGAATTGTGAGTGCTTACTGTGCTGACTAATTACATTATCCCAATAATGTACTAAATTAAAAGGCTTCTTTGATCCGAACATAGCAAAAGAGATAGATAAAAGAAAAATGCCTAAGTGAATGCAAAATACATTTATGGTGATTAATTAAAAAGAGATCCTAATAGAGATACTAATTGTAAGCTAAAGGTAAGGCACGGCCGGTGGGGACATTTTAGCATAAAACAATTTACTTGCAACTCAGCCATTAAGCGGATAAAGTGATGATAGATATGTAGATTAGATAGGTAGATATTTGTTGCATCAGCTGGGGTGAAAAATGTAGTGCATAGTCATGGGCGAGCGTGCTTGGCACTGCTCAGTACGCTATTGAGCATTGGGGTGCTCAAAATGCTCGGTACTCAATCGAGCATCCTGATACTCGAGCGCCATGCTTGAGTCCCCACTCGGCATGTTTCACACCTGATTTTCAGTCATTAAACATGCGGGGATTGCCTGTCAATCACGGTAATACAACAGCCATGTCAGATGCTGATATTACTGTGAAGAACCGGTGACGCCATGCTTAGCACACTGTATCCGGAAATAGTGTAAGGAGAGTTTTACTGCTACAGAAAGGACAGTGTGTTATGCCATCACAGTACCTGCTGCTACAATATTAAACCACCAATCCTTTCAAGGGCTAATTCAAATAGATTCTATTCTCTAATAATACTGCTCTTAGTCTGCAATTAGTGTAGGATTAGTTTCTGGATTAAGGATACTCAGTAGTGTAGGGTTAGCTTCTGGAGTAGGGATATTATATAAGAGGCATTTAGGCAGGGTTTATTGCATTTCTATACATTCATGTTGCCATGTACAACCAACCGTCCTTTTCAGGGTTAATTTAAATATATTGTATTGTCTAATAATACCATTAACTGTGTACAGATAACCTTACAGTAAGGAACATGAAAGTGGACATCCCGCTAATGGTGATGCACACAGAGGCCATTGCTATGAGCCAGTGCAAACTGGGCCTGCTGTACGAGCACACCAACCACACTTATCATCTAAACTTAGCTTCCTGTTTCACTTTGTGGGCAGGGTGCGGGACACCACTGTTGAAGCCAGAACAGTGTGAGTATGTTGTGGGTTGGATGGCAGAAAATGCTTCCAGTCTGATTACTAGCATGTCTTCCACGAGGAGTCTGATGAGTCTGGACCACACAATCTTCACCATGATCTTCCTTACTCCCACCATGGTAAGTTTCAGGTTACAAGTGACCGCACACTTGGACACTCCGAGGAGCTCATTACCTTTACATTTATGTCTTCTTATGGCCTCTCAAAATGCATGAGGAGATCATATCCGGTGATGCCCAAATATTTGAGCAGCCATGGTCAGTAGAAATTTATGGTGGTGAACGGCATTTGCTGTCTCAAGATCCCAAGAGATGGATGATGATGATGATGATGATGAGACACAGTTGCCATCAAGTTAAATTAAATCAACAAGTCAGGAGGAGGACTAGAGTGAGGAAGTGGAAGATGAGGTGGTGGATGATGGAGACACTGACCCAACCTGGCATGAAGGCAGGCAGAGTGACCACAGCAGCGCAGAGGGGGAGAGATCCACAGTACTACAACAGGCAGAAAAAGCAGTTGGGTGGCCAGAGGGAGAAGGGGACAACTTTTCCCCAGAACATCCACACACAGCCAGATTCCAGGCCAAGGGTTAGGTGTTCCCCAGTCTGGCACTTTTTTTATGGAAAGTGAAAAAGACAAAATAAAAGGCCATTTACAACCTGTGCCATACCAAGCTCATCAGGGCTCAGACCACTACCAGTCTGACCACTACAAGCATGCTTAGGCACATCTCCCAAAGCATCTGAATATCTGGGTCAAATGCCTGGGTCCACAATCAGTGTTTGCAGGTGACACCCTGTGCTACCTGCTGGGCAATGCCTTGTCTTGGATGCATTCAATCGGACCCTGCACCTTTTGGTGCACAGAAGCAACCACGTCCACTTTCTTATTCCAGTGTAGCATTGAGCTGTATCTTCCCCAGACCTTAAAACACGAGTGGGAATACGCATCCACCCATGCACAAAACAGCCTCAGTTCTAGACTGTGTGCCCTGGAAATGTTGCCATTTAGGCTTGTGGATACAAAATATTTTCACAACAGTATGGCAGCGACTGTCCCTTGGTACTTGGTATTTAGCCGCCACTATTTCTCCCAGTGTGCCATCTCCATCTTAGACAAGCATGTGTGCCCTAACATCACCACTGCCCGCATCAACACAGTTACTGGAAAGGTCCACTTAACCACCGACACATGGACAAGTGCATGTGGCCAGGAATGCTACATTTCACTAATGTCACACTGGGTGTCCCTGGGACGGTACATGTGCCTCTGACACCTAGTATTGCGCCTAATTCCATCAGGGTTTCCCTCACCTCTTACACCACTTTCTGTACCCAGTCCTCCTCCTAATCCGTCTCTGAATTGTCGCCAATATCACTGGCAAGCTGAAAGGACTGCAGCATGCCGCGGTGGCTCGAGGGGAAGCTGGACCCAGGCCTGAGCACCTGTCTGTCGCCCGCAAGTGAAAAGGGGATTTATATGTATAGGGGAGGTTTGTCAGTGACGCCACCCATGGCGTGCGGTGATGGTTGGTGACACCGCCGCTGCCGCTGAAGGTGATGGCCGGGGTCGATGGAGTGGGGCAGCTGGATGTTATCCCCTCCACGGGTAGGGGAGGTGTTGTCACGGGACCCCGGTACAGGCGGGATGGTGTTACGGAGTGCAGTCTGCAGGGTTCGACCGGATGGTGCTGGTGTACTCACAGTTCTGAAATAACTTCACACAGAGTCCAGATGGTAAACCAAATGACCAGTAACCAGCAGCCTCCGGAGGGTGTGTTCGGATCCCGCACCCTGGTATGGTAGAACAGGGGTCCTTCCACCTGCACGTTATGTTTAAGTCCTTGGTATAAACTACTCCGCATGAAACGGGGAAGTCCACTCCCGGTGTTACTATCCTTTGGGATTTGTGGCCTGCGAGAACTGACCCATCGGATCTTAGCAGGCAATTGCGGAGCCCTATCCCCCTCGTTGGGCTTCTGTCTCGCTCTATCTGGGCCTCCTGTGGGACGAGACCTGAAATCCTGTCCCTGGCTTGTTAATTGCAAAAGGGCTTAAAGCTGCTCCTCGCCCTTGGGTACAGGTACCCTGTCTGTGCATGGCTCCGGACCGGATTCCCGCTGTCAGCACCGGCGGGCTACAACCCTGCCCCAGTCCACTTAAGGTTTCCTGCGACCGGATCTCCGTCGCCTGTGGCTCTGTCCACTGACTGCCACCTAGTCACTTGTCCAGTCATCTAGTAGCCCAGGAGCTCCAACTTCTGCCTACCCTATTCACTGTCTCTCACTCTCCTCTCCTCACAACCGTCTTCCTCCACTCAACTGTCAACTCTCCTCACAACTGTCAACCTTCCCCTCCCATAACACATCAGAACCCCTAGGTGGGCGTCGCCATCCGCTTGTCCCTCCCCCCAAGGTGTATCCTTATTATCATGGGGGGGGTGACTAGGGTTTTGATGGCTGGTGTTGTATAACAGTATGGGGATTGTGATGGAGGACCAAAGAGGAGAGAATCCTGCACCTGGAAGAGGGGTGCAAACTTTTGTGACACCCTGATTTTGTCAGGGCATCACACTCCCCCTGGGTACAACACAGCCCATCCTCGGGCTGTCCAGCCACTAGCTTTTATTGAACTGCTTCTGAAAAGGTAAAAAAGGATATAACATAACATAAAACATTTCATCCCTCGAAGGGGAGGCAAATCACTTAAACGTTGCTAAAAGTCCCTTCCCACCAGTCCACCCCAAAGGGTCCCAGTGTCCCGGAACCCTCTGGCCTGGAGGCAAGCCACCGGTTTAGGTTATGACTGGTCCTCGGCCAACTCCACTGCAGGCCCTTCCTCCAACCAGTCCTCTCCAGTGGGCGTCATAGTCCTGGCAGGCAGAGGAATAAGAAGGCAAATGGGTAATATTTACAAGAGCCCAAGAAAGTTTTTGGGTGGCCTCTGCCAGTCCTGAAGCCATGTTCCATAAAAGAAAGCGTAAGGAGGGGTTAAACAAGGGATAGGAGGTAGCCGGGTTCCTGGAAGAGGGGTGCAGTCTTCTGTGACACCCTGATTTTGTCAGGACGTCACACTTGTAAATGCCAGCTCACCGACTGGTGTGCGATGTGACCATGTTCTGGAACTCTACATTACATATGTTGGCACAGCTTTATGAGCAGCAGAGGGCAGTAGTTGAATATCGGCTTACAATATGCACTTCGGTATTCCGGTCAGCCTCTACACAGAAGAACCAATGAGTGGCCTTGGATGTCTGACATCTGTGCGGTTCTCCAAAACTTCAAGGAATCAACAAAGATGGTGAGCAATGATTATGTCATAATCAGTGTAACCATCTCACTTCTGTCTACTCAAACACTGTTCACAATTAAAAAGGATGCTTTACATGCTAACCTGGTGGAAATAAAGTGAGAAAATTCACAGGGTGATTCTACCCATCCCAGCTTCATCTCATCTTCTCAGCACAGATTTGGTGATAATGAGGAGGAGGAACAGGAGATGGTTGGCTGTGCTACAGAAGGTACTACCCAAAAGAGTTTCAAACCCTCTGTTCAGCACGGATGGCCTGAAGAGTAGGAACAGGAGGAGATGGAGAGTTATCCTCCTGGTGGGGACAGGGAAGTTTTGCTTGGTAGGATTTTGGCACATATGGCTGACTTTGTGTTCCACTGCCTTTACTAAAGCGGGCTTTACACGCTGCGACATCGCTAATGCGGAGTCGTTGGGGTCACAGATTTTGTGACGCACATCCGGCCGCATTAGCGATGCCGTTGCGTGTGACACGGAAAAGCGATTTTGCATCGTTGCAAAACAGTGCAAAATCGCTAATCGGCGACACGGGGGTCCATTCTCAATTATCGTTACTTCAGCAGTAACGAGGTTTTTCGTCGTTCCTGCGGCAGCACACATCGCTGCGTGTGACGCCGCAGGAGCGAGGAAGCTCTCCCTACCTGCCTCCTGGCTGCTATGCGGAAGGAAGGAGGTGGGCGGGATGTTACGTCCCGCTCATCTCCGCCCCTCCGCTGCGATTGGGCGGCGGTTCAGTGACGTTTCAGTGACGTCGCTGTGACGCCGCACGGACCGCCCCCTTAGAAAGGAGGCGGTTCGCCGGTCACAGCGACGTTGCCGGACAGGTAAGTATGTGTGACGGCTCTGGGCGATGTTGTGCGGCACAGGCAGCGATATGCCCGTGTCGCGCAACAGATGGGGGCGGGTACCAACACTAGCGATATCGGTACCGATATCGCAGTGTGTAAAGTAGCCTTAAGACTGTTGCGTTATACACATTTTAGTCAACGCTGATTACTGGTTGTTCACCCTTCTCGACCCACATTACAAGAAGAACTTTGTATCTCTCCTTCCTGCAGCGGGGAAGACTACTAAAATGGTGTAATACCGGAAGGCCATAGTTGAAGAATTGGCCAAAAAAATCCCATCTGACAACACTGGCAGCAGAGTGATAGTTGCTTTAGCAAACAAAAAGGAGAGATGAGGGAGAAACACACCAGGTCTATCAGAGGAAGGGGAACACTATCAAACGTCTGGGACGGTTTCATTATGCTAACAAGGAGGGAAAAGTTTTAGAAGATGATGGAGTAGCAATCTGACCATACCACCATTTTCTGTGATTCATCTATGCTGTACAACTATTGGGTAGCCAAGCTGGACACATGGTATTGTACCTCCCCCGCAACAGCGGCTGAGCCGCATGGATCCGGAGTCGTGGTGGCTCAAGGGGTCTCCGGACCTGGGGGGTCCGCGCAGACACTCGAATGTCAAAAGAAAAAGGGGAGTATGCACAGGGGGATTGAAAGTTCGTGACGCCACCCATGGTGCGTGGTTAGGTAAGACACCACCGCTGCTGTTGGGGAGCCCGGTGACGATGTTAAAGCAGCTAGATGTTTAACTCCTCCGTGGGTTGGGGGTTTGGGTGTCCTGGGGCCCGTTGGGTAGTTGGCGTGTGGGGTGCCGTTGGGGATAGGAGAAGGGTTTCCAGTGTACTCACTCAGTCCAGAAATAATCACACCGACAGCTTGTAAACCAAAGTTCTGAGCACCACTGCAGCTTGGAGGGAGCACGCTTGGGTCCGTGCCCTTGCTGTTGCGGTTAGTCTGTGGCCCTTTCCTTGGCACCTGTGTTTCTCTTTGGACCCTCGAGTCTGAAACTGTTCTGGTCCCGGTCAACCATGTGGCTAACAGAGTGAGTTTGCTATCAGGGTTCACGCGTAGGATTTCTGTGGACTGTATTGGAAAAGTCCTATCCCATCGATTTTGGAGCGGGCTGGGGATGACACTTGAAGTCTTCACCCCCATCGGGTAAATTACCAGGACGCGTGAAGCTACTTCCCGGCCTAGGGTCCACGTACCCCGTTGTGCCCTGGCCCCTGCCCGGTGATAGCTCAAGGCTGTCGGCCGCCCTCCTCAGCAGTCCGTGCCCCTTGACACTATCCCCTGCGACCGGGGTTCCAGCTCCTACCAGGCCCAGACCAATGTCTGCCACCTAGTATCTACAGGAGCCCTGCTCCGTGACCTCTCCTCACGAGGGTCACCACTCCACCACCTCTCCTTTCCCTCTCCACTGCTCAACCGTCACTTTCCTAACTTCTCTTCACCAACCCCTATGTGGGCGGCCCTATTCCCTTCAGGCCCCTCCAATGGTGTGTCTGGTGGGTAAAGTGTAAAGTGTTCCTAGGATTTTGATTGGCTCAGCTGTTAGCAACACCAAAGGACCAGGACCCATAACCAAGGAAGGTGGATACCATGCAGAAGGGCAGATTGCACAATACTCTGTGACGACCTGATAGGCCAGGGCGTCACAGTATGAACTGTGCCTCTATGCCTTGGAGGTTCTATGACCTGCCGATAGCGTTTTGTCAGAGCGGGTCTCTAGTGCTGCCGGGGGCATAAAAAGGGATAGGCGCATCTGCCTGTCAACTTACAATGCTGACTGGCTGAATCTAATCAAAATGAACAAGGCCTGGATTGTCCCAGACTTCTCAATATCATCGGATGACAGCAGCAGAACAAAAGTCAACTAAAATGTTCCCTTTTTGTGTTGCATTTCCATGCACCCCTTCCCATCCAAACAAGGGAATACAGTTCTTGTTTTCTTCCTTTTTTGCATCCCCCTACTCCTCCATATCAAGAGGGTCATGATGAGACCCTCGCTCTTAACTTTTACAGGGTGTATGTGAAGCTCTACTACACAATTTTAGAGGCCTAACTCTAATAATCTGATATATATTATTTTTATTTATTACTATAGTGCCATTTATCCATGGCGCTTTACATGTGAAAAGGGGTACAAATATTAGAGACAAAGTACAATAGTCTTGAACAATACAGGGCTAAGACAGGTACAGAAGGAGACCCTGCCCACAAGGGGATGGGTGAGGATACAGTATGTGAGGGACTGAGCGTTACTGCAGGTTGTAGGCTTTTTGGAAAAGGTGGAGTACATATGTGTACCCCCTAAGGGTTTTTCAGCCCTTGCACATAGTGTATAGAGTTTACCAGTCCAGGAGTCCCACTCCTTACCAGTGGTAAAAAAAAACATTTCAGAGGCCCTCCTGTATGTCTCTTCCAGGGTGAATTTGAGTGCCTTTTTCTATTTTTTTGCAGGAGAACTAGAAAAGCAGTGTGGTGATGAATGTCATCACCACGCCATTTTTCTGGTTCTCCTCATCACTTCAAGCCTTAGGGCTCATGGTTCTTGAGACATCTGGTTACAGGCTCTGATCTTGTTGTGTGGTATACAACTAAGCAAGGTAAGCACACACTGTGCATATATTTATATCAGTCCATTGGATAAGACTCTATTTGTGCTGTTCTGTATTATAGTTTCTTATTTTTCTAATTTTTGTCTCCCCTTGCACAAAGTGCATACGATTTACCCGTCTAGGAGTCCCACTCCTTACGAATGGTAAAAAAAAAAAATTCAGAAGCCCTCCTCTACATTTCTTCAAGGGTGAATCGGAGTGCCACTTTTTAATATTTGGTAGACTTTGCACAGAGTGTATATGCTTTACCAGTCTACAAGTCCCACTATCCCAAAAAACATTTCAGAGGTCCTTCTAATTTTTGGCAGCCCTTGCACATAGTACATATGCTTTACCAGTATTGGAGTTCCACTCCTTCCAAATGGGAAAAAAAAGGTTTTCAGAGGCCCTCCTCTAAGTCTCTTTCAGGTTGTACTGCAATCCCTGCTTTAAATTTATCCTAGGGCTTGCATTAAGTGCATAAGCTTTAGCAGTGTAAGAGTCCCACTGGTTTTAAAATTCTCTTTCTAGACATAAGTCTCTGAGAAAATGGTCACGCACACTCACCATACACTTCATGTGGGAGTAGGTGACCTTCTTTTGAGTGCTCCCTGCCTTGTAAAGGCCTTTCACTGTGTGCATAGGCTTTCCCAGTTTGAGAGTCAGAATGTTTTTAAAATTGGACCAGAATTGAATCAGAATACCCCCTCTGTCTCTTGCTGGCTGTATTGCAATGCCTTCTTGTAGTTTTAGCTACTGAGTGCGAAGTCTTGCCAGGTCTGAGTCAGATTCTTTGTAATATTGTACCTGAATTAAATCAGTCTCTCCTCTACATCTCTTGCTGGCTATATAATTTTTGTTAGCCCTTGCACTTAGTGCATAGGATTTACCACTCTAGGCGTCACACTCCTTAAAAATGATCCAAAAATGTTGCCTGGGGGTCTCCTCTACTTGTGTTCCAGGGGGTATTGCAGTAACTCCTAATCTTTGGCAGCCCTTACACTTACGGCGCAGTCTTTTTGAGTGTAACAGTCCCACTACCTAACAAATTTAACAGAATGTTGATGAGGACCTCCTTTATGTGTAATACAGGATGTATCGGCGTGCCTCTTCCTTCTAATTTTTGCCAGTACTTGCATCATAGGCTTTGTGAGTTTCAGTGTCCCTCCTTCATAAAATAAACAGGATGTGTCTGACCATGTCATGACCACATAAAGTAGTAAAAGGTTAAAATTACATTTACCAGGGACTACTGGCTGGTGTAGTTTTATTTATCCCTATACCATGTCATCTTCTATAGTCATAGGCGACAGGGAAGTACGATGAAAGATTGCCCGCTATTAAGGATATGTTCACAGGTTCCATTTTTTCAATACTTTTGCAGCATTTTTAATGAGTTTTATGCAAATTAAAAGCTGATTTTACAGTAGCAGCAGAAGCGATGAGATTTCATAAATCTAATAAACACAATTGTCTTTTTTCATGACTGAGATGGAAAACTGCTATGTTTTTGAAAGAAGCAGCATGTCAACTGTTTCAACATTTTGCAGCATGTTTTTAAACATTGAAAGCAATGAGAAAGTGCAAAAACGCTACTTGTGAACATAGCCTAAGGAGTGGGGAGGTGTTTTATATTTTTCTTTTTAATTTTGCCTTATATACAAGTCAGTATCCAGGAAAGAATGTTTCTCAACATATTTTCCAGTAAAATCCATTTTAGCTTTGGTTATTTATGTTTCATTGTCAGTCCGTAAAAGTGACGTAATACTCTGACAACATTGTTCCCAGCAGTGACCTGGGAGTCAGAGATGTATCCAGGCATCTTTCCCATGCGGTTCCCATTCCATTTCAGCATGTTTCCATCCATTTCACAGATTTTTTAGGCCCCCCCAAGACCTTCTACTAGGGTCTATTGGAAAAATGCTTGAATTTCCCATTGACTTCAATTATGCTCATTAATCGATACGAGCACTCTCGAGCATTACAAATTACTCGACTCGAGTAACGAGTACACGAGCATTTTAGTCTTTGCCCACCACTAGAAGTGAATAGTCAAGTGGTCATAGAGCCAAAGAGACATGGCACTTTAGCCATGACAAAGGTTTGTCAATCTTTACCCATATTTCAGGCTTCAAACATAAAGATAAAACATTTTAAATTAATGGTGAAGAATCAACAACAAGTTTGACACAATTGTGAAGTTGAATTCAATTTATTGCTTATTTTAAACATTTTTAAAGAATAAAAAAATGAAAAGTTGGGCGTGCAATATTATTCGTCTCATTTACTTTCAGTTCAGCAAACTCACTCCAGAAATTCACTGAGGATCTCTGAATGATCCAATGTTGTCCTAAATGACTGATGATGATAAATATAATCCACCTGTGTATAATGAAGTTTCTGTATAAATGCACCTGCTCTGTGATAGTCTCAGTGTTCTGTATAAAGCACAGATAGCATCATGAAGACCAAGGAACACAACAGGCAGGTCCGTGATACTGTTGTGGAGAAGTTTAAAGCCGGATTTGGTTTCAAAAAGATTTCCAAAACTTTAAACATCCCAAGAAGCACTGGGAAAGCGATCATATTGAAATGGAAGGCGTATCATACCACTGCAAATCTACCAAGACCCGGCCGTCCATCCAAACTTTAATCTCAAACAAGGAGAAGACTGATCAGAGATGCAGCCAAGAGGCCCATGAACACTCTGGATGAACTGCAGAGATCAACAGCTGAGGTGGGAGAGTCTGTCCATAGGACAACAATCAGTCGTACACTGCACAAATCTGGCCTTTATGGAAGAGTGGCAAGACGAAAGCCATTCTCAAAGATATCTATAAAAAGTGTCATTTACAGTTGGCCACAAGGCACCTGGGAGACACACCAAACATGTGGAAGAATGTTTTTGTGGTCAGATAAAACCAAAATCGAACTTTTTGGGAACAATGCCAAACGATATGTTTAGTGTAAAAGCAACACAGCTCATCACCCTGAACACACCATCCCCACTGTCAAACATGGTGGTGGCAGCATCATGGTTTGGGGCTGCTTTGCTTCAGCAGGGACAGGGAAGATGGTTAAAATTGATGGGAAGATGGATGGAGTCAAATACAGGACCATTCTTGAAGAAAACCTGTTGGAGTCTACAAAACACCTGAGTCTGGGACGGAGATTTGTCTTCCAACAAGATAATGATCCCAAACATAAACCAAAATCTACAATGCAATGGTTCACAAATAAACGTAAACAGGTGTTAGAATAGCCAAGTCAAAGTCCAGACCTGAATCCAATCGAGAATCTGTGGAAAGAGCTGAAAACTGCTGTTCACAAACGCTCTCCATACAACCTCACTCAGCTCCAGCTGTTTGCAAAGGAAGAATGGGCAAGAATTTCAGTCTCTCGATGTGCAAAACTAATAGACACATACCCCAAGCGACTGCAGCTGTAATCGCAGCAAAAGGTGGCGCTAAAAAGTATTAACTTAAAGGGAATGAATAATATTGCCCAATTTTCAGATTTTTATTTTTTAAAAATGTTTAAAATAAGCAATACATTTCATTCAACTTCATAATTGTGTCCCACTTGTTGTTGATTCTTCACCACAACATTCAAATTTTTATCTTTGTGTTTGAAGCATGAAATGTGGGAAAAGGTTGACAAATTCAAGGGGGGGATGTCATGATGTATTTTACCTTCTCACTGTATTTGCTGTAATACTATGTCAGGATGTGATGTCACTTTCCTTTGGTTGTACTTACTGAACACTTTGAAATGTCTTGGGATGTAAGTAACCATACCTTCCCCCCATCTCCTGTGTCTCTGGGCCCATAATGCAATTATCTCTTGTCCACACAGCCAGGGGAACTTCTCATTGTTTCGTAAGCAGTGGATAACGCCAACTACACAAACCTGTAGACATCTCGGAGCCAACCTTCTAGAATCTTCTAGTGGGCCCAACCATTGCATAGACCCCTACCCTTGAGGGGCGGGCCCACGAGCTCAAACAATTCACTCCTGTTTCTAAATGCAGTTGGGAGTTGAGTTTTTGAAGAGGAAGGGAGCGAGATCTGAATCTGCGGACAGACCTCGCCGTCCAGTGGATTGTGTGGGATTTCTGGGACTCTGAAAAGGACTATTACGTTGTGATCTGGCACTTTGGATTATCGGGAGGTGCCCCCGAATCTGTTTTATTTGGACTTGTCGTGTGCTGTTCCTGTATTCCTGTTAGTAAACCTGTTGGATCATCCTTGGCCTGTTGTCTCTCTTTGCTCTGATGTACACCCCGTCACAAACTGGTGGCAACGGCGGGATCAGAGCAGAAGAAATGGAGGACAACAGCCAATCGACGTCTGAAACCAGAACCTCAGGATACAGGAACTGGACTGTGGCGAGTCTACAAACAAAGGCCCGTGAATTAGGTGTCGGCTACAAAGGACTCTCTAAGGAGCAACTAATTGAGGCATTGGAACACGCTTGCCTGCAAGATGGCACCGAGGAACAATTTCCACAGCAAGGGGAGCAAAGACGGGAGCCGGATGTGAATACCCAAAAAAGTCAATGGGTTGTGTGGTACAAGGAAAAGATGGCACTGCTTGGAGATGAGGCCACCATAGAAGATAAGAGGGAGGCCATGCGTGGAGCTGAAGAGAAGGAGCGCAGGATGGAGGAGATGGCATTGCTGGATAAGCAGCTCGCTGTGGAAGCCGCGAGAGGTTCCAGACAGACTGTAACCCCAGCACCCATCATGAGGGAACTTCCCAGAGTGTCCCGCAAAGACTTCAAGCAGTTTAATGAGGCTGCTGGTGACATTGAGGGCTTCTTCCAGGACTTTGAGCATCAGTGTCGATTAATGGAAGTCCCAGAAAGGGAGCGCGTCCGGCATCTGGTTGGGCTCTTAGAGGGTGGAGCTGCTGCAGCCTATAGAGCTATGGACCCTCGGTGGAACTGTGAGTATGCGGATATTAAACAGACTATTCTAGAACATTATGCTGTAACGCCAGACACTTACAGGACTCAGTTCCGTACTCTAGCATGTGATGAGGAAGTGTCCTTCAAGATGTATGCCCACAAACTCAAACATCTGTGGCATCGTTGGTTGGAGGCAGAGGAGGCCTTAACCTTGGAGACCGTCCTCCAGGTCCTCCTAAAAGAGCAGTTTTACTTCAAGTGCCCCGCTGAGATCCGGGAATGGGTGCGTGAAAGGAGACCAGCCACTGTGGAGGAAGCTGCAGCTCTAGCTGATGAGGCTCTCACCATCAAGCCTCAGTGGAAAAAACTACTAACCAGTGAGAAAAAAAACACCAACCCCCCAACGCTGGTGGCCCCTGGTCCTTCTGGCCCCAATGTTCACCATCACCCTAGACCGTCAACTCATGGGGACCTTCGTGTGACTGTGCCTCGCATTACTCATGCTCCACCTTTGGGAATACGACGCGGAGGAAGAATCCCAGAGCGCAGATGTTATGGATGTGGGCAGCCTGGGCACATGCAATTCCAATGTCCAGGTGTTCGTAGACAGAACAGCTACAGACCGCCTTTGCCTGTTCATTACCTACAGACACCTTCACCAGGAGAAGAGCTGGATTCTGTGCCTGATGACTTGCCAAGTGACTCAGATATCCTGGCTCCCCTACCCGGAGTCTATGGGGTGCGAGCTCCAGCCACCTGTTCTTCTGATCTTCAGGACAAACATCTACAGGAGGTCATGCTGGATGGCCAAAAAGTTGTTGGCTTCCGTGACACTGGGGCTTTCCTCACCATAGCCGATCCCCGTGTAATTCAACCACAAGCAATTCAAAAGGGACCAGGAATTGCCATTGAACTGGCAGGAGGTACCCAGAGATATATTCCAAGAGCGAGTGTGACCCTGGATTATGGCTTTGGGGCAAAACAATGTGTGGTCGGTGTGATGAGCGGCCTCCCTGCAGACGTTCTTCTAGGAAATGATGTGGGGAATCTTCATTGCCACTTTGTCGGTGCGGTAACCAGAAGTCAAGCCAAGAGAGCAGCCCATGTGGACGTGTACAACCCATCCATGGAACTGAGGCCACCAGAACTGCCATTACAGCCGGTGAGTGATTCTTCTTGTGGGGATAATATGAATGTTACTTGGGATAAAGTTCAGTTTAGACAAGAAGTAGAGACTGACCCCACCCTTGCTAGTTTTAGAACTCGGGCTGAAATAGGGCAGCTAGGGGAAAATGGAGAAAGAATTATCAGAGAAAATGGACTTCTGTATCGGGTTGCCAATGCCGACTCCCTAGATAAGCCCTGGACTTATAGCAAACAGCTGATTGTTCCTCAGAAGTACAGAATTCCCCTATTACACCTGGCTCATGACATTCCTACGGCTGGCCATCAAGGCAAAACCCGCACCGAGAGACGATTGACTCAAACTTTTTATTGGCCGGGGATTTCCCAAGCAGTGGCGCATTTCTGCCGAACTTGTGACATATGTCAGCGTAGAGGGCGACCCGGAGATCACCCAAAGGCACCCCTGCAACCGCTCCCTATAATAGAAGAACCCTTTCAAAGAGTAGCTGTTGATATCATTGGACCTCTGGCTAAACCAAGTAAATCTGGAAAGCAGTACATTCTCACTGTTGTGGACTACGCCACCCGATATCCAGAAGCCGTGGCCTTGTCAAGTATCTCTGCAGCCAAGGTGGCCAAGGCCTTGGTTATTATTTTTACCAGAGTAGGATTCCCCAGTGAGATCTTGTCGGACCAAGGCTCCCAGTTTATGTCAGAGTTGGTCCAGTGTCTGTGGCGCACCTGTGGAGTACGAGCGATCCGAACGACCCCGTATCATCCCCAAACAAATGGACTTTGTGAACGATTCAACGGCACTCTGAAGAATATGCTGAGGGCCTTCACGGACCGAGATTCAGACTGGGAGAAGTACCTACCCCATCTCTTGTTTGCCTATCGGGAAGTTCCCCAGGAGTCCACTGGGTTCTCCCCCTTTGAACTACTCTATGGAAGAAAGGTCCGAGGACCCTTAACCCTGCTCAAGGAATACTGGGAGGGGCAAGTTGAAGATACAGGAACCCCTGTTGTCCCTTATGTCCTAAAGCTGCGAGAAACCTTGGCCCAACTTGCTAGTTTTGCACAGAGTCATTTGCGTATGGCTCAAACCAGACAGAAGACATGGTATGACCGTAACGCACGCTATCGGGAGTTTGTAGAAGGACAACAAGTCTTAATGATTGTTCCCCATCGGCAGAATAAACTGCAGACCACATGGGAGGGTCCCTTCCGGGTTCTCAGAAAACTGAATGATACCAATTACCTTCTTGCTTTAGATGATCAGGGGCTAAGGCAAAAGACTGTCCATGTGAATATGATTAAGGAGTACCATGACCGAAACATTCCAATGATAGCAAGCTGTCGGTTGGCTTCAGAAGATGGTCAAGAGGATGAGGACTCTCTACCTGATCTCGTGGAAGCAGCGAGGGCCCCATCCACTGTGGAACAGGTTCCCCTGGGAGATTACCTGGACTCCTTACAGAAAATCCAGATGCTGGAAGTGCTTCAACAGAGACGGGCTGCTTTCTCATCCCAACCAGGTCGAACCACCGTCACCCAACATCATGTGGACACTCAGGGCATCCGTCCCATACAACTGGCTCCTTACCGGGTACCTGAATCAGTTCGAAACACCATGCAGCACGAACTGGAGGAGATGTTACAGCTTGGGGTAATCCAGGCCTCCCATAGCCCTTGGGCCTCCCCTGTGGTGTTAGTACCCAAGAAGGATGGGAGTACTCGATTTTGTGTAGACTATCGGCGACTAAACGACCATACCGTCAGCGATCCTTACCCAATGCCTCGTATTGACGAACTTCTAGACCGACTGGCTGGGTCCCGATATGTCACTACCTTGGATCTCAGTAAGGGATACTGGCAGATCCCTCTAACGGATGAAGGGAGAGAACGGTCCGCTTTTATAACCCCCTTTGGTCTGTATGAATTTCTAAGCATGCCTTTTGGAATGAAAAATGCCCCGGCCACCTTCCAGAGAATGGTGGATCAGATCCTCCGGGGATGTGATGACTTTGCTTGTGCCTACTTGGATGATATCGCCGTCTTCAGCCACACATGGGAGGAACATCTGAATCAAGTAGCCGTTATTCTGGACCTGATTCTGGCAGCCGGCCTAACTATTCGACCCGATAAATGCCAATTGGGGATGGGGGAAGTCCAGTACCTAGGACATAGAGTGGGAGGAGGGAAGCTCCGACCTGAGCCTGCCAAAATCCAGGCTATTAGAGACTGGCCTGTACCCCAAACTAAGAAACAAGTTATGGCTTTTCTGGGCACTGCCAGTTATTACCGAAAATTTGTTTCTCATTTCAGTACTGTGGCCAAGCCTCTTACCGACCTGACCAAGAAAACAATGCCCCGGCTGGTGATCTGGACTCCAGCCTGTGATGAGGCTTTTAACCGGCTGAAGGATGCTTTGATCTGCGATCCTGTCCTGGCTGCTCCAGACTACAAGAGGAGATTCATTGTGCAAACGGATGCCTCTGCTTATGGACTGGGAGCTGTCCTCAGCCAGGTGAATGCAGCGGGGGACGAGCACCCCATCGCCTATCTCAGCCGGAAACTGCTGGACCGAGAAGTGGCCTATGCAACTGTTGAGAAGGAATGTCTGGCTGTAGTGTGGGCCCTTAAGAAACTACGGCCGTATCTGTATGGACGGGAATTCACTGTGGTTACTGATCACAATCCCCTCACCTGGCTGAACAGAGTCTCTGGGGACAATGGACGCTTACTGCGATGGAGCCTGGCTCTGCAGCCCTATAACTTTACCATACAATATAGAAGGGACAGCCAACACCAAAATGCAGATGGACTGTCCAGGCAAGAGGAGCCTTGAGTCCTGTCAGCCATGCCTGCGTGTACTTAACCAGCGACCTGTAGAGGTCCCTAGTACGTACACAAGTTGGGAGGGGAAGGAATTGTCATGATGTATTTTACCTTCTCACTATATTTGCTGTAATACTATGTCAGGATGTGATGTCACTTTCCTTTGGTTGTACTTACTGAACACTTTGAAATGTCTTGGGATGTAAGTAACCATACCTTCCCCCCATCTCCTGTGTCTCTGGGCCCATAATGCAATTATCTCTTGTCCACACAGCCAGGGGAACTTCTCATTGTTTCGTAAGCAGTGGATAACGCCAACTACACAAACCTGTAGACATCTCGGAGCCAACCTTCTAGAATCTTCTAGTGGGCCCAACCATTGCATAGACCCCTACCCTTGAGGGGCGGGCCCACGAGCTCAAACAATTCACTCCTGTTTCTAAATGCAGTTGGGAGTTGAGTTTTTGAAGAGGAAGGGAGCGAGATCTGAATCTGCGGACAGACCTCGCCGTCCAGTGGATTGTGTGGGATTTCTGGGACTCTGAAAAGGACTATTACGTTGTGATCTGGCACTTTGGATTATCGGGAGGTGCCCCCGAATCTGTTTTATTTGGACTTGTCGTGTGCTGTTCCTGTATTCCTGTTAGTAAACCTGTTGGAAACCTGTTGGATCATCCTCGGCCTGTTGTCTCTCTTTGCTCTGATGTACACCCCGTCACAGGGGATACTTTCGTAAGGCACTGTATTTTATTCTAGCCTTAATGTGTGGTTGATACAAGAAAAATTAACAACAAAGCAAGTTTGTAAACTCAGCAGTATTTTACTTTTTTTCCAAAGAGGCAATGAACCATAGTAGTTACACTTGTATGAGACCCATAACCATGGTGGTTGAACTTTATTAAGGCGCGTAAACTTTGTTTATCTTTCAGAAAGACACAATTCTCCAAATCTTTACTTCCAGCTGGGCAATGTACATAATCCCTGTAGAGGTGACTTACCTTTAGGATGCACCATGTGTGTTGAAATTAATGGAGAATCTGGTACAGGATCAAAAACACCTTGTTCATGTAAACTTTACTTCCATTACTACTTGGCAAAGTGCGGCCTATGGGCCACATCAGGCCTTCTGGCTGTTCCAGTCCAGCCCATGGACCAAGACAGCTGAAGGGCTGAAAACAGTGGCCCACGGGCCGCACCCTGCCGTCCCCCAACCGCTGCTGACGTCCCAATGTCACTGCTATATACATCCTCAGAATACAAATAGCGGTAAATATATTGGTGGAGGATGAAGCTGCCAGTTCCTTCTTTCACAAATCAGCGTGTGCAACTTAGACAGCAGACGCAATGAGCTACCTAAATCATGTCTGCTGAGCGAAGAGTCAATGCCCTGGAGACTGGAGCAGAGCACCATGGAACAGGAGCGAGGTGAATATGTGTTGTTCTTATACAGTATACCACAAAAGTTAGTACACCCCTCACATTTTAAATACTTTATTATATCTTTTCATGAGACAACACTGCAGATATGACACTTTGATACAATTTAAGGCTGAGTTCATATGTCCTGTAATCATCCGTTCGAATGCATCCTGCTAAGATCCATTGGGAAAAAAAAGTTCGGCAAACACAACTTTTGTCCGTTTTTAAATAATTGATTTCTGCCAGATCCATTTTTTAACATGGAAGTCTATGGAGTAACGGAAACATTTTTTTCTTGCAGAATGCGTTCCAAATTGAAGATAAATAGCAATCCATTAACGGATCCTTTTTCCATAGACTTCCATGTTACAATAAGGGATCCGGAAGAAAACGTTTTGCAACGGATCTCTGCAGGATCTGTTCTAATGGATGATTGCAAGACATGTGAACTTTGCCTAAAGTACTCAGTGTACAGCTTGTATAATAGTGTAAATTTGGTGTACCCTCTAAATAATCACGTAGCTTGCCTATATATAGTATGAGCAACCACATAGCCCCTTATATACAAGCACACATTTCATACACACATACATACACATACTGTACTGCAAAAAAGAAAAAAGTCCACTTTTATAGGCACATATGCCAAGGCAATGTTTTGGTTACATTGAACCTTTGAATGTAACCGAACATTGCCACGCCATATGGGCTAATAAAAGTGGACTTTTTGCAATATGTGTGTCTAGGTGTGTATGAAATGTGTGCATATGTTGCGCCCCTGAGGCTTCGGTCACCACAGGGTACTGTACCTCCTTTACTGGTTCTGGAGGAGGTCGGTACCAGTTCTACACCTCACACAATCATACATTCAACCATGTTGCCCTTCCCACTGGGAACCAGGCCAGGGTCGGGTCTACAGGATGCCACCACACTTAGGGGGGGCTCCCAGATCCACTGGAACTGGGAATCAGGGTCAGGGAGTGACAGCCACTAGGGGGACTTAGGAGTTCCATACAGGAGTGAGGAGTTCTCCAGCAGGAGAAGAAGTGAAAGGGCGTGTTTACTGGTAGTTCTGGTGGGACAGAGGAGTTTAAAGTGGTTGGCGGGGTGTGAGCCTCTCAGCTCCCCCAGGACCAACGCCAGGAAGGGTACAGAGCCCTCAGGGGGCATATACTCCAGGTTGTGCCCAGAAATCTGCAGGACAGGGAAATTTCAAGTTTCCCCGGCCACCCCAAAGTTCCCAAAGCACAGTGGCAGACAGGGTCTAGTGCTGTGATCAAGATCAAGCCCAACAGAAGCCCAAGTTACCTGCACACGGGATTGAAGAAGTAGTTAGCAAGAACTGGGGTCCCCAAGAAGATGCATGCCACGGGGATCCGACATCTTAGGTGCATTCAGGAAGGGCCCACTGACTATCGCACCAGTTCTTACCTCCACTGGATCCGGGATCAGCCGAAGCCCATCAAGGCAGGTGACCGGGACTCTGCGGGCTGCATACTTACTGTGAGAAAAATACCTGGAACCGCAGCCGCTGACTGAGTCTCTTCTTTGCCGGCACCGCCGCCCTGCGCTTTGGCGCCAACGGCCGAGTCCCCCAACGACTACGACCATCCACCCCAGAGGACAGCGACCGCAGCGGCGGCAAAATCCCTGGCCACATACCGTAGGTGGCGTTACAACAAACAACTACCCCCCACCATCCACCCTCCAATCAACTCTCCTACCAAGCTACCCTTCTACCCCCCTTGATTGTGGACACCTTGGGGCACAGAACCAGTCTAGGCCACTCGTGACACCGCAGAGGATCTGAATCTCCCAGACTGGCGACGAGTGCAAGGTAACCCCTTGCCCCCTGGGTGCTACACTTGTATATAAGGGGCTATGTGATTGCTCATAATCTATATGAGAAGTCTATGTGGTTTTCATGCTGTATGTAGGGGGCTATGTTAAAGCTCATACTTCTGTATATAGGGGGCTATGTCGGGGCTCAAACTTTGTGTAGGAGGGCTATGTGAGAGCTCATACTGTACATAAAGGGTGTTACGGTTGCTGCGAGCACTGGAGACTATGTCCAGATTTCTTGCTACTGCACATGTGCGAGCGCTGGAGACTAAGCCCAGATTTCTTGCTACTGCACATGTGCGAGCGCTGGAGACTAAGTCCAGATTTCTTGCTACTGCACATGTGCGAGCGCTGGAGACTAAGTCCAGATTTCTTGCTACTGCACATGTGCGAGCGCCGGAGACTAAGTCCAATCTTGGAGCCATTGCACATGTGCGGGTGACATCATCGCTGACACGAGGTCACATGTCTCTGACACCTTCTATGCCGATTGGTCGCTGGTCATGTGCTTGTGACGTCTTGCTCGGTGATAGGCCAGCATGACGTCACTCCTGTCGTTCTGGCAGCGGATTGGCTCTGGTGTCCTCCATCTTGGATGAGGCACAGAGTCTATATAAGACCCTGATACACGCCGCATGGTGCTCAGTCCTCTTGGTTCATGCATATGAGTAGACGCTCTGTGCGCGTTCCTCTAGGCATTCCTCTGTCTATGCTAGGTGAGCGCTACCGGCAGGGTAGCGTTCTTATACCTTACAGCTTCGGCTGCTGTCCGTATCCTTACCTCTTAGGGGAGCGGACATAGGCAGGTGCCTGAGGCACATGGTCTGGCTGGGCCTTGTGATTCTACTCGTAGGTGGACGTTGCCGCTAGGGTAACGTTCCTTATACTGCGTCTGGCAGTTGTTCGTATCCTCGCACACTAGGGGAGCGAACAGAGGTAGGAGCTTTGTGCGGCTTACGCTGCTGTTCGTCTCTTTTGCACCACTAGAAGAGCGGACCTAGGCAGGTGCCATATCTAGTGGTTCGTGTCCTCGCACACTAGTGGAGCGAACGCAGGTAGGAGCTTTGTGCGGCTTACGCTGCTGTTCGTCTCTTTTGCACCACTAGAAGAGCGGACCTAGGTAGGTGCCATTTCGCACACATTGCCTTTGTCTCTGTGATTATTAACAGAGATCATTCCACACACCCTCCAAGTAAGGGAGGAATTGCTTTACTTACTTATTAGATTCTTCTGTGAGTTAACAGAGGTATTGCACTCTGCCATAGTCTGCAGCAAAGTCTTTGCACGGTGGACCCTGACTGTCTGATACTCCTTTCAGTTATTATCAGACAGCCCCCCGTAACATTAGGACTGAGCCTAGGGTCTAGCAGTTATGGCAGAATATCAGCAGTTACACCGTTACATACAAGTACTTGAGTCACGGCTCAAGAGTATAGAGGATAAACCTCAGACCATGGTGACATCTGCACATGATCCTCGACTTGCTCTGCCAAACAGATATTCTGGCGATGCCAGATCATGTCGTGGTTTCATTAGTCAGTGTCAGATACACCTAGAGGTCAACTCTTCTCGCTTCTCTACGGAGAGGTCCAGAGTAGGCTTTATCATCTCCTTACTTCAGGACAAAGCCTTAGAATGGGCGACTCCCCTATGGGAGCGCTCTGATGTGGTTACTCTGAGACATCAAGACTTTCTTGATGCTCTTAAGGCGGTATTCATGGGTCCGCAGGTTACCCATGATGCGGCCCTGAGACTGTTAGATCTATCTCAGGGTTCGTTATCCACTAGTTCTTATGCCATTGCTTTTAGAACTCTGGTGGCAGAACTAGATTGGCCAGAGAAGGTGTTGATTCCTATCTTCTGGAGAGGGTTGGCAGGCTATGTCAAGGATGCCCTTGCTACTCGTGAGGTCCCTGCTTCTCTGGAGGACTTGATCACAGTAGCAACGAGGATCGATGTACGCCATAAGGAACGTGGACTCGAGGTCTCTTCCTCACGCCCTAAGCATCGGGCTATTCCAGTTGTTGAGGGTCCACTACCATCTTCCTCAGCATCTGAAACATCTCCCACTCCTATGGAGTTAGGTCATACGTCCTCCAGACTACCCAAGTCTTGTCCTCCTATATGTTACGTATGTCGTCAGGCTGGGCACTATGCCAACAAGTGTCCTAGTCGTCAGGGAAACTTCCTGGCCTAGTAACCATTAGAGGGGGGTTACTAGAGACGTCTTCTGCACCCTCTAAGTGTTGTATCCCAGGTCAGCTCTCGTTATCTGAGAATACATGGCCTATTATGGCTTTTGTGGATTCCGGAGCTGACGGGATTTTTGTGTCCTCAGGATTTGTAAAGGGACACAATATTCCCTCTATCATGTTAGAGGCGCCTATTCCTGTCCGTGTTGTTAATGGAACTATGTTGTCTGACTCCATTACATTGAGGACAGTTCCCTTGCGCCTTTCCCTGTCTCAGGGTCACATAGAGGAGATTTCTTTTCTTGTTTTTCCTGAGGGTATAGACGACGTCCTTCTGGGTCTTCCATGGCTTCGGACTCATGCTCCTCACATTGACTGGGAGTCTGACAGCATTATTAGTTGGGGTTCGAAATGTCAGTCCCGATGTCTTCCCTTACCACCTAAGGTCGTTGCGGTTGCATCAACTGATCTCTCTCCCATACCTACACCCTATTTGGATTTCGCTGACGTGTTCTCCAAACAGGGTGCTGAGGTTCTTCCACCCCATAGGCCGTATGACTGTGCCATAGACCTTATCCCAGGTTCGGTTCCACCTAAAGGCAGGGTTTACCCCCTGTCGATACCTGAGTCGGAGGCCATGTCGACCTATATAAGAGAGAGTTTAGAGAAGGGGTTCATTCGTAAGTCTGTCTCTCCCGCGGGAGCTGGGTTTTTCTTTGTTCGGAAGAAAGAGGGTGATTTGCGTCCCTGCATAGATTACAGGGGTCTCAACGCAATCACAATAAAGAACAAATACCCATTACCTTTAATTTCGGAGCTCTTTGACAGACTGAGAGGAGCTCAAGTTTTTACGAAGTTGGATCTGCGGGGTGCGTATAACTTGGTACGAATTCGAAAGGGTGACGAATGGAAGACCGCTTTTAACACCCGAGACGGTCACTATGAATACCTCGTCATGCCTTTTGGGTTATGTAATGCACCCGCAGTATTTCAGGACTTCGTAAACGATGTGTTCAGGGATTTACTGTTATCCTCAGTAGTGGTGTATCTGGACGACATCCTGATTTTTTCTCCTGATCTGGAGACTCATCGTCAGGATGTCGTTCGTGTCCTTTCCCGTTTAAGGGAGCACTCATTGTTTGCTAAACTCGAGAAATGTGTATTCGAGCAGTCCTCATTGCCTTTTTTGGGTTACATTATCTCACAAGAGGGTCTGGCTATGGATCCTGCGAAGCTCTCTGCTGTCCTGCAATGGTCCGAACCTCATTCCTTGAAGGCGGTGCAACGCTTCTTAGGATTCATAAATTATTACAGGCAGTTCATACCCCATTTTTCTACTTTGGTGGCCCCTTTGGTGGCCTTGACTAAGAAAGGTGCTAATCCCAAAGCCTGGTCTACTGAGACATCTCTGGCTTTTGAGGCAGTAAAAAGACACTTTTCAACTGCTCCCGTTCTTCAAAGACCCGATGAGAATAAGCCCTTCCTCTTAGAGGTTGATGCCTCTTCAGTGGGTGCTGGTGCGGTCTTGTATCAAAAGAACGGTGCAGGTAGAAAAAGGCCGTGTTTCTTCTTTGCTAAAACCTTTTCACCGGCAGAGAGAAACTATACCATTGGGGATAGGGAACTGCTCGCCTTGAGATTAGCCTTGGAGGAGTGGCGTCACTTGCTGGAAGGAGCGAAACATCCTTTCCAGGTCTATACAGACCATAAGAATCTGACGTACTTACAAACCGCTCAGCGTCTGAATCCTCGCCAAGCCCGCTGGTCCTTGTTTTTCTCCCGCTTTCACTTCTCCATCAACTATCTGTCTGGGAGTAAGAATAACAAGGCAGACGCCCTGTCTCGCTCTATGCTTTCTACCCAGGAAGAGATTGACGAACCTCGTCTTATCCTTCCCTCCAGGGTTTTTCATACGCTCTCCCCTGTGACGTTAGACCAAATCCCACCGGGCAAGACCTTTGTTCCGCCTGATCGACAGAATGATATACTGTCATGGGCCCACACCTCAAAGGTGGGTGGGCATTTTGGTATTAGGCGGACACGAGAGTTACTGGAGAGGTGGTATTGGTGGCCACACTTAGCCAGCCACGTCAAGAGATATGTCGGTTCCTGCTACTCGTGTGCTCGCAACCGTCCATTACGGCAGAGACCGGCTGGGCTCTTGCATCCTTTACCAGTGCCAGATAGACAATGGGAGGTGGTAGGCATGGACTTTGTGGGTGATCTTCCATGTTCACAGGGACATAGATTTGTGTGGGTCATTACGGACCATTTCTCCCGGATGGTTCATCTCGTACCGTTATCGAGAATCCCATCTTCCAGGGTACTAGCCAAACTATTCCTCAAGCATGTCTTTAGGCTTCACGGGATGCCAGATCGTATCATTTGTGATAGAGGCCCGCAATTTACTTCCCGTTTCTGGCGAGATCTTTGTAGCCTTCTGCAAATTGAGTTGAATCTCTCTTCGGCATACCATCCGGAGACTAATGGTTTGGTTGAACGTACCAATCAATCTATGATTATATACCTTCGACACTTTGTTGCTGAGAACCACGATAACTGGTCCTCCCTCCTACCCTGGGCAGAATTTGCCCTTAACAATTCGCTGGCTGAGGCCACTGGGCAGACACCGTTCGTACTCAATAATGGGCAACACCCTAGGGTACCAGTACCGTTTCCCGCTGCTGCACCTCCTCCTCTTGTGGCCGACTGGGCAACTAATGCCAGAGAGGTTTGGGATCGGACTCAAGAGTCGATCCAAGCAGCTAAGGACCGTATGAAGACGGTGTCCGATCGGTTTCGTCGCCCGGCTCCTGTCTTTTCTCCAGGGGACTTTGTGTGGCTCTCTGCAAAACACGTGAAACTTAGAGTGAGCTCTGTCAAATTTGCTCCTCGCTTCCTGGGTCCTTATGAGGTTCTTCGACAGGTAAATCCTGTAGTCTATCAATTGAAGTTACCTGTCCATCTTAGGATTCATGACAAATTCCATGTCTCACTGCTAAAGCCGGCTATTTTACCTCACGCTCGTGAAGTGCACTCTCCTGCCTCTGATTCCTCTCGCTCTAGCTATGAGGTACGAGCCATAGTTGGTTCTAAGATGGTTAGAGGGCGCAGGTTCTTCTTGATAGATTGGGAGGGCTATGGCCCGGAACATCGCTCTTGGGAGCCTGAGGAGGCTGTCCATGCTCCCGACTTAGTTGCCGATTACCTGCGTCGCCGGGAGGGGGGCCCTTGAGGGGGAGGTACTGTTACGGTTGCTGCGAGCACTGGAGACTAAGTCCAGATTTCTTGCTACTGCACATGTGCGAGCGCTGGAGACTAAGTCCAGATTTCTTGCTACTGCACATGTGCGAGCGCTGGAGACTAAGTCCAGATTTCTTGCTACTGCACATGTGCGAGCGCCGGAGACTAAGTCCAATCTTGGAGCCATTGCACATGTGCGGGTGACATCATCGCTGACACGAGGTCACATGTCTCTGACACCTTCTATGCCGATTGGTCGCTGGTCATGTGCTTGTGACGTCTTGCTCGGTGATAGGCCAGCATGACGTCACTCCTGTCGTTCTGGCAGCGGATTGGCTCTGGTGTCCTCCATCTTGGATGAGGCACAGAGTCTATATAAGACCCTGATACACGCCGCATGGTGCTCAGTCCTCTTGGTTCATGCATATGAGTAGACGCTCTGTGCGCGTTCCTCTAGGCATTCCTCTGTCTATGCTAGGTGAGCGCTACCGGCAGGGTAGCGTTCTTATACCTTACAGCTTCGGCTGCTGTCCGTATCCTTACCTCTTAGGGGAGCGGACATAGGCAGGTGCCTGAGGCACATGGTCTGGCTGGGCCTTGTGATTCTACTCGTAGGTGGACGTTGCCGCTAGGGTAACGTTCCTTATACTGCGTCTGGCAGTTGTTCGTATCCTCGCACACTAGGGGAGCGAACAGAGGTAGGAGCTTTGTGCGGCTTACGCTGCTGTTCGTCTCTTTTGCACCACTAGAAGAGCGGACCTAGGCAGGTGCCATATCTAGTGGTTCGTGTCCTCGCACACTAGTGGAGCGAACGCAGGTAGGAGCTTTGTGCGGCTTACGCTGCTGTTCGTCTCTTTTGCACCACTAGAAGAGCGGACCTAGGTAGGTGCCATTTCGCACACATTGCCTTTGTCTCTGTGATTATTAACAGAGATCATTCCACACACCCTCCAAGTAAGGGAGGAATTGCTTTACTTACTTATTAGATTCTTCTGTGAGTTAACAGAGGTATTGCACTCTGCCATAGTCTGCAGCAAAGTCTTTGCACGGTGGACCCTGACTGTCTGATACTCCTTTCAGTTATTATCAGACAGCCCCCCGTAACAAAGGGGCTATGTGAGAACTCATGTTGTATATTGAGAGCCTATTTAAGGGCTCATACTGTATATAGGAGACTGTGTGATGGCTCATACTGTATATAGGAGAGTATTTGTAGACTCATACTGTATATAGGGAGATTATGTAGTGGCTCACTGTATATAGAAGTCTCTGTGGGGAGCTCATACTGTTCATAGGGGTATTGTGTGGGGGCTCATACTGTATTTTGTGAGACTATGTTAAGTCTCATACTATATAGGGGCTATGTCGGGGCTCAAAGTATGTATAGGCGTGCTATGTGAGGGCTCATACTTTATATAAAGGGTTTATGTGATGACACATACTGTATACTGAGAGGCTATTTGCGGGCTCATACTGTATATAGGAGTCTATTTGGTGGCTCATACTGTATATAGGGGCTACTTGAGGGCTCATACTGTATATATGAGGCTATGTGAGGGCTCATAGTGTATATAGGGGGCTATAGAGTGGCTCATACTGTATATAAGAGGTTATGTTGGGGCTTATACTGAATATAGGAAGTATGTGTTGGCTCATATTGTATATAGGTGGAATATGTGGGGGCTCAGTCTATACAAGGAGGCTATGTGGGGAGCTCATACTATATATAGGTGTATTGTGTGGGGGCTCATACTGTATCTCATGAGGGTATGTTAGGGCTCATACTGTATACAGGAGAACTGTGTGAGGGTCCATTCTGTATATGGGGGACTATGCAGGGGATCATGCTGTATTCAGGGGGACTTCTTCTTAGAGAGCAGATTTTCCAGTGTAACAGGCCAGATCATACCTACAGTCCACACTATACCTGAGATTAAAGAGGCCTAGGCTAGATTATACTCTGGTCTGGGGTATAAATTGGTCTAGGCTAATATATACCCCTCAGGGCATATTATACCCCTATCAGTAGCATTGCGTGATATACAAAAGAATTACTTCATTTTTAAACATTTTATTGGGGATTCATCTTTGTCTGGTAAGTTAAGGGAGAAAGTTAACTGACAAATCTTAAAACTCTAAACACACAGACTTTTATTACTTCAACCAGAAAAACCTGACAGTTCACAATATAATAAAAGTCATAATGTTTTGAAGTTTGGTATCATAGAGAGTAGAGAGAAACATACATAAATTACAAAACATAACTTTAAAGGGGTGGTTCACCTATATTTTTTATTTTCTAGATCGATATTATATTAAGAAACAATGTTTCTCTCATATACCTTATGTTGGCAATAGTGCCTGTGAGAGGTGCTATCGCAGACCGCTGTTCCCAGCTCCGTGACCCCCGGGCTCCGTGACCTCGGTAATCCAGTGACGTCACGTCAAGGTCCTGTTACACCACAGTCGGCTGCAGTGTCCGTGAGAGATTTTATGTGGGCGGTGTTTCACTCGTCACAGCCCATCAGCTCCCTCCTCCCTCACAGCAGAGCGCTGCAAGCAGGAGACACTCTGGGCTGTGATGAGCAGTGAAACACCGCCCACAGTCCAGTGACTCAGGAAGACTGGGGCCGGCCGCAATGATGAGACGTGAGCAGGAACTATACGTGACGTCACCGGATCCCCAAATTCACGAGCCCGGGGGTCACAGACCGGGGAACAGCGGTCTGCAATAGTGCCTCTCATAGGCACTATTGCCAACATAAGTTATTTGAGAGAAACATTGTTTCTCAATATAATATCGATCTAGAAAATAAAAAATATGGGTGAACTACCCTTTTAACTATGCACCGATGGGACTGCGCCATCTACTGTCAGTTCAATGTAAGCACTGTACTATTTTACACCCCCATGTATAGAGTTATTCCTGGAGTATACTGTGGTCTGGGCCAGACTATACCCAGATTCCATGTTAGATGGGTATATTCTGGCCTGTAGGGGTATTGTGACGCCCTGGGCAAGCCAGGGGTCACAGGTCATAACATCACACACACCCCACATCCCTGCAGGAACACCTAGGTCAGGGGGACGAAATGGCGGCTGGACGCATGTGAGTGTGGCGGTACAAACAGAAACGCTGAGACCCCACGATCCGCCGACCCTTGCAAGGAATGTCCGTCCCACCTAGTTATGCGGAGGCTACCGAGCTGGTGCCCGGGACAGCGGCATGGCTGAGGGCCCGAACGGCAGGGATCTGCCGACACTACCGGAGCCGGATCTTTAGACTGATGGAGCAGTGGACCGCGGAGGTAGAGGATGCAGCTGCAGTTGCACGAGTGTATGGAATGGAGGCCGTGATGGAGGAGCTGGTGAGTGACCCACGCCCCTGTGTCCCTGAGGGACCGGCCGCTGCGGCTGAGGGACCCGGTCTGCCCCTGGGCCCCATGCCGCCTCCGTTCTCCGTGCATCGCGCTACGTATGACCCGTCGGGTGTACACCCCTCCGTGACGGTGGCTGAAAGAGTGGTGAGCCTGGAGGCTGCGGCAGCTGGCGGCAACCCACCTGACGCAGGGGCAGAAGATAGTGACTCCGAGCCTGACACCGAACCCGTGTCAGAAGAGGATGAAGGAGTCGTCCCCCTACATGACATGGAGGCCACTTACATTCCCCAGGGTAGAAATAACGGGTATCGGGCAGCCCTTCCTCGCCGCGCCTGCTATGCGCTGGAGGGGCTGGTGCCCATGTTCTTCCACCCAGAGCCGGGTGGGGGGGATGAAAGCCAGCAGTAAGGGCAGCGGAACCCCGTTGTCCAGTCCCCGTTGGGATCACCAGTGTGTCTGTTTAAAAGTTTGGAAAATGATGAAAATGAACAATTGATGAAAAGTAACCTGATTGTCTACTGTGATTTGGAAAACCGGCCTTGCCGGCACCGTTGTCCCCGTGGGGACCGTTTGCAAATTGTTTGGCCTAAGGAACTCCTTATGGACAAGCCCGTGAACTTGCAGGGCAACCACAGACGTTAGTGGCTTGTAAATAAGTTGTGTTACCGTTACCGTTTCCGCAATTGCCGCCTCCGGAGAGGCAGGTTGGAGGGAGGGCCCGCAGTGGAGCAGGCTGGGGCCCAGCCACCACCGGAACCAGTGGCTACCCTCTGGAGGGGAAGGACAGATCCCGCTCGGGTAACTTGGTGCAGGACTGGGGTCAAGGGGTGCTGCCTGTTTATTAGGGGCAGCATCAGGGCCAGGTTGCTTGGGTGGGTGAGAGCGGAGACCGTAACCGTTAACCGTTTAAAACCATAACGTTTAAGCAAAGTGCCTCCCGTTGTGGGATGATGTTATTCTACATGTATTGTGTTTTTATCTTTTTTCAGAAAAAAAAAAAAGGAAAATAAAACCGGTGTTGGACGGGCAGCCCGAGGACGGTCTGCGTTTTGCTAAGGGGGAATGTGACACCCTGGGCAAGCCAGGGGTCACAGGTCATAACATCACACACACCCCACATCCCTGCAGGAACACCTAGGTCAGACCAGAAACCCTTGTTGCCTTCCTCCAGGGGCTGATGATCACACCAGGGGGTGGAGCCAGGCGGTTGGTCTCCACCCACCGAGGAGTTCACAGCCCTGGAGGCGGGAAAACCAGGCAGATAAGCTAGGGAAGTGGAGGAGTGGAGAGTGAGAGTTGAAGGTGTGAGGAGTAAACAGTGGAGTTGTAGTGAGAGAAGGAAGAAGTAGCAGGAGAAAAGTGACAGCAAGAAGCCTGAAGTTGGTCCGGGTGTGTGCCCCGGACTGAGACAGCAAGGTTGACAGACGGCGGTGACCGTCTGCAGGAGAGACTGCTCGGAGGTTGCCAAAAGGACCGTGGACGGGTGGTGACCCGGCGGTACCGGAGCGGTATACAAAGAACAGTCAGCACCAGTGGCAGGGGCCTTTCGGATCCCGGCAAGGCTAGGAGTCGCCGAATTTGCCAAATCCGTCAGTGAAGGGGACCTCCGGGTCTCCCAGCAGCAAAGTCCCGAGTGAAGGCAACCGTCCAACCGTGAAGGGGAGACATCGCCACCGCCAAGGCACCAGTTTCCCAGGGCCAGCGCCTGCGGGCAAGAGTGGGGCTCCTCCGGCCCATATCCAAGTCGGGCAGCGGGTTACCGATGGGAATCCATCGCTACCAACATTGAACTTAGGTGCAGGGAAGAGACTGTCACCGTTAACTGCAGGGAACATCAGCACCGCAGCCGTCCGAGGGAACCGTCCAACCAGCCGTTTGTTTACCGTGAACTGTGTCATCATCCTTGGGCTGAGTGAGTACCTCAGTGTCGTGCGGCACAGCGCTGCCCCTGCGTCCCTGCACCTCCACAGGCCCCATAACCCGCCTGTCCACCATCCCAACCCCATCACTGGGCCCCGGGACCACCAAACCCCCTACCCACGGAGGGGCAAATCAACAACTAGCTGCTCCATACCATTACTCCCGGGATCCCCAGACAGAGCAGCGGTGGTGTCTACACAATCACCACAACCGTGGGTGGCGTCACGGACTTTAATCCAATCCCCCACCAACAAATCAATTCCCCCTTTCACTCACGGGCGAGGAGCGCCGCTCGAGACCCCCGGGATCCGGCCCACCGCTCGAGCCACCACAGAGCAGCAGCAGCCGGACCCGAGCAGTGGGGTGAGCGCAGTGTTGACACCCTCCTCCCCGCCCGCGACAGTATAGTTTGGCCTAGGCTATTTTACACCCCGAGGTATAGTTTGACCTAGGACAGTTAATCCTTGGGGTATACTCTGGCCTGTGTGAAACTATATTATTTATTATTATAGCTCCATTTATTCCATGGCACTATTTTCATATGAAAAAGGGTCATACATAGACAAGTATAATAATTGTGAACATTTAAAGGCACAGACAGGTACAGGAGGAGAGAGGACCCTGCCTGCGTGGGCTCACAGTATACAAGGCATGGGTGAAGATACAGTAGGAGTAGAGCGGGTTGTGCGACAATATGGAGATGTGAGGCTTATTGCAGGTTGTATGCTTGACGGAAGAGGTGGGTCTTCAGGTTCCTTTTGAAGGTTTCCACGGTAGGTGAGAGTCTGGGTAGAGAGTGCCAGAGTATGGGGGAGACATAGGAGAAATCTTGTATGCGATTGTGGGAATTAGAGATAAGAGGGGAGTGGATAAGGAGATCTTGTGAGGATCAGAGGTTACGTGCAGGTAAGTACCAGGAGACTAGGTCACAGATGTATGGAGGAGACAGGTTGCGGGTGGCTTTGTATGTCATGGTTAGTGTTTTGAAACTGAGTTTTTGGGCAAAGGGAAGCCAGGTAAGAGATTGGAAAGGTCGGGGAATAATGGGGGGACAGGTGGATTAGTTGGGCAGCAAACTTTAGGCCAGATTGGTGTGAAGTAAAAGTGTTAGAAGGGATGCTAGAGAGCAGGAGTTTGTAGTAGTTCAGGCAGGAGATAATGAGGGCAAGCACTAATGTGTTTGCAGATTCTTGATCATGGAATGTGTAGATCCGGGAAATATTTTTGAGCTGGAGTCAGGCTTAATCCAGGAAAGGGTTAATTTGGCCTGCTACATTAGGTGTGACTCTGCCTCAGGCCTGAAACACACATCCGTGAAAACCACGTCCGTGTAAAACGGGCCGTTTTTCGGGTCCGTTTTCCGTTTTTTAGGTCCGTTTTTATGGTATGTGTGGCCTGCGTGTGTATCCCGTATGCTAGCCATATGTGCGTGTGGAATGTCCGTGTGTGCGTGAGTGAAATAACTGACATGTGTGTGTGTTGTCCGTGTGAAATGTACGTGTGTGATGCAAAATGTCGTTACTACATGTCGGAAGACAGAGTAGCGGGATGAGAATGAACTCGGGTGAACTTCACCCGACTTCATTGTCATGCCGCGGCTCTGTCTTTGTGCTGTGTACTGATTAGCGGTCACCTCTGAAGATTTCACCGGTGACCGCTAATCCCCCGAGTGACTGAAGTGTCCCCCCCTCTCTCATACTCACCGATCCCCGATCACCGGCGCTGCACGGCATTCACACTGTTCGGCCGGCTTTTTCTAATTTGAAAAAGCCGGCCGCTCATTAATCAATCTCGTATTCCCTGCTTTCTCCCCCCACCAGCGCCTGTGATTGGTTGCAGTGAGACACGCCCACCACACTGAGTGACAGCTGTCTCACTGCACCCAATCACAGCAGCCGGTGGGCGTGTCTATACTGTGCAGTGAAATAAATAAATAAATAATTAAAAAAACCGGCGTGCGGTCCCCCCCATTTTAATACCAGCCAGATAAAGCCATATGGCTGAAGGCTGGTATTCTCAGTATGGGGAGCTCCAGGTTATGGGGAGCCCCCCACCCTAACAATGTCAGTCAGCAGCTGCCCAGAATTGCCGCATACATTATATGCGACAGTTCTGGGACTGTACCCGGCTCTTCCTGATTTGCCCTGGTGCGTTGGCAAATCGGGGTAATAAGGAGTTATTGGCAGCCCATAGCTGCCAATAAGTCCTAGATTAATCATGTCAGGCGTCTCCCCGAGATACCTTCCATGATTAATCTGTAAGTGACAGTTAAATGATTTTTTCAGGTGTGTGTGTGTTTTTTATTAGAAATAAAAAACACAAACAAATTCCCTCATTACCAATTTATTAACCCCGACAAAGCCCTCCATGTCCGAGAGATGCGTCCGTGTCACTCGGACGTGCGCACAGACCCATTGACTTTCATTGGGTCCATGCTGCGTGTTGTTTGCAGAAAACGGACATGCTGCTGTGCAAAACGCACACAGGTACGGATCACGGACACGGACAAATGGACATGCATCAAAAACGCACGTGGAGCTTTTATCATACAATAACATTGGTGCACGTTTGGCCGTGTCTCCAGTATACACGGAAACGGACCAAACACGCACGTTTTTCACGGATGTGTGTTTCAGGCCTCAGGAGACTTTTTGGTATCCTAGCAGTTCTTGTGAAGAGTCATCACTGCTCCGTGTTTGTTTTTTTTTCACTTGGTAATAATGACTTCCACTATAGTTTAATGGCTTTATAACCTTTTCCAGACTGATTTATATGTACAATTTGTTTTTCATCACCGCTACTCTTATCACATAGTTTAGATTTAACAGCAATGAGGAAAAACTGATATAAAATAAGAGAAAGTGTTGGACTCCAATTAGTGCTGGAAGAGGAGCCATTATTTTTCACATGGGTGATACAGATAATTTTGTCTGCAGTCATTTAATAAATCGTGTTATCTGTTACAACAATATTTTTTTTTATGTCGTTGCTATTTATTTATATCACTTTAAGGGTGATACCATGTTAGAGACAGGCACCCTTCCTGCCTTTTTTTCTTATGCGCAGGAGGCTGTGTGGTGTTTGTGGCAGTTACAATGTGACGCCCTGGGCAAGCCAGGGGTCACAGGTCATAACACCACCACACCCTACACCCCAGTTAGGAACACCAAAGCTAACCAAAAATCCTTGTTGTCTTCCTCCAGGAGCTGGTGTTCACACCAGGGGGTGGGCCAGGCGGTTGGCTCCACCCACCGAGGAGTTCACAGCCCTGGAGGCGGGAGAACCAGGCAGTTCAAGCCAGGGGAGTGAAGGAGAAGGAAGTGGTAGAGGAGCTTGAGGGAAGGAGTAAAAAGTGACAGTTAAGAAAGCCTGAAGCTGGTCCGGGTGTGTACCCCGGACTGTGACAGCAAGGTCAGCAGACGGCGGTGATAGTCTGCAGGGGGACTGCTCGGAGGTTGCTGGAAGGACCGCGGACGGGTGGTGACCCGGCGGTCTGGAGCAGTATACGAAGAACAGTCAGCACCAGGGCAGGGGCCTTTCGGATCCCAGCAAGGCTAGGAGTCGCCATAATTTGCCAAATCCGTCAGTGAAGGGGACGTCTGTCTCCCAACAACCAAGTCCCGATTGAAGGCAACAGTCCAACCGTAACAGAGAGACACCGCCACCGCCAGGGCACCAGTTTCTCAGGGCCAGCGCCTGCGGGCAAAGTAGGGCTCCTCCGGCCCATATCCAAGCCGGGGAGCGGGTTACCGGTGGGAACCCATCACAACTATTATCATCTTAGGTGCAGGAAAAAGGGACCGTCACCGTCACCTACTGGGGAAAGCAAGTGCAGCCGTCCGTGGGAACCGTCTTTCCAGCCGCGTGTTTTACCGAGAACTGTGTCATCGTCTCAGGCTGAGTGAGTACCACAGTGCCGCAAGGCACAGAGCTGCCCCCGCGTCCCTGCATCCCACCAAGCCCTGCATCACCCACCTCATTACTGGGCCCCGGGACCACCAAACCCCCTACCCACAGAGGGGAGGATTAACATCCAGCTGCCCCATACCATCACTCCCGGGATCCCCATACGGAGCAGCGGTGGTGTCTACAAATCACCACAATCGTGGGTGGCGTCACGGAAAATAAACAATTCCCACACCCAAAAACCCCCCTTTCACTCACGGGCGAGGAGCGCCGCTAGAGTCCCCGGGATTCGGCCCATCGCTCGAGCCACCGAGCAGCAGCAGGCCGCAGCAGCCGCGGCAGCCGGACCCGAGCAGTGGGAGAGCGCGGCGTCCCCTCCTCCGCCCGCGACAACGCCATTGAAATATTACAGTCTGTAGGATAGTCTTGAGGATATTCCCTCCTTCCAGGGACAAATGGTCTACAAATGCTTCCTAAAAGAATGGAGATTACAGTGGAGTCTTAGGGGTACTTCTCACATAGCGAAATCACTTGTGAGAACGCTGCCAAGTCACAGGTTTTGTGACGTACCAGTGACCTCATCAGCGATCTCGCTGTGTGTGACACTAAGCAGCGACCCGGCCCCTGCTGTGAAATCACTGATCGTTACACACTGTTCTGGTTCATTTTTTGCTCGTTGGTCTCCCGCTGTGCAACACGCATCGGCGTGTTTGACTGCAGGAGACTAACAAGCACCGACTCTGTGTAAGCAGCGTACGCTGGTAACCAGGGTAAATATCGGGTAACTAAGCAAGCGTTTTGGTTAGTAACCCGATGTGTACCCTAGCTACGAATACAGGGAGACAGCGCTGGCAGCCTGTAAGCGGTGTACGCTGGTAACCAGGGTAAATATCGGGTAACCAAGCAAAGTACTTTGCTTAGTTACCCCATATTTACCCTGGTTACCAAGCGCAGCATTGTTACACGAGTCACTGGTGGCTGATGGCTGGTCGCTGGTGAGATCTGCCTGATTGACAGCTCACCAGCGACCATGTAGCGACGCACCAACAATCCCTGCCAGGTGGGATCGCTGGTGGGATCGTTGGTGCATCACTACGTGTGACCCCAGCCTTACTTTTGTGTAGAATGTAGAGTACTATCCTGTTTTCAGTAGGCCTTCGGCAGTACAAGGGGTAAGTCATTAAATCTCTTGACTGAAGATGACACTGTTCCAAGCTAAACGGCAAAGCTAAAAAGTGAGCTGCAAAGCTGATCAGTGATATGTCAACTTATAAAATGTGGTCATTGGGAAATTATAGATTGCTTCAGAAATTTTATTTTACCCAACATATTAAAAAATGGCAACAATTTTTTTTAAGAAAATTATAGCATTGTGCTGTGTGAAAGTTTTAAGCAGGGGTAGAAAAAATGCAAATGAGCCGCTGAGTATACATGCTTTAAAAAAACAGACTTACCTCTTAGACCCTAGTCAGAAACCTCTCATACAGCCAAATGAGATCTCATGATTTGCACTAACAAGGGGCAACACCCTGAAACACGTTTCTGCAAGCTGAGATTCTGGTTTGACTTTTATCCTAAGTCATCTGACAATGCTTGTTAAAGAGTCGATATTAGGATCGCCACTTCAAATAGGTGGCACTAAACTTCAACTCTTCTCTTCGACTCTGAAGAGGCAATTTGCATATTAAAAAAATAGAAGTGTTAAAGTTAGGTATTTTGTAAGATTATTATCAGGTGTTTTAAGAACTACAATACTTAAACCAAAAAGGGGACAATGATCATCATTTTCATATCTAGGTTGAAACACAATCATTACCTGAACAGAAACAGCTGTGTGGGAGGCTTAAAACGGGGTGAGGAACAAAAGCCAAAATCTGCTAGATAGTTTCATGTCACAGATCATTACTATAGCAAGGCACATCACAGCAACAAGACACAAGGTAGTTATACTGCATCAGCAAGGTCTCTCCCAGGCAATGATTTCAAAATAAAACGGGGTTATAATATGTGTTATTCAAGCTCTTTCAAAAATAACCATGAAATGGGTAACATTAATGACAGTAGACATAGTGGTTGGCCAAATAGTGCAACAGATAGACTCATATCAGAAATCAATGTCGCTGCGTGTAAACCAGCCTTTAGTGTGCCAGCTGTAGGGACCTGTTCAGAAGTTAACAACATTTAGGTGGTAAAAATATTATTTTTATTCCTATTATACCCCTTTGCATTCATTCAGGAAAAACACCTGAAGGGTTAATAAATTATCTGAAAGTCGTTTTGAATATGACGAGGGGTGCTGTTTTTAAAATGGTATCAATTTAGATTTTTTTGTCAATATATAGGTCCCCTCAGGCTTGAACTGGCCCTCCGGGAAATTGGTAGAGCCTCCAATGGGCTTTGACTCCAACAGTCTCTCTTTTCTCAGCATGCAGCACATACGCTGAATTCCCGATTTACGCTCTGCTCCTCCTTGTCCATCAGAAGAGGGGAGAAAAGCTGGACAGATCCAAGTTTTCCTTACTGTCGGCTCCTGCATTGCCTGTTATATACTTCGCTTGAAGATGTGAAGATCAGAGGTTGAGTAGACTCTGGCTGCAGAGTCAGAGAGCAATTCACCGGGTGGGTCTCCTCTCTCTCACCCCGGCAGTCTCTCGGTAGGATGGAGGAGGGCAGCAAGACTTAGCACAGCCATCGCCTTCACTGTACTTGTGACGCCCTGGCAAAACCAGGTAGTCACACATAAGCCCCCACATAACACCTTCCCTCACCTAGGTGACATTCAGCTGACCTGAAACCCTAGTCACCCCCCTTAGGGCAAGACAGGCACACCAGTGGGTGGGACCAGGCGGCCCACCTAGGGGTCTAGATAGCCCGGGGTGGGAAAACAGCAGTTCGAGTTGTAGTTCAAGTGGAGAGGAGTGTGGGCTGGAGCTTGGTGTAGCTCCAGCAGAGGAAGTTCAAGTTGAACGGTGCCAGGGTCGGAGCCCTGGTACCTTGGCTAGGTGGCAGACGGTAGTCTCCGTCAGCAGGAGACGAAAAGACAGCTCGGCAGATCCGAGTAGGACCGGAGAAGGGTTGGAGCCCACCGGTACCGACACCGGAGACCCGACCGGAAACCATGCACAGAGGGGGTTCTCGGACCTTGAAGCCAGGACCGAAACCAGCGGCCTAGCTAATTAACCGATTGAGGGCAGTATTACAGGTCCTGTCCCAACCAAAGTCCCAAAAGCAGACAACCACCCACAGAGAGGGATAGGGCAACCGCCAGGGCCCATAGATCCCACGTGTCAGCGTCAGAGGGCATGGCTCCTTTA